>NC_081857.1:14888897-15517230 GCF_963259705.1 Myotis daubentonii
ACGAAGAGCCAACTAGGCTTTAAGCTATAGCAATCAAATGATTTCCTTTCTTTGCTTCTGTACTTTCTCTGTGTGTCTTTCCCTGGCTCCTGTCAGAGGAGCGCATCTACTCAATTTTTGCTCACATAAACTCTTAAAATTGTTAATATTGCTCATTGAGTCTTTTAATACCACGATACCGTCTTTTCATTGAGGCTTCTTTTTGCTGACAACCCACCTTTATCTCAGCCCTGGATCAGCAAGTAGAGAGGGTGGGAGGGATGGAGTAAGTATCAGAGTCGTCAGATCTCACGAAAAAGAAACCCCTAATTGGCTTCAGAAGAAACACTAAAATACTGTAAGAGATTCGTAAGAACTAGAGTTGATCTGCACATTCTCCTAATACCTAAGAATGACAAAAAATGTACTGAGATTGCAAGAGTGGTTTTTGTGGGCAAGAGAGGGAGGGTGAGAAGAAGGTAATCGGGATGAGTCTGATGGACATCATACAAACACAGGTAGGACCAGCTACATAATTTTCAAGCTCTGTGCAAAATAGAAATCCCACAGCCCTTGTTAAAAAATAATTAGGAATTTCAAGATGGCAGCAGAAGAACATTAAAACCAAATGTAAGGTCCTTCTGAGCACAGGTACCTGTGTGACTGCACAGTCACATGTCCTCCCACCCCCCATGACACTGGCCCTAGCATAGGTGGCAGAGTCCGAAAGGCCCCAGGGAGTTTCTACAAGGCGATGCTTTACCAGCCTGTGTCTCACTTGCATTTGAGAGATATTCACAGGCAGTGGGAATTGTTACATATCTTGTAGCTACTACCAACAACTTGGACGTCAGGTATCTCTGTGACCTTCTGGAGGGTCACAGAAATCAGCACTGCATAGTTTACAGATAGCAATGGTCTGGATCCTTTAGGTCAACATGGGCTCTAGAGCCAGGATGCCTGGCTTCACATCCGGACTCTACTGCTTACTCGTTACCATGTAACCTTGGTCAAGTTACTTGACCTGTCTATGCTTCAGTTTCCTCATCTATAAAATAGGCTAATTAAAAGTATCTACCTCAGTCCTGGCCGGGGTGGCTCCGTTGGTTAGAGTGTCATCCCATACACCAAATAGATTGCTGGTTCAATTTCCAGTCAGGGCACATACATAGGTTGCAGGTTCGATTCCCGGTTTGGGGAGCTTATAGGAGGCAATTGATTGATGTTGCTTATATCGATGTTTCTCCCTCCCCCACCTACCCCTTCCTCTATCTCTAAAATCAATAAACATATTCTCTGGTGAGGATTTTTTTTTTAAAGTATCTACCTCATAGAGTTGTTTGAGGATTAAATCAGTTGATATTTGCTGGCACATGGCAAACGCTATAGGTATCTGTTAAAACAAACCCAGCGGTTGGAGCATGAAGGGCCCAGACAGATCTCTGATAGTGGTGGTACCTGCAGGTTGAAGACTGATCCTGCTCTTCTAGTGAAAGGAGGCTGTGCCTAGCGTCCTCATCCTGTTCCCCAACAACGTACACAGTGGTCATTTACTCAATGAGTGTTTATTGAACACCTATTATATGCCAGGCACTTACTGAGTAAAGAGTTAGCCGGATATGGTCCTTGTCCTTAAGATGTTGATTGCCAATTGTCTGGCATGAAGAGGGCTCCACCTGCAGTCAGTCCTGCCCAGGTCTGGGGCCTGCCAGGCCTGGCTCCAGGTCGGAGGAAGAAGAGAGGCCCTCAGCCTGTTGCCCACCAAGGCAATGCTGCAGCTAGTAAGCATGGTTTGACAGCAGTATCCTGATTCCCTGTTATCAATCTGCTTTGTAATGTTCTCTTTTGACCATCCCCTGCCTGAGGATTCATCATACCCCTCTAAATTCCAGCATATTATTTCCTGCACTGGAACCTAGACACCATAGCTTGAGTTTCAATACCTGCTGTGGAAACCCCAAGATGGTCTCAGCTGCCTGGCTCACCACCTTGGAGAAGCTCCCAGGATCTTGGACTAAGTTAAGCCCACCCTTGGTTAACCATAATTATGTCACATTAACCTTCCCAGGCTGATCTAGGCCTACGTGTGCCTACCTCTCCAGTAATTAGCTCCCAACCTTGCCCTCCTATCCTTAACTCCTGGCCATCCCTTGACTGTGAGCAGGTGTATGGATTTGGATTCCCATCCCACCAACATTCAAGCCCAGGATCTGAAGGTTCTGGGCAGGGGAGGCTGTGGGAGTCTTCACCAATGTCAGTCTGACATTGAAACCAGACTCCTTCAACTAATAAATTAGTTTCCCTCTGCCAAGGTCTTTGAAGGGCAGTTTGTGGCACGACGGCCATGGGAAGAAGAGGCGGAGTCATAGAGGTGGAGGGAGAGTGATGGACAGAGACACCAGCTGCTTTCCCAGTGGCACATTCCAACCCCAACGCCATTTTGCTGCTGTTCTAGCCAGCAGCCTAGGGACACTGTCCACTACACTACCATCCTGGCCAAAGACCTCCAGACACTGGACTCTTCGGGAAGCTAGTGATAAAAAGAAGTGACAGGTGGAAATCAAGGGACAGCTTTTCTATATAACCTTCTCCTTTTCCAGATCTGCATTTTAGAATTTCTGGAATGGTAACACTGAAAAAAAGTTTCTCCCAGGTCACTCTGAAAGAAGCAATGTACTCTATATGAATTCCACGCCCCCCCCCCCCCCGCACCCCCCGCATCCCCGCCGCCTTGCACAGTAAGTCAGAGCTGCAGGTCCTGGTGATGAAGAATGATTGGGACAGCAGAGAACCAGACCCCACAAGGGTTACCCTCAGAAAATCAGGGAGGACTTTTGTATAAATGTGGGATTGCCTCTGAATCCTGTGGCCCTCAGCAGGGAAATGGAGCCCAGGCCGGGGAGGGGCCAAGCAGGAGGACAGACAGTGGGGAAGGTGGCCAGGGCACAGGGCCAGGACCTTTTATCCAATTAGCCCGTTGCTTCCCTACAAAGTCCAAATACACAGCGTTCATCCTACAGAAACTCTGGGCTCCTGAGTGGGGGACAAATGGAGTCAGTCTTTAGGCTAAATTTTCTCAATAAACTAAGAGAGTTTAAAACAATTGATGTTGCTGTCTTAAAGGACCAAGAGATAAATTAGTTACTCATCAATATCCAAAACCAAAGTCTGGTGAGGGAAGAAAGAGGATAAACGGTGTGGCTTCTCTAAAACATATTGTAGTTTAGTAGAATATTGTTAAAATTCCAGAAAATACCAAAAAAAAATGCAGGAAGAGAGAAGTAACAGTTTGCAGACAATACAGGATACAGAATTTGGGGATTGGGTGGCAAAAATCTTTCCTTTCAGGTGAGCTTGGTATTGATGACTAGGGAGGGTCTAGGGTCCTTCCACATTGTGAACTGCTCACTAGGTGCCAGGTACCGTGCTACAAACTAGGAGTGCCAACCTGAGCACTGCACAGGCTCTGTCCTCGCAGTCTGTGTGGGAGGCAGATGTGTGAACAGAGGATGAAGCAGAGCCTTGGAAAAAGGTGTGATGATTGTGTGGCTGGGGAGCCATGGAGCACGCACGCGTACACACACGTGTGTGTGTGTGTGTGTGTGTGTGTGTGTGTGTGTGTGTGTGTGGTGTCTGGTGATGGGGTGGTGGGGAGAGAGGAAGGAAGAGTATTTCTGGGAGGATGAGTCTTGAAGCCTCAGTTTACCCTGTGGACTCAGAGGACCAGCATTCTAGATGGGGAACAGCGAATGAAAAGGCATGGTCAGATGCCACATATTACAGAGAAGTGTGTGACTGGAACCAAGGATGCACGTGAAGTGTGCTAGCAGATGAGTCTGGGAAATGGGGGCAGGAGAAAGATCATGAAGGCCTTGTGCACCAAATAAATAGTGTACATATTTATCCTGCAGGGGATCGGGAGCCAGCCACAACTTCCAAGCAGGAGAGGGGTGGCTTCATGCTTCCCATTAGAAGATCACTGGGAGAAGGGAGTCTCAGAGCTCAGAGAAGCCAGAGGAAGGGGAGCAGTGCTGGGGCCTCAGGTCGGGGCACTGAGGCTTTTAAGCAGGGAAATCAGAGCAGCTCATCCGATGCTCACAGCTGTGTGGTGTGCAAGATGGGTTCGAGGCAGGGAGTACTGTTTAGGTCTAGGGGAGACCTTTAAGGGAAAATGCCCTGTGAAAGCTGTTTATTTTAACAAATAAACATTTGTGTTGCACCATTTCTTTCCCCAGGAGCACCTGTCATTTTGAGATTGTTAATTCTTCTTCACAGGAATCATCAGAGTTGACTTCAACTTTGTGTCTTCTGAGGGCTGCTTCAGAGCTCGTTGCCTCTGGCCTGTGGCTAAGGGAAGGGCTGATATAGTCATGATGGTGCGAACTTTCTAGAAATACTATTGAGATCAGTTGGCACAATTGTGTTTGCTTTAAAAAAATTTTTCCCGCCCTAGTTAGTTTGGCTCAGCGGGTAGAGCATCGGCCTGTGGACTGAAGGGTCCCGGGTTCTATTCTGGTCAAGGGCACATGCCCAGGTTGTGGGCTCAATCCCCAGAAGGGGGCGTGCAGGAAGTAGCCGATCAATGACTCTCTTTCATCATTGATGTTTCTATCTCTCTCCTTCTTCCTTCCTCTCTCTGAGATCAATAAAAATATATTTAAAAAATAAAATTAAAAAAAATATTTCCCAGGGGCAGTTCCCAAATTCTGCACAAAGGGACCCTTAGCCCCACTGCCTAATGGTTAGTCCTGAGTTACTCAGAACATTGGAGGTTTTACGAGGTAGCTCTTTTTCTCAGGAAAAGCTGGATTGTAGGAAAAGGGCACGGCAGAAAATGACTTTTGTTCTAATGCCCCATCCCTGGGAGACTGGTACTTGGAAAGTTTACATCCTCCTGACTTTTTACATGATTTCCCCAACTCTTACATATTTCATTCACCAAGAGCAAACTAGAACTTGACCCTGGTTATTGCAAGGTGGGCCTGCCAGGCTGGCCGTGGAACTGTGGCTTTGCCATGTGCACTGGCCAGTTAGTCAGGAGATTGAAGCAGAGGGCAAGTCAGGTCGAAGTCATGGTTAAAATTCCTATAGAGGCCAATTGGCTGGGCATACCCTGCCCTCTGCTCTCGCTGGCCCAGATCATATAGGGGTAGGAGGGTAGGGATGACTCAACAGAGCCCAACCCCATTCTCTTCAATCACATTGCTGTCCTGAATGGGAGTCAGTGATTGGAACTTCAGATATGATGAGACCTTGATTAAGAAACCCTCTGGGAAGCAAACACCATTATATGTTGTAGCTGTGTGTTTTCCAGCCTTCATTAGTGGTGTGGAGCAGTGTTGATTGCAGTGATTTTTCTTCTAAACAGAAAACGTTTTGTCTGCCGCTTCAGGCAAAACTACCTGCTTTGCAGCTTCAATTTGCCCCCAAACAGTTTTCCTTCCCCACTTCCTCTTTCTTGTCACCTGTGGCCTCTTCTCCCCTGGCAGCCCCTGGAGGCCTTTCTTCTCCCTATCAAAGCAGGAAAGGCTCTTATAAAGGTTGTTTGTACTCACAGGTTGACAGGTCAATGATTTCTGTCACTGTTACTTCAACAGGGCATTGCATTTCAAGGTGTTTCCTGGGAGACTAGAGGTGGAGGATCACAATTAGGAGTAGGTAGTGCAGAACCGGATCACAGCCAGGTTGGTATTAGGCCCTGACAGCTGTATGATGTGGGATAGGTACTTCACTTGCCAGGCCTCAGTTTCCCCTTTCTGTAAAGGAAAGCCCATAATGCAGTGTTGCTGTTAGGACTAAAGAAGAAAATGCATGTTAGTGCTCAGAATTTCCTGTCATATGATAAATGTTAGTTATGATTACTTATTGGCTAATTGACACACAAATGGTTTTATTCTACCACAGTCCTTAGTATAACAGCTCACAAGTAGAGGGAATTTTAAAATTTATTTACTTATGAAAATTTTCAAATGTGTAGGAAAGTTGAAAGAATAGTACAATGGACTCAAATCCCTCTCCCAGATTCTACAATTGTTTACACTTTGCTGTATATATTTTTTTCAGAACATTTCAAAGTAAGATATAGACATGACCCCTGAATACTTTAACATACATCTCTTGAAAAATAAGGACAATTTCCTACATGTCCACAATAATCTTTATTATGCTTAAGAAAATTAATAATTCTCTAAATCACCTAATTCCTAATCAATATAAAAATTTCCCTCATTTGTCTTCTAGGATATTTTTTCAAAGAAGATCCAATCAAAATTCTTACATTGGCCCTGGCCGGGATTGCTTGCTCAGTGGTTAGAGCATCAACCCTAAAACGGAAGGGTCACAGGTTCAATTCCTAGCCAAGGACACATACCTGAGTTGCAGGTTTATTCCCCAGTCCCAGTTTCATTGCGTGTGGGAGGCAACTAATTGATATGTCTCTCTCACATCAATGTTTCTCCCTCTCCTCCCTCCCTTCCTCCCTCCCTCTGTCCCACTCTATCTAAAAAATCAATGGGAAAATATCCTCGGGTGACGATTAAAATTAAAATTCTTACATGGAATGTAGTTGTTATATCTCTTTATTCTCTTTTAGTCTAGAGCAGTAGGTGTTTTGAGTACTACATTGTTACTGAAATCAGCTGCATGAACTGTTAGCTTCCACCGAGGCCCGCTGGGTCTGGCACATTTACTAAGACAGTCTCCATGATATGTTTGCATTGTTTGGTTTGTCGAACATGTTGGTTACCAGTTTCACTACTTCATAACTCGAGGTTAGGGACTCTTATTATCTTCATGTCCCCACCACCTACACAGTACCTGACACACAGGTGGTCAATAAAAGTGGATGGAAGGAAAGGAGTCAGGGAGGGAAGGAGAAAAAGAGAACAGTGGGAAGGAGGCAGGCCTGGCAGGCACCTACTTCCACATCTGCTCTGTGCCTTCAGAAGACATTCTGCTTTCCTGGGAAACACCCATCCCCCTTGGCTTTGGGGAAGACCATTTTCTTCTGTGACCTTCTTCCTTCTCATGCTCCTTTTCCCCATTTCCTGTCTTCTTTGTCTGAGCACTAGTTGGCTCCCCTTAGATCCTCTGCTAACTTGAATCTCCCCTTTCCCCCCTGCTCCCAGAGACAAGATTAATATTTGACAGTAAAAAAAGTAGTCTAGAGCAGATTATCTTTTCCTACAGCCACACTCATTTTTCCAGTACCCTGGAAGGTAACTACCATAGGATTTCCACCTTCAATAATGAAGATCCCAACCACACAGTAAGTCATGGGGAATGTACCCTCTTTGTTAGGAGAGATGCCATGGTGTCTATAAGGGATATGCTCTGCTGGAGGGAGAACACACATATGGATTAGCTCCCATAGCCAGGAGGAGCTGTCCTCCAAACACAAGCAACAAAGTTTGGCTCAGGCTTTAGGGTCAAACCATTGCTTCTATTGGGTGTAGAGAGAGCAATGACTGAATTGGCTGGAGGAGACCAAAGTTTGTACAGTAAACTTTCTTCATACCTTATATTTAATCCATATCTAAAATTTTGAGTTAAAACAAAGGCAGAAAACATTTGTGACAACATGGATGGATCTTGAGAGTATTACACCAAGTGAAATAAGTCAGACAGAAATGGACAGAAACTGAATGATTTCACTTATCTGTGGAATAAAAAACAAAAAAGTAGCAAATGAACTAACAACACAAAACAAAGACAAGCTCATTGATCCAGGCAACAGAACGGTGGTTAGCAGAGGGGGCAAGGGGCAGTGGAGAGCAAAATGGGTAAAGGGTGTCAATTATATGGAAACTAGACTTTTTATGGTGAGCATGCAATAGATTATACAGATCTCAAATTATAATGTTCTACACCTAAAATGTATATGTTATTAACCATTGTTATCTCAATAAAATAAATTATTTTTAATTTTTATTTATTTATTTATTTGTAAATATATTTTTATTGATTTTAGAGAGGAAGGGAGAGGGAGAGAGAGCGAGAGATATATACTTCAATGATGAGAGAGAATCATTGATTAACTGCCTCCTGCACACCCCACACTGGGGATCCAGCCTGCAACCTGGGCATGTGCCCAGGACCATGACCTCCTGGTTCATAGGTAGATGATCACCCACTGAGCCACGCTGGCTGGGACAATAAATTATTTTTTTAAAAGGCAAAGAAGATATAGGGAATGAATGTAAGAATCTAGATTATCTGCATGGTGGACTGGATAATTTTCATTCCAGGCTGACCTCATTGATATGCTTCTCTGTTGTCTCTCCTTGCTGAGCATTTGGCTTCTATTCAAAGTACACAGGGCCATTTAATTATTAATCTGAGCAAAACATTATTAGGAAAGTTCAGCTGTTGAGTGTATGTGTATACGCACACACGTGGTTACTTTTCTTGATTATCTGGCTGTTTTGTTTTTGCTGTTTAGCTTTCTGGGACCCTGTGTCTCTCTACTTGTGGAGATACCTATAAGGTGACTGTGACCAACAGCGAATCCCTAAGAGCTTTTGGTCCTGCTCCCCCTTTCTTGGATGTGTGTGGAAATGTTTGCCAGCTTTGAAAGGCACACATACACAAGAAGAGTGACTGACCTTGACCTTTAAATGGACTGTGTATCTGTGACCAGGAAAAAGTTCAGTGTTTATATTTGATGATGGTTTTATGTCCCACTGTCACTAGAGAGTACTTTATAGGGCTTGCTGATGGCCCGGGGCTCCAGAAACTATCATGATTATTTAACCAACAGTTTTAATAAGTCTATAAACTCATCTTATTTTTATGTTAATAACATGGAGAGAAAATTTGGAAGATTAAATATAGAGAAAGATGTATTTTAGCTTCACTGCTCAGAACCATTGGGAATTTTTCTGCAGAATTAGAGCCTGTCTTTTCTCATTATTTCCTTTTTCCTACATCTGTCATTTCTTTCTTTCTTTCTTTCTTTCTTTCTTTCTTTCTTTCTTTCTTTCTTTCTTTCTTTCTTCCTTTCTTATTTTCTTCCTTTCTTCTTTTCTTTCTTTGTTTTCCACATTTATTGCATGCTTAGCACTTATTAGACTGTGTTAAATGCTGGGAATACAGAGATGAATAACATGACCCCAGCCCTCCTTGAAGTTGGTTTTGTGGGAGAGGCAGACAATGGGTAATTATAGAAGTAAACTCAGCGGAGGGGTCCTAAGCCAGCTTGGCTTGTGAGAGAAGGCAGGAAACTTCCTGGAAGAGGTAACTGATTGGGGAGTGGGATTGAGAGAGGAGCAGGGCCCAAGGCCTTTACACAGCAGGTCAAAACCATTTATGTAGTTTAAGAGCACTGGACAAAGGAATCAGGATGAAGGACTTTGATGATATGGGTTTTCCTTGGATGGATGACAACAGATTTTGATGTAACTGAGTCCAGTTGGGAACACATGGGCAGGGTAGAAATGATGCCTGCTTCTACTCTGGGAAAGTACACGTGACCCATCAATGAAGTACTGGGTATGTTCCAAGGTGCCTTCTCAGATGGCTGACCCTAGGAAGTGAAAGTTAAAATGAAGGAAAGATCACCCTTTAAGGCCAATGTATGATATGTGCTCAGGGGTGAAGAGCTGTATAAGGGGTAAAGAGGTATGGATGAAGATCAGTGCTCACCAGGGTGGGGTAATGAGGACTGGAGAGGTGGAAGAGGATTCCTGGCCTCCTAACAAACAAGGCCTAACTTGTGTTGCCAGTCTTAATGGGAGCTCAGGAATTGGGAGGAGTTCTTCCAGCCAGTAGTGAAGCAAGTGGCTACAATACTAGTTCTGATGTTCAACAAGGGCAGGGCCCTACATGGGCTGCTCCATGAGATACAGAAAGCAGACCTTTCACAATCTCAGGGAAGGTGAAATGGGGTCTACTGAGGGAAACTTAAGTCCTGATTCTTGGAAGTCTCAGCCTAAGAGTAGAAAGAGCACACATGATCCAGAAAGACCTAAGTATCATGACCAATCATATCAACCACAGCAATAGTAATAGCCATTGTATATTCAGTGTCTAACTGTGGCAGAATGTTTCATGTCTATTTAATTTACCCTTCACATGACTTTATAATCCTATATAATAAAAGTGTAGTATGCAAATTGTCCCCTTGACTGGGAGTTGTCTGGGAGTTTGAAGCAGGGCGGGCCGGGGAAAGGGAGGGAGGCCCCAGCCAGCAGCCAGAAGCTGCTAGGGACCCTACCAGTACACAAATTTCGTGCACTGGGCCTTTAGTGGTATATAATGATAGAAGGTACAATCCCCTCCATTTTATAGATGGGGTAATCAAAGTTTGGGAAGGTCATAAGTAGAAAGCCACAGAATCACATTAGAGGCCAGATCATAACTCTAGAGCCCCTGATCTCAACTGTTCTTCTTGCTTTGAATACATATTCAGTGCAGCTCATCTTTGACCTGACCATTGGACCACAGCCCATCAGGAATAGTGAAGTGGAGAGACTAGAGACCAATGAACTGCATTTCTTCAGCACTACTAGTTTTATGAAGATGCATAATTTTAAAATTTCCATTTTTCTATTAGTGTAGTCTTAGTGTACTTAAAAATATTAGTATTAGTCAAGAACATATGAATTAAGGAAGAAAATATGGATTAGAAATAGGGCTTTCTGAAGTCTCTTACTTGGTGGTTGTTATGAATTGAATGTCTGTATCCCTTCAAAATTCATTTGTTGAAGTCCTAATCCCCAACATGATGGTATTTGGAGGTGGGACCTTGGGAGGTAATTAGGTTTAAATGAAATAAGAATGATGGAGCTCCATTACGGGATTAATGCCCTGGAAAGACACACCGGAATTTCCCTCTCTCCTTCCCTCTCCCCTCCCCTCCCCTTTCTCTCTTTTTCTTTCTTTTGCCTTCTCCCTCTCAATGTACACACCCTGAGGAAATACCATGTAAAGACACAGTGAGAAAGCAGCTATCTATTAGCTTGGAAAAGAGATCTTGCCAAGAACTTAATATGCTGGCACCTTGATCTTGGACTTCCCAGCCTCCAGAACTACAAGAAAATAAATGTTTGTTGTTTAAGTCACCCAGTCTACAGTATTTTTATAGCAGCCCAAACAGACCAAATCAGTAGCTGATATCAGCATCTGGATGGACATGCTCCCTGTGTGTGTGTCCATGAACTAGATCCTCCTAGACAGAGGTTGTTGGCCATATCTTGAGACCCTCTCACTCTCCACATGAGATTTTTTTTTTTTTGGTGTGCGTGTTTTTCTCATTGGTTTTTATGAATAATTTATGCAATGACTTTTACAAGATCTTCTTGGGAAAATTTATGAGTTGCCTTATGATTCTTCACCAGATGAGATGTTGGGTGCTGCCTGCCATCTGTAGCCCCAGATGAATGAACAGGGAAGTATGCAGGTGGTTCCCGCATCTGAGAGAAGAGCCAGGATCTGCACAAACCACTGGATCACCGCCCTGCTCCTTGCTCTGGGAGTCCTTGATAGGCCTGAGAGAGGCACACCTCAAGGGGTACCTATAGTCCCTCTGAACACACAGCAGACTCCCAAGCTGTGTGGTCTTCCAGGAATTTGCCACAGGGAGCCTGGTGTGTTCAGAGAGACTGTAGCTGCAGCCCCTTGAGGTTGTGGAGAAACGTGTTCTATAAACACAGATGAGTAGAAAGCTGTGGCAACCAGGTCCTCCCTCTGCAGATGGCCACACTGCTCATCTGGGGGCGATCCATCAAATCCTCAAGTAGGAAGAATCTGAAAAGGTCATTTAGTCCAGCATTTCTTGGTCTGTTAGGTACATGTATTTCACCTGAGAGTTTTGTTATAGGGGAGATTCTTATTCAGTAGGTCGAGGGTGGGGTCTCAGAGTCTGCAGTTTTAACAAGCTCCCAGGTGAGGTTACTGCTGCTGGTCCAGGAACCACACTTTGAATAACAAGGATTTACTCTATCTCTCCATGTCAAGGTGGGCTGAGTTTCAGTGACCATCTCAGCCAAGTGAGAATCCATTCAGCTGAAAAGGAAATTCTCTTGTTTAGCAGCTTTCTTACCTTTTAAAAGTTCTTACTTAGCAAAGCCAAATTCCTTTAGTCAAGTCCATTAAGGCTATTTTGTCCAGCTGGAGACCCAAAGAAGCCCTCTCTCATATCATAATCCTCAGCTATTTAAAGACTACTAAGTCAGATCTATTTTTAAAAGCACTGCTTCTCTCTCTGTGTTCTTATTCCTGCATTATCCAGCCTGGTCGGGAGGAATGAAACAATGGGGCACTTTGCTGGAGGAATTGGCATTTGGAACATTCATGTGGCTGCTCATCCAATCGGAAAATCCTCACACACCCAGATACTCTCCACTCTCAGTTCTATATAATAAAGGGGATGGCGGAAGTTATGGAAGTCACACTCTGAAGAGAGAATGACAATCTCAATTTAACCTTTAACGTCATCACTACTCTTATCAGAACTTGATCATGGTGTTGTTCACAGGTAACACGTGACCTAGTTTTGGTTTTCTCCTTTCTCCCAGCTCAGAGCCTTGGAGGCAAGGATGCAGCCATCTACTGCAGACAAGCAAAGGAGCCTGAATAACTGACAACATGAATGGGAGTCGGTAGGTTGTACTTTAAGTACCCAATAATCTGTGATAGGTGCCAAGTCAATTCTGCCTCTCATTTTTTAAATTTATTTTTAAGTTACAGTTGACATACAATATTATATTAGTTTCAGATGTACAGCATAGTGATTAGATATTTATATAACTTATAAACTTCCACCTCTGTTTTAATCCCCCTGAACTCTGCCTTCTTTCTGCCCCAGAAAGGTCTGCCATCAGCTTTTTTGCCCTTTTCTGGGACTTTAGATCAATGTATTTCCTCTTCCGGGGGTGCTTGTATTTTAAACCTTTCTCCCTGTCCTTTGTTAAAGAGGCTAATGGTCTCCTGGTGACAGGTTATGTTACTTACCTGCCTGGAAGGTTGCTGCAGTCATTGCCCACAGTAAAGAAGCTATGGCCACGTACAGGTTCACACTGACATCCTCGGGGGAGGGATGGACTCTTCCAGTGGAGAGTGAGGTTTCCAGGAGAATCTGTGCATTTTGCAAAAGTGCAAGAGTATCTAGAAGTTTGCTGTTACTCTGACTCCACCCTCTGCAGAGCATCCCTTGTCATTTCAAGAAGGTAAAATGAGACAATGAGAGCAGAGGGCGAGATGGTGACTCCTCCTGATTTATTCTGACAGCCAGTGTGTAGGGTGCTTGGAATGGGGAATATGACTCACCAACCAGCCTTTTCATGAGCCTGGGCCCAGGATTCACAAGTGTTCCAAAATTAGCAACCAGCCTTGTACACCCACAGAGTAGTAAGACACTTCCCTGTGGAAACACTCAATCAATGGGTAAATATATGAAGAAAGGAAAGGTTAAAAAAGTTATAGATTATTACAGCTCTTTTAGTTAGCCGGGAAAATCTTTCTGGAGAACATAGTTCTCTTTGCTTCACCATTTATTACCTATCATTCACCTATTCATAATTTTTTAAAAATATATTTTTATTGATTTCAGAAAGAAAGGGAGAGGGAGAGAGATAGAAACATCAATGATGAGAGAGAATCATTGATTGGCTGCCTCCTGCACGACTGCAAATGGGTATCGAGCCTGCAACCCAGGCTTATGCCCTTGACTGGAATCAAACCCGCAACCCTTCAGTCTGCAGGCTGACGCTCTATCCACTGAGCAAACCCTGCTAGGGCTATTCATAATTTTTTATTGAGCATCGTCCCTGTGTCTAGTACTACTTTAGGTCTGAAGAAGTCAGTCCTTCTTCTCATGGAGTTCATAATTCAGTGGGCAAGTGACTTAATCTCTTACAGTTTCCTCATCTGTAAAATGGGGATATAATGTACCTGATTCATTGGATAATGTGTGTGTGTGTGTGTGTGTGTGTGTATATCATTGGAGTGCCTGACGCTTAGCAGCCATTAACTGTTAGTTGCTGGCTTCCATTGAGTAACAACTTGTGTGGGACTATTGGTGTCCTGATGCGCCTGTTGGTGCCATTGTTAAATCTCCCCCCTGGAAGTATAGGGCCTAAGCAATGCCATAGCTGGAAACTTAACTCCAATCGCGATGGGACCAGAGATGCTAAGTTCAGCATAAGCCTCCTCTCCCTTGGACAAATCCCGTCCTCACTCCACTTGATTTAAAAGGAACTGGATAATCAATTAGTGCTTGATGATGATAGTGAAGAAGAATCTGTGTAAAGTATAACTCAATTTTATAGTCATTTATTTTACAAACTCAACTTTATAGTCATCATTCATTTCCTCTTCAGTGTGGGGAACCACCTAATCCACCGCACAATGAAAATGAAGTCTGGGAATGCCAAGATGTGTCACTGGTTGTACTCCCACAGCCAGAAAGGGGAAAGTCAGATTGCAAAACCAAAGTCGCCTGCCTCAGCTGTTAAACCCTGCTGCCTCCCGGGCCTGCAGACTCTCTGGGTCTCAGTCCCTTCCCTGGTCACCTCCTTGATGTGGTTTCTGGACACCTGCAGGCATTGACAGTTTCTGGTTTGAGTGCTCACATAAAGCCCCTTACAGGTATCTGTAAACACAGTCTCATGGTATTATCATTATGTATCTGTGAGTTTAATAATCCTATCTGTTTCTATATTACCAGTGACCCTTCCAAGACCCTTTCAGGTTTTGGAGAGATGGGGCAGATCCTCTGACTTATCCCAGTGAGGACCCTGCTGGTGGTGATAGTGGGGGGTCAGCAGGCAAAACCATCTTTTCGTTAAGTGCCTGAAATAGCTCTGCCACCAGCCAGTCACTCAGTCCCATTAACAAGGGGCAAGTCTTCTTTATCAGTCGGGGAGAAAAGCTTTAAATATACAATAAGACATAACTGTTGCTTTAAGTAGCTTTGATTCTAGAATCTTAACTGTCTTGAGCTGACGATAGTTTGGAGCTGAGCAGGGGCGGGGGGGAAAAACTCAGCAGAGAGAAGAGAAAAAAAACTAGATGGCTTGGAAAGTAAGCAGGGAGGGTGAGAAAAGCTTTGATATTTTTCCATTTGGAGGTTTGGCTGCATTTAGAGCCATTTTTTCAGCTCTGCTGGGTTCACCTTTTTAAAAGGCATGCTGCTCTGAGATTAAAATGGGTTCACCAGTCCTGCTAATTGGTGCGGCTTGAAAGTGACAAAGGAGCAGGGAATCAGAGGCCTGGCTCCTTGACTATGCCTGGCGCTCCCTCCAGCAGACCCGACCTGCACAACCCCAAGCCCACTCAGCCTTCTCCTGTCCTTTTTCACAGTCTTCTCTGTGTCAGCGTGTCATGGAGCCAGTCAGGCCTGGCCGGAAATTCACCACTTGTTAATTATGTGACTTGAACATATTTTAACCTCTCTGAGCTTCAGTTTTCTTATCCATAAAATGGGTCCACATGAACCGCTCAGCTATTAGAGTAACTGTGAGAATTAAACGTGCACATGCACACGTGATCATGCTGAAATGTTCATTGAAAAGCCTTGGAGTAGGGAGCAGGTGCCTGTCCAGGTGTGCCACTTAGTAGCTGTGGGACCTTCGCAAGTTACTTAACTTCTGTGCCTCCGTTTCCTCATCTGTAAAATGGAGATAATATTACCTATTCCACGGATGTGGGGTAATGACTAAATGAGTTAATATGTATAAAACACTCGGAATAGTAATCGGCAGGTGGTATGTGCTATGTGTTAGCTGTTAATGTTATTATTGTGATGAAACGTACCCAGCATATGCTTGGCACAGAGACATGCTAACATCTTTAGTATGATACCTTTAGTACGAAACTTGCTGCTGGACCTCTGTAACTCCTTCCTCTCTAGTTGTCCTGTGTAGCTGAGTTTCCCTGCAGCTAATATGATGCTGGGGCTACATGAGCTGCTCAGCTATCAAACATTTAAGGTCCAGGTTTGGTGGCCCAGGTAGGTCAGCAGGTAGGGCCACAGGAGACTGAAGGGGTGAGAAGGACCAACAACTTTCACTTCCTTCCTTTCATTATTTGTCCAGGGCTCTAGCCTCAGGGACACTCCAGAAAGGGGAACCAGTGTGCTGCCTTCCTAGAGGGAGGATTCCCCAAAGCAAATTGTCATCTCCCCCCCCCCCCCCCCACGCACACACACTACATTTGGTCAACTCAGGCACATGCCAGAGGAGGCCGTGGGGTAGCTGTGGTGGGGATGTTTTTCAAAGCCTCCGAACTGAAGTAGAATATAATCACTTCCAGCCCCAGGAATTTGCTCTGCACACAGTGCTGAGCTCCCCCTTGCCTGGGAGAGCTGCTGGTGTGCTGCCATCCAGGGAGAGCCGCTTCGGGAAGGCTGCAGAGGGGGCGGGGGAGCTGGGCTGCTGGCCCAGCTGACCACTCTGCTGGTCCAAACTGGCTGTGCAGGACCGCATGGAAAATACTCTCTCTCCAGTCCACAGAATCAATCGCGTATTAGGCACTGAGCCTGCATAAGGCACAGTGGACGTCAGCAGGTAGGGCCACAGGAGACTGAAGGGGTGAGAAGGACCAACAACTTTTCACTTGGAAGGCACATGGAACCTGAGGTAGCCCTGACCCTCAAGGAGGTCAGGAATCTGGTGGAAGAAACAGAAGTCCTTAAAGAGTAAACTAATAATAGCAGGATATCTGAAGTCATCAGCTTGTCCTTGCAGATATCAGTGACCTGTACGACTCTTTAAATTCCTGAGATACTAGGTAGAGCAAAACCTACCAGCAGAGGCATAATAACAACACCCACTGTATACTTGGCACCATTCTAAAGGCCTTTCTAGCTATTATTTCAGTTAGTTTTCTCAGTAGCCTTTTGTAGCAGGCCTTGTCCTTATTTTCACATGGGGAAACTCAGGAACAGAGAGGCTAAGGGGCTAGCTTTAGATTACACGGTTGGAAGCTACAGAGCCAGGATCCAAACCCAGCCACCCCGGCTCCAGAGACCACAGCTCTGCCCTCCCGATGAAACTGCCATGATCCAGGGAGGATGAGCCCCGGAAATCACACAGGAAGGGGTTCCTTCTTCTCTCGGGTTGTGGAGAACACACCAGTTCCTTTGGTTCATGGGGATTATCTTGCCTGCCTTTCTATGGAGGCTGCTCATATGCATTCAACACCCTCAGGGAGAATCTGCTGAGCTCCTTAGTCCACCACCTAGGAAAGGAATCCCTCTCAGGGCAGAGGTCTCCTGCCGGCCCCTCATAGGCTTTGACCAGCCTCCAGATGGCTGCCTTTGGGGAGGAGACGATGCCAATCCAGTTGTGACCAGGGTGGTGATCTGTCATGTGGTGCAGAGGCATCAAATAGCTCCCTGCACCTGAAAGAATCTGACTAACACATGAACCTACCAGGAAGGGGTGTGACTGCTCTGCATCCTTAATCATACTAATGCTCCTGGCTGCTCACTCAGAAGTCTTAGAAAAAATACACACACACACACAGACAGACACAAATATATATATATATGTTTGTACAAAGTATAGTTCTAAGTTGTTTATAATAATTAAATATAAAACTATACAGCCATAAGGGATTGGTTAAATAAGTTAAGGTGCACCCAAACATCAGATTACTAGATACTATTAAAATGAATGCTATATATTTATTAACATAGAAAGATGTTTTCAGTATGTTGTTAAGTGTCACGATCAAGTTAAAAACAAAATGGATATTCTGATCCTATTTTCATAAGAAAAATAAATATGCATGTATAGAAAAAATTTTATTTATACACACAAAATATTGATAGAGGCTACCTTTGATAGGGAGGATTAGAGATTCAGTTCTTTCCTTTATGCTTATTTATATTTTCTATAATAAACATCTGTTTCTTATATAATAAACTTGTTATGTATTTTAAAAAGCTAATGGTAGCCCTAGCTGGTTTAGCTCAGTGGGTAGAACATCAGGCATGGGTTTGATTCCGGTCAAGGGCATGTACCTCAGTTGCAAGCTGGATCCCGGGGGCACGTGTGGGAGGCAACCAAATCATTGTGTCTCTCTCACATCGATGTTTCTCTCTCTGTGTCTCTCCCCTCCCTTCCACTCCCTCTAAACATTAATGGGAAAATATCCTCAGGTGAGGATTAACAAAAATACAAAAACAACATATACAAAAAGTTAATGGTATGCTAGAAATAAGCTTAATTTTGTAAGAATAATAATTTTACCTTAAATATGAGGGGGAAATATCTGAATTTCTTGTTCTCTTTCCTCCTTCTCCCTCCTGCAAATAGTTTTCATTGTGGAGGATGATTCCAGGCCAGTAATTTGGCATATGAGAGCTAGGAGGGATTTTAGAGACCAGCTACCCTAACTCCTTATTTAACAAGTGGGGGAACTGGACCCAGAGGCTTAGCTAGTCTTCTAAGGACTTGCTAGAAAAACATTAGCTGGAATCCAGGTCCTTGGACTCCCAGTCCAAGCATTTTCTACACCATCACGCCAGGCCATTGCATTTGCCCCATTGACATACAGAGCGGATTGGAATCATTTAGTGTGGAGGTGACAACTCTAAGCATAGGAAAGGCTGTTAGGCTGACAATGGTCCATCACTGTTCTTCAGCTCTACTGAGAGGCAAACATGGAAGTTGGGTTTAACTTACTGGAGCTCTAAAGTGCAAGTTAAGACCTGTGGTGGGTGGTGGGAAGATAACTCTTCACTCTTTTCTGGAAATCTCCTATCTGGAAAACCCATATGTGATTCCACATGAAGGCAGAGGCCAGTCCATGAGTCTGTTCCCCAGGTCCCTATCTCATCTTCAGTAGTTGAGTCATAAATGCAGCTTGGGATATTTTCACTCTTCTTCCCAACACTTATCTTTTAGGTGAGCAGAGTAGTGACAGTAATTCAAAGTCAGCGTGCCATAAACATTGCTCCTAACCCTTTGTGAAACCAAGTTGGAGAAGCTGCACCAACAACATTGCTTCTTCAACCTCCCTGGAGAATTCTTGGCATTGGCACTACTGTATTAATGAAGACGTTGGTTGCATGCATCAAAAACCCCACTTGAACTAGTTTAGGCAAAAGAGGAATTGTAACAGCTAATAGAATCCAAGGAAAGGTTGAGTATCCAAACACAGCAAAGGTCAGGGAAAGGAGCCAGGCCTTGGGAACCACAAGGAACAAGGACCTCAGTGCCAGGCCGTTGTCTCTGCCTCTCGTTCGTGTTTCTCACTAATGGTTGCCTCGTTCTCTTTCACTGCAACAGCTGACTCCACTTTCCATGTCCATATTTTTTATCTGACTGTCTCCATCACCAGAGATGAAGTTTCTGGATGATCCCTCACTTGTCCCAAGTTAAGAAATCCCATGGGAGGGCCAGTAAACTGGGCCATCTAAGATCATGACAATTCCAACAGGAACACATTGTTTGGTTAAGAAGAAAAGCATTTCCCTGAGGACTGGGAGGTATTTGCTGAGACAAGGATATCCCCTACCCTCTCCTTAGAGGTAATGAGTTTGAAGAGAAGAGACTGAACAATTAAATGATGGCTCAGTGGATAGAGCGTCAGCCTGCGGACTCAAGGGTCCCGGGTTCGATTCCGGTCAAGGGCATGTACCTTGGTTGCGGGCACATCCCCAGTAGGGAGTGCGCAGGAGGCAGCTGATCGATGTTTCTCTCTCATCGATGTTTCTAACTCTCTATCCCTCTCCCTTCCTCTCTGTAAAAAATCAATAAAATATATTTTTTTAAAAAATGATGAGTGAAATCCTTAGGGAGTCAAAATAAAAATCCTGAGTACGGGATGTGCCTGACTAGGGACATCCTTTTTTACAGTGATTGACATCCTGAGGGGGGGTGGGGGGAAACACTAGTAAATCTCTCCTTGACTGGGCCCCCAAAGAGGCACACCTGGATATTTTAGGATCTGAGTCAAGTTTCCAAAACTATGCTCCCCTTTCTCAGCCCACTCTTCAGAGAACTAAACCATGGGGGTAACAATCCTGTAATTTTAACTGTATTTATAAATCCTTGATCCTTTATGCAGTGCTTTTTTCTGCTCCGTGCTTAGTTTGAATGTTGCTATTTTCACAGAGGAAGTCAGAGGAAAGAGGCTATAATTATAGGTCAAACACCAGCTCCGGAAGCAGGGAAGGCAGCAGAGCGCCTATGGCTCCCTGCCCTCTTCCGGGTTGCACCCTGGACATTTCCCCCTTTCCTTGGGCCTAGGTCAGGTCTTTGTGTCTTTATCCTCATATCTTTTCTCCCTTTTGTTTGCCAGTCCAGCATATCACGAGACAAAAAGGGAAAGTTTGAGCTAAAAGCCAACAAATTAAAACCGCACGTTGCTTGGGCAGGCCTGCCTCTTGGAGATAATTCAAGTGGAAAAGAAAAGGAAAAAAAAAAACACATTTCGGGTCATTGGCCTTTTTAAACAGACCGCCGGCAATATTTACTCCTCCTGAAATAGCACAGTCACATGAAATAAAACCGTGTTCGGTAAAGCCTACAAAACAAAAGGACAATTTACAGGCTGGCACGCTCACTGAGGGCCCTCTGTGTGCAGCCGGTGCAGGGCCTCTGCTTCCTGGCTCTCCTGCCACCTTCTGCCCAAGGCCTCTAGGATATCCATCAGGGTCAAGGTCAGATTGCCTTGGAGACCCTCCCAGACTTTTTTGCCCTCAAATAATTTGGAAAGATAGCCTCAGAATTGAGAGCAGGGCTGCGACAAGGTTGTGGCAAATGTGACCTCTATCATAGAACCCGTGCCTGGGAAGCACAGGGTGTGGATGTCGCAGGAGCAGCTACCAGTGGTGCCCATCACCCTCCAGCATAGTCAACTCTATTTCCTGTCTCTACTTTACCTCTTGCTTGCTTCTTTTTTTTTTTTTTTAATATATTTTTATTGATTTCAGAGAGGAAGGGAAAGAGAGAGATAGAAACATCAATGATGAGAAAGAATCATTGATTGGCTGTCTCCTTCACGCCCCACACTGGGGATCAAGCCCACAACTCAGGGAATTGAACTGTGACCTTCTGGTTTGTAGGTACCTTCTGGTTCGTAGGTTGACACTCAACCACTGAGCTACACTGGCCAGGCTACCCCTTACTTCTTTACCTGTTACCCACCCACCCACTCACGTCTAATTCCTTCATTTTACCACTCACCCTTTCTTCTATTCACCTTTTGTCTTCTCTCCTTACCTCTTAATTCTGCTCGGGCCCCTCATGAACCTTTATTGCTACGTCGGGCTGTACGCCCTGGACAGGCATCTGGTGGCAGGTTAATGAGTGTGCTGGCCTGCGGTCCAGGTAACTCCCAAGGAGACCCAGACTCCCTGAGGACTCAAGGGAACTTTCTCAGCCTTGCTCTTTGAAACTTGTCAGTTGCCCAGGATCCCGAAAGGCAGGCAGGCAGGAAGGAAGGAAGGAAGGAAGGAAGGAAGGAAGGAAGGAAGGAAGGGAAGAATCTATTTAAAAAAAATATTTGCTGTTGGTGAGCACATTATGTTTCTCAAAGCCCTTCCACATCCATTGATTTAATCTTTACATCAACCTTGGGATGTGGGCAAAGGAAATGGAAAAATAAAGATGTTCAGACATATGCCCAACACAATCAGAGAACTGTTCTCTGTTCCCTCAGCTTCTATGCTCATAGAAAAAGAAGAAAGTGACGCGCATTCCGGATGTCAGAGAGGGACTCTTCTAGCATCCATGGTGAGAAGTAAGTTAGCCTGAGTTCCTGACTTATCAAATGTTGATCACTGACTTTGTCACCTGGAACCTGAGAAAGTCAATGTCCCTGAGTGTCTAAGTTTCCTTCCTTTACAGCCACAATCTAGCACGTACTGCCTTCATTTCCCTTTGCACTTGCCAAGGTACATAGAGTAAGTGTGGTAGAGTAAGACAGATGTGTACAATGCCCTCCATCTTTTCAAGCATTTAATGGTTGTAATGAAAATTACCTTTAGGGCTTCAATGAGGTCTGTCCACTGACCTGTTGATTGATCAATCAATCTATCTAGTATATCCTATCAATAAATATTGAGTCGCAGTACAGAGTTATGTGCTAGTTTCTGATGTTTGTGGGGAAAGGAGACCTGGAGAAAGAGAGTGTAGCAGAGCCTATGTGTGTCCATTTCTGACAGCCAGCACCTTTGTCTCCTTGTCAAAGGGCTGCTCTCCGGCTGCAAGGATGTCCTTCACCTGGGGTCCTTGAGAGCTGCAGGGCCTGGACTACACACACCTGGGGAGCAGCCCTCAACTGATGACTGTCAGGTGCAGGTTCAAACACCCCCCTTGGAGGCCTGACGTGCACTGTTGCTCCCCCGTGGGCTGAGCTGCAGTTACCCCACCCCTGTGGGACTTCACTTGCGATCACTCCCTTTTTTAGCGTCCATGCTACTTTCCCACACCCCTACTGGTTTTTCCTGGGAACACATCCTCAGAAACCACTGTCGCTCCAATTCTTGTGGTAGGATGTGCTTGTTTTGTCTTGGGCTCCTTCCCACCCTGGTCTCTAGGGTCAGAGTGAATGAGACAGATGGGGAAGCTGACAACCAGGCCCTCCTCCAGGTGCCAGAGAGGGATGTCGCTACAATCTGAGGGCCAGGGGACAGGGCAGCACTCAGGCAGGGAGGAAGACCATGTCCCCAAGTCTGTACAGGGTATAGTTCAAGTGTGAGGTGGGAAGGACAGATGGGAACTGAGTGTCTTGACACCTTAGGGCAGGGGTGGGAAACATCCAGCCTGGGAAATGATTTGGTCTGGTCCTGCCAAGACATTAGGGGTGAGTTAATTCAATATTTGACCAAATATAGCAGGTTAATTTTTTTCCTTTTTTCAAAATTAAATTTATTGGGGTGACATTGCTTAATAAAATTGTGTAAGTTTCAAGTATACAATTCTATATTACATCATCTGTATGTTGCAATCTGTGTTTACCACCCAAAGTCAAAACTCTTTCTGTCACCATATTTTGATTCCCACACCTTTACTACCTCCCTCCTCTCTCCCTTTCCCCTCTGGTGACCACCATGCTGTTGTCTAGCTATGAGTTTTTGTTTTTTTGTTTGTTTTTAAAAGAAGTCTTGTCTATCATATATATATATATATATATATATATATATATATATATATATATATATATGTATATATATATATATATTGATTTCAGAGAGGAAGGAAGAGGGAGAGATTGAAACATCAATGATGAGACAGAATCATTGATCGGCTGCCTTCCTCACATCCCCTACTAGGGATCGAGCCTGCAACCTGCAACCCGGGCATGTGCCCTTGGTCAGAATCGAACCCAGGACCCTTCGATCCGCAGGCTGATGCTCTATCCACAGAGCCAAACCAGCTAGGGCTATCTATGAGTTTTTAGCAGGCTAATTTTTAAGTTGATGATTTTGTGTGGACCTCGAATGATGTTATAAATATCCAAATGGCCCTTGGCAGAACATAGGTTCCCCACCCCTGCCTTAGGGGCTGGAGGCAGGAAAGGTAGCAGCTGTGGGACTCTTCTCCCAAGTGGCTTCTAGGGAGATGCTCATGAACAGACTTGTCCCTGAGCACAGGGAGCCACCAACTGGGACGCCCAGAAAGAACTGAGGAAAGGCATGGAGTATTGATATATGCTACATAGATGCTAAGTAACGATGCCAGACACAAAAGGCCGTGTAGTGCATGACTCCACTTACATGAGCTGTTCAGAACAGGCAAACCCATAGGGACCGAAAGAATAGTGGTTGACAGGGGCTTGGGGGAGAGGGGTCTGGAGAGTGATTGCTTAATGGCACAGGGCGGTTTTTTTCGGTGATGACAATGCTCTGGAATTAGATAGTGATGATGGTTGCAAAAACTTGTGAGTATACTTAAAACCACTAAATTGTATACTTTAAAATAGTAAATTGTGTGGCACATCTAAATAAAGGAAAGAAAGAACAAACTGGGAAACTCTGGGGTAGTGGAAGGAGGGGCTGAGGTCCTGAGTCACCAGGGCTGCAAGTTAGTGACATTTTGGTTATTAATGTTGTGCCCCCTTCCTCATTTGGCTGCTGGTGGTTGGGATGTTTAGTGTTATCCAAGTGTTGGAGGAGGTCTGGCTGTATAGACTGTGTATGGTACAACCTTTATGGTGACCCTGCTCAGTTACACATTTCTGTAAATTTCTTCAACACTTGGGATCTCCACTGCCCAAGACAGGAAGTTGCAGACCTTTTTCAATGGTTTCATGAGTGCCCTTCTTATTTCCCTAACTGCAATGTAAACTTCCTTTTTAGGGAATTAGAGATTCCCTCTTCTTGTCCTGCTTTAGGCTGAGCACCCATAGGTGCTCCTTGACCCTGTGACCTCTCCATGCTGACTCAAAAGTGAATATAGATCCAGGGCCTGGCACCAGGACCCACCCTGTGTGAGTTTGCAGCCCTGGACAGGCCTCTGTTCTCTTTGCTGCTAATCCTTCCAGATTCTTCTCTGAGGGTCAGGTTGGTTCACCAGTCCAGAGCTTTCCTCATTTCTGTCCTGATACTTGGCACCATTTTCTCCCTTCACTGGGAAAGCAGGCTTGATCTAGGGAGGACACGGGACTCCTGCTTTTTCTGGGTGACAATACACTTCAACACGGAGCAGGGTGTCTCCGTGTCTTTGATATTAAATTCCAGCAAAATTGAGGTCTCAGCACCAAAGCCAGTTCAAGCCACCACAAGTTTTATTTTTCAGTGGGAAAAAAGGAACTTCCAATTAAAGTGTATAATTTAGCTCCCTCCATACAGTTCCTCCTGCATTTCCCAATCGTACGGGAATAAAAAGAAACCATTTTGACAGCGATTACTTAGGTCCCTTCTGCTCTGAAAACCGAGGTCAGGAAGGCAGTTACTTCCCAATAGTTCTTTTTGTGTGAGAAAAGACTCAGGGTCTGCACTTCATAAAGGGTCTGTCTCCAGACACCCAGGTTGGGTGTTTACGTGAGAGCTTGGATGAACAGGAATGTCACTTCCCTGTTCCAGAGCTGGCAGAGTGCCCGTCCCTCTCTGTTGGCTGAGAGCCAGAGATGGCCTGAGGTCTACACGTGCTCTCTGCAGGCACGTCCTCAGTGCCCCCGAGGCTGGGGCACATCTGGACTCAGAGTTCCTTAGGGAGTATGCACGTTTGTGTGCTTTATGTGTATGTCTGTGGGGTTTGCATATAAACACTATGGGTTGGAGTGTTTGTGTGTATGTGCGGGTGTGTGTATTTTGGGAGTTGAAATAACTAAGTGTATATAAAAATCAATATGTATTGTAAAACAGTCTAACAATAAAGAATATATAGGTAAAAAAAATCCCACTCAGTATCTCACACACACACACACACACACACACACACACACACACACACATGCACACGTAATTCTCCATAAGTGGTATCAAACAATATACTGGAAAACTGTTGTAAAAATTAATAATAATAATAATAATAATAATAATAATAATAATAGACAGTTACTGAGTCCTGGCTATGTGTCAGGCAGGCACCATGCTGGTCCCTTGACATGGCCTAGTCTCTTTTAATGTTCATGGCCATTCTATGAGGTAGGTACTATCAATAGCCCCATTTTACAGATGAGGAGACTAAGCCATTGGGAGGGTAAGTAAGGTTAGCCTCCAGAGAGTGGCCACAAACCTAGTAAAGGTGCAGAACCTGGATTTGAACTCATCTGACTCAGGGACTCTGCTCTTGAACACAGAGCCCAAGAACAGTAGACAGAACAACCTGACAAGAGTCTTAGAATTCATTCATTTTTCTGTTCAACATTAACTGAGTGCCTAACACGGGCTAGGTCATAGGGGTAGAAACATGAATAAGACACGGATCTTCTTCAGACTCAAAGTCTTTTGAGAGAGACAGATGTGTAAATAAATCCTGGCAACTAAGAGTAATGAGGCCAATTACAAAGAGAACAAAGGGGAAGCCATTCATGCCACCTGGGAAGTTGTGGAGGTGACAGCTCACTGAGTCTCAAAAAAAGAAAAAGAGAAGTTATTTGCTGGAGATTTAGGAGGGGAAGAGAAAAGAGGGGAAAGCCACTTCAGACTAAGCAGACAGCATGTGCAAAGGTACTGGAAATCTCAAGTGTGTGGTGTGGCTGCAGGTGGAGAGAAGGAAAGGGAAGCTTGCAGATGAGAATGCAAATTAGAGCGTCTGGAAATGCCACTGAGGCGGGTTTAGTCTGTGATCAGACACCAAAGGCACAGGGGAGCTCCTGGGGTGTCTGATCACAGTGGTGTTTTACAGAGGCAGCCAGACAGCATTCTGGAGGAAGGTTAGGAGTGGAGGGATCTGGGAGCAGGGAAAGCCATTGTGTTTAGAGACAGGAAAGCATCACCTGAGGAAGGAGCCTGGAGCTCGAGAGAGGTCTGAGCTCTCTCTCCCTGGTACACAATTCTGCAGACAGTAGAGCTTAATAAATTCTCTTCAGCAAGTATTTATTGAGGAGCTGGTATGTGAAAAATTCTTAATAACACTGAAGCCAAAGACACACACACACACACACACACACACACACACACAGACTTTCTCTTTGGAAGTTTGTATGTACATATTCAAAAGTTAGGTCAAAGGCAGGAAAGGGCAAGGTATAAGGGTTGGAATGAGTGGTCTATAAATAATAGCACAAAGGTGTAATCAGTCAAATCCAGAATGTGGTGCTTTCTACAGGGCAGTTAACCTGATTTTGTTTGTTTTTTTTTTATTTCATCAATGACATGGGGGCAGGGGGGAGGTGGAAATGGAGGAAGGACTATTCTAGTTTAAAAGAAGTTAAAAGAAACTTCACAGGTATAACCAAATATGATGACTAAGGGGAACTTGTTGGGATCCTGAGTTCAACACACCCAATTTTAAAAATGATTTTTTAGACAGTTTGGGAAACTTGAATAAAGACTAAGAAATAGGTGATAGGAAGAATTTATTATTAATTTTGTTAGGTATGATAATGGCATGGTTGCTATGAAAGAAAATATCCTTTTTAAGATGCATGCTGAGGTATTTGGGAATAAATTGACATAAGGGAAATGTTTGCTTTGAAATGGCCCACTCACCCACCTCCCTCCAAAAAGGTGGAGGGAAGACGGATGAAATAAAAAGTGACAAACTTGATGGCTATCAAAACTGGCAAATGGGTTCATGAGGGTTTTTTATATATGTTTGGAAATCTTCACAGTAAAAGTTTTTGGTTCTGCTGTTCGTTTTTTAATGAGTCATGTAGACACGGACGGTGGAGCAGTTCAGAGCAGGGTGCAAGTGGAAAGAACTAGAATGATTTGTGGAGATGGAGCTGGGCACTCCCTTCCTTCCTCCTTCCCTCCCCCTCTCCCTTCCTATGAGTGAGCATCTCCCTCCCACCAAGCAGAAGGCAGTATTAAAAACAGCCTGGCAGGAGGGAGCAGTGGGTGTCTTTTGGGGAGTGGGGAGAGTGCCTAGGGAAGGGGGCAGGAAAATGAGGGAAATGCCAGCTGGGTGTCTGGCTGGACTTTGCACTGCAGGCAGTGATGAGGCTGCTGTGCAGAAAAGGGAGTGATGAAATCTGGGCTCTGGGTGGATGAATTTCAACATGCTGGGCAGCATGGAGTGAGTGGGGAAGGCCTGGGGGGAGGGCCATGTTACCTAGGTCCAGGCATGAGGAAGTGATAAAGACTTGAACTGTAGAGGAGTGACAGTGATGAGGGGCCAGTGGAGTGATATTTCAGATGAATCAGGAATCGGTCAAATCTGTTGGTGACTGTTTATGAAGCTAGCAGGTGTGAGTGAGTCAAAGATTAACTTGAACTGGATAAATGGTGGTACTGTTTAATAGAAATGAGGAAACTGAGCTGATTTTGGAGATAAGGATGAAGGGTTGATTTCAAATGTGCAAAATCTGAGGTGAGGACAGACAACCGAGCCATGATATTTCAGACTGTTTCAAACCATAGGCCATTTCATGGGGAGGTGAGGAGACACAAAATCAGATAAATTGTTTAAATCTTTCACTTCTGCCTCCCCTCCCCCAAATAAAGCCAGATTAAAGTTTGGAGACTAAAGTCTGAAAAAGAATGTGGGCCCTGGACAGTGGTGCTAAGTGGTTAGAGCATTGGCCCACACATCTAAGGGTCTTGGGTTCGATTCCTGGTCAAGGGCATGTACCTGGGTTGCAGGTTCCATCCCTGGCCCCAGTAGGGGTGCATTCAGGAGGCAACCGCAATCAATTGATGTATCTCTCACATCAATGTTTCTATCTATCCATCTATCTAACTCCCCCTCCGTGTATCCCTTCCACTCTCTAAAAATCAATGGAAGAAAATATCCTTGGATGAGGATTAATAACAAAAAAAGAATTTGGGAAAGTGAGCATTTGAGCAGAGATAAGAGGTGAAACCATGGGGGAAGGGGAGAGGCAAGTGGGTGTTTCCAAGGTGCTGAAGAAACCTTGCTTTTGAAATCTTGCTCTGCTATGAGTTTTGCTTCCTGTTTGTGATAACAGAACCTTCCCAGGGTTCCGTGGGGCATGGCTCTGGTGGGTGATTCAATGTGCACTGAGCTACATCTCAGTTGGGTAGCTGATGGCTGCAGGACACTAGGCGCTCCCTGAGGGCTCCAGCCCCAGGATACAGCGTGTTCTCGCTGGAGATGCCTTGGTAGCTGGGGATGACCTCCCAGGTCCATGCCCCACAGAACTGAGGGACTGTTCTGTCATGACTATTTAATTACTGGGCAAACAAACAAGAAGAAAAAAAAAAGTCACACAGGGCAGGGTTTCAAGAGCAGAATTACTTCAGCTGCCTGTGGAAATAACACCAGGTTGTGCAACAGACTTTTCGGGTGAAAAAGGCACATTAGGTCTTGATCTGACATTCTGACCGTTTGTAAAACACAGCCCATTTTTCCTTTTTGGAGCTGCAGATAGCCCCCCCCCCCAAAAAAAAAAAAATCAAAAAAAGGTCTGATATTTTGTGAGACCCTAGAAGCCTTGTGTTGGTTTCTCTTTCTGATTCCTCAGTTCCAGAAAATGACACTAAGAAGCCAATCAGACACAAAGTGGATTATTTTTTTCTCAATTGCCTTCCTGCCTGCTAAAACTCTCTCAAACTTTGCCCATCCCCTCTTCTTTACCTCACCCTCTCCTCACCACAAACCTACTTCCTCCCCAGAGTCCTAGGCCACCCACTGACACCCCATTTTTCCCTGCCCCTCATCTCATGCTCCTCCTCCCACAGCTGCCGGCTCAGGGGTCATGCCCAGGCAGCCTGATCCTGGCCGAGATTCTTACCTCACTCAGCAACCCTGGACAGAGCTGGCACTGCCACGCTGGGTCACCTTGGGAGAAGGCAGGCAGAAGTGCCTGGGGATGTGGCCTGAGAGCACAGCCGAACTGGGTAATCATTTTAAATGTGACTTCCTGTTATTACTATTCTTAATAATATTACTTTATAAAGAAGAGCTACCACCGAGTGAGCACCTAACTACAGGCCAAGGACAGTGCTAAATGCCTTATGTGCCTTTTCTCATTTAAACCCCCTGCCAACACATGAAGTAGGTGCTGTCGCCATCCCCTTTTTAAACATAAGGAAATAAAGTTTAGAGAAGTTAAGCAACCTGCCCAAAACCAGATAGCAAACAAGTGGCAGTGATGGGATACAGATTCAGATGTGCCTACTTCTCAGTGCCCTGCTCTTAACCATCATGATACACTACTTGAAAGGCATTTAGTCTGACTTATTTCCACCTGCTGAAGTGGGGTAGACCCTCTCAAACAGGAAGCTATTTTGGGCAGGAGTCCGGTCACCAGAAATCTGGGGTCAGACTGCCCCAAAAGCCACAGGGACCTGAACTGGTCATCTGTAGGATAGCTTGCTCTTTCTCAAGTTTGCAGTCACCAAGCTCCAGCTTGGCCAGGCCTCTGGGCCCACATCCTACTTGGGTGAGTGGTAATAGGGCCAAGGTCACAAATCTGAGTTCTTTGTGGACCAATTCATTTCCATCCATCCTGTGGTCACAGATAGTACTTCTAACTTTGGTCAGCACTTCTAAAGGTGGACCACTGGATGAGAACGAAAGTGGTTTAACACAGCCTTTAACTTTAATTAATAAATAAATCATAAACATATACCTGATTGATAGATGGCCAAGAGTTACAACCTTATGGAAAGATAGCTTTCTATTTGCATCAGAGACCTAGAATTTTAGTGAATCCCAATCCCTGAAAGGCCTAGCTCCCCCAAAAGATATAGTGGGAAATTGTAGCAGTGTTCCTACCAATTGTCCTATCACCTTTTGTTTCATTGTTTTGAGTTTGTTGAGGTCAGGATACACTACCTCCAGATCAGGTATCCCTGAGACAGATGTGAAATCTCTTAGTAACAGCACAGATCCAGTACAGGGCTCTACATACAGTGAAAATGAATAACTACATGAAAAGTTATACAAATTGGCCTCTTGCTGTGATGGCTGCAGACTGTAAGATTCTGAATTGTCCCAAACAGGCTTTGGGCCAGTGAAGGAGGCATACAGCATGTGGTAGGCCTAGTGGAGAGCCATGGCTTTCTGCAAAACTTTGACCTGAGTGTAGGAGACAAGGCAACACACCAGTGTTTGCAAAAATAGACACAGAAACATCCACCCAAAAATATAGCCCTCTTGATGAGGGGGGCAGAGACATGAACAGAAAAGAACCAAGTGGGTTTAAACAGGGAACAGATTTCCAAAAGAGGGAGAACATGGAGCTTGGAGTTGAAGAGTCCAAGTCTAGACAGAGAGAATAATGTGAGTGTGTGTGGACGAAGGGACCTAGTCAGAGAGTAACAGAGGAGCTTAAGGCGTGTGCTCAGGAGAGAACTGGAGACAAAGCCAGCTGTATTCTATCACAGCATGCCAATTACAGATGGTTGGATAGTTCTGCCCCAATCCATACCTAACTAATCAGCTCATCAACATTTATTGAGCTTCCATAAATGATTGGCTTGTGCAAGACACCAGAAATACAGCCTTACCTCTAAAGAGCTTATGGTTTAATCTAGTCAGAAAGACAGTAAAGCAAAGAAGCAATTACAATATCCTGTAATAAAGACTAAGGTAGGGCCCTGGTTGGGTAGCTCAGTTGGTTGGAGCACTGTCCCATCGCACCAAGGTTGCGAGTTCGATCCCTAGTTGGGGTGCACACAGGAGGCAACTAATGAGTGCATGAATGGGTGGAGTAATGGATTGATCTCTCTCTCTCTCACACACACACACTCTCTCCTCCCTCCTTCCCTAAAAATCAATAAATAAATAAAATTAAAAAAGAAAAGACAAAGGTAGGAATCTGCCTGGGTGCCCAGAGATAACAAAAGAGGGAGACCAAGCTCAAGTGGGTAACAAGAATGGGGCACCTGATTTGTCTTAGGGAACAAATAGAAATGGAAGGTGAAGAAGGTAGGAAAAGGTATCCTGATAGAATTCAGCATAGACAAAGACACTGAAAGGAAAGTGCACATGGGGAATTACAAATATTGAGGTGTTACAGGGAGTGTTGAGAAATGAATTTGAAGATACTGGGCAGGACCAAATTTGAATGTCAAACCAACGGTTCAATGGCAAGCATTCTTGGGATGAAAGATTTTAGGTAAGGAAATAATAGTGTGGTTAGTAGTCATGGGTCTAGGTGAGAAGATAGGATAGCTTTATGGAAAATAACTGCAACACCTCACCTGAATGCCCACCATTCCTCCCAACACCCTGACTTCCCCAACATTTCTTTTTCCCTTTTCTACTTGTATGATTCAGTGCACACAACAGAATATTGGGAAGAGCAGCCTGATTCTTCTTTCACTAAGGGACACGAGCAGGCCTAGTTCAGAGCCTAAAGGCCTCCACATGAATTTCTAGAACTCATTCCAAGGTGGCCTCCAAAAGTTTCCAGGAGACTGAGAAGTGATTTGCTAGGAAGATGCCTTCCAAAGTATTATAGATATCTCTTACCTGCCATCTCAGGAACAAAGAGTCAGCATATTTGTGACCTTTTTGATATTTGACCTTTTTGATAGGTAGGTAGGTAGATAGATAGATAGATAGATAGATAGATAGATAGATAGATAGATAGATAATAAGTACTAGTTTTGGTATTGCAGTCATATCCTACTACCAGTATTGCTCTTTGCAACACCTACCCTCTCCACTGTGAGAACTTTAAGCTTTTTACATCTGATTATTTTTCCTCTAAAATAATTTAAATGCCCATTTGATTTCTAAGATGCAGTGGGTATTGGGAACACAGACTAGCCTTTTAAATGGGGTTGTCTCTTTCAAAACAGGAAGCAGCATTGGCCAACTTCATTAAAAATCAGGATCAGAGAACACTTACTAACTTACTGAGTGCTTAATTATGTAATCAGATTTTGGGTTGGGGACTGGGATTAAAGTTGGAAAGAAAGAGAGACTGGTTGTACCTGGATGAATTAAAAGAGAGCATGAACAAGGAACCAAAATTGCTCTGTCCCTTTCCATGTATGCTGGCCTCTGTTAGTCCTATGTCCTTGAGTCTGGTGGCAAGGTAACCAGATTTGAGATGTCTTACTTCCCCAAGTCCAGTGATTAGTGACCCTATTCCCTGGGGAGGTAGGGTCAGTCCCCTTCCAGTCATGATTATCATTGGCGCATCATGCCTAATGACAACGGTTTAACTTTAGAATAAAAATTTGAGGCAGGAAGGCATCCTGTATTTTGCAAATCCAAATGGGTTAGTACCAAAACTCACACTGATGTTAGTTCTATGGCCTGAATCATGCCTCTTCTGATTCCCACCATGCTGGCTCCCCTTCTCCTTGCCAACTCACCATCACTTTGGAGGCACAAAAATGCAAAACAAACTTGAACCTTGTGTTGAGAGTTAAGCTCATGAGTCATGGTTGAACAACAGCTTCTTTCTCTCCACATTAGCTGTGTTTTTCCTCCACTGTGGCCCAAACAAAAATCAACCAAGTGACATTAAACCATTCAGTAGTTACGGAGTGCCTGTGATGGAGCAAGCACTGTGTTTAGACTCTATAATGGCCCAGGCAGTAAGGTGTCTTCTCCTGACAGGGAGATTTCTAAGTGCAGAAGGCAGGAGAGGAGGGCGCCTGTCCTCATTCACTTTCAGATGGTCAGCCAAGACTAATGCAGAAGGAAGGATTTCCAAACACCTTAAATACCTGGGTGTGGGGAAGGCTCTGAGGGCAAGAGGAAGGAAGCTCTGGGAATAAGCTGTCTGAGATTGGCAAGAGAACTGCTTGGGATAAAACCTTGGGTGGCTTTCTAAAATTGGATGAGGCTAGAACTAGCTCTTAAAAGGACTATGGGAGAAGGATCTTTGCCTTGAGTTCTAGGACTGCACTGCAGGAGGGGTATCCACTTTGCTTTCTCCCTGACCTTTGCCCTTCTTACTTCCCACATTAACTGTTTGACCCTTTCATACTTATCTCAAACTTTTGCTTAAAGCTTTATCCTTTCAGTGACACTCTTCATTCTTTGTAGAGGATACTTGGATATTTCAAATTAAAATTCTTTCCCCCCCCTAATTTTTCCAAATGTTCCCACTTTTTGACCAAACATTTTTTTTTTGAGCAATTATATGCTATGGGGAATTCACAAATTATGAAATATTCATCCTAACCTGACCAGGGATTCATACAATAAGCAATACAAGGTAGTATAGAATTAAATGCCAAATACACAAAAGATGCTCAGGAATTTACAGGAGAGAGAGAGAGACCATACTGGGACTGGAGTCCACATTGAGGGCCTCATGGGAAAGTGGGCCTTCAGTCTAGAGCAGCCGTGGGCAAACTACGGCCCGCGGGCCGGATCCGGCCCCTTTGAAATGAATAAAACTAAAAAAAAAAAAAGACCGTACCCTTTTATGTAATGATGTTTACTTTGAATTTATATTAGTTCACACAAACACTCCATCCATGCTTTTGTTCCGGCCCTCCGGTCCAGTTTAAGAACCCATTGTGGCCCTCGAGTCAAAAAGTTTGCCCACCCCTGGTCTAGAAGCCAAGTAGAACTAGGGAGACTCTAAGTAAGGTGGGTTTAGGGAACAAATACTCGCAGAGGAGTTTCTCAAAGGAGAAGAAGAAAAATTACATTTAACAACTAAAGAGCCCCTTGTGGCCCAGCCAGCACGGCTCAATAGTTGAACACCAACCTATGAACCAGGAAGTCAGGGTTTGATTACCAGTCAGGGCACATGCCTGGGTTGTGGAGTCAATCCCCAGTGTGGGGCCTGCAGGAGGCAGCCGATCAGTGATTCTCTCTTATCATTGATGTTTCTATCTCTCTCCCACTCCTTTCCTTTCTGAAAGAAAAATATTAAAATAAATAGCCCCTTGTTTTTTGTTTTTTTTTAAATATAATTTTATTGATTTTAGAGAAGAGAGAGATAGAAACATCAATGATATGAGGGAATCATTGATAGGCCCTTATGGTTTGCAAATGCTTTCACATACACTATTGAGTTTAAGAATGGTGAGCTGAGCCAGATAACAGAGACTTCTGAATACCAGCTAAGATCTAGGAAATACATCAAGCATGTGATGGGCAATTTTTTATATCCTATCTCATTTAATTAAAGAAGAAACCTTGTAAGGTGGATGCTGTTATCACAATTTTACAAATGAGTAAATAATGGTTAAGGAATTTCTCAAGGTTATTATTATTTATTTTTTTTTGCAGGGCCCACATTTCACATTTTATTGCACTTTTTCCACAATCACTGAGTCCTGCCGGGCTGTAACCAGGGCTCCATCTCAAGGTTATTAATAATAATACCACCAATAGCTAGCTATGCTATTACACATGGTGATTATATATGTGCTAGGCACTATATAAGTAGTCTCATCACAACTCTATAAAGTAAGACTATTGTTATCCCCACTTTTAGATGGGAAAAACTGAAGCATGGAGATGGTAAACAACTTGCCCAATATACACAACAATGAAGTGTCAGAGACTAGATCTGAATTCAGCCTAGCTGGTTTCAGAGGTGGAGCTCTGAAGCCTCTACCCTAGAGCAGAGCTGCTTATTAAAACATAATGGTACAGTGTTGTTTATCAATTATAGCTCAATAAAACTGAAAGAGATATAGTGCACACCACAAATGTGAGCCACATAAGTACGTTTAAATGTTTAATAGCCACATTAAAAAGAAAAAAGAAACAGGTAAAATTAATTTTAATAGATTTATTTAACCAAATATCTCCCAAATATTATCAATTCAACATGTAATCAATATAAAAATTATGTATTTCACATGCATATGTGAAATCTTCTAAATCTATGTGTATTTTCAAACTTAGAGTACTTTTTGATTCAAATGCTAAATTTGCACCAGAAATATTCAGTCTGTATTTATGTATTCTACAATTGGTAGTTGAAAGTATAGATTCACATGCCCAAGTTATTCCAAACATACTTAAAAGTTTTTCAGTAACTGAGTCAAGTTTCAAAAACCATTTTTTAAATATTTGCATCCATATTGTCAAACATGTTTCCTTAATTTTAGGAGAAATGATCTGACTTTGAAGCAAAGTCTACCAGTTTCAAAACTGTCTAAGTAATTCATTAACTCTTGTGTTAATCTCAGTATTATTGAATTCAAAGGAGTGTTACATAAATATAAAAGCAATTATAAATTCATCAATATTAATAGTTATTCATATATTTCCTTAAGTTTTTGCAACTAATTTACGTAATGCTCTGGCTTACAATGAAAATCATTGGCATATTAACTCATGTTTAAAATGTGTTAAATTGTCATTGCTGGTTATTATGAAGATTTCCAATTTTGACAGAAATTCTTAGACTTCCTAGCTAGATCACAAATATATTTTTTCTTTCTTAGAACTTCAGATTTAACTCATTACTATGCAGTATGATATCAGTGAGAAAACATAAATCACACTACTGTCTTTTTGTCTTTGATTGTTGAATATTTGGCAGGTATTCCCTTCATTTCAAAAAATCTTGAATTAGAGTTAACAGTACAAGAAATCTTTGTAAAGGTCCTCCATTACTCAACCAATGCGCATTGGAAAAGAACAAGATCATCACACTGATTTTCTTGTTATTTCTTTCTACACTGCAACAAGCTGATGATTCATAGCATTTGCACATATATGGAATAATTTTTAACAACTATATCCATAACACTTCAAAAACTGAACACAAATATTTCCAATATGTATCATATAAGAGGAATGAAACAATAGAAAAAAGATCTGTTTCTTGCTTTAAAATCTCGATAAATTCAGACTTTCAACAACATAGTTGGAGAACCCTTCATTGGGATCAAAACGACGTTTTCATATCTAGCTGAATTTTTTCTTTGACAGATGTAAAATCTCTACAGTGTCTATACCAGTGATGGTGAACCTATGACACACGTGTCAGAGGTGACACACGAACTCATTTTTTTGGTTGATTTTTCTTTGTTAAATGGCATTTAAATATATAAAATAAATATCAAAAATATAAGTCTTTGTTTTACTATGGTTGCAAATATCAAAAAAATTCTATATGTGACACGGCACCAGAGTTAAGTTAGGGTTTTTCAAAATGCTGACACGCTGAGCTCAAAAGGTTCACCATCACTGGTCTATACCAATGACTTTTTCCATAAATTTGAAAGTATCTTGAGACAAACACATCCAAAGTGTTGATTGGGCATGACTTCTTCTAAAGCTGAAGGAAAGCCCTTGCAATTTTTCAAAAGTTAAATCCATTGAACTTTGATATAGTTAGAAAGATTTTGTATTCAATGGGCAATTATTTAGTGGCTTAATTGAAGAGCTTTTATTATTTGTAAAATATCCTTTTTCATTTTTTTCTTATACTTTTCAAACAAAAATTTTATAATGGAAATTATCATTTATTTTATTATCTCTCCAACTTAAGATGGTTTTCTTCTTTGCCCAAGAATCCAAGTCATCTTATAAATACCAAAGTTATAAGCTCAGATCCGGCTAAAAATTGTTCTAAAAATGTTTGTTGGTCATTTAATTCTAATTTCAGGACAAGCTTAGACCTACTGCTTAGCCACAATAACTCTGAATGCCACACCGGTTCACCAAGATCTCTCCATCCTACCTGGTGGAACTTGAATGTTTCTCAACCCAGCTCAGGAACCTATATAATTTATAGAAACCTAAGGAATTCTCTTTGCTGAGTCTCATGCAGCTGCATCCTGTGCAGCTTAATATTCAAAGAACTCAAGATTTCTGGGGCTTTGTCTATGTGTATGTACCTCTTCTTTGATACTCTGTCTCAAAAATTCCAGCCATCTCAGCCTCCCCAAACTCTGATTTTTTGGTCTTCATTTCAGCTAGATTGTCGCATCTACTTGGATCCACCTTCCTTGTGGTCTGAAAAGTGCCTCCAGGCAGAAAGCCAGGAATATTGGAGGGATCACTGCATTCTGCACTGTGTTGTACAATGAAAACAAATAGTTCATACATTTTACCCAATTTCTTGTTTACCGGTAAGAGGGCAAGTCCAGTTCCAGTTAATTTTCATATCTTGAAGTGGAATTTTCTTCATTGCAATTGCCTCTGGCACTGCTAAATTTTTTCTTGGTAAAGCCCATAAATATATTTTTCTGGACAAGTCAAATTGTCTTATCTTTCTAACTTTCTTCCCTGCTGTGACTGACAGGCTATTACTTCCTTCTCCCCAGGAATCTAAAGGATTGCATTTCTCTCATTTTTGTTTTAGCAACCCATCTGTTGTTCTAGCTTTTTCTCTGCTGGTGTTACTTCAGTGTCACTTTTCTTGTGCGTGGGCATCCTCGAGGGTGGTCCTTAAGGCTCTTTCTCTTCCATTATCCAGCTCCTTTTTGGGGATCCCTACTGTAATGCATGAGGGTTGGCAGTGTGTCTGCTGGCTGGATCAAATGCAAGTTGAGAAGGATTCTCTCCATATCTGGGTTTCCCCTTTTATAAGTGCCCAAGTATCAGCTCAGTCTCATCATTTATAAAATACAGAGATCCTACGTTCTCCACTCCAAAATTTAAAAATACATGTAGTATATACAAACTGTGTAGAAAATGGTATAATAAACACCCACCAATAAAATATCCAACTAAATTATACATACATAAAGCATTACAGATATAGTTAGAGCCCTCAGTGTATCCCTCTCAATTCTTCTCTCAACATTCCCCTTCTACCTTCCTTCTAGGAAGTAGTAAGACCACTGAATTTGATGTTTTTAATTTCCATGAAACACACACACACATACATAGCATTATACATATACATATACATATACATATACATATACATATACATATACATTTATGCCCAATCCTGCAACTCAAGCGTAAATCTCATCTCCTCCACCTTGGCACAAACACCACCTGTGGGCTCCTTGGAATTTATTGTCTTGGCACTCATCAAATATTGTCCTGAATGAGAAGTTATCTTTCCCTGAACATGCACCTCATCTTTCCCCTAGAGCTCATGCTCCCTTAAGGTTGACACCATAACATTTAGCCATCGGCTTTGCTCATAATAGACCAGCGGTTCTCAACCTGTAGGTCGCGACCCCTTTGGGGGTCGAACGACCCTTTCACAGGGGTCACCTAAAACCATTGGAAAACACATATATAATTACATATTGTTTTTGTGCTAAATCACTATGCTTTAATTATGTTCAATCTGTAACAATGAAAATACATCCTGCCTATCAGATATTTACATTACGATTCATAACAGTAGCAAAATTACAGTTATGAAGTAGCAACAGAAATAATTTTATGGTTGGGGGTCACCACAACATGAGGAGCTGTATTAAAGGGTCGTGGCATTAAGAAGGTTGAGAACCACTGTAATAGACCAAATAAACAGGTGTCGTTGCTTGTTTGGTTCATAGGGTGTCCAACTGTCCAGGTTTGCCCAGGATGTAGGGAGGTCCTGGGACAGGAGACTTTCGGTGTTAGAACTGGGAAAGTCCCTAGCAAACTAGGATAAGTTGGTCACCCTATGGTTACCTAAACCTCTGTGGACATCTGTGTGCACATCAGTGTTTTCCCTGGTATATATTCCCTGCTTTGTTTCCATAGTCAAATTTTACTTGTTGTGAGCTTTCTCCACTGATGGTGAGCTCCATGCAGGCAGACTTTGTCTCATTCATGGCTGTTTTCCAAGCACCTGGAATGGACAAATGAATATTTTTTGAATGAATGAATAAGCAGCATCATTATATCTTGTGAAAATCACATTTTCCTTCTGGGTAACAGGACTTCATAGTTCCACATATACAAAATTTGTTAAGTGCTAGGCAGGCTTATGGTAGTGGCAAGTCTGAGCCATTCAATTTCATATGGTAGTTTTATTCTTAATTTTTTGAGGAATTCCCATGTTCTTTTCCACAGTGGCTGTACTAATTCACATTCCTACCAATAATGAAGATATGGGTCCATCAGTGCAAAACTGCCAAGTAAAGGGAGGCAGACTATTCAGCTCACTTATTTATTTTCTAGGCTTAAATTTAGGCCTAATAATTTTTATATTCCTTCTACACCGCAAGTGTTTAACCATCTTTATGTAAGTGACAAATCAATTTCTGAATTTTGTTTAGTACTTCCTGTATTTTGGATAGGGAGGGTCTTATAATAGGGTAGAGAGAGAACAAGTTGGTTCTCTTTGTGTTACTTCTTATACAATACTCACTTTTATCAAGCATCATTATATGGAAAACACTGCTCTAAAAACGTCCTTGTCCTTTAGAAGTTTAAAATTCAGACGGAATTTCCAAGGAAGCGATCCCAGTAAAAGTTAAGTGGCAAGCCCCAAATCTACAAACCACGGATGAGCAAATTTGTACCGGTCCTGTTGTAGTAGTTGAAGGCCTTTGGCTGAAGAAGGCGTGAGGATTAGTGGGAGACTAAGTTGATATGAGAAACCTCCTCTTGGAGGGTGCAGATTTGTAGAAATCTTTGAAGTAGTAGATGCTAGATTGCCCAAGCCTGGCGCGAAAATAATTCTCCAGAACTGCGGTGCCAAAGCCACTCCACAGCTACACATTTCTGCTGCAACTACCAACTCTGCGGCTAAGGGCGAGAGAGGCTCCAAGGCCCGCCCAGGAGTCCAGTACCTCGCTCCGATTGGACGAGATTACTCCCTCGCCTTTCCCGGGATCCTTCGCCCGTCAATTACCCTACCCTCCCTTTGCCCCGCCCTCTTTTGGTGATTTAACACCGTACGCCGTTTCCCGCCCCAGCCCTCAAACTCCTCCCTAGTCGCTTCAGTTCCTCATTGGCCAGCAGAGAGGAGGGGGAAGGGAAGGGGCATTCTATTTTACTCTCTAAACTACCCTCCTGTAGTTTCCTGGTCTTCTCTTAAGCTGTCAGGAGAGCAACGATCGCCCGCAGCTGTCACGCAAGCGCGCAAAGGTGCTCACTGGTGGAGGGGCACTTCCCCACCCAAGGAAATTTATTGCTCCGTTGTGACGCAGGCGGCGTTCCGCTCGCCGTCTTCACTTACGATTGGCTGTGAGCAAAGTCCGTCACACAACCACGCCCCATTCCACTGCCTCTGCTTGAGACACCTTCCAGGACGCCACGCCTCACCGCGTTACTGCCGCTGAGCCCTGCAATTGGCTGAGGGAGCTGGCATGCTTTCCCACCCACAACTCCCTCCCAAGTATTTCAGGGCCGGCGGGACCCCGCGGAAGTTGTCAATCTCCGCTCTTCCCCACCCCTCGCGAGGCCCCTCCCCCGGGCCTCACGCCCCGGCGCGCGCACACGCACACACACTCCCCCCCACTTGCGCGTCCCCACCGCCTTCTCAAGTTGTAGCGGACGCTCGCTGGGGGTTCTGCGTGGGCGGCGGAAGGGCGCGTGGGGGAGGGAGCGCAGACTGCTCCGCACCCTGAGGAGCGCTCGTGTGCTCGCCCAGAGCCCGGGCGGCGGGTTACCGCCACGGGAGATGAGGGGACCGCGCTGACAGGGAAGAGCGGGCACCGCGGCAGAGGCTCGGAAGGGACCCGCGATGGCAGCGCCTCGGGAGGAGACTCCAAGGAAGGCGGGTTGCTCTGGCAGCAGCCGCTGAAGGGCTGGCCGGCTGGCCGGCGACCTGGACGAAGGGACGAGAGGCGCGCTCCGCGTCCGCGCCCCTGCTCCGTCGCCTCAGTTGTCTAAACTTCAGGCTCCCTTCCACCCGCCCTCCGCGCCCGGAGTCAACAACTTCTCGGCCCCCCTGCGCCCCCGCCCTTGCCTCCGTCGGCCCCGGGAGCCCGCCGCGCGGCGGGGACCAGGAACCTCCGGCCCCGAGATGCGCTCGTGAGGCGTTGGCGGGCGGCGAGGAGAAGCTCGGCGGCGCCCGGGAGCGGGAAGACGGTGTGGCTGGGGGCACGGGGCGGAGGGGCGCGACCGCTCCGCGCCTCACCCCCGCCTCCTCCTCCTCCTCCTACTCCTGCCGCTGTCCGTGCCGTGCAAGCAGCCGCCGGAGCTGGCAAGCGCCTGGGCCGCGGAGATGTCGGCGTCGTCGCCGCCGCCGGCGGGGGCTGCCAGTGCCGCCATCTCGGCCTCGGAGAAAGTGGACGGCTTCACCCGGAAATCGGTGCGCAAGGCGCTGAGGCAGAAGCGCTCCCAAGGCTCGTCGCAGTTCCGCAGCCAGGGCTGCCCCGTGGAGCTGCAGCCCCTGCCCCAACTCAAAGGTAAGTTTGCCGGCGGCGCCCGCAGAGCCATTTCCTTCTGGGGCGCTCGCTGCCCAGCTGGGGCGGGCAGTGCCAGGCGCGTTCCCCGCGGTGCCTCGGCGCCCCCTCCCCCTCCGGTTCCAACAGGTTTGCTGTGCGGAGTTGCTTGTTTTTCCGCCCCGATTCCCCTTCACTCTTCCCACCTGAGAGGAGCGGGCTGACCCCCACCTGCGCGCTTGCTCACCTGCCCTCGCTATGGGAGCTCGCCCAGTGCGTCCGGCGAGGGGCTCTTCCCTCTCCCCCAGGCTGGCCTTTCCCCGCCTGGCTTTAGACAACCTGTCTGTCCTCCCGACCTTCACTCTCCCGACACCCACCTCCTCTTTTCGGACACGAGCTCGTCCTTTACTTCTCCATTTATAAGCGTCTCTATGTACCCACCCTCGCCTAATTCCCTCCCATTGATTGTTCCGAAGAGTCTTACGGACCCGGAATCCTAAATGGAAACAAAAGTTACCTGGCCTTTAGATACATTGAGAACGAAAAAGCCTAAACTATCTGAGCGGTACAGTGTATTATTAACGGGGTCGCTAGGTTCCGGTGTTATCTTTTGGCCCCAAAACGGGAAAGACAACATAGTTGGAGACGTTGGCCGCGGTAAATGTGGAGACGGATAAAGGAGTGAGTTGAGTGTTGCTTTGCAAGGGAATGGGAACTTAGTTCGCTGAGCAACTACTGGGACGTGGTCGGTTTGCACAGTAACTCAAATTGGTGTCCGCGCCTGATGCCTTGCAGGAGAACTTGGCTCACTTTTTCCACTTAAGTTTAGAGGATTTTTAATAAATTGTTTCCCGGTGTTCTCGTTTAATCTGTGTGAATTCATGTCTTCGTTTTTAAGAGATCGCAATCATCAATAGAACAAGATGATAATGCTCCTAGTTAAAACAATTTTTCGACGACAGAAACCTGATAGAAATCTAGATCATCTGGTTTGCAAGGCCAGGAAATTAAAGGCTTATACCAAAATAGATAAATGTTCAGCAGATTTTTCAATCCGTTTATCCTCTTCAAGGCCATTCTGGTTCTGATTTTTCTTTGGGCCTATGAATCCAGCCTTCGTTTGGCGAGGAGTCTAAAGAAAACCCCAGATCAAATCACAGTTGACCTACATACAATAGCTCTGGAACCCCATTCAGACCGTACATGGCCTTGCTTCTAAGTCAAGAGCATCCCACAGCCAGAATCAAACTGGCTTTTAAAAGAAGGTTTTATTTAAGATATATGTAGCCTGTGCTGCTGCATTTATAACTTGCTTTTTAGCATACAAAATTTAAAATTTATATATTGTAGTCAATTGATAAGCCGCAAGGTAGGCATTACTAAGACCTCAATTCTTGAGTGATGTCATAGCTATAAAAGAATGTCATCTTACCTATTATGGATTGCTATTCATGGATTTTAAATCTTAAACTTAATTACAAAATCATAGTTTTATATTACTGATTTCTTCATTAAATTGTTGAATTGTTTTTACAGTTTGAAGGTTTAGTGCTAGTGTTTTCCTTTCATATATACTTAATTTGCTTTTTAGTAAGGTATTGCAGTTCTTTAGTATTCTTACTGGTATAATATTTACTTTTACTTAATACAAATAATTGAATATTAAACATGGTTCAAGCCATGAGATGCACCTTTAATACATTTTGTTTTTTAAGTGGCAAAAATATGCAGTCAGTCATCTAAGTTATATGGTATGTAGTTCAAGAAGTTGAAGGTGCCGTTGAATGTTTTATTTATAGTATTTTGGTCACAGCTAGAGGAAAAAAAGAGGAGTGGAACTTTAGATTATTTCTGTATATTTTGCAAGAAAATGTAATTTATGCAAATTTGATTGAGGGAAATTAAGATCCTTACTTGGATTACCTCTAATAGGAAAAACTACTTTTACTCCAGATGCCAAAATGCTTGAAAAGTGATTTAAAAAAAAATTCAGTTGCTTCACTTGGTACTTTGGCAGTGTACTTGATACCACAGCGTTCTGTGCTTTTTCTGTCAGTAGTTTCTCCATTTGTGGCCTTAACAAAAATCAGTGGAAAGCCCTTCAGTATGTGTATGAAAGAGAATTTTTCTTCAGCTCTGAAATATTAGCTTAGTGTGGAGTGATTCAGATATCTCTAGGCATCCACGATTTTTTTAGTGCTTTTACCTGCTTGTGTTAACACTTTGTCCACATGGATCTAAACTGGAAAAGTGCCTGCTATTTTCCTCAAAGTATACTAAGGGTAAGAATTAACAAAATAAGACAGCTTTTTCATCTTTAAGAAGTTTATTTTTGCAAAATCATTTAGTAAGTGGGTTGCAAGATTTTAATGTTGAAAATGTTCAGAGTAAATTTTCTGTTTTGCTATAGAAAGTATTTAATAGCCCAACTGGCATGGCTCAGTGGTTGAGCATCGACCTATGAAACAGGAGGTCATGGTTCGATTCCCTGTCAGGGCACGTGCCCAGGTAGCAGGCTTGATCCCCAGGTGGTTGCGAGCAGGAGACTGCCAATCAATGTTTCTTTCTCTCATTGATGTCTGTCTGTCTGTCTCTCTCTCTCTCTCTCTCCTTCCCTTCCTCCCTCTCACTTCCTCTCTGAAATCAATAAAATTTTTTTAAAAATATTTAATAAGCTTTGTTAAAATAATTTTTTAAAAATGAGAAACTGTTATTATGAGGGTCCTGAAAATTAAACGGTCTCAAATTGTATAACAAAAATTTTTTTCCAAAACACTTTTTAAGTTTCTTGTTATGTTAATTTTATAAGCAGCTCAGAACAAGGTACTAGAAAACAAAAGTAGGAGCATCTTATCAATTTTTTCTGTATTTAAATTTATGGTAGTATAGGACTTTTTTTCTACCTTAAACTTCTGGTAACCAACAGTTAGGAAACTTTTTAACTTCAAAAATATGTTATTCACAATGGGAAGTTTTTCAGTCTGTTTAACTTTATTATTTTTTTTTTTTAGAGAAAATGGCTTGTTTATTTTTTAATTTTTAATTTATTTCTTGTTAATCCTCACCTGAGGATATTTTCCCATTGATTTTTAGAGTGGAAGGCAGGGGAAGAGACTGAAACATCAATGTGAGAGACACACATCGATTGGTTGCCTCCTGCATGCACCCCCTAACCAGGGCCAGGGATCAAGCCTGCAACTTTGGTACATGCCCTTGATCAGAATTGAACCCAGGACCCTTTAGTCCACAGTCCAATGCTCTATCCACTGAGCCAAACTGGCTAGAGCTGTTTAACTATTTTTAAGTCTGAAGGTTTGGTTTGATAAAATAGTAGATGTCTTACATTTATAAAATATGTAGCACTTACAAATTATTTTACACTTTCTAAAAAATTATAATTCATAACAAGTGAAACAGTCCAAAAGTGTGTAACTCCTTCATATCTGTTATGCCTTGCTTTTTCACACCTACTGTTGTATGACAAGGCACAAGCTCAATGTCTTTTTATAAACATTATATTTCATTGGGTCATCTCAGTAACTCTGTGTAAGACCAATGTCATTCCCATTTTACCCATGAGAAAATTGAGTTTTAAATAGCTTAGTTTCAGGCCTGTGATTATTTGGATGGTGTCGCAACTAACACTGGTACCCAGGTCAAATGATTTCAATATTTTTGCTGTTAATCTATTTTGCTGTTAATCTATATGAAAATTTGAAGCTGTATGATAGAACGAGTTGGGTCAATGGGGTCAGTTCTCAGTCACAGGCAGATTTTTAATCTGAGTTGTTTTCCTTATCCGTAAAATGGGGATAATACCTTCAGTCTCTCCAGGATTATGGGGATTAACTGAAATAATGTAATTAAAGTGCCTAAAAATAGGCAGTCAAAGAATGTTAGCTTCCATTTGCTTTAATATTTGAAAATCCAGATTAAAAATATTTTTAAAAATGAAGGGTTCACATAAATTGTAAACTTTCCTAGTGTACTTAAAGTATGCTTTCATTTATAATCAGTTTTAGATATGATTTATGCAAAGTTGTAACATTTTCCAACATAAGTGTGGGAGTGGACGTAGGGTAGAGTTAGACTCTTTAAAATATTGAATGCTGTAGTTAGAAGTTTTTACCAAGCAAAGAAATTGAGTTAACCAGTAGAAGTATATAGATGTGCATTTCTCATAGGAGACAGTCAGTAAATAAAGAACTGAAATGAAGCTGGTTTTGAGATTGCAGTCTCCTTCAGATGAGGTGAAGAACTTCCAAATCACTCAGATTATTGTTGGTATATTCTTAGAAACTGGTCCCACTGGAATTATGGAGGCCAGTAACAGTGGTGTTGATTTGAAGCACCTTGCTTATCTTTACGGGAAAAACATTTTTTTCCCTTGAGTTATGTGATCTTTTAGGGTAACAGGAACAAGAACACTGACATGATCTGAAGTTTCGTAACTAAACTTTTTTGTCAGGAGAAAACAGTTACTAACTCAACATTTAAGGTTTGTAGATCTTCTCAAAGTTAATAATCATTTCATCAAAGCTCCAAATCCCTTTTTGTAATCAAATGGCACTAAACATGAGTTGAAATTCATCAGAATATGTTAAAAAGGTTTGTTTACAAAGGGATATACCATTTTAGAACTATTTCCTGGAAGTAATGGCATATTTCTTCTGGAAGATTTATTTTGTAATTTTTAAAAACTTTTTCGGGATATATAGCACTTCTTAGAGAAATTGATATAGGGTCAATTGCTGGTTTTCACATGAAGACTTTTTTATTTGTCTAATTTAGTGTTTTAAGAATTGCTATTTAGGGTCAAATTTCTTTTCTCCCAATTTTATTACATCCTCTTATTCTTAATTGAATTTTGGATTATTTTCAAAAATGTCAAATTTAATAAAGTGATAATCCACTAAAATGTATTTATTATAATAGTGTGATCATTAAGATAGAGCACCACCTGTCAATAAATAGTGGACTTGAGTTGTCTTCCTGCATCATTGATGACTCACAGTTGCTTTGTGATAGTTGTTTAACACCTTTGAACTTCAGTTTAATCGTTTTCCCTTGATAATACTTTCCCTTGATAAAATTACAAAGATGAATTAGTCCTTAATGAGTTATTGTCCCTCTTTGGATTACAGAGCTTTATCAACAAAAATAACACATTTGGGAAATAGATTTTTGTGATTTATATTTTAAATATAAATTTTTAAAATTTGTAAAAAGCTGGGGATAGAGACCAGCTTACTTTTACTTTTATATGTTTAGCTCTCTGGTTCTCAACCCTGGCTCTGCACTTGGAGAGCTTTAAAAAAATAGTTCTCTACCCTAGAGAGATTCTAAATTAATTGGTCTAAGGTAGGATTCAGACATTTGTATTTTTAAAAGCTCCTGGGGTGATTCTAATGTGCAGCCAGGATTGAGAATCACTGGTTTAACATTATCTGCCTATTGATTTAATTCATTAATTAAGGCATTGTCCTTTTCTCTCCGATATTCATGGCTCATTACCACCTTATTAACATTTCCTGCCCTCACTTCACCTCCTGCTATTTACTTTTCACTCTCTTAACTTTGCTGCCCCCTGTGGCTAATCAGCTGCTCTCCTGAAGGGGATAGTGCTGTCCAAGATTCTGGAGTTTTAGGTATGATGAAATGATTCTATTGGATTTTTCTTTATATATATATATATGTTTATAATGGTCTTTATTATCCATGAATGAGTGAGATCATGCGGTATTTGGATTTTTCTATAGTTATCATAAAACTGGACTATTATAATTTGATACTAAGTGGTCAGTTTTTCTTTACTTTGTGATTTTTGGAGCTGTGGCTGAGCTGTCAAGTAAAAGTGATAGAGATTTGTCTCATTTTAATCCCATCATTCAGGGTAATATTCCAATGACTTAGGAGTGTAAAAATATTTGCTGTATGCTCAAAGCATTGTTTTGCTTCTTGAAGATTTAGAATTAATATTACTACAACTGTATGTGTTGAATATCAGGTATTAAATGAACTATTCTTGAATTTAACTATTTTGGGCATGCTTTGTATTTATTTAGCATTAAGAAACATTTTTCTCACCCTGGCCACTGTGGCTCAGTTGGTTGGGCATTGTCCTCTGCACTGAGGCTGGTTTGATTCCCTGTCAGGGCACATGCCTGGGTTTCGGACTCATTGGGCTCCATCCCATCAGGGGCGTGCAGGAGGCAGCCAATCAATATTGCTCTCTAAAATAAATTAAAATGTATTTTTTTTAAAAAGAAATGTTTTCCTTCAGAGTGTTTTCACTATCTTAATCTTGACCACAGCTTTTTTATTGAAGGTAGGACAGCAAAAACCTGGAGCTGCTTATATTCCATCCATATTCCTGATCTTTCTGCTAACCAGTTTGAATAATGCCTGTATTTGTTGATTTGCTGTTTTGAGTCAGTATTCCATTGTTAATGTAGCGATATGTTCTCTCTTCAGAATAAGATGGTAAAATTTATGTGAAAGAAGTCACCTGTGTTTTCACAACCCATGTGTTACAAAGCACTGTGTTCTGTGCATAATAAATTGGTTTTCTAGACAGAATCATTGTTTTGATGAAGGAATTGCCTGTTGGTTGTCTTCTGGCCCTCCTCCTTTTACTACCTCCACCTTCCTTTCACCCCCACCCCATTATTGATTGTGCTTCTTTCAATGATGTTTGATGCTATCTTCCAGCAGATTGGTTCTCTTGTCTTTTGTTTGTTTAAATATATTTTGCCTAAATCTGGTTTAAGATGTTAAAGTAAATAAATTCTAGGTTTTTAATACTATGATAGAAAATAGTAAATGTAGGTTTAAAACAAAGAATTGTTTGCTCTTAATATTTTGTGCTTTGAAAATGACTGATGTAAGTGACAGGTAATATTATTGATAGGTTTCTTGCTAGGAAAGGTATTGTGTCAGGTTTATGTGGAAAAGTAATAGCTGGGTTGACTCCCAAATGTGGACATGTGTATATAAACATTGAATAAACTTACATAATTAGTTTGCAGTAATTTCTAAATTTGAGGTTCAATCTTTATTTGTAAGGATGTCCTTGAAGGAGATAGGAGATTTGAAATATATCATTTTAGTGTATTATTATGTAACAAGGAATCTAAATGCTTTGCTGAAAGAATTTTACATGACAGGCTAGGTTTATGCAAAATAAACTTTACTTGTCTGAGCAGGATATTGACTAATAAGCAGCTTCAAACCTACTTTGTATGCATATCTTTTTGAACTCTTCCTTACAGGAACTTGTTTATATAGGCTTTTAGAGTGAGTAATAATGAATTTTCTAAATCCTGCAGTTTGAATCACACTTCCAAAAGAAACCTAGTATGATTTTGGGGGGCCAGGGGTAGTTTGCTGAATATGATGGTCTCACATGATAAAATTCAAAGAACATATCTCTAACTCCAGTCCTAAAGGCAAGGGATTTATTGGGAACACACTCCTCCTACCGGAGTGGTGACACTAATTGCACCTCTATAACCTTACTGTGATGTTATATCTAGTTGAGTCTTGGAATCACAGAAGTTATTCTAGTTTAACCTGTATTGGGAATTAATTTCACTCTTGTTCTAAATTAATAGCTATGTTGTCATTTCATCAGTGAAGCTTTCTTTAAGGTAGGGTGGAAAGTATAGAGCTTTCTTTAGCTTAGATACTCTCAGATTTTGTTTAATGAACAAACTGTATAGACAACAGCTAAAAAGATGTTAAATGTCTGAAACAACGATTTCTTAATGACTGCGCTTAGAACTTGTCGCTCAAGAATACCAAATCTTAAATATAGGTTCGAAGTTAATACATTTTCTCTGTTTAATTGGTTCTGGCTTTGTTTCACACTCATTGGTAAAGGTTATTCTAGAATTACTGTTATCATCAGAAGTTGGTTATTTGAACTCATTGTTAATCGCATGTCTCTAAATTGATAAAGTGAAAAAGATGAGACAGTTTGTGTTGTAAACTCTGAATTTTGATTTAGCAAAACTGGGTGTGTTTTTTTAAACATAATTTTTCAAACAGACCTTTCTAGAGATAAACATTTGTTGAAGTCATAAGTAAAATATGATATAACTTCTGTAAGATTATGTATCTGCTTTTTAAGAAAACATGCACTGCCATTTTTTTTTTAATTGGCCACAGGAAAAAGATTTTGCTTGCTTGCTGAGAAACTAAATACATATTTATTTTGCTTTCAAAATCTAGTACAGAAATATTTTCTTCTCTTTGGTGTCCATAGTGCATAAAATTTAGGTGAACCATTGAAGAGATTAAAATTTAGTAAAGGGAGTAAAATAATGAATATATTTTCTTTTGGAGTTGTCTTTAGGAGATTCCAGTTGGGTAATATAGACATGCAAGCAGGCAGTTGAAATTAGTGTGATCAGTGTTGTGATACGAGTAAGCAATAAGAGGCCAGGGGAGCATGTGTGGGGCCCGGCCCAGTTTTGATACATGAGGAGCGAGATCAGGGAAAGCTTCCTGGAGAAAGTGAAAGGTAAACTAAAACCTAAAAGACTGATTTGTTTAACAGGTCCACCTAAATGACAGTATGTGCAGCCCCACAGGTAAGTGAGCATAGCATATTTGGGGAACTGCTAACAGTCTCTGTGGCTGTGATAGAGGCTATTGTAATAGGAAACTGGCTAGAGAAGAGATTGGAGCATCAATTAGGAGCTAGGTCATAGTCTGATGCCACATATTATATTTATTCCTGACAGTAGTATGAAGAGTGTACTGAGAAATGGGATTATGGAACACTAGAGAGGATGCTGGCACAGTAATTCAGACAAGAGATGAAGGTGGCCTTGCTTAAGTGGAGATGGAGTGGTATTATAGACAGGCCTTGGTGAGAGGGAAGAATCAATGATGACACATTTCCAGCTTGGACAGCTAGAGATAATGATAGCAGGTTTTTTGGAGGAAAGAATGGTTCCTGTTGGAAAGATCCAAATGCTTGTGGGAAACTGAAGTGAAGCTGTCTAATAGGAAGTTCGATATTTGGGTCTGGAGCTTAAGTAGAAAGACCTGTGCTCGAGATACTTTGGGAGTCTTTAGTCAGTGGTTCTCAACCTGTGGGTCGCGAACAATGAAAATACATCCTGCATATCAGATATTTATATTACGATTCATAACAGTAGCAAAATTACAGTTATGAAGTAGCAACGAAAATAATTTTATGGTTGGGGGTCACCACAACATGAACTGTATTAAAGGGTCGAGGCATTAGGAAGGTTGAGAACCACTGCTTTAGATTAAAGATGGCATTTGAAGCAATGTAAGTAGAAGCAACTGCCCACTGAAAATGTATAGGATGAGAAGAGGTCAAGGAATACCGTCATTTAGGTGGACAATCAAAGAAAAAGGCAAGAGAGACAGCTTGAGGTGGAGGCAAAGAAGGACAGGAGAGAGTAGAGACAAAGCAGTCCAGGAAAGAATCTTTTAAAAAATGGGGGCCTAGCCCTAACCGTTTTGGCTCAGTGGATAGAGCGTCAGCCTGTGGACTCAAGGGTCCCAGGTTCAATTCCGGTCAAGGGCATGTACCTTGGTTGCGGGCACATCCCCAGTAGAGAGTGTGCAGGAGGCAGCTGATCGATGTTTCTCTCTCATCGATGTTTCTCTCTCATCGATGTTTCTAACTATCCCTCTCCCTTCCTCTCTGTAAAGAATCAACAAAATATATTAAAAAATAAAAATAAAATAAAAAATGGGGGCCCAGGTTAGTAACAGTGAAAAAAGCTGTTGACAAGTCAGATAAATAACTGAAAAGTTTCCATGGGTTTGGTAATCTTTAGGCAACATTGGTGACTTGAGAGGCATTTTAGAGAATTGATAGACTTGAAATTCCCATAAGGTGAACAGTGAATGAAAATTGTGAAAGCCAAGTCAGTAAGTTTGGACATCTTTTTCAGGAAACTTGACAGTTTAAAACACATATATCACTCTAGCTGCCACATGGAGAATGGATTGTAACAAGATTTTTAGGAGGAGAATCCGTTAGTATCCTATCTAATAAAAGAGAAACATGGTAATTGGCGTACAACCGCTACCCTTCCCATTGGCTAATCAGCGAGATATGCAAATTAACTGCCAGCCAAGATGGCGGCTGGCAGCCAGGCAGCTTGAAACTAACATGAGGCTTGCTTGCTTCAGTGATGGAGGAAACCAGCGTTCCCCGCCTGCTTTGCGGGCCTCTGAGCCTGCAGTTTAAGAAACATTGTAACAAATTTAGAAGCTAAACAAAACCCCAGAAACCTGCTTTCAGCGAGGCCCGGATCTCAGAGCTGGATTTATACAATGTTTCGATTATAGAACCGAAACAAACCAGATGCCTTCTTTCAGCAGCAGAAGCCTCAGAGCTGGAGCCAGAGCTAAAGCTGGCCTGCTCTGTGCATGACAGGGAGCGGCGCTCCAACTCCCCAATCAGCCCTGCTCTGAGCCCGACCAGAGGCTGCACCTAGGGATTGGGCCTGCCCTCTGCCTAAGCCAGCAGGTAACTATCTCCCGAGCGGTTCCAGACTGCGAGAGGGCACAGGCCGGGTTGAGAGACCCCCCTCCCCCCCGAGTGCACAAATTTTTGTGCACCGGGCCTCTAGTGTTATTATAATAGGCTAGATGAGACACAATAGGCTTGGGCTAGGTAGGGTAGTAGCAGTAGAGATGGGGAAAATATGTATTTGAGGTACATCTTGGATAGGACTTGTTAATGAATTTTATTTTTGAGTTTGGGGAAGGAGACAGAGAAGGAAAGGTATGAATCAAGGATGATTCCCAGATGTTTTAGTTTAGATCACTGGGTAGATAAAGGGTGTCCCAAAATTCACGCAAGAAGTAATTTTGATAGAAAACACAGGTTTATAATTAAAAATTGTAAATTTTTTATTGATTCATAAAGTATACAGTATAGGGTTGTGAATGGAATAGAAAACTGGATTATCATGTCATGATAGTGAGCACCATTAACTGTTATTGCCTGAGCAGCCGCATCGAAGCAGTTCGTGAGAGTGTTGCTGAGTGTCCAGGGACATCAATTCGGCACCGTGGTCAAGAATTGGACATTTTGAGAAGCTCTCTACAGCGTATTCTCACTAAAGATTTGCATCTTCATGCTTATAAAGTTCAGTTGACTCAAGAACTGAAGTCTACTGACCACGCACAGCGAATAGAGTTCGTTGAATGGATTATGGAACAACAACAAGTGGATGCTGATTTTTCGAACAAAATCATCTTCAGCTATGAGGCTCATTTTCATTTTCATCTTGATGGCTTGGTTAATCGACAAAATTGTCGCATTTGGGGTTCAGAAAATCCACGAGTGATTGTTGAGAAACAAATGCATCCACAATGTGTCACTGTTTGGTGCGGATTTGTGCTGGAGGCATAATCGGACCATTCTTCTTCGAAAATGCGGCTGCTCAGGCAATAACAGTTAATGATGCTCGCTATCACGACATGATAATCCAGTTTGCTATTCCATACATAACCTTATACTGTATACTTTATTAATCAATAAAAAATTTACAATTTTTAATTATAAACCTGTGTTTTCTGTCAAAATTACTTCTTGCGTGAATTTTGGGACACCCTTTAGGTCGGGGGTCCTCAAAACTTTTTAAACGGGGCCAGTTCACTGTCCCTCAGACCGTTGGAGGGCCGGACTATAGTTTAAAAAAAAAACTATGAACAAATTCCTATGCACACTGCACATACCTTATTTCAAAGTAAAAAAAACAAAACGGGAACAAATACAATATTTGTATTTGCATGTGGCCCGCGGGCCGTAGTTTGAGGACCCCTGCTTTAGGTCTACCACCAGTTTAAAGAAAAACACCATGCAATAAATCACAGTTTTATAATGATTTATAACTAAGTAAGTTTACATAAAGACCCAAACTTCGAATTTTGTTGATGAAGAAACTAAAACAGGTTATATTTTTGTGCAAGTCATTTATAGCTCAATATCTTCTCAACGGGTTATTGATTCTTAACTATAATATGAAATTGCAGATGTGTATTTCCTGCACTAAAGCAAAATTAGCACCTGTCTTGTAACAATGCAAAGGATAAATATTTGTAATTGAATACCTTACCAACATACTGATTTCTTTTAGGTCCTGGGCAAGTAGGCCAGTATTGAACGTAGGTATTTTAAGAATCTTTAAAGCAGGAGTTGAGCACCTTTTTTCTGCCAACAACCATTTGGATATTTATAACATCATTTGAGGGTTATACAAAATTACCAACTTAAAAAGTAGCCTGCTATATTTGGTCAAACATTTAATTAATTCACCCTAATGCCTTGGTAGGGCCAGACCAAAAGATTTTGTGGGCCTTATATGGCCTGAGTGCTGGATGTTCCCCACCCCTGCTTTAAAGCATGGGATCTTTATTTTTTAAATTCTTTTGATATAAAAATGTTTTATTGATCTTCTTTGGGGTCTCTTAGCACTGTTCCTCTCTTTTTAAGTAAAGTAAAAATTTTATTGGTTAACATTTGTTTTATGAATGAGTACTAAGAAACAAGAAGTGAACTTTTAATCACTCAGAACATTTTTGTCAGAGCTAGATTTGTGATTTGGAGATGCTACTCAGTCTGAATTATAATCTGTTGTTAGTGGTTTTGAGGAATTATGAAATATGAAGAATTGATTAGACTAACTTATTTTTGTTTCTCTGTTGGAAATGATAGGTATATATATATATATTTTTAAAAACCAAATTTTTTGTTGTTTTTAAAAATATATATTTTATTAATTTTTTACAGAGAGGAAGGGAGAGGGACAGAGAGCCAGAAACATGGATGAGAGAGAAACATCGATCAGCTGCCTCCTGCACATTCCCTAGTGGGGATGTGCCTGCAACCAAGGCACATGCCCTTGACTGGAATCGAACCTGGGACCCCTGAGTCCGCAGGCCGACGCTCTATCCACCGAGCCAAACTGGTCAGGGCGATAGGTATATTTTAATCCCATTTTCACAAGCTATGTATACAGTTTTTGAAACTTTGTTTTTTTGTTTTTGTTTTTTAACTGTGGGCATGTTAACATAGCAATGTCTTTCTGATCATTATTTCCCAGTTTGAGGGAGGAAAATAAATGGGGGCAAGATGACTGAGACTTGGCTATAAAAGTCAATTGGGCTAATTTATCTATGACTATATTGTTGTCTCCTGCTAAAACCTCTAGAAAAACTGAAATTAGACAACATGTTATCTTCTTAAGTTATTTTTAGTTTTCTACATACATTTGTGTTTCCAGTGAATGAACCAACTTAAATTTGAATACAAAGTGGAAATAAAGTAGCAAATGTAACAATGAAGTGCTTTTAAGCTAAGGTGCATTGTATTTTCAGTCATTATCTTCATAGGAAAGTTCAGTCATTCATGTAGGAAAGGTAAAAATAACTCAACTTGCCCTAGGTGGTTTGGCTCAGTGGATAGAGCGTCAGCTTGCAGACTGAGGGGTCCTGGGTTCGATTCCAGTCGGGTACATGCCCGGGTTGCGGGCTTGATCGCCAGTGGAGGACGTGCAGGAGGCAGCCAATCGATTCACGTCATTGATATTTCTGTCTTTTCCTTTCCTTTCCTCTCTAAAATCAATAAAAATAAAAAACTCAACTTTTACCTAGCTACTAAATAGGCACTGGTTTTGATATTTCATATATTTTAATATTCTGTTTTTAATTTGGGACACCTGGGTTACACATAACATATTTTGCGAACTCTTTTTTTTTTTTTAAGATCTAGTAAAGTAACTTCTGTGGAATAGGGATTACTATTTTAGGATACAATACTTGCTCTGAGTCATGAGTGAGTCTCAGTTTTCATGGTTTTCTAAAATAAACTCATTTAAAGACTATGCATTGAGAAATGTCATATTCTTAACTATCTTACTTCCTTTATAATGACTTTATTATTCTTGTAAAAGTGTAAAGATTCACTGTTAAAAACAAGTCAAAAAAGAATCTTACAAAGATAGAAAATCAAAATCCCCAGTCAGAGGAAATTTCTCTTAAATTTTGAGCATCTTCCTGTATTTTTCCATCAGTGGAGTCATATATATACTGTTTTGTAAACTTATTGTTTTTACTTTAATAGAATATTATAAATAGCAAAATTCTGAAAGAAAAAATTAAAATCAGTTTAAAATTACTTCTGATTAAATTTTTTTATTTCTGGAAATGAATCAAATAATTTTAAACCTTGGTTATAAATATTCCTTATATTAAAAGGAAAGGAAACAATTTCTAGGAGTACTGGTATTTTATTTTGGGGAGGTTACACATGGTCTCTTTAAGAAGCCATTTAAAGGAATGCATCATCTCAGAAAATATCATATACATTATTTTGTATATAATTTCAGGGTTCTTGGATTCCCCACCACTACCACCACCACCTTGAATCCTATCTATGGTCTATTGCTAGAGGGAAATGGGGTGTTTATAGACCTCTGGCCCTGCTTTAGAGACTTGAAAAATCTTGTTAAAGTACGTACTCTTTTCTCTTAACATGGTAGCAGGTGTTTCTTAGGAGCTACAGGTGGGAGTAGCTGTAAGATGGAACCTTACCACAGTCATCAAAACTGAAAACAGCTTTAGCCCTTCATTCTGTCTATAAAGACCTCTCTAATACTTCTTGTTCACCAAAGTCCCAAATGAGAAACAAAGATGGTTCTAAAAACCTGTTTTATTTGATGAATAGCAGGTTTTATATTCAAATTGAATTAAGCAGATGACACAAATGTTCCATTTATTTTACCAGAAGACTTTGTTTTTCAGTATTGTGCTTTCTAATATAACATGTCCCATTTAACTAATCTTCATTTTTTGTTATACTTTTTTCTCTTATCAGAAGTGGTTTTTAAATACAAAAGATACCACAGTTAATTCTTTTGAAATAAAACTTGAACAATATGTTTTAATGCTATGATGCAATAGTTGTGGATATATTTACATGTGAATAGTAAAGTGTGGCAGTATTTATGCTCTTCTGAGTTTTAGATAGTATTCTGGGAGTTTTCTTAAAACAATATACATTCATATATTAGACATGTAGGGTGTATGTATTTGAATTTCCTAAAATTTTCAATTGTAATGAAATCATAGATCCTTAACTAAGTCATATTTAGTTACAATGCTGTGAATCATTTGTTAATAAATGTTTCCATTGTTACTTTATAATAGCTTGATCCTTTAAAGTTTCAAATAAAAACTGATTTTAGACTTAGTTATTAATGTTCTAGGGATATTGCCAGAAAAAGCTACATGTCCTATATTCTGTGCCAGTTTCTTAAATTAGAATCTTGGATTGCATCCTCAGCGTGTCACTGTAGTGGTATTGCTGGGTTGCTATGATACGGTGCTTGTTCTGTAATTTGTAGCATGAATCCTATATGAGATCTTCAGATTTCAAATATGTGAGCAGCAGTAGTTGGGAATATTGTATCTTTTTCCTTTAAGCAAAATTATACCTATAAAACTTATTTCTGATTAAGTTTTAATATTAGGATATCTGGTACTTGGTACTTCAAACTATTTTAGATGTAAAAAAGGATATTAACAATGGACAAATTGAAATAATTTGGTTATTCCTAAGTTTAGTTTATTACATTTTTTATGAAAATGGGCACGAAGAGAAAGGCTTTATGATAATGACTATATTAAAATTTCAGTGTTCTTTCTGTTTCGTATTTGAAGTCTTGAGATAAATGAATATAGACTAGATATTCTGGTAAGATGCATTTGAGACAGTACCAGCAAAACTACATTACAAGGTGAAAATTCCAAATTATCTTTACTGAATTTTTTAAAACCAGTGACCTCTTAAAACTAATCCTACATAGCAGTATTAATAGAATATTATTACCACTTTCTCATTTTATGTGGTGGTTTGGGGATTTTCATTTACATGTTCTATGAAAATTTCTATCAAATTTAGTATTATAAATTAGTATATTGCCTAGCCCATGTGGCTCAGAGGTTGAGCGTCTGTCTACCTATGAACCAGGAGGTCATAGTTCGATTCCCAGTCAGGGCACATGCCTGGGTTGTGGGCTTGATCCCCAGTAGGGGGGTTATAGGAGGCTGCCAATCAATGATTATTCTCTCATCATTGATGCTTTCCTCCCTCCCTCCCCTCCCTCCCTCCCTCTCTCTCTCTCTCTCTCCCTCTTTCTCCCTCTCCTTCTCTCTCTCTCTCTCTCTCTCTCTCTCTCTCTCTCTCTGAAATCAATTAAAACATTAAAAAAAATTAGTATAGGTAGCATAAAGACCAAATGAGGGTATTCTAGGCATGTGTTGTGTACACATTTTTGGTGGAATGAAGTTTATGTTATTATTGGTTAGTGGCATTTTATCTTTAAACTTCAATTGCTCTTTAAATGTTTACTGTCTTTCAGTAATGTCTTGGGTATTTGATAGGAAATTATTTTAGAGACCAGGACAGAAGTTTTTTTTAACAGCTTTATTGAGATAGACATACAATTCACCCATTTGAAGTATACAATTCAGTGACTTTTAATATATTCACAGGTAATGTGAAGCCATCACTACGTCCATTTTTAAAAAACTTCTAACCTGAGGATGTTTCATTGATTTTTAGAGAGAGAGTGTGTGTAACATCGATTGGTTGGTTTTCACAGGCGCCCTGACCAAAACCTACAACTATTTTTGGTGTTCGGGAGGATGCTTCAACCAACCAAGTCACCCGGCCTAAGCTCTCACTGTAGTCAGTTTTAGAGCATTTTCATCATCTTAAAAAGAAACCCCATACCCGTTAACTGTTAACTGTCTATGCTCTCATCCTAGCCATTGACTGCCATAAGCAATCACTAATATACTTTTTGTCTCCAAAAATTACCCTGTTCTGGACATTTTATATGGTCTTTGTAACTGGCTTCTTTTTATTTAGCATAATGTTTTCAAGGTTCATCCATGTTGTAGTATGTGTCAGTAACTTCTTTCCTTTTATGGCTGCATAATATTCCATTGTATGGCTTTAGGACCATATCAGTTGTGATAGACATTTTGGTTTCTACTTTTTGATTATTATAAACTAGGGGCCCAGTGCACGAAATTCGTGCACTGTGTGTGTGTGGGGGGGGGGGGGTGTCCCTCAGCCCAGCCTGCCCCCTCTCACATACTGGGAACCCTCAGGCGTTGACCCCCATCACCCTCCAATCGCAGGATCGGCCCCTTGCCCAGGCCTGACGCCTCTGGCTGAGGCGTCCGGCCCGGGCAGCGGGGACCCGCAGCTGCAGCAGCCCCACGATCGTGGGCTTCGCTTTAGGCCCAGGCAAGGGACCCCTAGCTCCTGGGACTGCCAGCTTCGACCGTGCCCAGCTCCCATCGCTGGCTCCACCCCTACTTCCTGCTATCACTGGCCAGGGCGGAAAAGGCGCCTGATTCTCCGATCATGGCTGGGGGGCAGGGCAAAGGCGGCCCCAGGGCCGCCTTTGCCCTGCCCCCCAGCTCTTAGCTCCCCCCTGGGTTTCCGATCACTGTCAGTGGCAGGGGGCTTCTTCCTGCCTTCCCTTTCGCCTCCCTGCATTGTGCCTACATATGCAAATTAACTGCCATCTTGTTGGCCGTTAACTGCCAATCTTAGTTGGCAGTTAATTTGCATATAGCCCTGATTAGCCAATGAAAAGGGTAGCTCGTACGCCAATTACCATTTTTCTCTTTTATTAGTGTTGATACTGTTGCTATAAACATTTGTGTACAAGTTTTTGTGTGCTGTATGTTTTCATTTCTCTTGAGTATATACCTAAGAGTGGAATTACTAGGTCATATGATAATTCTGTTTAATCGCTTGAGGAACTGCCATACTTCTCCACTGTGGCCACATCATTTTACTGTCCCACCACCAGTTTATGAGGGTATTGAACTCTTCATATGCTCACCAATACTTGTTATTACAACTTTATTATAGCCATAGTAATGGATATGAATGGTATCTTTCTGTGGTTATGATTTGCATTTTTCTAATAAATAGTGATGTCAAGCATCTTTTAATGTGCTTATTGGCCTTTTGATATATCTTCATTGAGAAATGGATCTTTAGAGAGAAACATACATACGAGAGAGAAACATTTATCAATTGGCTCTCATATGAAACCTGACCAGGAACTGAACCTGTAACTATAACTATTTGGTCTATAACAAGCATGTCAAACTCAAAGACTAACATGGGCCAAATAAACAAGGTTCAAGTTTATGTGGGCCGCTAAAAAAACCCCAAAGCTTCAATTTTCATAGAAACATAGGTTTATTTCAATAGAATACTGAATACAAAGGGCTGAAATAAATGAGTAATTGTTAACATAAAATAATAGAACATTTGAAGAAAAATTAATATTTTTTCTTGAACATTAACTTACCAGACACTGAATAACTATACAAATTAATAAGCGTACCACAAATAAACCTATTTTTCTTGTTCTCCAAAAGTGAAATATTTCCTGTTGCGCACACCAAACAAGTCAGTCCAAGACTAATTACGTGGCAATTGGCTGCTAAAACAGTCGTTGCTAGTATTAGTGGAGAGAAATGGTGTGCCTGCGCCTAAGGAGTGTAAGGGAAATGAATGCAAAACGATTATAGTAATCAGTCATTAGCTAACGTTGTAGTTCGTTATTAATAACTAGAGGCTCGTTGCACAAAAATCCGTGTACTTGGGGTCCCTCAGCCCAGCACGCACCTTCTTGCAGTCCGGGAGCCCTCGGGATATCCGACTGATGGCTGAGATCGGGGCTAAGCTGCAGTCTGGCCTCCCTCTACAGGAGGTGAACAGGCAGGCCAATCAGGGGATGGCCCCGGCTGCCTCCGCCCCATTGCCCCTCTGCTGCTGCTGGTCGCTCCCCACCCCCCAATCGCCATCCTCTCCCTCTGCCCGCTAGCGCACACCTTGGCTGGCCTGGCACTGCCTGCTTGCCAGCCCCACCCCCCACCTACCGGTTATTCCACCATTCAGTCGATTTTGCATATTATGCTTTTATTATATAGGATTATTTATAACAGGATATTGTAAAAATTAAAGTTACAAAATTTTTATTAAAACGTTTCTTACATACCATTCTATTGGCTGGGCCGCAAAAATATTCGTTTTGGGCCACGAGTTTGACATGCTTGGTGTATGGGATATGCTCCAACCGAGTTACCTGGCCTTGGCAGTAACCTGAGATCTTTTTGGCTTGCCTTTTGCAGCGTGGAATTCTACTCCTTACAGGCCAAGACTAAGGTAATCATGCCTCACTATTCTCATTGGTGCTGCACCAAAGGTAGAGCCTCTGTCCCACCAGTAGAGTGTAGGCAGAAAGAAGAAGGGACCCCTCTTCTTGACTGAACTTGCCTGGAACTTAGCCTTAGCAACAGGTAGCTGTGGCAGAATGAGAAATGACAGCATCTTCCTCCTCACCTGAAGAAATCTATCTGACTGGGAGCTGGAGGTAGAGGGGTCCTGTGTTCCTAGAAGCACCTCTCCTGAGTGGAGGTTCTGCCTAACTGAGCTGGAAGGAGGAAGGGAAGTAGTTATCTATTTTAAATACCATAGACTCTTGCTTTTCTTTCCAAATTTTCATAGATATTCTTAGATAGATGTTTTCCTCATTTGTTTGCCTTAGAACCATGTCCAAAGGCTTTTAAAAGGTTGTTTCAAAAATAAAATTGTATTCATTAGTTTTGTTGGAAAAGCAGGTCTGCGGGGCTCCTTACCTTGTCTTGCTAGAAGCCAATCTCCCCATGGATTAAAATTTTAGCTTGTTTTGTAGTAATAATTAGTACTTTAATCTTATCTAGGTATTCATAACTTTTAAGCATAAAATCATGCCAATAAATTTGAAAACTTACAGGAATTGAGAAAATCCTTGAAATAGCTTCTGAAATTAATACAAGAAGAAACAAAAATCTGAATAAATCTTACATCTATATAATTGAGTCCTAATTAAAACCCTGGCAAGGACATTACAAGAAAATTGGATACCAGTATTCCTTATGAACATAGATGCAAAAATCTTTTACAAAATATTAAATTGAATTTAGAAACTTAAAAATAAGATTATATATCCTGATCATGTGGGATTTATGCCAGGAATCTCGGCTGGTTTTACGTTAAATGATTTGCCACGTAAATAGAATAAAAAAGTCAAATCATCACTTCATTATGAATAGGAAAATAGAAAATTTCTTCTGTATGCAGTTCCCTTCTTTCTACTACTTTTCCATGCAAATTTCAGCCACCTCAGTAGTCCTGATCTCGTTTTTAGTAGTTTACATTGGGAGGGCTAGTTTGATAGAAACAGAGGTCTTATGCACACGTTTTGTCATCCTTATCCAGTTGGTATGAAATGATGTATGGCATTTCATACCTAAGTTCATATATATAGTTGTAGATACTTAGATTTTCTGCCTTTTTTTCATATGCTTATCGGTCATTTATGTTTTATGTATTCTTTTTTTCTATAGCTTTTTTTTTTTTACCTTTTTATTGATTTGTAATGTTCCTTTGTGTAGATGTTCTAGCTAACAATTCAGAATTGGTTATAAAACTCTAAATGTCTTACAGTTTTCCTATTCACATTTAGTTTTTTAGTAATTAGCTTTTGTAAATAGTGTGAAGGAGGGATCTAATTTTTTTATGTAAATAGCCAGTGGTCCTAACATCACTTATCAAATTTTTAAAGTTCCCTACTGACATTAAAAACAACACACTAACTCTATTATATATTAATCTTCTATATATGTACACTGGCATGTTTCTAGGGGCCTTATTATTTCTTCTAGTGGTCTTTTTGTCTGTGCCTGCGCAGTGTCATGTAGTTTTAATTACTCTGTGATAAGGTGACTCTTCCCTTCTTTATCTTCTTAAAAATCATCTTGACTATTCTTGACACTTTATTTTTCCAAGTACATTTTAAGAGCAACTCTTTAATTTCCAATAAAACACCCTGTTGATTGATTGAAACACCATGTTGCAATACAAGTTGCATTCACTATAGATTAATTGGGGAAGACATTGAGTATTCTCATCCATAAATATGGTATATCTGTTATTTATATCTTCCGTATACTTCATAAAAGTCATGCTTATCTTTTGTTAGACCTCTTAAACTACTTGTTACTAGAACGCAGACATCCATATCATAAGGAAGCTCAGGCCTGGGGAGATTATTTGTAGCTGTTCTGGTACGCCCAGCTAGTCCAGAAGCCAGAATCAACTGGCTGACATGAGTGACTTAGCCTTCACAGGATTCCAGCCCCTAGGGTTCTAGTTTTCTAGCTGAGGCCTTAGACATTATGGAGCAGAGATAGGTTGTCCCTGCTGTGTCCTATCTGAATCGCTGACCAAAGAATTGATGGGGTAATAATTATTATTGTTTTAAGCCACTAAATTTGGGATAATTTGTTACTAAGCAACAGAAAATTAATATATCAAATATTGTGATTATGATTTGGCTTTTCCTGTAGGTCTGCTTTCAGAACACATAATTAGAATATTCTAATATACATGGGAATAATTTCTCATCCTAAATTAATAAATTGGCATTTATAACTGTTATGAGCTTGGCTAATTTGTATTTGTATTGTGTATGATAAAAAGAAACCTTGTGTCTGAGTGTATAAGTCAGAGGAATAGATGCAGACTTTAGAAATTTATCATGAATGTCATACTTGTTGGCAAACTTAAAGATTTCTTGATTTAATGGTACAGTCTTCCTTAATAGGTTTCATAAACTAACACCAAAGAGCACAATGTTAAACATCCTTACAGTGTTTTCCTAAAGATTTTAATTTACTTCAGAAATTTCTTACAAAGTTTGCTAATATCAAATGAATCAGTGTAGTCATCCAGGCTGTACACTCAACTACATAGGTATGATGTTCCTCAAATAGTTTATTCTGTGTACCTGGAGAACTTTTGTGACTCTGGATCTTTTAAGGAGGAATCAGCCTTGTAAGTCATGTAGCCTCACTTTTATGACCAAGACCTGAAACTCATGTAGCATCACTTTTGAAATACTGACTTTTCTCTAGAAGCAAGTCACTATGTCCAGCTCACATGCACATAAATAGAAATAAACTTCACCTTTTGAAGAGAGGGGTATCAAATAATTTGTGGACACTTAAGCATGGATTGAGAACAAGGGAAATCTTATGAATATTTAATAGTATTAGGCTAAAATATCCTGCCTGACTCTCTGTCTTATAATAAGGCATAGAGTTGTGTTTAATGGTTCTGATAGACTTCAGTTCCATTAAGTTTTTCTTACTGGTTAGTGTTTGATGGGCGTAGCATTTATTTACTTCTGAAGAGAATGAAGAATAATGATGGGAGAGTACATTCCAACCAGTGCATGTGCGAACAGACCATTCAGGGGACTTTTAAGTATCAGCTGTTACAGTATATGAAAGGGGGGATTACTTAGAAGTGAATTGGAAAGTGCCACTCAATTTCACCTCCTCTCCTTTCACCCTTAACTTTAGTCATGTTTATGTTACATTTTTAAGTTTTGTAACGTTTTCTATAGCTGTAAAGTTTTCTGTGAATTACAAGTTAATTCTAAAAGTTGAAAGTCAGTTAACAAGATTTATGTTGTGTGACTGTATAGACTTCAGAGCCATGTATTGTTACATCTCCTTACATAGATTTTTAAGGATTTCCTAGAGTTTCTGATTGGGTCTCTTTCTTTTATTGTACCTTTAACATACTCTCAATATCCTCCAGATCTCCATATATGAGATATGCTGTTCATCTTCGTGTAGAGACCACTTTAATGTGGTCTTTTTCCTCCTGCTCTAAATGGCCCAGGTGCTCTCTAGGTCTTCATTGCTTTCCTGGGTGGCTTCCCTTATTCCAGTGGTTCTCAACCTTCTGGCCCTTTAAATGCAGTTCCTCATGTTGTGACCCAACCATAAAATTATTTTCGTTGCTACTTCATAACTGTAATGTTGCTACTGTTATGCATCATAATGTAAATATTTGATATGCAGGATGGTCTTAGGCGACCCCTGTGAAAGGTTCGTTCGTCGCGACCCACAGGTTGAGAACCGCTGCCTTATTCCTTTCTCTTTTCCCCTTATTGCTGCATCATATCCTCAGATAAATTCCTAAGCAAGGTTGTGAGGTTGCTAAATTTTCCAAGTACTGTTTTTGCAGGTCTGAAAATGCCCTTATTGAACACTTAGTGCTTTACTGATAGTTATTGGCTAGTTACAGAGTTCTCTATTGACATTAGAAATTTTTTTTTATTGATTAAGGTATTACATATGTGTCCTTATCCCCTCATTACTCCCCACACCCCTCCCCCCCCCCCCCCCCCGGTGTCTGTGTCCATTGGTTAGGCTTATATGCATGCATACAAGTCCTTTGGTTGATCTCTCCCCCTTACCTTCACCTTTCCCTACCTTCCCTCTGAGGTTTGACAGTCTGGTCGATGCTTCTCTGTCTCTGGATCTGTTTTTGTTCATCAGTTTATGTTATTCATTATATTCCACAAATGAATGAGATCATGTGATATTTATCTTTCTCTGACTGGCTTATTTTGCTTAGCATAATACTCTCCAGTTCCATCCATGCTGTTGCAAATGGTAAGAATTCCTTCTTTTTATAGCAGTGTAGTATTCCATTATGTAGATGTACCACAGTTTTTTAATCCACTCATCTGCTGATGGGCACTTAGGCTGTTCCCAAATCTTAGCTATGGTAAATTGTGCTGCTATGAACATAGGGGTGCATATATCCTTTCTGATAGGTGTTTCTAGTTTCTTGGGATATATTCCTAGAAGTGGGATCACTGGGTCAAATGGGAGTTCCATTTTTAGTTTTTTGAGGAAACTCCATACTACTCTCCACAGTGGCTGCACCAGTCTGCATTCCCACCAGCAGTGCACAAGGGTTCCTTTTTCTCCACATCTTCGCCAGCACTTGTCATTTGTTGATTTGTTGACAGCCATTCTGACAGGTGTAAGATGGAACCTCATTGTCGTTTTGATTTGCATCTCTCAGATGATTAGTGACTTTGAGCATGTTTTCATATCTCTTGGCCTTCCTTATGTCCTCTTACCAAAAGTAATCTATTTAGGTCTGTTACCCATTTTTGATTGGGTTATCTTCTTTTTGTTAATTTGTATGAGTTCCCTGTAAATGTTGGAGATGGCATTAGAATTTTAATGGCATAGCCACGTTGTCTTCTGGCGTCACTCTTGCTGATGTATCTGATGGATAATCTGTCTCTGGTTCTTTTGTGAGTAATTCTTTTAAATCTTAAATTTCACAGTGATATGCTAAATTATCCCTTCAATTTGGGTCTTTCCCCCCCCGTTTATATAGTTTTCTTTCTTATATAGGCTTTCTTTGAGTGTCTGGCAATCTTTATTTTCTATTAATATGTATTAGTGAACAAAAAGTTACTTTAGAAGTTGGATGGGGTATATTATCTGCTTTTCTTAGAATAATTGGGCAGCGAATTAGGTAAAAGCTAGAATGTATTTACTCTCTGGAACTACACATTTTCTTCAAAAACCTTCCTTTTTATTTTTCTTTTACTAGTATTTGCCTGGAGTATGAGTGCTTGACTGTCTTTTGGAGTGGGGTAGCAGAGTGTTTAGCTTATAGATTTATATAATTCCCCTATTTTCAGTTTATATTTTAATCCCAAACTCTATTTCATCAGGCTTTTCTAATCTGGACTTCTATAGGAACCTTGTCTTCAATTCCCTGTTTATTCTAAGATGTGACTTTCCCTGTTTTGGTTTTGTCACTTACCACTTCTTCATGTATTTTGAATTTTCCAGGAATTTGTTGAAGTCTGTTGCCTAGGGGCCTATTCTTCTATTCTCATGGTTATTGTGGGTTTATATATTTTTGTTTGTTTACTTTTATTTTGAATGAAGGAGGAGATAAATTTGACATTTTAAAGTAATACGCATTGTGAATTTCTAAGTGGGTAAAAATTTAGAGTATAGCTATTAAAGAAACAATTGGTATTTCAAAGACAGTAAGTATAGTCATACTTTTGCATTCTAGGTGATTTGAATCTCCGGTGCATTGCAGATTTGGTTTGTGATTTGGGGCATGCTATGTAGTGTGGTATCTTACTGGTATAGTACTTTACATATTGTACAGCACTTTCAAACATTTTTTACTACAAACTATAGTAAGAAACATTTAATTTTACAACTCAGTACTCATATACAGTTTGATGAAATAATACTCTTACATGCAACATGCTGATATTTTATATATTTTTTAAATTTCTGCTTGTGACCCAGTAAAACAATCTTACTACCAACCAATGGGCTGCAACTCGCACTTTGTAAAAACAGTTCTTTAGAGCAACATTTTTGAAGTGTAAGCAGATACATCTTCAAGTTTGGTATTGAAAAAAAAACAAACAACACAATAATTTAGAGATTAGGGATGACCTAGCAGGGTTTTTGTTAGTTTCAAAAGTTGTGTTAATAATTCTCCAAAGATGAAATCCCTTACTTCCATAGAGTTGTCTTGGTTCGCCCTCTGCCTAAGACGACCCAGGGATTTCTACAGTGGTAAGAATTTTTTAGTGGCATCAAATTTCAGTCATAGTAAAGTGGAAGACAATTAAGATGCATGTAAAAAACTCATCTTTTAGTCAGATTTAAACTAACTAGTGGCCTGGTGCACAAAATTCGTGCACGGGTGAAGGGGTGTTCCTCAGCCCGGCCTGCACCCTCTCCAATCTGAGACCCCTCGAAGGATGTCCTACTGCCGGTTTACAGGGATTGGGCCTAAACTGGCAGTCGGACATCCCTCTTGCAATCCGGGACTGCTGGCTCCTAACCGCTCATCTGCCTGCCTGATTGCCCCTAACCACTCTGCCTGCCGGCCTGCTCACCCCCAACTGCCCCCTGCCGCCAGCCTGCTTGCCCCCAAATGCCCCCCCAACTGCCCTCCTGCTGGCCTGCTCACTCCAAACTGCCCCCCTGCTGTCCTGATCACCTCCAACTGACCCCCACTGATGGCCTGCTTGCCCCCAGATGGCCCCCCAGCTGGTCTGCTTACCTCCAACAACCCTGCCCCTCACCAGCCTGATCACCCACAACTGCCTTCCCCACTTGGCCTCTAACCACCTCTACCTCAGCCCCGCCACCATGGCTTTGCCCAGAAGAACATCCAGAAGGTCTCCAGGAAGGTCTCCCAGTCTAATTAGCATATTACCCTTTCATTAGTATAGCTAGAGGCCTGGTGCACGGGTGGGGGCCAGCTGGTTTGCCCTGAAGGGTGTCGTGGATCAGGGTGGGGGTTCCCTTGGGGCGTGGGGCGGCCTGGGCGAGGGGCCTGTGGTGGTTTGCAGGCCAGCCATGCCCCATGGGGTGAGGGTCCCACTGAGGGGGCGTGGCCAGCCTGGGTGTGGGGCTGAGGGCTGTTTTCAAGCTGGCCACACCCCCTTCAGGGTGGGGTTCCCCACTGGGGTGCCTGGCCATCCTGGATGAAGGGATGATGGCTGTTTGCAGCTGGGCACACCCCCTTCAGGGTGGGGGACCCCCACTGGGGTGCCTGGCCAGTCTGGGTGAGGGGCTGAGGGCCGTTTTCAGGCTGGCAGGTGACTGAAGCGCCCAACCTCTCCTTTTTTTCTTTTTTTTTTTTATTCTGGGATTTATTTGCCTTCTATGGCTGTCACTGGAGCTGAGAGCTGGCTTTAGCTCTGAGGCTCGGCTCCAGCTCTGAGACCTTGGCTGCTGAAAGCAGGTATCTGGGTTTGTTTGGGTTCTATAATTGTAACACTGTTGCGGTCCTGCCTGCTCCAGCTCTGACGGCTGAAAGCAGGTTTCTGGGGATTGTTTAACTTCTATAATTGCAACATAGTTGCTTAGAGTGCAAGCTCAGAGCCCAGCAGCGGCAGGTGGGGAACCTTGGCTTCCTCCTTCACTGGAGCAAGCAAGCCTCCTGTTTGCTTCAGCTGCCTGGCTGCCGGCCGCCATATTGGTTGGCAGTTAATTTGCATATCTCGCTGATTAGTCAATGGGAAGGGTAGCGAAGTTACGGTTAATTACCATGTTTCTCTATTATTAGATAGGATTATGTATTTTGCAAAGCAAGGCACATTTTGTTTTTTAGATCATTCTTTGATTTTGCACTTTTCTTGTATCTTTCATAATTTTTATGCCGAGAATTTTATATTGGAGATTTGGTTATCTATAATAATAAAAGGGTAATATGCTAATTAGACCGAATGTCCTTCCAGGCATCATTCTAGATGTCCTTCTGAATGAAGCCAGGGCCAGAGTGAAGCCTGGGTCCTAGGTGCCTGGCGGCGGTGGCTGGAGGGAAGCAGCCCAGGTGCCTAGCAGCAGTGACCAGAGGGTAGGAGCCGGGTCCCGGGTGTCTGGTGGCTGCAGCTGGAGCGAAGCCCAGGTCCTGGGTGCTGGAGTGAAGCTGGTGCCAGCAGCTGGGTGAAGGAAGGCCTACTCTTGAATGAATTTTCATACATCAAGCCTCTAGTATTTTTATAATAGCACTTTTACTAAATCTTTAGCTGTGATGTTATTAAAAAATTAATGTAAATTGGTATTTCAGGTCATTATATAACACTAGAGGCCCAGTGCACAAATTCATGTACCAGTGGAGTCCCTCAGCCTGGCCTGCGGGATCGGGCCGAAACCGGCTCTCCGACATCCCCCGAGGAGTCTCAGATTGCAAGTGGGCACAGGCCAGGCCGAGGGACCCCACTGGTGCACAATTGGGGCCAGGGAGGAACATGGGAAGTTGGCCAGCCGGGGAGGGACTGCAGGAGGGTTCCAGGGCGTGTCCGGCCCATCTCGCTCAGTCCCGATTGGCTGGACCCCAGCAGCAAGCTCACCTACCGGTTGGAGCATCTTCCCCCTGGTGGTCAGTACATGTCATAGCAACTGGTCAACCAGTTCACTATCTGAACCCTGGTGGTCAGTGCACGTCATGACAACTGGTCAACCAGTCAACTGTCTGCCCCCTGGTGGTCAGTGTGTGTCATAGTGAGCGGTTGAGCAGCGGTAGCATATCATTAGCATATTATGCTTTGATTGGTTGAATGGACAACCGGACACATAGCATATTAGGCTTTTATTATCCTACTAGGGGCCTGGTGCACGAAATTCGTGCACTGGGTGTGTGTGGGGGAGTGTCCCTCAGCCCAGCCTGCCCCCTCTCACATACTGGGAGCCCTCAGGCGTTGACCCCCATCACCCTCCAATCGCAGGATTGGCCCCTTGCCCAGGCCTGACGCCTCTGGCCTAGGCGTCCGGCCCGGGCAGCGGGGACCTGCAGTGGCAGCGGCCCCGCGATCATGGGCTTCGCTTTAGGCCCAGGCAAGGGACCCCTAGCTCCTGGGACTGCCAGCTTCGACCGTGTCCAGCTCCCATCGCTGGCTCCACCCCTACTTCCTGCTATCACTGGCCAGGGCGGCAAAGGCGCCTGATTCTCCAATCATGGCTGGGGGGCAAGGCAAAGGCAGCCCCAGGGCCGCCTTTGCCCTGCCCCCCAGCTCTTAGCTCCCCCCTGGGTTTCTGATCACTGTCAGTGGCAGGGGGCTTCTTCCTGCTTTCCCTTTTGCCTCCCTGCATTGTGCCTACATATGCAAATTAACCGCCATCTTGTTGGCAGTTAACTGCCAATCTTAGTTGGCAGTTAATTTGCATATAGCCCTGATTAGCCAATGAAAAGGGTATCGTCGTACGCCAATTACCATTTTTCTCTTTTATTAGTGTAGATATGTTTGCTATGATGTGCACTGACCACCAGGGGGCAGACACTGTGACCGGTAGGTTAGCTTGCTGTTGGGGTCCAGCTGATCGGGACTGAGTGAGACGGACTGGACACACCGTGGAGCCCTCCCACGGTACCTCCTTGGCTGGCCAACCTCCCATAACCCTCCCTGGCCCTGATCGTGCACTGGTGGGGTTCTTTGGCCTGGCCTTTGCCCTCTTGCTATCCGGGACCCCTCGGGGGATGTCGGAGAGCCGGTTTTGGCCCTATCCCACTCAACACAGGAGCTTCCCCCTGGTGGTCAGTGCGCTCCCACAGGGGGAGTGCCGCTCAGCCAGAAGCCGGGCTCACAGCTGGCAAAAGCAGTGGAGGTGGCGGGCACTAAGGATGTCTAACTGCCTGAGCGGGCCTAAGCTGTCAGTTGGACATCCCCTGAGAGCTCCCAGACTGCAAGAGGGTGCAGGCTGGGCTAAGGGACCCTCCCCACCCCCACCCCCCGTGCATGAATTTCATGTACTGGGCCTCTAGTATAGAATAGGATTCTTAAGTTGTAATCAAGTTTCCTTTAAGCAACATACAGACTTAAGGTACTTAACACATTTCGTACCCCTCAGGAGTTTTCTCGTGTTGCGCGCGCCATCTATTAAGGACTGCTCACGAGTGTTCTCGTTTTTCACGCCCATGGAAAAAGGAGTGAATCTAGATACTTATGTAAATTTTGTTTGGTCCCTCTTCATAGAGGAAAATGTTTTACGCAGTACCATACGTTAAAAAAGTACTAGGAACTTTAATTGTTGAATTGTTTGTTTTTGTAAATAAAAATGTTATAATTATTGAAAAACAACACCTAAAGTGCATTATGATGATTTAAATAATGTGCAGTTTGCCCAAAAACGTGCGGTCCCTCGCGTATGTCTTAGAGATTTCTATGCGGTACGCAATGTGTTAAAATTGTTGAATATACCCACACCGCTGGTGTAGCTCAGTGTGGTTGAGCATTGACCTTTGGTTTGATTCCTGGTCAGGGCACATGCCCAGGTTGCAGGCTCAGTAATCAATAGAGGGAATGGAATGCAGGAGGCAGCCAATCAATGATTCCCTCTCATCATTGATGTTTTCATCTCTCCCTCTCCCTTCCTCTCTGAAATCAATAAAAATATATTTTAAAAAATACATAAAATTGTTGAATATGATACACTATGATAATAATCAGTGGTCTGAATTGTTCCCAGGTAAATACTTAGGCAGGTCAAAATATCCTAATAGGTTTATGTGCTTTTTTCTTCATTTAAATGGCAATCACTAAGATTTTAAATATGTCTTATTTATTTATATATTTTGGAAGAAATTAATATTTACTTGAAATAGATACATGTCATCCTCAGGAAGACCTGGTTTAAACTGCCCCAACAAAAATTTTGGGTATTTCGGTAATTAATTTCTAGGTGACTGAACAAGTACTGTGTTGTACTTGGGGCATGATGCAAAACAATTATTGTCAGCATCCATAGTTGCTATGTGATGTAACACTGTAAGTAAGGTGTTCTGAATTTTTCCTTTGAACTTGTGTTTCCAGAGGTGTTTTTATTTTGAAACCTGTAAGCGAAGTTCCTACCATAAGAATTTGAATGGACATTATCCACAGTGAAAATGGCAAATGGATAATCAGCATTAGCTCAGTAAAAATTTATCAAGTAAAAACAATATGTGGCATTACTCCCTAAATGTAAGCTATTGTCAGATTGAATCATCATGGAGTATGACAGACTATTTGCAAGCATTCTTGTAATGGTGAAGCTGAACTATAAAGTGGCCAGTGCTTATTACATTTAACAAACAGAATTATTCATTCTTTTTCTCAGATTGTTACTCATATTTATGAAAGATAGCCAGAACATAGTCTGATCTTTTTTCAGCCTATTGAAATAAATGTTTTCCTTTTCTTTTTGTCTAATGAGAAAATTCAGTGTAACTGATGTTTCAGAAAGGTGCCTAAGAGTTGGGACATAATAAACATTTACAACTGCAAAATATCTCATAATTTTTTTTAATGATGAAAACCATCATCACCACGTTTTCTTATTAGGATAACCATCATAAAAATCTTTATGACCTGTATAAAAATATTTCATGTCTTGAAGTAAACCATCCATTGGTAGATAACAGTAACCTTCCTCTCTTCTCTCATTTAACTTACCTTTTACAATCAGGTCTACTCTTCCACATCTGGTTCACCTTTGCTGCCAATAAACTCAGCAAAAAGTATTAAAGTATAACAGTGAAATACCTTGTAATACCTATAATTGTCCTACTTTTAATTAATTATGGTTGATTGGTTAATTTATTTGTTTGTATACATTTAATCTTGTAAGCACTCTGAAATTCTTTTTAATTCCAGACTATGTAGAGAATTGATTGTATCTATCTGGTAAATGGCAATATCTTTTACACTTGTTTATTGCCTGATAGCATTATCTATATATATATAAAAGCCTAATATGCAAATTGTCCCCTCGGGAGTTCAACTGGGAGTTTGATTGCTCGATATGACATGCGCTAACCACCAGGGGTGGCGTGGAACGAAGGAAGGCCCTGGCTGGCAGCCAAAGTGACCTCACCCGTACATGAATTCTATGCACCAGGCCTCTAGTTATTTTATGTTTTGTATTTCTTTCCCAACTTGCTTCTAAATCACCTGAGGGTGGGAATTCATCACTTTTAGAACCAATCTCAAAGATTGTTTTGAAAGTTAAATAAATTAACACATATGAAACATCTATGTTTGGCATGAAGGAAGCACTAATGTTAACAGTAGTATAACTTACTATGTAGCACAGTGGACTGCTCAATAGAAAATATTCATATAGGAAAGGTTAGGTAAAAAGATTATTTTATAATATCTAAAAATTAATTGAGGATTGGAAATTTCTATTTTAACTCAGTGCCAAAGGAGTTGAAATGGTAACTGCTTTCTAAATATTTCTAATGTTTGGGAAGATCCAGATCTGACCTGTCCCACCCAAGCATTAGGTAATGCTGGCAGATAGTTCTAGAAGAGAATAAACACATTCAAATAAATCTTTAGACTAAGAAATTGATTACTGAATAGAGAAGCTGTGCAAAACATTAATTTCATTCTAGAAAGATTCAAGAATTAGGTGCCCAGAAAAAGAAACCAACATTTTTATATGTAACATGTTCTTTTTTAAAAATATATTTTTATTGATTTTAGAGAAGAGGAGAGAGGGAGAGAGAAACATCAATGATGAGAGAGAATTATTGATCAGCTTCCCCCTGCATGTCTCCCACTGGGGATCAAGCCCACAATCCGGGCATGTGCCCTGACCAGAACTCGAACTAGCAACCTTTTAGTGCATGGAACATGCTCAGCCAACTGAGCCTCACCAGCCAGGGCATTATAAATTCTTAAGCATAAACATGATCCACTATTTCTGCCATTTTGATATCTAGCACCAATTTTGAACTTTTCATTGTTCTGTGGACTGTTTTTCAGTGCATAATTTTTATTCTTCATATCTAGAGTTTAAGCATCAAATGTGTTTTTTTCCAACTCCTTATACTAGGTGTACCAGTTAATAATGGCGGATTTTGTAATCAAAGAAAAGATAATTTCAAGAGAAACATCAAAAGTGCTTTATTCAAAGTAATGTCCATTGCTAGCTACACATTTCCCCCATCTTTCAGGTAATTTGTGGATACCATCCCAATAGAACTTTTCTTGTTTTGAGGCAACCCATTCAGAGACCCCATTTTCCACTTCTTCGTATGTTTTGAAGTGCTGCTCAGAAAGTGCATGTGCCATCGATCAGAACAAGTGGTAATCTGAAGGAGCAAGGTCTGGTGAATATAGCGGGTGGGTTAATACTTCCTAGGCAAGGTCTTTTAACGTGTCTCTAACTGGTTTTGAAGTGTGTGATGGTACGTTATCATGAAGCAAAATTACTTTGCTGTGTCTTCTGGCACATTCTGGTTGTTTCACGATCAATGCGTGGTTCAAATTGATTATTTGTTGTCAATAGCGAATCAGTATTAACAGTTTCACCTGGTTTTAGAAGCTCATAATACACCACACCTTCCTGATTCCACCAAATGCAGAGCATTGTCTTCTTTCCAAAGAGATTTGGCCTTGCAGTTGATGTTGATGGTGTATCTAGATTAAACCATGATTTTGTGCATTTGGGATTTCTCAAAATAAATCCGTTTTTCATCACCAGTCACAATTCGATGCAAAAAAGACTTTTTCGTGTCGTTGAAGCAATGTTTTACTGATGGCTTTTCGGTTTTCCATTTGTCTTTCATTCAGTTGATGTGGCACCCATTTTCCTTCCTTTAAAATCTTTCCCATTGCTTATAAATGGGAAATTGTTTGCTGAGCAACGTTTAATCTTTCTGCAAGTTGTTTTGCGTTTGACACACATCTTCATCCAACAATGCTTGTAATTGTTGGTCTTCAAACTTTTTCAGTTGACCTGGATGTTCTTTGTCTTTCACATAGAAATCGTCACTTTTAAAGCGTTTAAGCCAGCGTTCACAAATATCTTGAGATAGAGTATGTTCACCATAAGCTTCCTGAAATATACGATAACTTTTTCTTCAAAATAAAGTAGTGAATTAAAACTTCCTGCAAATGCTCTTTTTTTGGCATGAAATTCGACATTTTTAAGCGTAAAAATATCTATAATGTTAACACCATCAGCAAATTTGACATATGAAGTTTTGAAGCTTACTGTCAATACAACAAAATATCATACATATCAAATCGCGTATATATCAACATATGTGTAACTCCATCTATTGAAAAAAATCCGTATTAACCTGTACACCTAGTATATCCTGTAATGAAAAGGAAATCCTGCTTAGTGAATGATCCTTGTCTTTGAGGAACCTGCAATCTTTTGGGAGGGGGATGATAAAAGAAGTATTTGTCAAATACAAGTCTAAAGATACTAATCTGTACTCAACTGTATGATTGAGAATGTGAATGCTATAGAGAAGAGAAGAGAGGAGGGATCGCTGTACCCTTATCTAGCTAAGGGAAGTTTTATGGAGAATATGAGATTAAAGTTTATTATTAAAGGGTGAGTAGGAGTTGGAAACATAGCAGAGGATAGTTATTTCAGGTAGAGAAAAGAGTTTGAATAAAGGAGTATTGGCCTTTGGAGAACAGGAAGAGGAATGATTTTACATTGAGGAGGTGGTAGGGGGATGAAGGAGAATAGGACTGGCTATGTCAGGTGACCTCATTAAGGTGATCCTAAATAAAAAACTTTATTGAAATGATCATCAAGAAATGTACTCTGTTAATATTATGTGGATTCTGATGCCAGTCTGAGGATTGTAGACCTCAACCTTCATGTAGCAAAGGGCCATTATTGAATTTGGAACAGAGAGTGTTATACAAGTCCTTTGTAAGTGTGGAACTACCACAGGGACATTTCTGGCATAGCCACAAATGGACTGTAGCAAATTTAAAAAATTTTAAGAATCTTTATGTCTTCACTTCAGAAGTCATGTGCATTTTGCCATTCTTTATAATATTCACATCTGTTTTATTGTAAAAATTGTTTTAAGTTATTATTGAGTAAATTGACCAATCAAGATGGGTTTAGGATATCTAACCTGCTACATTTTAGCAGTACCTTATCTAAATCAGCTTTTAAAAAAATTCTCACCCAATGACAGGTACACTGATTTTTAGAGAGAGGAGAAGAGAGAGAGGGGAGGAGGGAGGAAAAGAAGGAGGAGAGAGAGAGAAACATTGATATGAGAAATAAACATTGATCAGTTGCCTCCCTTACACACCCACAACCCAGGTGTGTGCCCTGACTGGAATCAAACCCTTGACCTTTCGGTGTACAGGGCAGCACTCCAACCAACTGAGCTATACCAGCCAGGGTTTTAAGTCAACTTTTTAAGAACAGCAAATTGAATATAGTTGCACAGTAATTTCACTAGCTTTCTATCCCCCAAGAATTTAAAAAGCATAGTCACATGCCCTGGCCAGTGTGCCTCAGTTGGGTGGTTGGGTGTCCTCCCCTGCATCGAGAAGTCACCGGTTCCACTCCTGGTCAGGACACATGCTTGGGTTGCAGACTTGATCCCCAGGAGGCAGCCAATCAATATTTCTCCCTCTCCCTTCCTCTTTCTCCAAAATCAATAGAAACATAAAAAGCATAGGCACCCTTGGTTACATTATCATTGAGTCCTACCAGTATCTTATATAAAGTAGGTACTGGTCTTGAATGGAGGAATAGTTTTTTATATCATGAGCTAAATATTAGTATTGAAATATATGATTTTTAAAAATGTAATATCAGTTCAACAAATTTAAATTAATTGGAAGTCCTTGTTTACAGACTTAAAAGTTTGGAATTAAATTTTTATTATTATTTTTGAATGTTGGAAACAAAAGGATTTAATAGGTTACAATCAAATCAACATAATGTGCCCATAATTTTGTAATAAGTTGAAGATAAAACAATCAACATTTATTGAATGCCTATTTAGTGCCAGATAACTGTGGTAGATGCAAGATAGAGGGAGGTTGGGGAGGGAGAGTTAAAGATAACACTTGTTTCCTGTCTTTAAGGGCCTCATATTTTCTAGGAGTGTTTCACATGTAAACTATAATTGCCACAAAAAAAACTATCTATATATATAAAAAGCCAGTGACCAGAACATTGGAACGACTGGTCGCTATGTCGCCTCCCGTGGCCAGAGAACCAGCCGATTGGGGGTGGGGCTGGCCGTCCAACCTCCCGTGGCCCCTCTCCCCAGCTGGCCCTGGCCCTGATTGGCCGCTCCCACCCTGATCAAGGGCAGGGTGGCCAGCCTCCCCCTGCAGCCCTTCTCCTCCCTGACAGCCCTGCTCCCTATGGGCCCCCACCACCCTGATTGGCCCGCAGCCGCTCCCCCCTGCTGGCCCCGCCCCCAAACACCCCCCCCCATAGGAGGCAGGGCCAGCCAGCCAACCTCCTGCAGCCCCTCCCACCAGCCAGCTCCACCCCTGATCACCACCACCCCCAATCGGGCGGGCCCGCCAGCCATTTGCCCGTGGCTCCTCCCCCGAGGCGACCTGGCCCTGATTTGGGCCATGATTGGGACGAGCCTGCCGGCCAACTTCTTCCCGTCTTCTCCTCCTGACAGGCTAGGCCTCACTCGGCCGATTGGGGCTGGGCCAGCCAGACCCCACCCATGCATGAATTTATGCACTGGGCCTCTAGTAAATACTAAAATAGAGAGATGCACCTATGATACATTTGGGTAAAAGTGGAGTAAACAACCAATTTAGCTTTAGTGCCATAGAGAAAACTTTTGAGAGGGGAATATGCATATGAGGAAACTTAATAAATGGAAAGAGTTCCTATAGTGGGAATGTGGGAAAAGGTCATTCAAGATAGAGGAAAAAGTAAAATTGTCAGGAAATTTCCAGGAGTATGGTTTACCCAAAGTGAAGTTGCATGCTACAAAGTGTCAAGAGATGACTTGATAGTAGACAGCTGCATTTTGTATATGATCTTCAGAAGTTTGAGCTTCATTCTGTAATTTGTGGAAGATACTTGAAAAATACTGAGTATGATCAGATTGGTTCTTATTTTAGCAAGCTTTCAGCTTTTGAGGTAGTTGAGCAAATAAATCAGGAGTTGTCGTGGTTATGGCACCAGGCAAGAGGAGCAGTTAGGATATCATTCCTGTAATCTAGATGAGAGATGATGACAATCATTAAAATGGCAGTGCAAATGACAAGAAAAGGATAGATTCCAGATATATAATAGATACAGAATCAATAGCATTTAATGCTTGATTGTGGGTAGTGAGCATGAAGGAAGAGTCCAATATAAATCCCATTTTCTGGAATGAATGTTGGGATTAAATGGGAAAATTTCTCACTAGATTTTTGGAAAAAGTTTTATGTATGTGAATAGTTCCTACAAAATGAATAAGCATATAAAGGTAACTTCTGAATAGGTTATTTCTTTTTTTTTTCTTCTTTTATTGCCTAAAGTTTTACATATGTCTCCTTTTTCCCCAATTGACACCCCCCCCCCCCCAGCCATTCCCACCCCAGGCAAGCCCCCAGTGTCTGTGTCCATTGGTTATGTGACTATGCATGCATACAAGTCCTTTGGTTGCTCCCTAACCCCCTCCCTCCCCTACCATTTGTCTCTAGATCGATCTATTCTTGTTCATCAACTGAGTAGGTTATTTCTAAGTTTTTCTTTATTTTTGTTTATAGATGCCACTTCAAATGAACAACAAGAACTCTTCTGTCAGAAGTTGCAACAGTGTTGTGTACTGTTTGATTTCATGGACTCTGTTTCAGACTTGAAGAGCAAAGAAATTAAGAGAGCAACACTGAATGAACTGGTTGAGTATGTTTCAACTAATCGTGGTGTAATTGTTGAATCAGCGTATTCTGATATAGTAAAAATGGTAAGCCTCTAGACTTATGTTCCTCAGATTTATATAAATTCAAGTAAGATCTGAGGTATAAATGTGAATAAGTCTTATTTGAGTGTACAATAATTGCTTTGCTCAATAGATAGTCCATTTGAAAGATTATTCATTCATTCCAATAATGCTGACATTGCTTCTAGTAGTTGGGGAATTCAATAGCCACAATGGCTGGTGGCTACCATACTGGGTAATGTAGATGTAGAGGTTAGGAGAAAGATATAGGCTCAAGATTATACAGATAGTTAGATAATTAATTTTATGGGGCTTAATAGTCACTGAGAGAGAAAGTCTAAAGCAGCGGTTCTCAACCTGTGGGTCGCGACCATCAGAAAACACATATAGCATATCAGATATTTACATTACGATTCATAACAGTAGCAAAATTACAGTTATGAAGTAGCAACGAAAATAATTTTATGGTTGGGGGTCACCACAACAGGAGGAACTAACTGTATTAAAGGGTCGCGGCATTAGGAAGGTTGAGAACCACTGGAAGGGAGACGAGAAGCCCAATGGAAAACTATGGGGCTCTCCACATTTCAGTGGTGGATAAAGGAGTCAGGCCTAAAAATAATTCTTTATATATTTTTTTAATACATTAGGACATTTTTCAATACAATATTTTTAGTTTCTATAACACTTGAATTTTAATCAAAACTCAGGATAAGAAGTTAAATAATATAAATGTTTAAAATATCTGATGTGAAAAGTACTGCCAACTTTGGTAAAGCAAGATTGCTTAGGATACTATTTATTGATAATTCAACCTTATTCTCCATCAGACAATAGACATTTGTTTAGAATTTGTGATTTTTGTATGCATACTAACAAAATACAGAAAAATCAGTTAAAATAATTAGAGAGTCATTGAGTACATAATTTAAGCTTAAATGTCTCCAGTGTATAGAATTTTTTGTATAGCAAGTATAACTTATAGTTGCCTTCATTTCCTTCCCCTTTCCTACTATATGTTCTGGGGGAAGAGCAAAATGTGTAGGAAAGTTAAATCTCACCCTGATATACTAATTGGTTTTCTTTGTCAAATTGTACTAAGACCAGTTAAAAGGACTTAGGACATTTTGGTGGATTTGTGTGTGTTTTTTAAATGAATAAAAGCCTTACATTTCTTTTTAAAAATATATATTTTGTTGATTTTTTTACAGAGAGGAAGGGAGAGGGATAGAGAGTTAGAAACATCGATGAGAGAGAAACATTGAGGAGAGCTGCCTCCTGCACAACCTCTACTGGGGATGTGCCCGCAACCAAGGTACATGCCCTTGACCCGGATCGAACCTGGGACCCCAGTCCACAGGCCGACGCTCTATCCACTGAGCCAAACCGGTTAGGGCCCTTACATTTTTCTTTTAAAGATTAGCTATAGAGCCCTGGCCGGTTTGGCTTAGTGGATAGAGCATTGGCCTGGGGACTGAAAGGTCAAGGGCATGTACCTTGGTTGCGGGCACATCCCCCGGAGGAGGTGTGCAGAAGGCAGCTGATCGATGTTTCTCATTGATGTTTCTAACTCTCTATCCCTCTCCCTTCCTCTCTGTAAAAAATCAATAAAATGTTGTTTTTTTAAAAAGCTAAAAAAAAAAAAAAAAAAAAAAGATTAACTATGGAGAGAACATTAATTAAAATGAAGTTGGCTTTCTAAACTCCCAGAGACAGTAAAAGGTGATAGTTTGGGAATATAAATAGTAAATATTGATAGGCCTCTTACTTTGTCTTGTTTTTTATTTTGTGTTTATTGCTTAAAAACATTTTCAGGGAGAAAAGCAATATTCCCACCAATATTTCCTCTGATTTCAAATGGTTTGTATTCAGGAATTTTGAAAGTCCTGGTAAAGATACTTTTTTTTATCTATATGAAGTTGTTGACTTAGATATTATTGAAAGTACTCAAATATTTGAGTCAAATGATTCTGGAATTGTTATAGACTAATAAATTTTGAGATTTAATTTTTCTTGCCCATGTAAAAAAGTGTGTGTGAGGAGGGGGTGTGTGTATGTCTTTTTCTAAGTCTATGATTATAGTAATTGACTGTTAAGCAGTTTTTTTGGCTTACCATAGATCAGGGGTGGGCAAACTTTTTGACTCGAGGGCCACAATGGGTTCTTAAAATGGACCGGAGGGCCGGGACAAAAGCATGGATGGAGTGTTTGTGTGAACTAATATAAATTCAAAGTAAACATCATTACATAAAAGGGTACGGTCTTTTTTTTTTTTTTTAGTTTTATTCATTTCAAACGGGCCATAGTTTGCCCACGGCTGCCATAGATGCCAATTCATAAGATGGTTGGAAACTTGCTTGTACCACCAAATACTCCTTGTTTCATCCTCTATTCCCCAAATAGTTTAATCTCAAATGACCAACCCCTCAATACTATGGTCTTAAATGTTGACTAACCATTTGGTCTATTAGTTTGTTCATTCTTTAAATAATTGTGAGTTGGAACCACAATCTACCCTTTGCTAGAGAAAAAGGATATATAGTTTACCTTGGTACTGAGACAGACAATGTGAAAGATGAAATTATAAATACTATATTTCATTGATGTGAAATGAAAACTCTCAAATCACATTCTGATTTCAGAGATTAATTTTTTAAAAGGTCAGAGTAGATGAAATACAGTAAATTAAATCATGAGGTATTATAAACTATGTCTATAATAGTAGTGAAGACATTCTACCTCCTCCTTTCTCTTTTTTAGTGTGTGTGGTATATATATATATGAATGGAAATATTTTACCAAACTCTTTGGGTTATAGGATAAGTAAATGGCTGGGTTAGAATATGGGGGGAGTTGTGGAAAGGTGAAGAGGATCAAGTTAAGGATAGGTCGAGTTAAGAACTCTATGCATTCCCCTCAAACTTCCTTCTCCTGACCAACTTTTTTAAAAGCAAAACTTGGAAAGAACAATTTGTAATTTAAGGAAGAGGAATCCAGAGGTAATCTGTAATCTTCAATAGTTTGGCATCTGAAGAAGAATAGTTTGCATAGAGAAAAGAGAAAAACAAATACAGTACCTGACTTCATATTTTGAAGCGGTTTCTAGGTTTTTGAACTAAGCTTATAGCCACAACTTAACTTTTTTCTTAAATAAAGTTATCTTAAGAATATTTAATTTTGCATTGTTGAGTTCAATTACACAACAAAGAACATAAATCTAAATTTATTTTTCTTTACAGATCAGTGCAAATATCTTCCGTACTCTTCCTCCAAGTGATAATCCAGATTTTGATCCAGAGGAGGATGAACCCACACTTGAGGCTTCTTGGCCTCACATACAAGTATGGAACATAATTATGCATTGACAGTTTTTATATTTATTATATTCTGCTGAAATCATGGCGCGTGTGCCCGCCCGCCCTTCCCCCCCCCCCCCTCTCATTTGAGTGTCTAAGTTTTTTAACCTTATTTTCTTTTCCCAAAATACTGCTTTTCACTTTTTAAAATTGTGATAAGATCTAAAATTTGGTATACAGTTCTAAAATTTGGCCATTAGATGGTTAGGAACTCAGAAACTACTGAATAAGCTGATTTATAGATTTGTCAGTATATTGTTGCTACGTCATTACTTGTCTTTTTTTAGAATGGAATATTAAAACTGCTCTGATAAATGGGAATATGGAGAGTTGCAGCACTGAAGAAATTTGTTCAAGGAAAGTTTCTTTCCTTGTTGTTGTTAATGTACTTCGAATCAATTCACCAAAATTTTTTGTTTTATACTAAAAGTTTACATTTTACATTTAACTTATTAAATCCTTGATGCTAGAAATTAATTTGACAGGATGAAAAACAAACATTAAAGTATGAAAGAACAAGCACATGTAATTTCAAAACCTTTCAAATTTCTGTTCCTCTCGTCCTTTTCATGAATTTCCTAAAAATGTACTAATTTTCAGTATCTCTAGTATCTCAGTATCTAGTATTTCAATATCTCTAGTATTTCAGTATCTCTACTAGTATCTCTCTACTTTTTCACACTGTAATGGAAATGGTAATGAGCAATGGAAGAATGGAATAAATAAAAGAAGGGACAAAAGAAATGTCATTTTAGTAGTTGGAGATTAGTCATATCTTATAGTATTTCATGATTATTAATGAGCAACAGTTTTTCCCCCTAAGTATTATTGCTTTATATTTATTGAGGACCAACAAGAATAATTTTCAGCCCCGGCCTGTGTGGTTCAGTTGGTTGAGCATAGTCCCATGCACCAAGAGGTTGCTGCTTGGATTCCCAGTCATGGCACATGCCAGGCTGTGGGCTCAATCTCCAGTAGGTGGCATGCAGGAGGCAGCTTATCAATTGATGATTCTCTCTCAAATGAATAAAACACGTACTCTTTTAAAAAAAAAAAAAAAGTAATTTTCTATATACCTTTTAGATCAGGGGTGAACCTTTTCTCTGCCAAAGGCCATTTGGATCATTCGAGGGTTATACAAAATTATCAATTTAAAAATTAGCCTGCTATATTTGGCCAGACATTTAATTACGTCACCCCTAATGCCTCAGCAGGGCCATGATTCTGTGGGCCGGATGTTCCCCACTCCTGTTTTAGATAATTAGGGAGGCTTACCTGCTGTATTGGCCTGGAATACAGGCAGATTGTGCATTATTTTTCATTTTTTATCACTACTTTAGTGGCACAGATATGTGGCCTAAATGTTTATTGAATGACTATTTTTACTTTGGGATCGAATCCTTTTTTTTATTTTTAGGGTGCCAGATTGATACATAGTTTAATAGCTAATAAGTTGAGGTACATTTTGGGCTATACTTCTGCCTTTCATAGCTGTTAGATTACAACAACAAAAAACTTTAGTGTATTTGCCTTTCTCCTTGATAGAGTAGGTGTAATGGAGGCAAGTTGACTGGATAGTATTTTTCTGATTTGTGGCAGTAAGTAAACATTTGCTATTACTTTTTAAAATATATATATTTTTATTGATTTCAGAGAGGAAGAGAAGGGAGAGAGAGAGGTAGAAACATCAGTGATGAGAGAGAATCATTAATCGGCTGCCTCCTGCACACCCCCCCACTAGGGATCAAGCCTGCAACCCAGGCATGTGCCCTGACCGGGAATCGAACTGTGACCTCCTATGAAAATAGGTTAGTGCTCAACCTCTGAGCCACACTGGTCGGGCTTGCTGTTACTTTTAAGATCCTGGCACTTTTTAAGTAGAAGGCCTAATGTAACTTCTTGTTTACTCACTGTGGTGAACAGACATTCCTTCCTGAGCTCTGTATTTCTATAATTTGGTTCATTATTTCCCAAGTATGGATAAGGTATGCTGGTTTCAATTTAATTCTTTCCCCCCTACAATAGTTTTAAATAAAGACCTGAAAATTTTTTATTTTACTTTATTGTTATTCATACATTGCTCCTTATAATCCTGTTTATTCTTATCTGGATGGAGTTTTTTATTCTGTATTTAACAAACTCTGGAGATTAAATTGAGGTAGTTTAGTGGTCCACTGGAGAAAGAATATTTTCCCAGTGAATATGGGCTGCAAAGTAGTCTTCTTAATTAAATATTTAATAGGCACCATGTTTATTTTCTAGCTCCTGTAATTTAACATTTCAATGAGTGATGTAAAGCAATAAACAATTCTCAAAATTTACAGCTTATGAGACCAAATTCTGTATATTTAGTTTTAAAAAACTGTTACAACTTGTTTCTTTTCTAATGAGATCTGAAATTTCCCTACATGTTGGTAAGGGAAGTGTGTTTTTGGTATGACATTAACTTAGGGTAATATTTTTTGGCATCATCTTAACTTTTGATTTTCTCTCATAGTTGGTATATGAATTCTTCTTAAGATTTTTGGAAAGCCCTGATTTCCAGCCTAGCATTGCAAAGCGATACATTGATCAGAAATTTGTACAACAGGTAAGGCATTCTTATGTCTTAATGATTTATTAAGTTGTGATTAAAATAAAATAGTCTTTCAAAACTTTAATAGTTCATTTCAATTTTAACAGCACTTACTATTCTTGTCAATTCGGATAAAAATTAAGTAGCTTTGAGAATGCAAGAGTATTTTAAAGAGAAAGGATTAACTTCAAACGAAGTCAATCAAATTAACCTATCCAATCCTAGATTCCCAGTTATTTTGTAAAGATCAGAAAAGCAAGCCTTTCTGTGACACCTAACTGAGAAAATTTGGTATGACAATTATACACCTTTTAATTTTAAGCCTTTGAACTTGAACTTGACATGTTTTAAGCATTGTGATGTTGAAATGACAGGGGAAAATGGAAATGGGATCATTTATAGCAGTTGGACCGTTAGACTACTTTCCCGTCATAAAAGCATCAATTACCTTTCCCTGTTCCTTTCCCCTTCCCTCCTTGGGCATTCTCGTCATCCAATTCCTAAACCACAGATAAAATAGGGCCTTTAAGAAGAAAAGGAATAAAGTTAAACATATGTGATACCTTCTTTCTTTATATAAATTGGTTATTAGTTGTTCTTTTTGGAACCTACATCCTCAAAATTAATTTCTCAAAATGTGATCATTTTTATTTTCAAAATCTTTTTTAACAATATAAAGGCCTCTTTTTAACTATGTAGAATTGGCTGGCCCTAAACAAAATTGTGAGGTAGACCAAATTTTTCTCTCTTTTTTTTTTTTTTTAAATATATTTTATTGATTTTTTACAGAGAGGAAGGGAGAGAGATAGAGTTAGAAACATCGATGAGAGAGAAACATCGATCAGCTGCCTCTTGCACATCCCCCACCGGGGATGTGCCCGCAACCCGGGTACATGCCCTTGACCGGAATCGAACCCGGGACCTCTCAGTCCGCAGGCTGACGCTCTATCCACTGAGCCAAACCGGTTTCGGCGAAATTTTTCTCTTTTGAAATACTTGTAGGTATGTAAGTATCAGGAATTTGAGTTATTTGCATTTTAAAGAAAGATAAGATGGATAAAAGGGAATCAGTGAACTCACTGCTGAGGCTAGGATTAAAATTATTACAAGAACCCTTCCTACCCTCTCCCACCATGTGTATTCCCTATGATAAAGATACTATAAACAAGAGTTACACATATTTGGAGTTCATTTTTGGTTATTTATAACTATCCCTGACCCTCACATAAAGTATTCTAACTAACTGCTGTGAATATATTGATAAACAAAGAACTTTGTCAAGAATATGTCCTTCAGCCATTTAAGTAGCTCTTCATGAATAGTGAAGAAATATTAGGTGTGTGTTAACAAGTAAAATGTCTCTTTCATTCACAAGTAAAAATCAGATTAAATGAAACTGTTATTTTGGTGATTGCAATTGAATGCATATTTATCTTCTTTTGTAGCTCTTTTGTGCTACAGAAAGAATCTATCTAATCTAATAATAGATAACCACGGTAATTGACCATACCTTCGCTACACCTCCCATGGACTAATCGGCACGATATGCAAATTAACTGCCAACAGAGATGGCGGCTACTTTGCACACTGCAGGCAGATCCCACTGCACTGCCCCAGTGCGAGATCCTGGCCTGCCGTGTGCGGGCAGGGCGGGCGGCAGCATGATCCGAGCTGCTGCCCATCCCAGCGTGGGATCTGGGCCTGCCATCTGCAACCGGGGGAGATGGGGCAGACACTGTGGGATTGGATGTGCCATCTGCTACCAGGGGAGTGGGCCTAAGCCAGCAGGTGGTTATCTCCCAAGGGGTCCCAGACTGTGAGAGAGCACAGGTTGGGCTGAGGGACCCCCTCCCCTGCCAGTGCACAGATTTTGTGCACGGGGCTTCTAGTATGTATATAAAAGCCTAAGCGACCGAACCACCGGTCGCTGTGACGCACACTGACCACCAGGGGGCAGACTCTCGCCGCAGGAGCTGCCCCCTGGTGGTCAGTACACTCCCACAGCAGGAGTGCCGCTCAGCTGACCAACGAGCGCCAGATGCCAGGCTCATGGCTGGCAAGCATAGCTGCGGCAGTACGAACCTCTTCTGCCTCCGTGGCAGGTCTACCAAGCAGTGGCGGTGGCAGGCACAGTGGGGATGGGATGAGTGGGAGCGGTGCAGCACCCGGCCCGGGCTCAGACTCCTCCCTGGCTCGGCTGGCCTGCGAGGATCAGGCCAAAACTGGCAGTCCAACACCCCCCAAAGGGTCCTGGATTGCGAGAGGGTGTAGGCCAGGCTGAGGGACCCCACAGGTGCACAAATGCATGCACTGGGCCTCTAGCATCTGTCTATATAAGAGGAATATGCAAATTATCCAGGACACCATAATGTCACAACTGAACAGCAGAAGGGACCTGAGGCTGCATGATGCCTGGCTGGGGCGAGGGACCTCAGGCCACACCCCCTGCCCCTGCGCCAGGCCGGGAGACCTCAAGCTGTGCTTGACAGGGGCCCTCAGGCCATGCCCCCCACCCCAGCACTGGGGGACCTGAGGCTGTGCCCCCTGCCTGGAGGGGCTTGACAGGGGTGGGGCAGGCTGGGTCTGGGTCTCCTGCGTTTTTGAAGTGTGTGCCGGTGGTGGGCGGGGACTTGACTCTAGGGCCCATAGCTCTGACAGGCAGGAGATTTTCATATACATTTTACTAATTTTCTTTTATCTCTGACACTTCTATTATAGAGAAAGGGTAAATAGCAGTATTAAAATATTTCCTCTAATTAATTCCCCTTTAATGTGCACAAATTTCATACACTGGGCCACTAGTAGTATAATAAGGAACTCTATTAATGCCGTATTAAATTGTATTTAAAATAATAGCAGGTTGAGAGGAACAAATGCCTTAGTGTTTCCTCAGTCTGGAGCTTGAGGCATTTTAGTTGCTGAATTATTCAGTAGATTTTAAGGGGAACAAGAATAAAAACTAGTATAGTGGGACCCATTTTCCACCTTAACTCTAAATGCCTGAATTAGCTGAGAAGCCAAGGCCCAGTCATTTGTTTTCTAGCAGTTTGTATGACTGCTTTCACAGATCACTTCACTGAGGTATTCTTAGTGTGTTGTTTTATTACATAGTATGTGTGGGGATTCTCTGCTTTTGCATTTTGAAATTATTTGATTAGGTGATAAATATTAAGTCTTAGAGTCTAAGGTATAAATTTGGACAATTCATTTTTTTAAGAGAAGAAAATAATTGTGTAGTTTCAGGTTATGTTCAAATCATAGAGTTTCAGAAGAAAGAAGGAAGGTAAGAATTATTGAGTACATTTTATGTGCCAAGCACTGTCTATATATATAAAGAGCTTGACTATGTCCAGTTTCAGTCAGTAGATGGCACAATCAGGATTTGAAGTACACTCTCTGACCTTTTCTTAAAAAAACAACAAAAAAAATTGGTTTCAATCTTTCTCATTTTATCAATGAAGAAATAGGCTCATGGGTTATAAATTACTCTTATAAGCACAGTTAAATAAAAGTATCAAAAAGAAAAAAAAAAAAGTTATCAGTGCCAGAATAAGAAAGTTTCCTGAGTACTAGTTTTGTGTGTGTTTCATCGTGTTAATATTATCTCAATAAATTTATTTAGATTATAATATTTCAAAATAGGTTTCTTTAAATAGATTTGACACTTAGCTAACAACTGTTCTCTAGTTAAATATTTTCCCCAAGGATCAACTTGAATTAGGCATGACCTCCTTAATTAAGGGCCACTTTTATTAATTTGAAAGCATATTTTCCAAGTAACCCATCATCAAAAACTTGCATATAAGTGTGTTAAGTGAGCAGTTTAGTCATTTTTAAAAAAATACATATTTTATTGATTTTTACAGAGAGGAAGGGAGAGGAATAGGGAGTTAGAAACATCGATGAGAGAGAAACATCGATCAGCTGCCTCCTGCACACCCCCTACTGGGGATGTGCCCGCAACCAAGGTACATGCCCTTGACCGGAATCCAACCTGGGACCCTTCAGTCCGCAGGCCGATGACGCTCTATCCACTGAGCCAAACTGGTTAGGGCAGTTTAGTCATTTTTAATTAGAATAATTTGAGCTGAATTTATTAGGTATATTAACACAAATTCTCATGTTCCAAAGATGGTTTTACTGGAGCCTCATACAGTACTTCCATAAGCTCGTGAACAAAGAGTGCAAATTAAGTAGACATTTGTTTAGGGGAATATAAACACGACAAAAGGCATCACTATCCACAAAAAAATACTCTGTAGAAGAGTTACATATGTACACAATTACATGTAATTCAGGACAGAATGGAAAAAGAACTTCCAATGAGGTTCAGAGCTTGCTATCTTAAGTGCAGAACGTAAAATTCCTTGACAACTTCATTCTTCAAGAGAGATTATAGTTTTTCCTAAGAAACTCCAGCTACATTTAAAATACAGTAATATGTTTTTTGGCAGAAGAAATTCAGTTTACCACTTTAAAAATGTGAGCTTTTGACTTTTTTTTTGAAGATCTCCTTTATTCTACCTTTGCTAAAGAGTTGTGTAAAGGTATAGGAAAATGATGATTTAGCCCATTTGAACTGGCTTAAAACTTTTCCAGCCATTTTAGAGAGAAAGGGAGAGAGTGAAACATCGATGTAAGAAAGAAACATCAATTGGTTGCCTCCCGTATACACTCTGGGTATGTACCCTGACCCAGAATCAAACCATAACCTTTTTTGGTGTATGGGATGATGCTCCAACCAACTGAACCACCTGGCCAGGGTTGCTTAGCTGACTTTAAATCAAAATCTGTGGTCTTATCTTTACAGTGTTATTTCATGAATGATTTCCACACTGTTAGCATATATCTACAATAATCCTATTAACTAAATACAAATTTTTGAGCTGTTGGCATGGTGACTCTTAAAATTTTTTTGTGTCAAATCACACACAAGAAAAGCCTTGGTTTGTGTGAATCTTTTTAGTAAATTGAAAATACACATGTGCACATGTATTTTAACTTCATTTATTTAATGACTTGCAATCTACAAGCTTTAACATTTTTGTATGTAATTTTGACTATCAAAAAGCATTTAAAAACTCTTAAATTTCAACACTATAAAGTTATGGGCCATGTTTAGTAGTCAAGAGTGGGATAGAATTTTAAAATGAGTGGCAGGCCAAAAAAAGTGTACTTTTTGAAGTGTTTATATTAATTATTGTGTCATTTTTTGAAATGAGTGAAGAGAAATTCTCCCTAAGCTTTTCTTTAGCTTCTCTAGTTAGCAAGACTAAAACCAATATGATAAGGCAGAATCTTTAAATTTAAAAAAAAGGTTCCATGGGTTATCTAAAATCAGTATTAGAATAAAGTGAAGTTTTAGCTTGATTATTTTTAAAAAGTAATTTCTCAGCTTTTTTTTAAAGCTCCTGGAACTTTTTGATAGTGAAGATCCCAGAGAACGTGACTTCCTGAAGACTGTTCTGCATCGAATTTATGGGAAATTTCTTGGACTAAGAGCATTCATCAGAAAACAAATTAACAACATTTTCCTCAGGTAAATTGGTCATATATTCATATATAGTACTTTTTATCCCCTTTCATATTTTCTTTTTATTCCAGTTGCTTTAGGTTAACTTTTAACATCTGAATTGGAAATGTAACTGCTAGTATTTGAGTCATGTTTAGCCCATTTTGTGGACATCATTTGATTGCCTCTAACTTTGTAGAAATTTATAACCTACTTTTCATCTATGTGGATAATAGTAATGAAGTTTTTAATAGGTAATACTAATGTTATTTACATGTAAGATTTATTGAGAGGAGAATTTGTCTAATTATTTCCTTGAGTTTTTTTGTTTGAAAAATTTTTAAGAACTATTTAAATCAATAGCTCTTGGAAGTACTTTCATTTGATTTTCTGATAAAGGTAATTAAATTTATATGGGATCTATTTTTTGGCTACTTTATAAGTGATAGTCTATTTTAGTTGTTTCAAAGTAGGAGATTTCACTTTAATACCCACACTTCAGGTTTGGTATGTTCGGTTTTTTTTAAAATTGAAGATCTGGCAAAATTAGGCTAGCATTTCCACATGGTAACAACTACAGAAAGAGCATCTCTCTCCAGTTCTGTGCCATCTTCCCCCTGTCCTGTGTTTCTTTGAATTTGCCTCCCTGCTTTAAGGGTGATCTTAATCTTGGAAAGCTATGCAGCCTGTGTAGTTTAGGTTTAGAGAATTCTGAATAATGGTGGCTTTATATGTGGGTTCTTTTCTCTTGGATTTTCCTGTTTTAAAAAGTATTTCCTCGAGGAAACACATCTTTCTCAAAAAATTTTTAAGTAAAATAAAATATTCCAGGTGAAAGAATAATATCTTAACATATAGCAAGTTTTAACAAAAGTATATGCTTAAATATGAAATATTTAAAAGTATCTGGTTTAGCTCTGGCCAGGTGGCTCAGGGGTTGGAGTGTCATTCCACATACTAAAAGGTTGTGGGTTTCATTCCCTGTCAGGCACGTGAGGGAGGCGACCAATCAATGTTTCTCGCCCCCCCCCCCCCCCAAAATCTCCTCCCTTCTTCCTCTTTCTAAAATCAATAAACATATCCTTGGGTGAGGGGGGTTTTTTTGTTTGCTTTTTTTAAGCATCTAGTTTAGTAGGAAATAGACTTAAAAGATTGCTGAGAAGTAACTGATTGGGGCAAAAACGCTTACAAGGAATTCTTACAACAGTCTTGTACAGTTCTTACAGTTACCCTTGAGGCTTTATTTCTGCCTTTCTCTTAGTTTTCTGATATTTTGTTTTTCATTACATCTATCTTTATTTTAAATTCAGGTTTATATATGAAACAGAACATTTCAATGGTGTTGCTGAACTCCTGGAAATATTAGGAAGGTAGGTCAGTTTTGTGTTTTGTTTTTTCCTTGTTCTTTTTAAAAATTAAGTAACTTTGAATGTTTTATGTGTTAAAATCTTAGCTGGGGGTAGAGAAATTATCATATTTAAATAGACTGCAAGACATCGTTTCTCAACTGAATTCTTATTATAGTTTTTTTTGGAGGGTCAGCATTTTTAAAGTACTGCCATGCAAGACATCTGTTTCAGAATAGGCTTCTTGCATTTGAAGCTGTGGCATGTTTTATGCCTTGTCTTGCCAGACTGCCTCAGAAATTTATAGGTTCTGATTGGGAAGAGATGAAATAAGCTACAGTGAATCTTTTGATGAAGTTATAAGAATTCTTGTTCATATGTTGATAGACCATTCCTCATCCATCTGTTCTTTTTAGAAGAATCTACAGCCTTTTAGTTTACATGAACATTTTGCCTTCCTTATTAACTTGAGAAATGTTTAGACCCCTGTATTTGTACTAGAGGAAGCTAAAATCTTTAGTAGTTAACAGAATGACTATGAAGAGAATTACTTCTTAGTTTAAGATCCTTCAATAAAGTAAGAGAAACAACCCATTTACTTCAGAAATATTAAAAATTCTTATTATTGTGATAATGATTCTGGCTTTAGGGAGGGGAAAAAAAGGCAACAGTGCATAAAGTGCTGAGCTTATGTAGGACATGCAGATAGAAATTACTCACTGGAGCATTAATTGGTAGTCCTAGTTGACTTTTGGATCATTGAATGACTTAAAAACTTAATAGTAATAGTCTGCCTAGAGTAGTTTGAAGATGAGCAAGTAATTCAACACCAGGATTGAAGCAGAGCACAGTTCCTTATGTACGCATGGATATAATAACTTTTAGAAATAAAGTAGTAACTACTTAACCCTTCCCCCTGCCTTTTTTTCCCTCCAGTATTATCAATGGCTTTGCATTGCCACTGAAAGCAGAACATAAACAATTTCTAATGAAGGTTCTTATTCCTATGCATACTGCAAAAGGATTAGCTTTGTTTCATGCTCAGGTAAGCTTCAGAAAACTTTAAAGTGAAATGAATTATTGTTTCAGAGACTGATATAAAGGCAGAGAAATTGAGAAGTACTGAGATGGCAATTTTAAGTGTATTTAAGCAATTTGCTTTTTAAGTTGCCCAAAATAAAATTTTATAATTTAAAATATTATTTTTAGTGTTATTAAATAAGGTCAGTGCATATTGAGTATAGACATAGGAAAGAAAATGTCAAGCTCTTTTCTAGTCTAGGCCCTGACCTAATTAACTAAATGGCATTGAATAAATCCCACATAACTGCAGTGTTCTGTTTAGCTGCAATAACCTAGTCTCCTCGATTACTACTTAGAGAATAATATATCAGGCATGGCATACATGCTGAAAAAGTAAAATGTTAAGCTCTAGTCTTATTTCAATTAACTTCATATTCAGAAGTTCCTTTCAAGGTGAAACAGTTACACAATTGTGAGTATACTAATTTTTATATAGTATTGTGATTAAGCTAGAGTAAAATTCATCAAAATAAGGTAATCGTTTTTGTTAGTTAAATATAAAACCCTGCATCACTAAATGTTACTTCACTCAGTAATATTTATAAACTGTCCCTTCCATTTTAGTTAGCCTACTGTGTTGTACAGTTCCTGGAGAAAGATACAACACTAACAGAACCAGTAAGTGGTCTATTTATTTTTATGTTTTGGGTCTACATTGGAGCATTTCATTGTACCTTTCTTTATACTGTTATATACCTTTACAGAGTTATCAACAGTAGTAATAATGTACTTTAAACTAAAATCATTGACAAGGAATGAGAGGTTAATATACATTCAAAGAATAGGATTAGAAACAGGAGTTCTCATGAGTTATGTGTCTTGAATAACTTAAATATAAATTAATATTAACATAGTAGTTGAGATGACTACACTAAAATTTTATATAGATAATTATCTTCACTGATAATCTTTTTAATCTTCATTTACCTTTTAAAATTAAAACATACTGAGGAAGCCCCAAAATTATTCCCTTGAGTTTTGTTTTGTCTTTACAAATAGGGTTTTCCCTCTTATTAATAACAAACCACGTGATTGGGATTGTAAACATATCCTTGCCTTTGGAGCTTAAGATATAATCTTGGAATAAAGGTTGTTTACTTTATGAATCAGCATAATCACTATTTGAATTCTGCTTACTATTTGACTATCATATGAAGATTCAGGAGAAAATAAAAATGTTATGAATATTAACTGAAGATTCAAGAAAAACAAAAGATGGTAGGGAGAAATAGGCAAGTATAAAAGAATAAAAAACCTTGGTGAATTAAATTTTGATAGTACTTTCTAGGTATCCTAAATCTGAATATTTAAGAGTTTTTGAAGTACTGCAGAAGGTTTCAAGGATTTAAACTGCTATCCCTAGGTGTGGGTTGGAAAACTTATGTATTTAGTATTCTCCCTTTGATTTGACCTTTGCATGTGTAAAGGAACAAAACATGCTTTTCCCACTCCCTTATATTTTGAGTTTTTAGACTTGCAGTTATTTCTGAAAACAGCTAAAAATACTTTTTAAAGACAAATCAGAAGAATTAGAAAGCCCAGTCTGTACATGAAGCCACATAAGTTTGTAAAGTGGATTAAAACTTAATACAAATCCATAACTCTCATTAAAATTGAGACAAAGAAAGCCTGTAACATAACTGATGGTTTATGTTGGTGAATAAGTAAACAGATATAATTTAAATATATTAAATTATCGTGGGTGGCTAGGGGAGATGATTTCTTTTTAAAGATGGATGATGGCCAGAAATCTCGCTTAGATGAGTTGGGTTAATGGAAATAGAAGCAGGATGAGGAGATAGTAATGTAAATGTCCAAGTTGACAAAGAAAAATATGTTTCAAGTCATAAAGATCTGTAGATATGAGAGATCTTACAGTTTCTATCATAGGCTATTCCAGCACCAAAATTATGACCATGTTACTTGGATCTCAGCCTTAATATTCATTTCCTAGAAATCTGGCATTCATATCAAAGCTTCCTAAAAATTATAAATAAGCTGTGGCTAGTCTTTTTATATTTTATTTCTGTTTATGAAAGTAATGTGTGTTAATTTGGTTCACATAATACAAAATCAGAAAGCACAATGTGAGGGTAAACACAAGTGAATATATTTCTACAAAATTTTTGTACATTTATGTGTAGGTTAAATAAATGGTGGGACAGTGTTGTTTTTTTCATCTCAATATAATGTGAAGTGTAATATCTTTCTATATGAACCTGATTGTTTTGTTCACTGGTAGCGTCAGATTCCGTTATGGATTACCCTAACATATTTAATCTTCTATTAATGGGCACTTGAATTATGGCAGTTTTCATTGCTACAGTCGTGTTGTTGGGTGAAGGGGTACTTTAGGGGGTTGGATTTGTGCTGTGTCTTGTCTGTGGTTTTGGTTACAAAAAAAAAATCTGTGTGTGTCTAAAACCCTCAGAACTGTATACCAAAATAAGAAAAATTTTACTGCAAGTAAATTTGTTAAACCAGTTAGCCAAAGAATACATGAAAATTTAACATGTTCTAAGTTGCCTTCCACAGAGTTTGAACAATTTAGATACCTGTTTTCCCTCACCCTAGCAGGATATTGTTTTAAAATTTTTGCTGATATTAAAATTTGTTAGTTTAATAGATATGAAATATTTTCATTCGCTTCATTATTACAGGGATTGGGCCATCCTTTTATATGATTATTGGTCATTTGTATTTGTGTCCTTTTTATCCTTTTCCTATATTTTGCAAATATCTGTTGTCCATTTGAAGTGTTTCTTTAATTTTGAATATAGTTTTTAACTAACTTTGCCTTAAAGAACTAAAAAAAATTTTATGTAATGGAATGTATTCATCATTATGGATTCTGGTCTTACTGACATGCTAAGAAAAACCCTTATTATACCCTTTGAGATGATCAAAATATTCTGTAGTATTACATTCTGATTATTTTATGGATTTAGTTTTTATCTATAAAAACTTTATCCCATCTATAATTGTTTTCTAGCGCTGCCATGACGAATTACCACAAACCTGGTGCTTTAAAATAACAAATTACTCTCTCACAGTTCTGAAGGCCAGAAGTCCAAAATCAAGGAGTCAGCAGGGGCTTCATTCCCTCCAGATGCTCTAGGGGGAGAGTCCGTTCCTTGCCTCTTCCAGTTTCTGGTGTCTCCAGGTTTTCCATGGCTTATGGCTGCATAGCTCCAATCTCCCATTGCTGCCTCTTCTGTCACTGTGTCTCTTAAAATGACACTTGTTGTTGGATTTAGGGCCCACCCAAATAACCCAGGGAGACTTTAACTCTTAATTATATCTATAAAGATCCAATGTCCAAATAAATCACATTCGTAGATTCTAGAGGTTAGGGTACACATACACACACCATCTGATATCGAAATTTGTGTGACAAGGGTAAGGAACTGTATTAGTTTTCTATTGCTGAATAACATTTAAAAATTTAGTGGCTTAGAACATCTCATAGTTTCTATGAATCACGATTCAGGCATGACTTAGCTGGGTCCCGTGCTGTAGAGTTTCTTACAAGAAAGGCTGCAATTGAGGTGTCCAGCCTCATATATAAAGGCTCAAATGAGGATCTGCTTCCGAGTTCACGTGTTGGTCGAAAATTCAGTTCCTCAAGTGCTGTTGGACTGAGTGAGGGCCTCAGTTTCTACCTGGCTGTTGGCCACAAGCCACCCTCAAATCCTTGTCAACGTGGACATTTCCAAATATAGCAGCTTGCTTTACCAAAGTTGCGAGAAGGCTTTAGAATCTGCTAGTGGAATGGAAGTCACTAGGGCAGCCCACACAAAAGGATTACAGAAGACTGTGAATTCAAGAAGTAAAGATCTTGGGAGATTATTTTAAGAGTCAGCCTACCGAAGGAGCTACTTTTTTTTTCCCCCCCTAAATGGTGAGCCACCAGTCTTAGGTACTACCACTTAATTGACTAATTCATCTGTTTCCCATGGAACTGAAATGCCACCTTTGTCATATATTTAAACTATATATATATATATATATATATATATATATATATATATATATATATATATATATATATACACATACACACACATACATACACACATACACACACACACACACGAGTCTACCTAGTTATAACTATATTTTATGTTTCTTCTGTCAGTTTCGATGCTAATACCATCTTGTTTCAGTTGCTGGTATCAGTAGTTCAGGTTCCATTCCATTAATTGTCCCTCTTCTCCCTCCAACCCATTCATGGTTATTTGCTTACATTTATAGCTTTCAGACTAGATTAAGTGTTTCTAGTTTCGGAAAATAATCCATTTGGTGTTTGAAATTAAATTTATAGATTAAGTATAGAAGAAATATTTGTACAATCTTGAATCATCTTATCTACTTAGTCTTTCATGATATTCAGTGATGTTTATAGTTTTCATTGTATAAATCTTTTTTTAAATATATTTTATTGGTTTTTTACAGAGAGGAAGGGAGAGAGATAGTTAGAAACATCAATGGGAGAGAAACATCGATCAGCTGCCTCCTGCACATCCCCCACTGGGGATGTGCCTGCAACCCAGGTACATGCCCCTGACTGGAATCGAACCTGGGACCCTTCAGTCCGCAGGCCGACACTCTATCCACTGAGCCAAATCGGTTTCGGCCATTGTATAAATCTTAAACATTTCTTACCAATTTGTACATTAGTTTTTGTTATGAAAGGCATTTTCATTTGATTATCATTGATACTATTTTATAAAGGTATATTGATTTTTATCTGACCATATATTGAATTTTTCTACTCATTTTAGTAATTTTTTTCTAACCATTTAGGAATAGTTATTTTAAAATTATAAAAATGTATAATTAATATATACTTAGACAAATATAATTCTGATATTCTTTTCCAAAGTTATTCATCAAAACCTTTTCGTCTTACTGGATTAGCTCCAGCACAATGTTCTCTCCAATTTTAATTTGAATGAGTGTTCTTCATTACTGGACAAGATCAGTAACTATAACAAATCCTAAAAGGCCGTCAAAGATCTATATCCACAAAAGCACCAGGCCCAGATAGTTTCACAGCCCGGTTTCTAGGAAAGCATTGTATAATGCTTTCTGATAATGATGACTGATGGTTTCTGATAAATTCTTAGTTCTGTCTTACTAAAATTTTATCAGAATATTATTAAATAACTTCAATTTTTTTTTGAGATATAATCTACAACTATGAGTTGAATCATCCTGGAATAAATTATAATTGGCCAGATAGTATTCTGTTAATATGCTGTTGGATTCACTTAGTTGCAAAAATTTGTATTATAGTTTGGTTATCAAGATTATGCTATGAAATAAATTGGGGAGTTTTCTGGCTTTTTGGTGCTTCATAATAGTTTTAAATAAGAATTATTTGTCCCTTAGTTTCTCCCTAAAATAACCTATGCTCCTTAGCCCAGCAGTTATATTTTCCTTTATTGTCTTAGTAGTTAGTAGCACTTACTGCTATTGAAATTATTTTATTTATGTCTGATAACTTACGTTGGTCTCCCTGCTTCATGAAAATCATGAACAGTATCTGGTACAGAGGCATTCAGTAAACAAAATTAATAAAATCTGGAGATACACTTAGATAATACTTCAGAATGAATATTGGTATAATCACAATTACTTAAAATTTCCTGGAATTAACTAACTTCATTGCTTAATTCATGCTAAACTTTTCCTTTTGCAGGTGATCAGAGGATTGCTGAAATTTTGGCCAAAAACATGCAGCCAGAAAGAGGTAGGTTTGATTCAATAAAAACAACACATTAAAACACTGGCTCTCAGGGCTATAAACCATGTTTCTTTTGTCCCTGCTACTGAGCAGGTGTTCTAGGGGATTAGAGAGACTTGGTAGAATAACCTTCAAGTCCTTTTTTGTCCAGAGATTAATCTCCTTTTAATGTTTTCTATATTAACATCATATAATTTGTCATGTTTCTTAAAGTAATTTTTTTAACCTAGGTGATGTTTTTAGGAGAAATTGAAGAAATCTTAGATGTCATTGAACCAACACAGTTCAAAAAAATTGAAGAGCCCCTTTTTAAGCAAATATCTAAGTGTGTATCCAGTTCTCATTTTCAGGTATGATGTACTCAGCAAAGCCATTTTTATTTTATACTATTTCTTTTCTCTTTTGTTCTTGACATTGATAAATATTTCTTTCAGGTTGCAGAAAGGGCGTTGTACTTCTGGAATAATGAATATATTCTCAGTTTGATTGAGGAGAATATTGATAAAATTCTGCCAATTATGTTTGGTAGTTTGTACAAAATCTCCAAGGAACACTGGAATCCGTAAGTGTCTGGCTTTTTAACCTTTTTATCATTTGCTCTCCTAACTCATACATAAAGCTTATCCAGATTTGGAACTTATTCCAAGGTTAACATCACATAGTATATACCTTTATAAGGTGTAAATATGTTTGTATGTTCTTAATTTCAATTTAAAATTACAAATCTCCCTGAAGGTAGGACTTTCTAGTGTGACATTCTGCACCAAACCAGTATGTGGTCAGGCCCAGCTAATATTTGTGGAGATGCACAAATGACTGCAAATGCCAAGTTGGGTTGACCTGCTGCTAATAACACTCTCATCTCTGCAGGTAGCACTATGGCAAGGAGAAGCTGAAGTGCTTAAGGTCATATAAGTGATGCTTACATGGCATATATTCTAACTTCTATGACATCATGTTCATTTTGTTTTTATTGATTTTTAGAAGGGAGAGGGATAGAGAGAAACATCATTGACTGGCTGCCTCCTGCACACCCCCTCTGGCGACCTATTGTTTCCTGGGTCAGCACTCAACCGCTGAGCCACAGCAGCTGGGTTCATGTCCTTTTAAAGCTGCTGTTACTCGGGGTTTGAGACTCTAGAGCTGATATGAAGCTAATCACAGCATTTTTAGTGAGAGTTTAATCTGAGCATGATACATTGGTGAGGATAGGGTTTGGAATCAGACAGACCATCTCTACCACCACTGGCTATGTGACGTTGTAGCATTTCCTCTTTTCAACTCTAAAATGGATTGAGTGAACCAGCCAACATTTAACTCCTTTCACAGATGATAGTGTTCCATTTCCTGTTAGAGGCATCAATAACCCAGCACTGGCTTATTTTTTGTTTTAGGACCATCGTAGCACTGGTCTACAATGTGCTGAAAACCCTAATGGAAATGAATGGCAAGCTTTTCGATGATCTTACTAGTTCATACAAAGCTGAAAGACAAAGGTATTTGACATTTTAAATTACATTTTAGGTTAGCTGAATGTAATTCAGTATAATAAGGTATTTTCTCCAAGTTAGAATTATCATGTTTAAAAAATCAATTACATTAAGCATTATAATTTGAAAGTCTCAACACTTTTAAGTTATTTCCAGGTGTAAACTTCTCCTAATGGTTAGATTATGATTTTAATGTGAATCAGAAATCTTCTGTTGGTTTCTTTCTGAGCCTTAGACTTCATCAGTCTCATAGCACTTGTCTGCAATGTGCTGAAACCCTAATGAAAATGAACGGCAAGCCTTTTGTACTATTTTATACAATTTGATTTTTTTTAATATATTTTATTGATTTTTTACAGAGAGGAAGGGAGTGAGATAGAGAGTTAGAAACATCGATCAGCTGCCTCCTGCACATCTCCCACTGGGGATATGCCCGCAACCCAGGTACATGCCCTTGACCGGAATCGAACCTGGGACCCTTCAGTCCGCAGGCCGACGCTCCATCCACTGAGCCAAACCGGTCTCGGCAATTTGATTTTTTATATATTTATGAAAATCGTCCCCATGGGCTTCCATAGTGAGCTTTACTCCTCATCTACTCCTTGCACAATAGGGTTTTTCTTAAGCTCCCCATTTAAACAGGTGGTATTTTAAAAGTCAGCATAGTTCACTTATGGAAAGAGAGAACTCACATAATGATAGAACACAGCATTTAGGAACTTGGCTTAGTGATTACCTTTTTTTGAGAATTTCATAGATTAATCTAAAAATCACTTCCTTCTCACTCATATTATTTCAGGTGGGATTAACCACTGTACCTGAGCCCACCTGTCATTTGAGGATAATAGCTACCACTTACTTCTAATGAGTATAGAGTGGGGCCTTGACTTACGAGTTTAATTCATTCCGTAACTCAAATCAAGAAGTGAATGAGTGAGACACGTGATGCTGGGCTGATGTTGTGGCGTTCACTGTGGCGTTCGCTGCACCAACTAGCAGTGGGGTATTTGAAGCTGGCTCATAACCTGAATTTTAGCTCACAACTCAAAGCAAAAAATCGGCCAAGAGACGGCTGGTCTCCCGAAAAACTCGTTAGTCAGGACACTCGTAAGTCAAGGCCCCACTGTGTTACCTACTGTTTGGAAAAGCCCATCTATTTCAATTAGTCATGGTTTTCTTGTGCCAAGTAGAAAAAGCAGTTTTATTCAAGGCCATCCTACTCTACCAATAACTAAGTCAATGCATTATTTCTTCTAAATAGCCCTCTTTTAGACAGGGATATATATTAGGTATATAGTTTGAGCCCCAGGAACAGATGGAAAGAAAACATGACTAAGAATAATCATTATATCTTAATCTGCATAGGTCAGCACCTCTGTCCCCTTAAATCATATATAACTTAAGAACTATAAGCCCACATTCTTGGAAGCTAAGCAGCCACAGATCTCAGCTCACACTGTGCTGCCCAGCACTATTGGCAGCCAACCTTGGTTTGCTGCATAACCTCTTCCAAGTGCCTCCAAACCCAGCACAAGTGACAACCAACCATAAATCACTTTGTAGCTCCCACCAGATGGCCCCAAGCTGGGCACAAATGGCTAACTTGGGCCTGCCCTGGAGCACCCCCCACCCCAAACCAAGACACCTGTTGGCCAACTTCATTTCAAACCAGAGCATCACTACCCAACCAGCTCCACAAAAGCACACCTGAAGGGTAGACTCAGCTCACACCAGAGCAACTCCTTCTACATGGAGTCAGCACCCGCACAGCAGTTTATCCACTATAGTCATTGACATGCCAACAGCATGGGCACACAACACACAGAAGGGACACTTCTGCAGCACCCATCTCACGGGCCCCAACTACATAAGATAACTCTGCCAAGACTGTAAGACATAGATTGACCTAATAAAATAAAAAGAAACACGTACCAAATCAAAGAAGAGGACAAGACTCGAGTAAAGAACTAAATGAAATGGCGGCATGCAAGCTACTAGAAGCAGAGTTCCAAATACTGGTAAAAGGGATGTTCAGTGAGCTTGAGAAGTTCAGAAGAGAGATATGTATGGAACATAAAAATGGAGATAGGAAGAATGCATTACAAGGAATCAACAACAGATTAGAAAAAGCAGAGGAATACAAAAATAATTTTTAAAATGAGAATAAGGGACCTCGGGGCCAACATCAAACATGGCATTTGTTTCATAGGAGTGCCAAAGGACAAGAGCGAGCAAGGGATTAAAAACCTATTTGAGGAAATAATGCCTGAAAACTTCTCTAACTGGTGAAAGGAATAGTCATATTAGTTCCAGAGTCCCACATAAAGACACATCATAGCCTTGCCTGGGTGGCTCAGTTGGAGAGTCCTGTACTCCAAAAGATTGCCAGTTCAATTCCCAGTAGGGGCCCATATGGGAGGCAACTGATTGATGTTGCTCCCTGTTTCCCCCCATCCCTTTCATCTCTAAAAAGCTTAATAAAAACATATCCTCAGGTGAGGATTTAAGAAAAGGCCATTATAATTAAAGTGGTAAAGGTTAAAGACAAACAGAATCTTAAGAGCAGTGAGTTGCATACAAGGGAGCTCTCATAAGACTGTCAACTGATTTCTCAACAGAAACTGCAGGCCAGAGAGATTGGTATTATTTAAAGTGATAAAAAGCAAGGACCTGCCGAAACCGGTTTGGCTCAGTGGATAGAGCATCGGCCTGCGGACTGAAAGGTCCCAGGTTCGATTCCGGTCAAGGGCATGTACCTGGGTTGCGGGCACATCTCCAGTAGGAGATGTGCAGGAGGCGGCTGATGGATGTTTCTCTCTCATCGATGTTTCTAACTCTCTCTCTCCCTTCCTCTCTGTAAAAAATCAATAAAATATATTAAAAAAAAAAAAAAAAAAAAAGCAAGGACCTACCCAGCAAGGCTATTATTTAAAATAATAAGCCTAGCTGGTTTGGCTCAGTGGATAGAGCATTGGCCTACGGACTGAAGGGTCCTGGGTTTGATTCCGGTCAAGGGCACATGCCTATATTACAGGTTCGCATCCCCAGTGGGGATGTGCAGGAGGCAGCTGATCAATGATTCTCTCTCGTCATTGATGTTTCTATCTCCCTCTCCCTTCCTCTCTGAAATCAATAAAAATATATTTAAAAAACAAAATAAAATTGTAGGACAGATAAAGAGCTTCCCGGGGGGGGGGGGGAATAAAAAAAAAAACTGAAGGAGTTCATCACTGCCAAACTAGTAATACAAGAAATGTTAGGGGGACTTCTTCAAGAAATAGGGGTGGTAGGATAAAAAATATGAGTAATAAAATGGCAGTAGCAGTACCTATCAATAATTACTTTAAATGTAAATGGATTAAATGCTCCAATCAAAAGACATATGGTGGCTGAAAGATAAGAAAACAAGACCCATACATATGCTGCCCATGAGAAACCCACTTCTGATCAAATGGCACACGCAGACTGAAAGTAAAGAAATGGAAAAAGACATCTCATTCAAAGGTAATGTTAAAAAAAAAACAAAAAAACACAGGGTAGCAATACTTAGAAAAATAGACTTTAAAACCAAGGCTATATAACAAGAGACAAAGAAGGACATTTCATAATAACAGGACCAATATAAAAAGAGACTACAACACTTGTAAACATTTTCACATCCAGTGTAGGGGCACTTAAAATATATAAAGCAAATATTGGTGGACATAAAAGGAAAGATTGTTAACACAGACATAGTGAGGACTTTAACACCCTATTGACATCAATGGATAGATCATCCAGGCAAAATCAACAAGCGGTGCTTAAATGACAAATTAGACCAAATGGATTTAATTAATATGTTTAGATCATTTCACCCAAAGCAGCAGAATATACATTCTTTTCAAGTGCACATGCAATGTTTTCTAGGATAGGCCACATGTTAGGATGCAAAACATGTCTCAATTAATTTAAGAAGATTGAAATAATATCAAGTATCTTCTTGGATCACAATGGTATGAAGTTAGAAAACACACTCAAGTACATAGAGGCTAAATAAAATACTACTTAACAAGATCAAGGATGCCCTGAGACAAATGAAAACACAGTGACCCCAAATCTATGGGATATAGCAGTTCTAAGGAAATTCATAGCAATACAGGTCTACCTCATGAAAAGAAAAACCTCAAATAAGCTATCTAACCTTACACTTAAAGGAATCAGAAAAAGAACAAAATAAATCCAAAGTGAGTAGGAAGAAGGAAGTAATAAAGACCTGAGCAGAAATAAATGAACTAGTTTAAAAAAACAATAGATCAATGAAACCAAGAGCTGGTTCTTTGAAAATATAAATTGATAAACCTTTAACTGAACTCATGAAGGAAAAAAAGAAGACCCAATAAAATCAGAAATGAAGTGACAACTGATACCACAGAAATATAAAGGATTAAAAGAAAATTCTATGGCCCTGGCTGGTGTGACTCAGTTGGTTGGGCATCATCCCATGCACTGAAAGATGGTCAGTTCAATTCCCATTCAGGGCACATGCACAGGTGTGGGATCTATCCTTGGCAAGGGGCCTGCAGGAGACAGCCAATTAATGTTTCTCTCTAAAAATCAATTTTAAAAATCCTTTAAAAAAATACTATGAATAACTATATGCCAGCAAATTAGAGACAATCTGGAAGAAATGGATAAATTCCTAGAAACATAATCTTCCAAGACTGAATTCTGAAAAAACAAAATCTGAACAGACTGATTACAACCAATGAAATCAAAGCCATAAAAAACAAAAAACAATTCCCAACAAACAAGTTCTGGATCAGATGGCTTCACAGGTGAATTTTACCAAACATTCATAGAATTACCACCTATTCTTCTCAAACTATTACAAAAAGTGGAAGGTGAGAGAAGGCTCCGAAGCTTGTTTTGGAAAGCCGGCATTATTCTGATTTCCAAACCAGAAAGAGACACCACAACCAAAGTACAGGCCAATAGCCCTGATGAACCTAGATGTAAAAAATCCTTAACAAAAATATTAGAAAACTGAGCCCTAGCCGGTTTGGCTCAGTGAGTAGAGCGTCAGCCTGGGGACTAAAGGGTAAATTCTGGCCAAGGGCACATGCCCAGGTTGAGGGCTCAATTCCTCGCTCCCCCACCCCCGCCCCAGTAGGGGACATGCAGGAGGCAGCCAATCAATGATTCTCATCTGTGATGTTTCTCTCTCTGTCCCTTCCTCTCTGAAATAAAAAACAAAAAATTTTTAAGAAATATATTAGAAAACTGAATTCCCTGATACATTGCAAACATCAGACACCATGATCAAGTAGGATTCATCCTAGGATGCAGGGATGGTACTACACCTATAAATCAATCAAGTGATATACCACATAAAACGAAGGATAAAAATCATGATCATATCAATAGAAGCAGAAAAAGCATTTGATAAAAACTCTCAGCAAAGTGGGGATAGATGGAACATACCTCAACATAAGAAAGGCCATATATGGCAAACAGACAGCTAATATCATACTCAGTGGTGCAAAGCTAAATGCTTTTTCTTTAAGATTAGGAACAAGAGAAAGATGTCTACTTTCCCCACTTTTATTGAATATTGGAAGTCCTAGACACAGCAATAAGACAAGCAAATAAGAGGTACCCAAATTGCAAAGGAAGAAGTGAAACTGTCATTATTTGCAGATGACATACTATATAGAGAGCGCCCTAAAGAATCCACCAAAAAACTATTAGAACTAAAGTAGCAAGATACAAAATTAATGCTGAGAAATCAGTTGCATAAGAAAACAATCCCACTTACAAATGCATCAAAAAGGATAAAATACCTAGGAATAAATTTCACCAAAGAAGTATAAGACCTATACTCAGAAAACTAAGACACTGAAGAAGATACAAATAAATGGAAGGATATACTATGCTCATAGAGGAACAGTTTCTATCAAAATACCAATGGCATTTTCCATAAAAGTAGAATAATCCTAAAATTTATATACAACTACAAAGAGCCAAAGAAATCTTGAGAGAAGAATAAAGTTGGAGCTGTCATGCTACCTAATAAACTATACTACAAAACTATAGTAATTAAAACAGGATGGTACTGGCATGAAAACATAGATCAATGGAACAGGTTAAAGAGCCCAGAAATAAACCACACCTATATGGCCAATTAATCTATAATAAAAGAAGCAAGAATATGCAATGGAGTAATGCCACATTCTTTAAAAAATGATACTGGAAAAACTGGACAGACACATACAAAAGAATAAAACTGTGTCACTTTCTTACACCATATAGAAGAATAAACTCAAAATGGATTTTAAGACCCAAAACCATAAAACTCCTAGAACAGTGGTTCTCAACCTTCCTAATGCCGCAACCCTTTAATACAGTTCATGTTGTGGTGACCCCCAACCATAAAATTATTTCCGTTGCTACTCCATAACTGTAATTTTGCTACTGTTATGAATCGTAATGTAAATATCTAATATGCAGGATGTATTTTCATTGTTATAAATTGAACATAAAATTATAGTAAAAAAATTTAAAGCATAGTGATTAATCACAAAAACAAAATGTAATTATGTATGTGTTTTCTGATGGTCTTAGGCGACCCCTGTGAAAGGGTCGTTCGATCCCCAAAGGGGTCGCGACCCACAGGTTGAGAACCGCTGTCCTAGAAGAAAACATAGGAAATAAGCCCTTTGACATTGTCAATTTTTTTTTTTACATATGTCCTCTAACAAGAGAAACAAACGAAAGTACGTACATCAAAATAAAAAAAATAAAAAACACCTACTGAATAGAAGATACTTGCCAAGGAGTTATAAGGAATTCATACAATTTAATACACACACACAAAGGATGGAGGACTTGAATAGAAATTTCCCCAAGAACACATACAGATGGCCAACAGACAAAGGAAAAGATGCTCAACATCAGGGAAATGCAAATTAAAACCACAAGGAGATATCACCTCACACCTATCAGAAGGGTTATCATCAATAAATTGACAACCAAGCATTGGAGAGGATGTGATGTTGAGAAATCCCCTTGAAAACTGAAATTCTACACAAACATGGATGATTCGTGGTGGCTGGTGACATGGCTTCATGTGCCCGAGTCTAGAGTCCCCACTGGAGGGGAGGAAGAACCCAGTGCTCTGTAAACTGGTGCGGCCACTAAGGAAAAAGAGTATGGAGAGTTCTCAATTAAAAATAAATATATGACCCATCAATTCTACTTTCACATATCCAGAGAAATCCAAAATGCTATTTCGAAAAGATGTATGCTCCCCCATGTTCATTGCAACATTATTTACAATAGCAAAGTTATGGAAAAACCTAAGCATTCATTAATAAGACAAATGGAAAAAGATTGTTTTATACAATGGAATATTACTCAGCCACAAAAAAGAATGAAATCTTACCATTTGCAACCACCTGGACGGACCTAGAGGGTATTATGCTAAATGAATTGTGTCAGATAAAGACAAATACATCTGGTTTTCCTAAATATATGGAATCTAAAAAACAAAATAAATGAACAAATAGTTTCATAAAATGCAGAGAGCAAACTGATGGCTGCCAGATGTGAGGGTGGTTGGGGGAATGGGTAAAAAAGGTCAAGGGGCCAAAACCAGTTTGGCTCAGTGGATGGAGCGTCGGCCTGCAGACTGAGAGGTCCCAGGTTCGATTCCGGTCAGGGGCATGTGCCTGGGTTGTGGGCACATTCCCAGTGGGGGGTGTGCAGGAGGCGGCTGATCGATGTTTCTCTCCCATCGATGTTTCTAACTCTCTGTCTCTCTCCCTTCCTCTCTGTAAAAAATCAATAATATATTTTTTTTTAAAAAAAGGTAAAGGGATTCAGTACGAATTGTCAGTTACAAACAGTCCCAGGAATGTAAAGTACAGCATAGGGAACATAGTCAATGATATAATAACTGTGTATGTTGTCAGACGGGCACTAGACTTACCGGGGTGATCACTTCATAAGTTATGTAAATGTCCAATCACTATGTTGTACACCTAAAACTAATATACTTTTGTATGTCAACTGTAATTGATAGTTAAATTTTTTTTCAATTTAAAGTATTTTTTAAACTGTAAAGCACCAATGATATAGTGGGCACGGTGGTGGTAGAGATAATATGTAGAAGAGGCAAAGCAGGTAGTAACTTTTGTTTGGCACAGGAGCAGCAGATGTAAGAGTGGCCAGGAGTAATGAGGTGCTCCAGGCGATTGTCCTCAAACACCTTAGTAGAGGGATTGAAGTGCAATGTGGATGAACTATGTTTTCCAGCAAATTGCCAAACTGTGTTCTTCAGGTTCTGAAATAAAATTTTGCTTTATCTACAGAGAGAAAAAGAAGGAATTGGAACGTGAAGAATTATGGAAAAAATTAGAGGAGCTAAAACTAAAGAAAGCTCTAGAAAACCAGAACAGTGCTTACAACATGCACAGTATTCTCAGCAATACAAGTAATGAATAAAGAGAAACATGCCACCTCTGTGGGATAGGCACAGTTTTGTACACTTTTTTAAAAAATGTAAAAATCATGAAACCTCAACAGTATAATTAAAAGGTCAATTTTTTTCTGGCAACTGTAAATGAAAAAATATATGGACTAAACATAGCCCTGTGCTATATCATGGCCGCAGTATATTGTAACGTTTGTCTAATCATTGATTTATTGTGTCACATCTGAAGTTTCACAGAAATGAACTTTATCATCTATAATATGAGTGAGATAATTATGGGGGGTGGTAAGAATTATGACTTGAATTCTATTTTGATTGTGTTGCACATAGATATAGTAGTCTGCTCTGTATATTTTTCCCTTTTATAATGTGCTTTTCACATTGCTGCAGACCTTAGTTACATCCTAGGAAAAAAGTATTTCCTAAATAAAACTAAGGTATAATCCTTACCTTTCCCTTTGTCCCTCTCAGAAATATGATGGGAGGAATTACCTGCCAAAAGCCTCCCTTCATTAGAAATATTACTGTACTCTGGAATTTGAGCAAAAAACTTAAATCTCCAGGCTTTTTAAAGCACAACTTATAAATAAAAGCTAGGAAAGTAAACCAAATTCTTCAGATTGCTCCTCATGAGTATCTCCCTTATCTGCAACTCCCGAATGATGAGCACAGATTAGTGGGGGCAGCGCAGGTGAACACGCAGCCTGCCTCTCAGTTCATTCCTCTTCCTCCCCTTCCCCATGGCTGAAGGCAGGGCCCTTCCAGCCCTCAGCACCTGCCCTCCTCCAGTCCCTCCTGATGGGGGCGTCGTGTCCCACAGTGTGGTGACACCAAGTGCTCCTTGCCACTGCCTGGCTTTAAAGAACTGCAGTTGGCTTCTGTAGCGTTCTAAGAAGGTTGACTATAGGGGTCTTGTATGTTTTTACTTGGTCAAGTATTTCTCATAAATTTTGTTATCAGAGTACCATTCCAATCTCTTAACTTGCAGTTGTGTGGAAAACTGTTTTGTAATGAAAGATCTTCATTGGGGGATTGAGCAGCATTTAATAAAGTCTATGTTTGTATTTTGCCTTATCTCATCACTGCATTTTTTAACTCTAAGTTTAGGCATTCAGAAGAAGCTGCCCCCTTCATATATACATACATCATTCATACGTGTGTGTGTGTGTATACATATATATATACACACATACATATATGTACATATATATGAAAGTTTAAGGCAAGTTGCGGGATAGAGTCTAAAAAAATAGGAAGATTGTGCCAGATTGAGTGTTCCAGCCATTTATCAACGTATATCTGTTTTATAGAATATTTGCATAAAACCCTAAGTTCTAGGATATCCTTCATGTCCTTTTATGTTCAGAGGATGGATTTTACTTACCTTAAATGTTAGTTTTAAATAGACCCAGGAGGATAAATCTGAAAATCTGTAATAACAGTTTTTGTGAGGGGCAGGGAGATTGTAGCAGAATCAGAGGTCAGGCGTTCTCAAAGTTTTCAACGACTGGTGTCTGATTCCACCCTTTCATACCCACGGAAAGCTCTAGCACAGGTTCTGCACAGTCCTCAGGTCCTTGTAAAAGCAACCCCCGTCGCTCTGTGGCTCCCGAGAATGCTTCCTTTTCAGTCTGCGGCTCATATTTCATGGTGTTCTCAAGCAGCCACCTTACCTGAGACATCCAGACCACGGTGCTCTTGCCGGATCCTCCACACTAACCCACGGCCAGCCGGCACTGCGGACAGCTGGGGCGGTGCAGGCAGAAGAGTGACCCGACTGCAGAACAAGAATGAAAGGCAAGCCTTTCCAGACAGTGAACGTTGGGGCTGACTGTCCATTTGTGGACGGTTTAGGCGCACACCTCTTTTACTGAAGAGCAGCCAGAGTGGACTTCGGCAGGCTGCAGCTAATAGTTGTTAGCTGCTGTTCTTTGATGAGTTAGAACTGCTCACTTCCTAGTTATCTACTGACTCTAAAGCACAATTCAGAGGTCTCAACTTTCCACAATATAGAAAATTCAGTTTTAGGCTGTTCATTGGAACAAATTTTATTGGCCATTTTATAAATATTAACTAATATTAAAGTGGTGTGTCATTTTCAGAGATACTTTACGAATACACATCTGGTTTTCAATACTGTTAATGTATGCTTTTATGCCTGCTTTGCATTTGCCTTACAGCAAGATTTTTAGAGAGGAGACCTAGGCTAAAGTTTGAATTTGCATGCCCCATGGCAGCAGTCGCCAACCGGTGGTCCGTGAGGTCCGAAAGGTTGGCGACCGCTGCTCTATGGCATAGAAAAGCAGCAGGGAATATTTCTGTACACAAGTTCACTTTTAATAATCCAGCCAAAAACCAGCTTCATTCATGCTGCTAAGTTAGACATGAGAATTTAAAAAAATACCCAGTCACACATTTGAGTTATCTAAAGGCAGATTATGAAATTCAGGAAATGCTACCAAGTCCTCTTTGGTTGCAAAGGGCATGTAAATAATTTAAAACTCTGGAAACAATTTCATAACCTTAAATCAGCCAATGGCTACCATGTGAAAAATACTCGGTGGTTTTGTAGAGTTAACAGCTGATGCATGGGGCTTGAGCCATCATTCTTCCCATCAACTGTCCTGCCCACCCTGCTCTTCCCTGGGCACAGTCAGGCCATACCTCGGGGACCAGGTCCATCCATCTCAGGAGTCCAGGCTCACACCGCCTTCTATTTGGAGGACACAGAAGGAAAGTGTACTGGTGCCTACTGATTTAACATATTCATACTGGCACACTGATTCCTTTTGTAGTAACCTTACTTTTATTTACCTGTTCATGAAATCATCAAAATACATTGATAGGCACCTAACTCTGTACATTCACACTAGTGCTTTTGCGTGTTAATCACTCTAAACTCTTACACCTGCATCAACAAAAACTCTAACCAGAGAGATGGCTAGTGAGTCCACAGGAAATCTAATTATAGTATTCGCTTTAAAGGTCTCATTTAACATTTAACAAAGGAGAAAACTTGTCAGAGACCGGACGATGGGAACAGCAGAGATGCCAGAGACATACGGGTGTTTGTCTTTCCTTGTGTAAAGTGCTCAGGTTTCAAAGCGTGACCTACACATCTCAATAGCCACACCCTTGTCCATCCACTTAAAAACCTCGGGGGGGGGGGGGGGGGGGTAAACACAGAGCCTTAACAGCCTGTTGCAGCTGAGCTATATGCCAAACCAGAAAGAAAGGCAGTCGACAAACCTTCAGAACCAGCCCTAGTTCCATCTCCCACAAACCCTATCCATATGTCCTAGGCAAAACTTCCTTAATAATTTAAGTGCTTAAATAACTTGTAGGTTATCCACTGGATCTGTTCCCCAGCAGCTCCTCCCAGCAGGGCCATCTCTCCAGGTGAGTTCAGGAGGCTGGTAGCTCAGTTTATCAAAGTGGAAGTGGTGAGAACCTCCATTAATGTGGGCAGTTCCATGGACAAGGTGACTTCAGCTTATGTGGTTCGTGGCCTGACCTCTTTTTTTAAGGTATCTCTTCCTAATTTTGATCATCCACTTCACACTCAGTTTGGCAAACTCTGCTGCTTTAAATAATGCCAAGAAGGCCCCACAGAGAAGAGCAATTGTGTTCCAAGGATTGGCTGTGATTATCTGTAAGACAGAACCAACTCAAGTTTATTAGTTTGCTTCAGTTTTGAGTCTTAGGTGATACCAGTATCAATGGGGTGACGAGAAAACCACCTGAGTTCTAAAATTGTAACTCCACACACTCCGTCTTACTTTTATGTCCACAGTTCAGTGTGAGGGGAAAAACAGCCCTCCCTACAACAGTGATTCCGAAAGAAAAAAACGCTTTAAAATAGTCATGCACAAATAAGATACTCAGTACTGAGCATTAATGTTTTTGGCCCCCAACCAGTGACCTTGCTTTAAGACAAATTTCTCCAAAACTAAACCCTTAAGAAGAGCGGCTCCTCGTCTTCCTCCCCTCTTGTAGTGACTCTCACTTCTCCTCCCGCCCAGTCCGGTGGCCGTCCTTCCACACTCCCCTCGGGACCCCTGCCTCCAGGCTGTGCCCCCTTCCCCGCCTGTATGCTTTCCTCCTGCCTAGAGCTACCAATCCTCCAAGCTCCTCTGAGCCTTTCTCCGTTCACTCAGCCAAACCCTCCAACGTAGCAGGTATCTACCCCCCTGTCTCCTTTGAGAGGCACTGGTGTCTGGAATTGGTCCCTTCACAGCTACAGGTGGCTCCCTCCGGAAAGTTGGACTCTCCACGGCCGACATCCTATTTGGCTTTCTGAGATCCCCATCCTGGTACAGAGCACGTTCAGTCTCGCAGGGCGACCTCAGCCCACCTGAACCCTGGGTGGCTGCATCGCCTCCGCTGTTGGGGACCGTTGTGAAGCTGAGTGACAGCGCCAGGCAGGCCTTGGGCACCGGCCCATTACAAGCACCGCCCACTGAATATAGGTTAAAAACGTCTGCTCACATGATTTACGTGCAGAGCTGAAGGCGTTTACTCCTCTGCTCGGAGTCCTGATTCCCAAAGCCTCGCACAAGCCCGGCCAATGCACGGATAACGGTGGTGGTGGGTGGCCGTGGAGCACGCCCGTGTCACAGAGACCTTCCCTGTGTCAGTCCTGGCTCTGAAATGCCTTCCCCGAGCAAGGCCACGCCAGGACATTGTGTGATGAGCTGAACGCCAATCAGTGTTTCTGGGACTGGCTCTGGTGGATGGCGTCTTACGAATGCTCCTTTGGCAAAGCTGACTCATTAGTGCCCCTTCAGTCTGAGAATCTGGCATTAACTGATACTCTGTTAATTTTTTATTTGTACCTTTCTGTTCTCTCTTATCACAAATAAGTTCTCATCCTACAGACAACCATTTAAAAAGAATGGCTTCCAAACAGCAGTAATTAAAACAGTAGCTCAATGCTTTCTGCTCGGCTCATTCAATTAATATCACCACTGAGCAGCTCCTGTGCGCCAGGCACTGTGCTAGACACCAAATAAATGATGACCAAAGACAAAGGCCCCCCCTTCCTGCGGCCACAGTCTAGTGATGAAGGTAAGACCGATTAAACACACGACACAGGCCACGAATGCCACCAACACAGCTGATCGGGGCGAGGAAAGGAGATGAAGAGCCTCTCCACCTTAAACAATACTCACATCTTGCACTTTCTGGATGAAAGGATCTTTCCATTCAAAGACCACAAAAAACAGCTGGGCGCTTTTTTCGGCGGCCGGCCTTTGGTCAATGTAGTTGACCACACTCGTCTAGGAACAGAGGAGAGAAACTGTCACCTGGCCGGGGCCACGGGAAAGGGAGGCATGGCCAGGGGGTCTCAGACCGTGGCTCTCCTCACACCATCTTGGGAGGAGCGAGCCCCACATCTCATACATACCACTCCCTGACCCTGGCACCAGAGCCCGGGCCTTCCCGTGGTTTCCATAGTGCTTTGGGGAAACGAGGGGGATTTGGGATCGTCACTGATTAAATCATATTCAAAGTGTAAGACTGTGTAAGACTCACAACTAAAAGCCATAAAAATCCTAAACTTCAAAATACTCAATCCTAAGAGCTGCGCATTTTAACCTTTGAGTCGACAGGGACCAGCGCCGGCTGGATCCACGTGGCGAGTGCTCCCCGTGAACCGTGAGTGGCTGTGCTCGGGGAGATCTGGCTGCCCATGACGGACGGGTCTGCGTGGTGGGAGGGAGAGCAGGCAGGAGCCCAGCCCCAGCCGGAAGGGCTGTGCTCAGCATCTGACCTGAGCCCTGAGAAGATCACAGGAAGCAATACACATGAAAGAACCTTAAACTTTAAAACCTGATATAAAACATTTGAAACTGTGTTCAAGTTCCTGTGCCCTGCCAAAGGCTTCCAACGGAGACTGTAATAAAAAGCACATAAAACGTTCTGCAACGTCTAGGCTGGCGGGGTTGGGCCCCTGTGGGTTCGGGTCACGGCTGGGGCTACCAGGAGAGCCTGGTGGATGGGACGGCACCTCGCTGTGAGGTGAACACGCAGAAGCTCCTTTCTCAGCTGCTGGGCCCAGACAGGAAAGGCTTAGCGTTCTTGGAGGAAAGGGGAGGAGAAATTCAGGTTCTGAGTTATCTTACAAACTAGGAATATCGTAAGGGCCTACTGTCCTGGGAGCCATTACATCCTAAGGCAGGAAGAAAGCTGTGCCTTGAAGAAACCTGGCTCCATGCCCTTCCCAAAGCTCTACCTGGTGCAGTCCTAGGAGCCGGGCACAGGAAGGGCCAGACCCGGACAAGCGCGTGGCTTCTGGCCAAGGACAGCCCCGTCGACCAGAGTGGGTCCTACTCCAACCCAGCGCTTCCTAATGCTGTCCCTTGGAGCCCAGTCCAGATGGACCAGCTCCAAGGAGGAGCAGAGGGTGTGAGCACAGGCCCGTCTCCTCGCAGCCTCTGCAGGCTCCAGCCACGGACACAGGGGGTGTGGGTGTGGACTCAGGCAAGAGGCAGAAAGCCACTGCCATGGTGGAAGCCCGAAAGAGTTTGTTAAAGAGTTTGAGTCAAACTGACATCATGCCTGGGAGCAACATCTCAAATCCTCCCTCTTTGTGTATTTTTTAATCTAATTTTTCTATTTCTCAATGTTTTATAATGGATGTAGCAATAGGGGTGTGGCCATGCTTTTGGTGGTCACTGACAAACACCCCTGTCCCACCCCTCGATCCCCACTGCCATGCCCTTTTCTAAGTTCCTCTTGGCTCTCACGGGGGGGGAGGAGGGCTGGAGACCCCCATATCTCCTAGCTCCAGGCCAGTGGGGTGAAAGCCTTAGGCACACGGGTCCCATTAGGAAAAATTTCTGAACATGCACCCAACATATTTGTAACTTTAGAAGTGATGTAACATTAGCATTACTGTTCTATTGCTATATGCATTATAAAACACTGAAAAATAGAAAAATTACATTAAAAAATACAAAAAGAGAGAGGATTTGAGATATTGTTCCCCAAACATGATGTCAGTTTGACTCAAACTCTTTTATAAAAAAATTTTTTTAAAGGCCTGGCTGGGTTGCTCAGTTGGTTACCGATTCACCAAGGTTTCGGGTTCAAACCTGGCCAGGGCACATACAAGAAGCAACCAATGAACGCATAAACAAGGCGAACAACAAATCCATGTTTTTCTCTCTCAAATCAATAAATTAAAAAGTTAGCTCTGGCCTGTGTGGCTGTTGGTTGGACCATTATCCCGGGCACCGAAAGGCTGCGGATTTGATCCTCAGTCCGAGGGCGTACCTAGGTTGTAGGTCGATCGCAGGTTGGGGTGCCCAAAGAGGAACCCATCAACATCTCTCTCTCTCTCGCCCTTCTGCTCTCTAAAATCAACAGACATTTTTTAAAAAGAGTAACTTGCATAAAAGCAATGTATTTTATAAAAAAGTTGATTTCTTTTTTTTAGAAAGCTAGTATTTTACCCCTGCATCCCAATGGACCATCATGCCCAGTCAAGAGCCACTGCATCTAGTCTCTCTTCCCTGCAAATACCCAACCCTCTAGGCCAGTGGTTCTCAACCTTCCTAATGCCGCGACCCTTTAATACAGTTCATGTTGTGGTGACCCCCAACCATAAAATTATTTTCGTTGCTACTTCATAACTGTAATTTTGCTACTGTTAAGAATCGGAAATATCTGATATGCAGGATGCATTTAAGCGACCCCTGTGAAAGGGTCGTTCAACCCCCAAAGGGGTCATGACCCACAGGTTGAGAACCGCTGCTCTAGGCGGCCGCCAGCCTCTCAGCACTGGGCTTGCTCGGTGGCTGGGCTTGCTCGGTGGCGTCAGGTGCTGGTCTCTGCACCCCGCAGGGCTCTCTGCTCCCCGTGTTGTGCTGGGCCTGGCTGTTAACAGAGGGAGAGGCTTGGCATGGGTGCTGCCTACAGAACGCGTGAGCTCCTGCATGGTCCGCTCTCAGCCTCAGACCCTGCACAGAGGCCCCTCCCTGGGGAGCTCCCCGCCCCACTCAGGCTGCACGACCAGCAGCTTGACCCCCCAGCGCCACCAACCTCCTGCCGGAACTCCACTGCTTCTCGCCCGTCTTCTTCCTTGGTCTCCACCAGGGACATCTTGACCCAGGTCCGGAAGCCCCCGGAGAACTTCCAGCTGGAAGAGGCGCTCTCACAGGCCTGCATGAAGCCCACCCTGTCTGGGCTGAGGGCAGAGGAGAAAGGTCCAAGCTCATCAGGCCTGACGTGGGATTCAACGCGGCCCACGCGCTCCAGCCCGCTTCATCTGGTCTCCCTGCTGGCATCGCCAGGACGCTTCCCACCGCCTCCTCCACGCTCTGCTTCTGGGTTTCCAAATGGAGAGGGAGTGGTCACCCGCCTCCAGGCAGGCCGACCCCTGAAGGCCCCAGTGGGAGAATGCCCGCTTCCTCTCGGGCTCCTCAGAGGACTCTGGGCTTCAGCAGTCCCGAGGGCCCACTGGCCCGCTAGCCTCCGGCCTCCCCCCTGCACCTCCACCCCCACGGGGCTGTGCGAGGCTGGAGCGGCCACCTGTGCAGGAACTCCTGGAAGGAGGAGAAGAGGAGGTAATCGATGGCGCTGAAGTCCTCGCTGCTCTGGTTCAGGCGGAACTGGAGGAAGACCAGCTCCCGCTTCTTCACCTCCCTCGGCCCCCGCACGATCAGGGCGGATTTCTGCAGAGACAGAGGCCGGACTCAACCTGGGACACTCGGGGGTGGGCCTGGAAAGCCCAGTGGCCCCAGGGCACCGCCGCCCACTCCTCCTCGGGGAGCCCGGCTCTGCAGCTCTCGGTTGGGAAAGGATAGGAACTGCCCTGTTTTACAGACAAATGTTGTCTTCCATTCGCTCACTTTCCAGTTAACTCTGCTTATAATGTCATTTGCTTTATGAAGCTCTAAATTTGATGTGAAATCTGCAAATCTTTTTTTTTTAAGGCTTCTGTGTTTTGTTTGCTAAGGAAAATCAAAATTATATCACTATTCTATATTTCTGTATGGCATCTTTTTTTTAACCTTCTTCACATTTAGATCGTCTTGTATTGTGGTGTGAAACCCACACAATGGAGATGCAGGTTTGTGGCTGCGGGTTCTCCCCGCTGTGACCTCGGACTGAGCAGGACGCCTGCTCAGGCTGCTCACCCCCCAAACCTGGCTGTTTTGTACACGTGCTCTTCTCATGCACTTTAACACTAGCTTCAGTTCCATGAAAACTCAACTGGGACTTTTAACTGATGATATTGGGTTGATAGAGTAATTTGGGGGGAAATATCTTAACATCGACTTTTATACAGGCTCTAAGATACGTGAAGAGTACCTAAGACACACTCGCTCCACACGCACTGCGCTTTCCAATCGTTCTCTTACTTTCTGTCGGCCTGACCTGCGAGTTTCTGAGAAGTGTTACACGTGCTCTGGGGTCATGGGACTTCTTTTTTTTATTTCAGAGAGGAAGAAAGAGGGAGAGAGAGAGAGAAACATCAATGATGAGAGAGAATCATTGATTAGCTGCCTCCTGCATGCCCCTCACTGGGGATCGAGCCTGCAACCCAGGCATGTGCCCTTGACTGGAATCGAACCTGGGACCTTTCAGTCCACAGGCTGATGCTCTATCCACTGAGCCAAACCAGCTCGGGCAGTCATGGGACTTTTTATTCTAACAGGTTTTGCCTACAATATGCGACTGGGAGGCTGCTTTGCACGCAGTGATAGATGGGTGACCGTTAAATCTTCTCAGGAAGAGTGGTGGAGTTGAACCCTTATCCATATTACACGTCCCTCTTTTCGCCCTTTGCACCTGGAATTCTTTTTTAACTGAGGTTAGTGTTGTCGCTCCACTTCTGGTTATCGCTGCCTTATCCTAAGATGTCTCTCTCTGCCCACCTCGCCCCTCTCAGCCTTTCCGCATGGTAAGTGGCAGCAGAGGACGCTGACTGTCCTGTTTCCATGATCCACTTCCTCCTGCAGCCCTAGGACCGCTTCCCCATCCCGACTCCCGCAGAGCACAGCCGCCTGCTGGCCCCACTCCCGGCCTCAGACGTGGCCACGTGACCAAGTTCCTGGCATGTGCAGTGCCTCAGGCCCTCGGCGTCTTGCCCTCCAGGTCTCACCTCTGGGCCGGCTGTGCTCTCAGGCCGTGAGCCAGTGCTGACCACAGGACCAGCACACGCCCAGAGGCTGGCAGAGTGACCGCCCCTGCACACCCGGGCTCCCCAGAGAAAGACACCGACTTCTCTCTGTCTCAGCCACTGTGTGCGTTTGGGGCGCCTGCTCTCGTACAGTAGCTTAGCCTAGGCTCTGACCGTTACGTAAATTGTTGTCTGGAACTGGAGTGCATGGTGACAACCACCTACAAAGGAGGCATCAGCTTACCATACGGGCACTGGAAACCTGGCAGGCCGCGAGGAAACACACACAAGTCCTGCAGGCCGACAAGGCCGTGCCCCCAACTGTGCCAGGCAAAGCAGCTGGTCAACATTAACTAGATTAAACCGAGGGCACGAGAGACTAAAAAATAAATGAGAATCTGAAGACTGACAAAGGAGGACCAGATGAGACCCGGGTCACTTCCACGTGGACGTGAGGGCACGCAAACAGCCAGAAGACCACACATTTCCCAAGACATCTCACCGCAAACCAGGGTGCGGGGGCAGAAGAACGACAAGCCAACCACCTAGTCCAAGACCGGGCAGCCCACAGCCGCTCCTCCACCTCTGTAGCAGAAAGTGGGTGCCCAAAGCTGTGGGCCCCGGGGAGGGCATGCTTCTGATGCCCACTCCAGCGATAGCCACAGGGGACCACCGCCAAGCAGACCTCCCGGTGGACAAGGCCAGGGGCTGGCGAAGACAGGGGCTCTCGCAGGTCCCACTCCAGGGCCTCATCACTGGTCCGGGGTCCTCCTACCTGAGGCCTGGGCGGGGCTACGGGCTGGGTTTGGGGGGGGAGGGGTTGGTACTCAGGGAGGGGATGTCTCTCAGCAGAAGCCACAGAGGAGGGCCCAGCCCACAGGCTCCCCTCGCTGTCCTCCCGCACCGAGCAGCCTGCTCCTGGGCGGCCGCGGCCTGAGGAGCCCCCGCAGCAGGCCTCTCGCACCTGCTCCAGGCACGGGCTTCCTCCGATCTGTTCACTCCACCAACCTGACCGGACCTGCTGTTTCTATTTCCTGGTCCTCAAACTGTCTGGTCAGCCCTTGATGCCCGTTCCTGGCTCACCGGGCTCCTGTGGGTATTTTATTTCATTCTGTTTTTTGCAGGAGTGGGAATCATTTCAGCGGGATTTTAGGAGGAAGCCTAGAATAAATAGTAACAAAACTCCTCTAAGACCCACTCACGGCTCCCTGCCACGCAGAAGCTTGCTTCTCTCATCCGGCCTTCCTTCCGTCACAGCGGCACCCCCGAAACGCCCGCCTGTAACTTCCCAGGGGCACAACACCACACCCTGCTCCTCCCTGGGAGTCTGGGTCCGAGTTCTTCTGCCTAAAAACCTTTCCTTCCTCTTGGGTCTGGAGAACCTGGCTCGGCCTGGTTCAATCCTTTCTGAAACATGGACATGGGTCACAAAAGGGAAGATGTGAGAAATACAAACTCCTGCCCTCTGCCTTCACACCCCTGCAGGCGCCGCCCTCCCAGCCGCCCACGCCGCGTCCCCGGGCTGCGAGACAGCAGGGCCGGCTGCGGTCCTGGCTCCCGGACCAGCGCTCCTGCTTAAGTGGCTTATTTATTTCAGAATACGAATCCCCAGGCCCCGCGCCCGGAATGAACCAGTTGGCCTCGCCTGGAATCTGGGAATCGACATTTTCCAAAAGCACCCTGGCCGTTTCCCGGAGCAGCCAGGTAGGGGGCCCACTCCACCCCGACACACGGGCCCCTCCAGCAGGACAGAATCCCCCAGGGTCACTCTGACCAAGTGCAGGTGAGCCAGCCACGGCCACGACCCACGTGTCCCCGTGTTCACCGGCCGAGGGCCCGCACCAACCACCCAGCAGAAAGAAGACTGGGCCTCGGGTGCGGGGCCGAGAGGGCACGCTGCCCCGCCCGGGCCTTACCAGGGTCTGGTTGGAGAAAGGGTCGGTGTAGTTGATCCTCTGGGTGGTGCAGTTCACGTCTCCGGGCCGGCCCGGGCTCCTCAGAGGTGGGATGACCTCGTAATGGTGCTTACAGCTGAGCAGCTGGGCCTGCCCGGGGTACAGGGCGATCCCTGGGGGCGCAAATGGAAAAGAGAACGTCAGGAGGCGCAGGCCCTGACCGCACCCTAGAATCACGTCACATTCATCTGCTCACGCCCACCATCAGCCTGAGTTCCGGGCTCCCTGGTGACTGCAGGGGAGGGAGAAGGAAAAGGCCACAGAGGGGGGAAGCCACATCCTCTGCCCTCAGAAAGCCCTCCTCTAATGAAGGACACAGGCCTCCTCAGGGAGCCTCCCCCGCGCCTGCGCCTGCACCAGAACAGGGGGCCCCCCCTGCGCCTGAGCCAATCCCTGGGACCCACATACCTGCAGAGTCAGTGGGAGGCCCCATGTGGGGCTCCCAGATCTCAGGTTGTCTCTCATCTCCTGCTCTGCCTGGAGCTCCATGTGTGCCCTCATCCCCTACCCCCCCCCCCCCAAGGCTCCTCATTCTCGGCTCTACTGATGGTAGCTGTTCCAACCTCAGGGGCAGGAACACTGCGAGCAGCACATGCACCAGACCCAGCAAACCTCAGAGACCAGGAAACCAGACACAGAGTAGCCCACAGATAGAGAGCAAAGCCAGGACAGTCTCAGCCACACCAGAGAAACCCTCAGCCTCCCCACACTCACCTCTGCTCTGCTAATCCTCCTCCCAGAAAAACTCTCTTCCCATCTATTAGAGCCCAGCTCACATCCTGCCTCTGTGCAAACGGCTCCTTGCCCACCCCAGTTCTGCAGTGGCCACTCCAGGCTCTGTCTACCTCTCTCCCTGACACAGGACACACTCTACTGGGGGCCAGCGGCAGCTCTCTGGGTGTGTCCCTACACCCAGGCTGTGCTCAGACTCCTCCACCCTGCCCGTGGCGCTCAGCACGGGGCTAGGGGTGCAGTGGCAGCTCAGGCTGTATTTGCAAACGGATGCCCCAGACCTGCGCCCTGACACCTGTCCCAGCAGGCTCTACCTGGGGCGTCGTAGAGGTCCACTTCCTTATACGACACAGACATGACGGGGTGCTTGAGTTTCTCACGGAAGTCTGTGATGGTCTGGTACACCAGGAAGACGGCCACGGCCATGAGCAGCAGGTAGATGAAGATGAGCAGGACCGAGAAGACGTTCTTCAGGCAGGCCTTGCTGAAGCGGATGCTGCTGGAGGCAGACTCGCTGTCGAGGGCTGAAGGACAACAGCACACAGGTGACCCAGAGGCAGGGACAGGTGTGGCCGGGGAAGCTGGCAACCTCCAGGCCCCTTACCTGCTTTAGCAAGGGGGCAAGGTCACGGCACACCCGACCTCCCCACCCCAGCCTCCACCGACACACCTACCAACATTCACTCAGCTCCTGCTCTGTCAGGAAGGGGACCCTGAGCCGAAGGAGGCTCGGTATTGTCTCCAAGGGCTCTCTTCTCTAGAGACGGACGGTTACATTCCAACAAGGAAGCTGGCCCTCCTACCTCTGTGGCCTGAGCCCCCAGCACTCCCAGCGCCAGCTGTGCTGGATGACCTCCTGTCCCTCTAGCGTGCCCTCCACCCTGAAGCACGGCCTGAGCACTTGGCTCCCCTAGCCGGCTAACCCTTCAGGGTTCGGTTTAGAAAGGCATTTCCTCGAGGAAGCCTTCCCTGACCCCTAACTTTATTGGGCTCCCCTCCCTCAGTGCTCTCAGGGCACCCATTTGTCCCCTATCATCACTCTGCAGTGCATTATGCCACATAACAAGTCTTAAGTAAATGTAATAAGACTGAAATCATATCAAGCATCTTATCAGATCACAATAGCATGAAACGAGAAATCAATTATAAGAAAACTAAAAAACACACATAAATAACATGCCAGTACACAACAAATGGGTTAACAATGAGATTCAGGAAGACATCAAAAGATAACTTGAGACAAACGAAAATGAAAACATAATGGCCAAAAAATCTATAGGCCACAGCCAAAACGATTCATAGGAAGGAGGGAAATTCACAGCCATACAGGCCGACCTCAAGTAACAAGAAAAATTCAACTAACCAATCCAATCTTAAACCTAAAGGAACTAGAAAATGAAGAACAACGTCTAAAGTGAGTGGAAGGAAGAAAATAATAAAGATCACAGTGGAAATAAACGAAAGCCTTACAAAACAATAGAAAGGATAAATGAAAACAGAAACTTGGTTCTTTGAAAAAGTAAACAAAATTAATAAACCTTTAGTTAGACTCATCAGAAGGAAAAAAAGAGAGAGGGCCAAATAACTAAAATCAGAAAGAGGAGAGGACTGACAAATCTACACCAGAGAAATACGCAGGATGACAAGGAAATACCACCAACAATTACATGCCAACAAACTGGACAACCTAGAAGAAATGGATAAATTTCTAAAAACATACGGTCTTTTCAGGCTAAATCAGGGGGAAACAAAAAAGTGAACAGGCCATTAACTACTAACCATATCAAATCAGTAACCAAAAAACTCCCTCCAAGCAAAAGTCCAGGAGCACATGACTTCACAGGTAATTTTTACCAAACATTCAAAAAATAATTAATACCTATCCTTCTCAAACTATTTCAGAAAACTAGAGGGAAAGGCTCCCAAACTCATTTGAGAAAGCCAGCATTACCCTGATAACAACAACAGACAAAGACACTACCAAAAAAGAAAATTATAGGCCAATACCCCTGATGAACATAGATACAAATAGTCTTTAACAATATATTAGCGAACTGAATTCATCAATAAGTAAAAAAGGTCATATACCACAATGAAGTGGGATTTATTCACAAGATACGAGGTTGGTTCAATATCCACAAGTCAATTAATGTGATACACCACATAAACAAAATGAACTATATTCGTCATATGATTATATCAGTAGATTTAGAAAAAGCATTTGACAAAATTCAACATCCATTTATGATAAAAAAAATAAACAAATGAGACTAAATCAAAATAAAAATTTTCTGCATAGCAAAACCATCAACAAAACAAAAAGACAACCTACTAAATGGGAGAAAATATTCACTAATGATATATCCGATAGGGGGTTAATATCCAACCTACATAAGGAACTCATAAAACTTATCACCAAAAAGACAAACAATCTAATTTAAAAATGGGCAGAGGACCTAAATAGACATTTCTCCAAAAAGGGCATACGAATGGTCAACAAATACATGAAAAGATACTCAACATCACTAACCAGCAGAGACATACAAGTTAAAGCCACAATGAGATATCACCTCATACATGTCAGAATGGCTGTCATCAATAAATCAACAAATTCTAAGTGTTGGCGAAAATGAGGAGAAAAGGAAACCCTCGTGCACTGTTAGTGGGATGCAAGTTGGTGCAGCAGTATAGAAGTTCCTCAAAAAATTAAAAACAGAACTGCCACATGACCCAGCAATTCCACTTCTGGGCATTTACCCAAAGAAATCCAAAAGATATAGCATTCCCATGTTCACTGTAGAATTATTTACAATAGCCAAGATATGGAAGAAACCTAATAAACCAATGATAGACAACTGGATAAAGAAGTGGTACATATAGAAAAGAATGAAATCTTACATTCTCACAACACGCATGGACCTAGGGTATTATGCTAAGTGAAATAAGTCAGACAGACAAAGACAAATACCATATGATTTTACTTATATGTGGAATCTAAAAAACAAAGTAAATGAAGGAACAAGACTCATAGATATAAAGAACAAAATGGGAGTGGTGTGGGGGGACTGGGTGAAAAAGGTGAGGGGGTTAAGAAGTATGAATTGATAGTTATAAAATAGTCACAGGGATGTAAAGTATAGCAGCACGGGGAAGATAATCAATAACACTGCAATAACTATGCATGGTGTTAGGTGGGTACTACACTTACCAGGGGGTCACTTTGTAAGTTATATAAATGTCTAATCAGTATGCTGTACACCTGAAATTAGTATAATATTGAATGTCAACTGTAATTAAAAAATTTAAAAAATACCCACAATGTTTGGGACAATAAACACTCGTAAAGATGTATCTACCTCTATGTTCATTCAGCATTATTTACAATAGCCAAGGCATGGAAACAGCCTTAATGTCCTCCGACAAATAATATATGACACATATATACCATGGACTACTACTCAGTCATTAAAAAAAAAAAAAAAGTGTTTCCATTTGCAACATGAGTGGATCTTGGCCCTGGCTGAGTAGCTCAGTTAGCTAGTGTCATCCTGATACACCAACATTGAGGTTCGATCCCCATCAGAGCACATACAAGAATCAACCAATGAATGCATAAATAAGTTGAACAAAAAAATCAACATTTCTGTCTCTCTCTCTCCCCACACCTCTCCTCTTCCTCCCTCTCTCTCTCTCTCTCTCTCAAATCAATAAAATAAAATAAAATTTTTTAAACATACACACATGGATGGATACTGAGAGTTTTATGCTAACTGAAATAGGTCAGAAAGAAAAGGACACAAACTGCATGATTCCACTCATATGTGGAATATAAAAACAAAAATGAGACATGCAAAGAAAAAAGCAAACTCATAGACCCAGACAACAGAATAGTGGTTACCAGAGGGGCAGGGCATTGGAGTGAGGACAAGGGTAAAGGAGATGAAATACATGGTGACTTCCGGAGGCGAACACGCAATACTGTATACAGATGTCATACTATCAAGCTGTACACCTGAAATTTATATAATGTTATTAACCAATGTTACCCCAATAAATTTAACTTGAAATATAAGCTTTAAATAACAAGATATTAAAGTATTTGTCGTAATTATTTCATGTTACTTTATTTAAAAGCACAAAAGCAGGGTCAGCACAGAACTACTGACGTATCCTAGGCTGGTGGCGACAAGGAAATCGTCCATTCTATAATTCTACGAACACGGATTGAGCACCAACTCTACATGCAAGACACTGTGCTAGGCGCTTTGGGAAGATACAGAGACCAGGACTGATGGTCTGTGCTACAACTGCTACAGGATTCAGAGCATGTGAAATGTGAGGCTTCCTTTACTCAGAAGAAAGAAGGGAGAGCATGTGGAGAAAGGCAGAGGTCAGCAAAGGCTTTGTGGAGGTCACATGGCACTGTGCCTAAAGCACCAGGAGGACTTTGAGGAAGAAGTAATTTGGGTGTTTTATTCACTAATGTTCAGAACTGAAAGACCAGAAATCTAGCCCAGTGGTTAAAACCATGAGATGTAGCCCTAGCTGGCTTGGCTCAGTGGATAGAGTGTCAGCCTGCAGACTGAAGGGTCTCGGGTTCGATTCCGGTCAAGGGCACATGCCCAGATTGTGGGCTTGATGCCAGCAGGGGACGTGCAGGAGGCGGCCGATCAATGATTCTCTCTCATCATTGATGTTTCTCTCTCTCCCCCTCTCCCTTCCTCTCTGAAATCAATAAAAATATTTTTTTAAAAAACAACAACACACACACCATGAGATGTAGTCAGAGTGATTTGGGTTCCAGCTCTACTACTACCTATTCTGTGATCTCAGGATAAGTTACTTAATGCTCTTAAGCCTCACTTTCTTCATGTGAAAGGAAATAATCATCTCAATGTTACAGGATGCCTGAGAGAAGTATGTAAGAGAATGTTGCAAAATGCATTACAGTACAGAGTGCCTGCTCAATGGATTAGTTACTGAAGAAACAGAAAGTACCCTCATCTACACCATAAAAAAAAAAAAAAAAAAGCCCTCAATGATGAAGCTAGCACAAATGAAGACCATGGCACTACAACTTCTTAATAATAAAGAATTAGAAAGAAATAGCACATGATCTCACTCATTTGTGGATTATAGAGAACCACATAGACTGATGAAAAGGGACAGATCCAAAGACTGAGAAACAGCGATCAGGCTATCAATCCCCAGAAGGAAAGTAGGGGAGGGCGGGGGTAAGGGGAAGAGATCAACCGAAGGACTTGTATACATGTATATAAGCCAAACCAATGGACATGGACAACAGGGGGATGGGAGCATGAGTGTGCAGGCCAGGGGGTGGGGGGTTGTTGGGGGTGAGGACACATTTGTAATACCTTAACTAATAATAAAAAAAATAATAAAAAATAAATAAAATGGAGGTGGGGCAGAATACAGTGTCTTTCACATAGTAGGCATGTAATGTTTCTATATCTGTTAAATGAATGAATAACCCAAATAATAGATCAACTAAGTCTTGCAACGCTAACTAGCTACCTTTAACCTGTCAGAGAACACCAGTGCACTTCAGGCATGAAAAACTATAAACAAATTGGTGTGCCTTGCTATTTCTGGCAAAATACCTTAGAAAGTTTTTATTTTACACAGGAGTGCAAAGTCCCTGACATGTCTGTGAGGCTCCTCCAGGCCGTAAGGAACAGGCTGCTGTAGGCAGGAATGTTTCCTCTACAGCTGCAACGCAAGTGAGGAACCAGGAAGCTCCAAGAAAACCGATGGGCAGCTGAGAGCTAAGCCACCAAGGTACGGAGCGGCTCTAGTTCTACAAAAGGAATTCAGCAACTCTCTTTTTCAACTTTATAATTGATTTCAGAAAGGAACGGAGAGGGAGAGATAGAAACATCAACGATGAGAGAGAGTTATCCATTGAGTGCCTCCTGCAGGGCATGTGTCCTGACCAGGAATCAAACCGTGATCTCCTGGTTCATAGGTCGACACTCAAACACTGACCCACACAGGCCGGTCTCAATTTCACTTGTGTCTGATTCTACTTCTGCTGCTTATCAGGACTGTGTCGATTTCTGCTCCTTCATGGCTTTGCTATCTGCCTTCTCTCATGTTTCTCTCATGACCCTGCTCCACTTTACTAAGTCCCTCTCCGAGAGTCTTCCATTCAGATCTCCTCCCCAGTATCCTGTACAGGCTGCTCCGTTAGACGTGTCACAAGACACGACCCTCCTTCACGCCCAGTCCATAGCCGGCTTTGCTTAGCTAGGGGCTGACCGGTTACATGTAGCTGGGCTACAGGACCACAGGACCCAAAGTACAGCGCTCTGAGCACAGGGACCTACCAGCTGTTTTGTTTGGAAGGCCCCCCAGCTCCCATGGTTCATGTGGGACCAAGGGTTCGCTTCCAAACAGGGCACATTCACTGCCATGAGCTGCTCATAACTATAGTCAACAGGTACTGGGTTGCTACATTCTAATGGGGTTTGAAAGATCACAAACAGCCTCACCGGTTTGGCTCAGTGGATAGAGCGTTGGCCTGCGGACTGAGGGGTCCCAGGTTCGATTCCGGTCAAGGGCATGTACCTGGGTTGCGGGCACATCCCCGGTAGGAGATGTGCAGGAGGCGGCTGATCGATGTTTCTCTCCCATCGATGTTTCTAACTCTCTATCTCTCTCCCTTCCTCTCTGTAAAAAAATCAATAAAATATATTAAAAAAAAAAAAAAAAAGAAAGATCACAAACAAAACTGAAATAACTCCAAAGTGACTGATGTGGTGCATAACATCTGAGTAAAATTTTTAAGAGTTGGTAGGGAACTAAAAGGCCATCTGGTCCAAACTCACTCCTGTGCAGTGATCTAGGTCCCGCCGCCGTAACGGGCACAATCAGACTGAGAGTCCTAGAGTCCTGACTCCTAGTCAACCCTTTCCATACATGACAGAGTGCGCGTCAGTACTGACGATTCCAGTTACTAATTGTGATAAAAGACCTGCCTGAAAGTCTATCACTGCATCACAAGCAGAACTCAGACATTTGTAAGGCAGACTGCCTACTACCTCCAGCTGAACCACACAGTGAAGATGAACAACGATGGGCATTTGTGGGCAAGATCCACCCTGTCATAAGCCAGATAAACATGACGTGAAGCGCTCTAACGTTGGTGAGGGAAAGAAAAGGACCTCTCCCGCACATGTTCTTGAAATTGGGAAGGAATTTGCTTTAATTTTTTTAATGCCCTTGACCGGAATCAAACCCAGGACCCTTCAGTTGGCAGGCTGGTGCTCTATCCACTGAGCCAAACCAGTGAGGACAGGAGGTGATGCCTGCAGGAGGCACTCAATGGATAACTCTCTCTCATCGTTGATGTTTCTATCTCTCTCTCCCTCTCCGTTCCTCTCTGAAATCAATTATAAGAATCTAAGGCACAAAAAGGTCATATGACAATTGCATCACTTGGATTTGCTTCTTTTGGACAAATTACTCTCGTGGAAACACTGGCCAAGAGTCTCCTCTGTTTCACTGACAGAAGCCAAGTTTAGCTTCTTTGTAGGCTTTTCCTTGATCCACCGATTCGCATGTAATGTAAGTAAAACCTGTAACTCCTTATCATCCATATGTGCTACAGGTGTCACTCAATTCTGAAACTAGACACTACTGCATTTTTACCATTAAAAAAAAAGGTGCTGGACATTTGACAAAATGTTCTATGCACTCTGCAGTCTGAAAAGCAAACCCTGGCTTTTTTGTGGCAAGCTGGATGAATGTATTTTTTTAAAATATATTTTATTGATTTTACAGAGAGGAAGGGAGAGGGATAGAGAGTTAGAAACATCGATGAGAGAGAAACATCGATCAGCTGCCTCCTGCACACCCCATACTGGGGATGTGCCTGCAACCAAGGTACATGCCCTTGACCGGAATCGAACCTGGGACCTCTCAGTCCGCAGACTGACTCTCTATCCACTGAGACAAACCGGTTAGGGCTAGATGAATGTATTTTAAAAGTAAATATCCTGTCCTCGCTGGTTTGGCTCAGTGGATAGAGCGCCAGCCTGCCAAATGAAGGGTCCTGGGTTCGATTCCGGTCAAGGACATTAAAAAAATTAAAGCAAATTCCTTCCCAACTGCAAGATGATGGCGGAGTGGGTGGAAGTTACACTCCCCTCCTCCCAGGACCATGTCAGAGTCATGGCTCAAGTACCGAAAAATCCACCTCAATAACTATCTGAAGATGCTGAGCAGAAGCCTCATAGCTGAGGGTGCACAGAGGAACCCGCATCAGACCGCCAGGAAAGACAGGCACGCAAAGGGCTGGCCCGGCACCCACATGCTGCGATTGAGAATCCAAAGGAAGTCCCTATGGAAGAGCCAGGGCCTCAGCCCCATGCCAGGATCCTTAGCCAGAGCACTAAAGCCAGGAAAAAAGCCCTCAAAATACCTGGCTATGGAAATCAGCAGGGGTTCTGTCTGCCCTGGTGAGAGGGTACTGCTCTCCTAGGGGCCATGCAGGGGGATGGCAGCTGGAGTGGACCAGACTGAGCGGAATGGCTACGGGTAGAAGGTGTGAGTGACAACAAGCAAGTGTCCCTGTGCTAGGTGCCACCCAGGGACGCCATGTTGGCTGAGTGGAGCATCCCCCTCCATTCATCTGCCTGGGGAGTGGCAAAGAGCCCCTCCCAGCCAGGATTGCACCTGGTGGTGCGGTCTGTCTCTGCCTCCAGCCTGAACCGGGGGTGCAGACTTTATTGAGGAGCTCGGGCAAACTGGAGGAGTGCCAGAGGCACACAGGGAGGGAGAGAGTTGTGCAGCTATTGGGCAAAGCCATTTCCCCGTCACACAGCTGATCAGTGTCCCTGTCGCTGTGTGGAGCCTTCTCTCTGCATGGCCAAAGCCTGGTCTGTTTTAGCCTGGTGCAATCTGCAGGTCCCACCCGCCTCAAAGGTCCACAGGTCCCAGGTGGGTGGCAGCGAGCACTGGCGCACCCTGCACTTCTGCGGAGTGGCCTCAGACCCACACTGGCATTGAATTTGACTCTCTATCAACCTGGTGAACATCACTCCCCACCACCTAGTGACTCACTGAGAACCTATCTCGTGCAACTCAAACACCACAAGAGGCTCTTCTGGTCACTGAGCCGAGCAGGCAGCCAACAGGCAGAGACAGATTCCGGGAGGCTTGGGGCCTCTTACTGACCTGTCCCTGGCCTCAGTGCTGGCAGAAGCCAGTCTTGGTACACAGCTTGGACCCTTCATGCACTTCGGCAGAAGCAGCCACAAACTGCAGATCACTTGGTAGATCCAAACAGGTAGCCCAGGGTCAGTTACAGGCATCTGACACTGACCAGCACCAGAGTCCCTCCCAAGAGGCTCCAGAACTAACAACTGGTGGCAGGCTTGGACCCCATCAGAGCACGATCCAATCAGCTCACAGCAGCACACCCAGAGGAAGATCTCGGCAGACACCTCACCCTACTGGGGAGGATTCTGCTTAATGGGGTCAGCCCTTGCACAGCAGCTCGTACGCTGTGATTGTAGTCAATCCTCACAGTCAGTTGCCCTGAAGGTCAACTGTACACACAGATGACTCAACAGCAATCAAGACTCAACAGGAGGGGTCACATAACCCACATGGGGGACATTCCTGAAGCACCAAAAACAGGTGATTAGGGAGACCATGCCGTTGAGCCCAAAGGCCACCTTACCAAGGCTGAAAGGCACAGTGATCTCCATAACATACAGAAACAAATGCTGAGAGGCAGCCAAAATGGGAAATAACAATAAACGTGCCCCAAATAAAGAACAGGAGAAATCCCGAGGAAAAAAATGAAAAGGAGACAGACAATATGTCAAACACAGAGTTCAAAACTTAGTGGAAGAATAGATGCACTCAGTGAGAACTTAAACACAGAGATAGTAAGCATAAAAAGGGCACAGAAAACATAAAAAAGAACCAGTCAGAAATGAATACACTAGAAGAGCGGTTCTCAACCTGTGGGTCGCGACCCCTTTGGCAATCAAACAACCCTTTCACAGGGGTCGCCTAAGACCATCCTGCATATCAGATATTTACATGACAATTCATAACAGTAGCAACATTACAGTTATGACGTAGCAACGAAAATAATTTTATGGTTGGGTCACAACATGGGGAACTGTATCTAAAGGGCCAGAAGGTTGAGAACCACTGCACTAGAAGGACTATATAGCAGATTAGATGAAACAGGATCAAATCAGTGATTTGGAAGACAAGGTAGCAGAAAGCATCTAATCAGAGCAAGGAGCAATTTTTTTTTTTTAATAATGAAAAATGAGGATAGTTTAAAGGACCTATGGGACAACATAAGCATAATAACATCCATATCACAGAAGTACCAGAAGGAGAAGAAACTGTAAAGAAATGGGAAAAAATATTTTATTCCAAGGGAAACAACAAAAAGCTGGAGTAGCAATATTTACATCAGACAAAATAGACTTTAAAACCAAGGCTAAGAGACAAAGAATGGCATTACATAATGATAAAGGGAGCAATCCATCAAGAGAATATAAACCTTGTAAACATTTATGCACCCAACATAGGAGCACCTAATATATAAAGCAAATATGGATGGACTTAAAGGGAGAGAAAGACACAGTAGGAAACTTTAACACCCTATTAACATCAATGGATAGATCTTCCAGACAGAAAATCAACAAGGAAACAGTGGGCTTGAATGACACATAAGACCAGATGGCTTAATTGATACTTTCACAGCATTTCACCCCTGAGCAGCAGGATATACATTCTTTTCAAGGGCAGCCCTAGCTGGTTTGCACACGTACATTTCCAGGATAGACCACATGTTAGGACACAAAATAAGTCAAAATAAATATAAGAAGACTGAAATCATATCAAGCTTCTTCTCTGACCATAATGGTATGGATCTAGAAATCAATTACAAGAAGAAAACTGAAAAACACACAAACACACGGAGGCTAAATAACATGTTACTAATCAATGAGATCAAGGAAGAAATCAAGATACCCTGAGACAAATAAAAATGAAAATACAACAACCCAAAATCTATAGGACACAGTGACAGAGTCCTAAGAGGGAAATTCATAGCAATACAGGCCTACCTCAAGTAACAAGAAAAGTCTCTTATAAACAATACAACCTTACACCAAAAGGAACTAGAAAAAGAAGAAAACACAAAGCCCAAGTTGAGTAGAAGAAAATAATTAGGATCAAAGGGGAAATAAACAAAATAGAATCTTAAAAAAAAAAAAAAAGGAGTGGATTCTTTGAAAAGAAAAACAAGACTGATAAACCTTTACTCAGACTCATTAAGAAAAAGACAGGACCCAAATAAAACCAGAATGAAAGGGGAAAAGTAACAACTGACACCAGAGAAATACAAAGAATTTTAAGAAAATACTAATTGCCAACAAACTGGTTAATCTGGAGAAACTGGATAAATTTCTAGAAATATACAATCTTCCAAGACTGAATCAAGAAGAAACTGGAAATCTGAACAGACTGATTATAGCTCATGAAATTGAAGCAGTAATAAAAAAAAGAGAGAGAAAGGAAAAAAAAACCCACCTCCCAACAAACAAAAGTCCTGGACTGGATGTCTTAACAGGTAAATTTTAACAAACATTCAAAAAGGACTTAACACCTATCCTTCTCAAACTACTCCAAAAAATTCAAGAGGAGAGAAGACTCCCAAGCTCATTTTATGAGACCAGCATTATCCTGATTCCAAAACCAGATAAAAACAATACAAAGAAAGAAAATTATCGGCCAGTATCCCTGATGAACATAGATGCAACAACCCTCAACAAAATATTAGCAAACAGCTCTAGCTGGTTTGGCTCCGTGGACAGAGTATAGGCCTGTGGACTGAAGGGTCCCAGGTTTGATTCCGGTCAAGGGCACAGGAGGCAGCTGATCAATGATTCTCTCTCATCATTGATGTTTCTATCTACCTCTCCCTCTCCTTTCCTCTCTGAAATCAATAAAAATATATTTTTTTAAACATTAGCAAACAGAATTCAGCAATACATTATAAAGTTCATATGCCATGGACAAATGGGATTTATTTTGGGGATGCAAAAGATGATTAAATATTCATAAATCAATTAATGTGATACACCACACCAACAAAATGGAAGATAAAAATTATATGATCATATCAATAGATGCAGAAAAAGCATTTGACAATCCAGCACCCATTTAGGATAAAAACTCTCAACGAAGTGGGAACAGAGGGAACATACCTCAACATAATAAAGGCCATATATGACAAACCCACAGCTGATACCATCTTCAAAGGGGAAAAAATAAAATTGTTTTCCTTAAGATCAGGAACAAGACAGGGATGTCCACTTTCACCACTCCTATTCAACATAGCACTGGAAGTCCTAACCACAGCAATCAGACAAGAAGAAGAAATAATAGGTATACAAATTAGAAAGAGGCCGCCGAAACCGGTTTGGCTCAGTGGATAGAGCGTCGGCCTGTGGACTGAGAGGTCCCAGGTTCGATTCCGGTCAAGGGCATGTACCTGGGTTGCGGGCACATCCCCAGTGGGAGATGTGCAGGAGGCAGCTGATCGATGATTCTCTCTCATCGATGTTTCTAACTCTCTATCTCTCTCCCTTCCTCTCTGTAAAAAATCAATAAAATGTATTTAAAAAAAAAAAAGAAAGAAAGAAAGAGGTAAAACTGTCATTATTTGTAGACGACATGGTACTGTATATAGAAAACCCTAAATGTTCCAACAAAAACAACTAGAACTAATAAATGAATTCAGTAAAATAGCATGATACTAAATATTCAGAAATGGGGTGCATTTTATGCACCAATAATGAACTAACAGAAACTAAGAAAACAGTCATCACATTTACATTAAAAAAATACCTAGGAATAAATTTAATCAAGGAGGTAAAAGACTTATACTCAGAAAATTATAAGAAATCGAAGGAGATAATCATAAATGGAAGCTGACAACAAGCTTATGGTTACAAAGAATTAAAATAATTAAAATGTCCATACTACCCAAAGCAATTTATAGATTCAATGCAATTCCTATCAAAATACTGATGGCATTTTTTCACAGAAGTAGAACAAATAACCCAAAAATGTGTGTGGAAACACAAAAGACTCAGAATAGCAATTTAAAAAAACAACAATGAAGTAGGAGGTATCACACTACCTGATATCAAACTATACTACAAGGCTATAATAATTAAAAACAGCATGGTACTGGCATAAAAACAGACACATAGATCAATGGGACAGAATAGAGAACCCAGAGATAAACCCCTATATGGTTAATTACTCTTTGACAAAGGAAGAGATAACATACAATGGAGTAAAGACAGTCTATTCAATAAATGGCATTGGGAAAATTGAACAGATACATGCAAAAAAATGAAACTAGACCGCCTTTTTACATCCTATACAAGAATAAACTCAAAATGGCTTAAAGACTTAAATGTAAGGTCTGAAACCATAAAACTCCTAATGGAAAACTTAGGCAATAAAATCTCGGACATTACTCTTAGCAATATTTTTTCTGATATATCTCGGGCAAGGAAAGCAAAGGAAATAATAAACAAATGGGACTACATCAAACCAGAAAGTTTTTGCACAGCAAGGGAAACCAATAAAATGAAAAGACAACCTACTGATTGGGAGAACATATTTGCCAATATTATATCCAATAAGGGGTTAATAGCCAAAATTAATAAAGAACTCAGACAACTCAACACCAAAAAAACAAACAACCCAATTAAAAAGTGGGTAGGGGACCTGAAAATACACTTCTCTAAAGAGAACATACAGATCGCCAATAGACATCTGAAAAGATGCTCAACATCACCAATCATCTGAGAAATGGAAATTAAAACCACAATAAGATGCCACTAACACCTGTGAGAAAAGCTACCATTAATAAATCAACAAACACGTGTTGGGGAGGATTTTGAGAAAAGGGAACCCCAGTGCACTGCTGAGGGGAATGCAGATTGGTGCAACCACTATAGAAAACAGTGTGAAGGTTCCTCAAAAACATTCAAAATGGACCCGCCTTATGACCCAGTGTTTCCACCTCTGGGTATATATCTGAAGTCACCGAAAACACTAATTCAAAAGAACATATGCACCCCTATGTTCATTGCAGCATTGTTTCCATAGCCAAGAATCGGAAGCAACCCAAGTGCCCATCAGGAAACAAATGGATAAAAAGCAGTGGTACAAGGAAATACAGTAAACCCCCAATTTAATGGACTTTGGATTTAAAGGACAAAATGTCCAGTCTATATGTCATATGTGAAAATTAACACCCTGTTAATTTTAAAATGCTTTTAACCAAGATGTGTTTATAATTAAACTTACAAGGTTTTTTTTGTTGTCATTTTTAACAAATTTTAGCAAATGGCCATATGTTGGAAAAAACACTGTGGTAATTTCGCTAACATAAATAAGTATTACATATCTACAACTATACATACGTAAATCCACTTGTAAACAATGTTCGGGGAATGATTAGCACGTGATCACACCACATCTCGCACAGTAACTATCACTAGTTCTGTTGCTGCATGGCGTGACAATCTGCAGCAGTTTTAACACTGCCCGGTTATTCCCAGGTGCACTAAGCCACGCCCCAGTTGTCTGCATTTGTTTACTCTTGGTGACCAGTGAATGCATGCGTTTACCAGACCTATTCAGTATAAATTTAAAATTACAGTAATACATACAGAAAACTTTTCTGTGAAATTTAACTTTTCATACATACTTACTTTTAATTACACAAACATGTCTACATAAGTAAAAAGAGGTAAACCAATTCGTCAATTGTTTCACATATGCATTGGGAAACCTACTTTATTATATAACGGACTTCAGGCTTCAATGGACACTCCCTCACCCGAACTAGTCCTTTCTATCAAGGTTTTACTGTTTTACTTGGCCATAAAAAAGAATGAACTCTTACCATCTGCAACAGCATGAATGGACCTAGAGGGTATTATGCTAAGTGAAATAAGCCAGAGAAAGACAAATAGCATACGTGGAATCTAATGAACAAAATAAACTAACAAAACTGAAACACTTATAGATACAGAGAACAAACTGACGGAGGCCAGAGGGGATGGGTGTTGGAGGGCCAGGATGCAATAAGGCGATGGGATTAAGAAGTGCTAATTGCTAGTTACGAAATAGGCATGGGGGTGTACAGTACAGCATAGGGAATATAGTTATTAATACTGTAGTAACTAACTATGCTGTGAGCCAGGCACTTGAGTTATACGGAACACTTTGCAACCTATATGAATGTCTATCTGCTGTATGCCTAAAACTAACACAAAATAGTTTTTAATGCAAACTGTAATAGAAAAATAATTTTTTAAATTATATTTCCTTTATATGAATATAAACTTGAGGTAGTAGCAAGACAAAAATAATGCACAAATGTTCTTGAAAGAAAGGTAACTTTTGAGTTTTGTAAAATCTACAACACAACTGCTTCAAAAACCCACACTTCCCAGACAGTAAGTCTGGCCATTAAAGGGATCTGTGACAAGCAATTCACTTTCTGAAAACAAGCTGGGTTTTGTGCTCAGAGGAAGGAGAACTGGGTGGCTACCTTGCAGAAAGCACTGGGCAAAGGTGCATTCTGAGTGCAAAGGAGGAGTGAAAGTTTTTGTCTCTTCTTTAGTGACTGTTTTTGGTTTTGGTTTTTTGAGATATGTTTACATACCATAACATTACCCTTTTACAGTGAATATATTTCATAGTTCTTAGTATATTCACAAGGTGTGCAACCATCACCACTATCTAATTACAGAACATTTTCATAACCCAAAAAGAAACTCCATAATCTTCAATAGTCCTTCCTCCTCCTCCTTAGTCCCTGCTAACCAATAATCTACTTTCTGTCTATGGAATTGCCTATTCTGGACAATTCACATAAAGAGAATCATTCGATATGTGGCCTTTGGGTCTGACTTCTTTCATTTAATGTTTTCAAGACTCATCCATGTCATAGCATAATCAATTCTTCATTCCTTTTTATTGCCAAGTAACATCCCACTATATTAACATACTATTTATTCATTCATCGGATGGTGGACACCTGGGTTGTTTCCATCTTTTGGCTATTATGATTAATGCTGCTATGAACATTCTTATACAAGTTTTCGTGTGGATGCAAGTCTTCCTTTCTCTCGGATATATACCAGGATTGGAATTGCTGGGTCACAGGATAACTCTGTATTTAATCTCTTGAGGAACTGCCAGGCTGTTTTCCACAGCAACTGCACCATTTTACATTCCCACCAGCAATGTACAGGGGTTCTCGTTTCCTGATATCCTCACCAAAACTGGTTATGGTTCGTCTTATTGATTATAGCCATCTTAGTGGGTTGAAGTGGTATCTCCTTGTGGTTTAAATTTGCATTTCCCTGATGATTAATGGTTTTGAGCATCTTCTCATGTGCTTATTATTAATCATTTGTATATCTACAGAAAAAAACTTCATCTTTCAAAGTCTGCCCTCCCTCCTTCTTCCTGCATCTGTCCTTTCCTAATTGGAGGCAAGAGGACAGTGCAGGGTACAGAAGGCAGAAGAATGGCCCACCAAGGATTCCAAAGTCCTAACTCTTGGAACCTGTAAATGTGTCCAGTTATACGCCACAGAGAAATTAAGGCAGAAAGATGGGATTAAAGTTGCTCACCATGTACCTTAAAACAGGGATATCATCTTGGAATATCTGGGTACACCCAATGTAATCACAAGGGCTCTTTAAATGTGGAAGAGGGAGGCAGAAGTCAGTGGCAGAATGACAATATGTGAAAAATACTCCATCCGCCACTGCTGGCTTGAAGATGAAAGAAGGGCCACAAGCCCAGCAATTGGGGCAGCCTCTAACGCTGGAAAGTCCACTACAACAGATGTCCCCCTGGAGCCTCCAGGAAGGAACGCAGGTCTGCCAACACCTCCACTGTAGCCCAGGGAGACCCATTTGGGACTTCTGACCTCCAGAACTGCAAGGTACTTGTGTTGTTGTAAACCACTAAGTCTGTGGTAATTTGTTACAGAAACATAGACAGTAACATTCAAGGCTTTTAAACTGTTCTCCCCAGGCAGTGCCTAGAGCAGTGATGGCGAACCTTTTGAGCTTGGCTGTCAGCATTTTGAAAAACCCTAACTTAACTCTGGTGCCATGTCACATATAGAAATTTTTTTATATTTGCAACCATAGTAAAACAAAGATTTATATTTTCTATATTCATTTTATATATTTAAATGCCATTTAACAAAGAAAAATCAACCAAAAAAATGAGTTCGTGTGTCACCTCTGACACGTGTGTCATAGGTTCACCATCGCTGGCCTAGAGTCAGAGTGGGGGCAGTCATGCGACTACCTACCTTTTATATATTGGCCTTTAGTAAAAAGATGCTTTAAATATTTTTTTAAACCACTGGTGCAGCAGAAAGAGTTTGAGGTCAGAAAGAACTTGACCCAGTCTGCTTGTTTACCAGCCACGTGATCGTCCCACACTATTTAACCTTGGGGCAATGGCTATGACAGTGCCTGGCCCAGAGGTCGCAATCAGTAAACATCAGCTGCCCTTCCAGCCTCCTTCCTTCTCCAAAGTCTTCTCTAAGGATTAGACACAACTGCAGAATTTCCTGTCCCGTTCTCCTCCCCGACAAATACTGGAACGAAGAGGAGCAGTATCCCACCTCCCCCGACCCACCCAAGAAGCTAGAGTCTGACTGAGCCTTCATTCACTTATTCTTCTATTCAACAAATCTTTATTGCATGGCCAGGGCTAAAGAAGTGGGCAAAACAGACTGGTCTCCACCATCAGGGAGCTTACATTCCAGTAAAATAGACAGATATTAATCAGTCGGGCAAACAAATACACCACCCTATCAGCAACAGCTACAAGGGCAAGGTGCACAGGCTATGCAGTGACAGTGTGGGAGGGTGGGAAGTGACCTAGTTGGGAGGTCACAGAAGGCTTTGTAGAAAAAAAAATGAGTGAGCTGAAGAATGATTAGGCATCCACTAGGTGATAGAAGGAAGAGAACTCCAGGAAGAGGAATTCCCTCCGATGGCGGGAGGGAATGAGCACAAGATAAAAGAAGGCAGGCCCAGCTAAGAGGCAGAGCAAATGGTGAAGAAGGGAGGGAAGGAAGGAAAAAAGAATGACTCCCAGGTTTAACTGGGTGGGCAGTGGTGCCCTCCCTCCTCTCTAAAAAAAATCTCGGAAACAGGAAACACTGGAAGAGGGTCAAGTGGGGAGATCAGGAGGGCGAATCTGGATGTGTGGCGTTCAGGGTACCTCTGGAACAGCTAAGGAGAGCTATCACCTGGGCATTTGGATTTACAGGGTAAATATGTCCAGAGTTTATCAGTCACCGCTGGGCGAGAGATGTGAGCATGGCAGGTACATGTGAGCAAGCAGTGGGTGAAGCAGGGGAGGAAGAGGTGGTCAACGGTGTCAGAGGTTCCTGCACGGCTCCATGAGAGGCCCCCTGACTGACAGGACCCTGCTCGCCCAGCTGGGCGACTATCCTGGAGAGGTCTGGTATCGGAGAGGTGGTGCCTATTAGATATTCTTCCAGAGGCTCTGGGAAGTGGCCCAGATATTAGGGGCTCAGCTACTACCTGCTTCTTAGGGGAAAACTAACAGAAGAGCAGACACCCAAAGTCCTTGCTATTGTATCCAAGACCTGGCCGCAGGAACTGGCTCACACGCGGGTACAGAAAAGGGTAGATACGGGCCTAGGCACAGCCTCTGTCCCAGGCTGGTTAAATATGCATAGCTTTAAAACTAGGGCACCACCTGAGATCTGACACCAAGGCGCAAACGGGGGCTCCTCCTCTGCCACGGTACCCACAGGCGAGGTGCCTGGCCCGGGCTTCCCACTGCAGCAGCAGCACCCACCATTTTCCCACCCTTTACCCCAGACTGAACCCACTTACCTGGTAAGATTCCTGAACCCTGGACTCTGACTGCCTCCTTTTCCTGCTCGTCTGCCCGCTCTGAGTTCTCAACCACCTGATCCAACTCCTCACTCAGCTAAAGGAAGACAAAGGGGACAAACAGGTCAGCCACATCCGCCTTGCTTTTCCAGACTAGACTAGGAAAGCAGAAGCTGCTTCTCACTTAATCATCACACACACACACACACAAATCCCATCGTGTAGGGTGTCCTACCAATTCTGAAGCTCAGAAAACTCAAGTAACTTCCTGTATATTCATTTCCTAGAGGTGCCATGACAAGCACCACAAACGCGGTGGCTTAAAACAATAGACACGTATTCCAGCAGGGCTGTTCCTTCTGAGGGCTGTGAGGCGACTTTCCCTGCCTCTCTCTCTGCCTCTCATAGTGGCCAGCATCCTCAGTGTTCCTTGGTTGTAGCTGCACCCACCTCCAATCTGTGCCCCCATCGTCACATGGAGTCTCTGTATAAGGACACCCTTCATACTGGATGTGGGCTCACCCTACTCCAGTATGACCTCATCTTAACTAATTACATCTACAATGACCCTATTGCCTAATAAGGCCACATTCTAAGGTACTGGGGGTAAGGACTTCAACACATTTGGGGGGGAGGGGGACACAATTCAACACATCACTTCCCGCGGCCACAGATGTACGAGTCAAATCCAAGTTGGCCTAGTTCCAAAGCCCATGATCTTAACCACTTCCCAGAGGAGGAGGAAATGCAGCCTGGAGCCTGCTGAGCAAGAGGGAACCGGGAAGAGGGTGTCAGAGCTCTCCAGGCTCTGGCCAACGTTCACTGATGCAGGCAGCACAGGGCAGAACAAAGTGGGAAGGGCCAGTCCATTTCAGGGGCAGATACTCCTTAGCTGCCAGTAAGCAGGCAACCTCAACCTCACTCCATCAGTGTTCTCACCTGTCAAATGGGGGAAATGATGCCCTGAGGAGACTGGCAGAAAGGATACAACGATAACCAACAAGTCTCTGCAGTATTAAGGAGGAGGGGGGTAGGAGAGGTCAAGACCAGAGAGAGAGGAGGAGCTATCACTGCACTGGGATGAGAGGAGGGGAGAGCTATCCCTAATATTTGCTTACATTCACACTGTAAATGTCTAGGGCAGGGGTGGGCAAACTTTTTGACTCAAGGGCCACAATGGGTTCTTAAACTGGACCGGAGGGCCGGAACAAAAGCATGGATGGAGTGTTTGTGTGAACTAATATAAATTCAAAGTAAACATCATTACATAAAAGGGTACGGTCTTTTTTTTTTTTTAGTTTTATTCATTTCAAATGGGCCGGATCCGGCCCGCGGGCCGTAGTTTGCCCACGGCTGGTCTAGGGTCTCAAGATATTTTTCATTAAAAATTTATCTCCAGCCTGGCTGGTGGGGCTTAGTGGTTGAGCATCAACCAAGAGGTTTGACTGGGTTGTGGGCTCAATTCCCAGTAGGGGGTGTGCAGGTGTTTCCTCTCATCAATTCTTCTATCCCTCTCCCTCTCTCTAAAAAAATCAGTAAGAACATATTTAAAAAATTCATCTCCAATAGACATGAGTTAAATAAAGCCCTATGCATCTATTATTCTTGCAGGTCCCTCTCCATGCCTCCACTCCTGCCCCTTAGGTAAAACTCCCAGCTTTAAAGCCTTCCAGTCCCAAAAGAAAAGAAAAGGTGGGAGAGGGCTGGGAGGCCAAAGAAGTCACCATGAGACTCAGGATGCTAATGGCAGCACAGATCAGGAGGTCCCAGGAGCCTTCACTGGTTAAAGGGAAGAGGGGACGACAGTCCCAGGAAGGCCCAAATTCTCTACTCCAAGCATCAGTGCAGCCTAAGCCAGGTGGCAACACTCGCCTCACCCAATTCCCCTCTGATTACCTGCAGCTATGTTGAGCCCACCTCCTGGCCTGCCCCAGCCGAATTCTCAGCACGCCCCATCCCCTAAAGCCAAAATCTCCACTCAGCAAAGAAACCTAACTCAAAGCTTGGTCCACTCTCAGGATGATCCAGGAAAGAAAGCTGCAGGCCCCTCTCTGGGTAGCCGCTTTCTTTTGAAGGCGAGAGATAGGGATTGCAGAACAGGCCCCTCAAGAAAGGGGAGGCATCCTTGCAGTGCCTTGCACCGTGAAGGTACCCCCAGATACCAATTGATTCAGCCTCTGGCCTTGCCCTGCAAGCAGGAGAACTGCCTAAATTTTAATCAACATTTTAGGTCATTAGTGAGGAGACAGAGACTGCAGGCTGCCTGTGGTCGGTGAGGGACGTGATCCTGTAAACAGGGACACCTACGCTCCCTAGAAGCAGGAGCCGCACATGCGCTGTTAACAGGAGCTATTATTTCATTCACCTGCCAGGCTCTGAGCTAAGCACTTCCCACAAACGAACTCACCTAACCCGCAAAACCCCAGGAGACAGGGCCTACCGTTACCTTCATTTTGCAGATAAAGAAACTGAGGCTGAGACAAGTTAAATGACTTGATAAAAGTCAAACAGCAAGAGTTAGAGCCCGGATAGAAACAGGGATTTTTTCACTTCAAAGTCCTAGTATTTATCCACTATGGTCTCCTCCCTAGAACCCTGAAAACTTTCAGTCAGGGAGAGACACAACTCATTCCCCAGGATTCCCCCACTGTCCAGGACGTGAAATCTAGGGGCCCGAGAATCCGCATCGCTGGTTAAAAGCCCAGCGGGCTCCGTTTGGATAAAAGAACGAGGTGGGATAAAGATGATGGTAGGAGAAATATAAAAAGTTGTCCCAAAGTCACATTCCAGCCCAACTCCTACACTACAAAACAGCCGCCAGTCTCGGGCAACTCTCACCTGACTGCAATTCAGCTGCCTCTTCTACTATGGGCTAAGCCGCCTGTTTTGTATAGTCCACACTGTCACTGACAAATGGAGACATGGACATCATACTGGTCAGCACAGCAGCAAGTTTACCTGAAAAGGACAGGCAGCACGCTAGACTGGCATGGGAAGTCAGTCTCCAAAGAGCAAGTGGGATTTGAGACTCTCCCCTTGAATAATTGGGGGCTTTTAATCAATGGAGCTGGAGAAGGGGTTAAAGGAGAAATGGTGTGAGCACAGGCAGAGGCCAGAAAGCAGCAGCACATTTTTAAACAGTGAGCTTCCAAGTGCAGCCAGAACCTGGGTGGGTGAGGAGATGAAGGCAATGGGGGATACAGCCGCTGAGCTGTGCAGGGCTTTTAAAGCTTGGTGAGAAGTTTGGGCTGTTCTGAGTAGACCAACGGCAACATCAGGTGTATGGAAAAAAGGAATGCTCTGGGGTCAAGGCAGGGCCTCAAAGCGAATCTGCACACTCACACAGCGTGGGGAGACAAAGGGGGAGGTGAAACACAGGATCACACTCAGGTGGTTAGAGCGGATGCAGGGACACAAGCGGGAGGACTGGGAATGTGGCACTGCCTGAACTTGGCAGGTGTGGGGGGGGGGGGCACAGGGAAGAAAGATGACGGAGGTTTGGGGCCTGGGAGGAGGAGGAGGAGGAGGAGGAGGAGGAGGAGGAGGAGGAGGAGGAGGAGGAGGGGGAGGAGAGGGAGAGCAGTTCACTAGTCGCCGTAGGAGTCAGAAGGAAGAGCTGGTTTGAGGGGAAAGCTGGCTCAGGACAGGCAAGAAAGAGACAAAGAACTGGAAAGTGATCGTTAAAGTCGCGGGAGGAGGTGAGACCAGAGAGAGACAGAGTGGAGCGAGAAGCCCCTATGTCTTGGAAAGCATACTTTAAAGTCAGGCGGCCACCAAAACAAGATGTAATTACCCCTATCATTATCAGCTGCAGGGGCCACGAGGCCTGGGGCTGGAGGGGGGCTGGAGGAGGGCTGATGCCCACCGCGCATCCACCCTAGCGGGGAGCAGGGCGCAGGCGCTCCCACTTGTTGCAAACAACACTGGGGTCCCCGAGGCCAAGCCGGGTCCCGCCCGGCCCGCCGCGAGGCCGCCGGGGTCCGACGAGGCTTTAATCATTCACCTGCTGGTTACGAATCGCCGCTCCGAGGGGGGGTGGGGGGGCAGCTCTGGCCGAGCAACGGCAGCATCCGGCCGCTTCCCGCCTGCTCTGCCCCTCCTCTGCACTGGGGGACCCCTCTGCACGCGGGAGCCCCAATCTCGACGCACTCACCAGCTCCTCCGCAGCCCCCCAGCCCCGCACCCCTCCCGCTCAGACTCCCAGACTCCCGGGACCCGCTCCTCCGCTACATAGGAAACTTTGTTTCCGCCCCGCGTCCAACCCAAGCTTTGTACCTCCTGGTAGGACGTGGAGAGCTCTTGCCGGATCATGGCACTGACGGGAGCTAAGCACACCAGAGCCCGCTACGCCCCGGAGCGAGGACCGCAGCCGCAGCGCCGGGACCTGCCGGCTCCGCGAGGTGCTACGCGTTCTGAGGGGCGGTGCCGAGACCTGGCGGGGAGGCACTCGGCGCATGCGTCTTGCTCCCGCCGCAGCTGGGGCCGCGAAAGGGTTGCTGGGAAATGTAGTTCTGCGCGGAGGGCACTCCTCAGCACCCAAGCTTCAGCGAAGCCGGCGCTTACCCAGAACCCGGCACAACCCTGGCGTTAGGAGCACGTGCTCTCTTTCTCTCTCACTTCCTCTCTTTGTTGAAGAGAGAGGGACGGAGAATATTAGTGGAAAGTGGAACAGGGGGCCCCAGATCAGATGAGTAGGAGAGCCTAATCTATCATTGCAAGAGGAAGGTTATAACCGAAGTAAATATCTGGAGAACACTTTTTATGTCAAAAGCACTTTCACGCACTTAATGCCCTTGTTCCTAGCAGGACCCCCTGTAAGGGGGGGCATTTTTCTTCCTGTTTTCCAGATGCAAAAACTGAGATACCTTGTTTGAGAAAGGATGGCAGGGAGGCAGTGATCAAGTGAAGATTATTTAATCCAGGAATGGACTATAGAATCCAAGTTCTTTTCATTATTTCTAGGCAGACACTTGGATTTAGAACCTCTAGGTTCTTGTCCTGGCTCTGCTCCTCTCCCTCAGGTTTGTAATGCTCTGAGCGTTCCTCTCTTGCCTTAAAATGCAACTGCTAACCCTGTCCTGCTTCACCTGGCTTTCTGAGAGTCAAAATAGATCTGGCAGAAAAAAACCCAAGGCGCTGTTCACCACGCAGAAGCCTCGCGCCCCGAATTTGGTGGAGAATTGGGCGTTTGCCCTGTGGCAGAGTGACCTGGGACCCCCTCCTCCCCATTGCCTTAACAGCTGTTCCCTGTGGCCGCCCTGGGCCGCGTGGTGGTGAGGCAGATAAAGGTTGCTTATGCCTTGGTGAATGCTGCTCTGTGTCACCGGCAGCTGCAGCTCTGCCAGCCGTTGCACTCAGGCCACTCAGGGCCTCTTTCCTCCTCAGAGGCACCACAGTAGCGCCAACCACGTCAGAGCACCCTGGGCCTCCCAGTACACTAGCAGTGAAAGGCCTCCACCATCTCTCCTGACTACCCTCCCCCACCCCAGGCTCTCTGCTCCCACATCTATTCAATGTGAGGATGCATAGAGCACCTAACACCTTGTAGGCACTCAACAAACATTTGTTACATTTGTGACTGGAAGTCATTCCAGCCATTACATTTAACACTTTGCTTGCCAAAACAAATAGCAACAACCAACCGTTAATTTCCTGACTGTATTAATACAAGGGTGGTTGATAGAACAAGTCATGGAATCAGAATTTTAGAGCTGGAAGGAACCAGAGAATTCTAGTCCAGCCCTATTATTCCCCTCTATCTTTGCTGATATGACCAAACTGGAAAACGGCGAGCTCCCGTATTTGAAGGAGATACTGACGAGCACCGTATTCAGCATGGCTTACCAAATGCAATGTGCTGAGCATTGGGATAATGAATGAATGGGTTACTCCAAGGTCCTGGCCCTTGTGGCTCTTCCATGCTAGAGTAGAGAAGCAGACCATGAACACAAATAGAACTTTCTGTCCTTGCTGTCCCAGGTCCCTTCCTTCCACTCCCTCAGGCTTTCATGCTGTCCACTCACTGAGATGGTGCTTGTCATGGTCACAAATGACCTCTGAGTTGTCAGATCAGGGGGCCGTCTCCCCACCCTCCTTTTTCTTGACCTATCAGCTGTGTTGCACTCAGCTGATTGTCCCTTTTCCTTGTACACTTTCCTCCCTTGGCTTACAGAACCCTACCTCACTCGCTGCTCCTTCTCAGTCTCCTTTGTTGGGCTGTCTTCATTGTTCCGGCTCTACAGGTGGCAATGCTCAAACTAGATCTTTGATTCCCTTTCTATTCACTTCCTAGGGTCTTGTCTAGTGAAATGGTCTTTTCTAGTCTCATGGTTTGAATTGCCATCTATACCCTAAAGATTCCTGTTATGGACTGAATGGTGTCCCCCAAAAAGATATGTTGAAGTCCTAACCCCTGGTACCTCAGCATGTGACCTTATTTGGAAATAGGATTGTTGTGGATGTAATTAGCCAAGATGAGCCCTAACCGGCTTGGCTCAGTGGATAGAGCATCGGCCTGTGGACTGAAAGATCCCAGGTTCAATTCCGGTCAAGGGCATGTACGAATTGGTTGTGGGCACATCCCCAGTAGGAGGTGTACAGGAAGCAGCTGATTGATGTGTCTCTCTCATTGATGTTTCTAACTCTCTATCCCTCTCTCTTCCTCTCTGTAAAAAATCAATAAAATATATTTTTTAAAAAAAGATGAGGTCTCTGCATGTCTTACGACTCGTGTCCTTACAAAAAAGACGTAAGGTGATGTAAAGAGAGACACAGAGAAAACGTCTTGTGATGACAGAAGCAGGTAGCAGTGATGCAGCTGTAAACCAAGGTGGCTTTAATCATTCACCTGTGGTTATAGGTCATGGCCTGGGAGGCCAGGCTCCATCCTGGGCCAAGAAACCATCACCAGAGATTAGGAAGAGGCAAGGAAGCATTCTATCCAGAGTCTTAGAGGGAGCCTGACCCTGCTAATATTTTGATCTCGAACTTGTAGCCTCCAGAACTGCAAGAGAATAAATTTCTGTTATTTTAAGCAGTCTAGTTTGTGGTATTTTGATATGGCAGTCCAGGAAACGAATACAATTCTCAACTGTATACAAATGAATAACTCCTCCAGTTCTCCCCTGAGCCCAGGCTCACTCGTCCAGCTGCCTGGCACCTTCTCCACTGGACATCCACCTGGCAGCAGCAGCAGGTAGCTACTGGAAGCATGGACCCCGCAACCAGACTGCCTGGTTCTAAGTCTCAGCTGTGCCGCTCACCAGCTCCTGTGATCTTGGTCACTTCCTCTCTCTGTGCCTCAGTTACTTCACATGGAAAATGGGAATTCAGGGAGCCCTCACTTAGTATCGTCGATGGATTGTGCAACTCTAAGTGAAACAACATAAATGGAAACCAATTTTACCATAGGCTATTGATATAAACGAGAGTTAATTCCTATGGCATCTCAAGATCATAACAGAATAATGATGTTGAATGAAACATTATTGAAGGACCGGCTATATTACCACTACCTATTCATAGAGTTCAAGGAGGATTAACCAAGTCACCGAAGTCAAGTTTTAGAACAGCGTCTGCCACATGGTAAATAGTATGTTAGTGTTACTGGTTATGGCCAGGTTCAAAACATCTTCCTTTCCCAACTCTTTCTCATAAACGCCATCCTCCCATTTGCTCTGACCAAACTCTGCAGTCATGTTTGGTTTTCCCCTTTCTCTGACACCCACATCTACATCAGCAAGTCCTGCGGGCTCTCCTTCAAATACTTATTCAGAATCTGACCATATTTCACCACCATCACCACCCACATTTCTCGTGGACTACTTCCAGTCACCTGCTAGCTGCTCTCTCTCCTTCCACCTTTGTACGCTGAGGTCTATTCCCAACACAGCTGCCAGTGAGAACCTGCTAAACCAAGTCGTATGATGTCACTTCTCTGCTCCAACCCCACAAAGCCAAGGTCCTCACAGGGACCTGTATGGCCCAACAGGAGCTGTCCAGCAGCCCCCACCTTTCCTATTACTCCTCCCCTTACTCTCTCAGCCTCAACTTGCTGAGCCTACAGTCTTTGCGCTGGCTGTTCCTGTTCCTGGGATGCTCTTATCCTGGGTATCTATGACTCACTTCCTCACTTCCTTCAGTTCTTTCTTTAAATATTATCTTATCTTCTCAGTGGTGCCTCCTCTAAGCATCCTGTTGAAACAGCAAGCCCCATTGCCAAGAGTTACCCTGCTTTATTTTTCTCCTGAGAATGCACCACTTTCTGACTTTCATTTATTTCTAGTCTTCCTCAACTAGAATATAATTCCCATGAAGGTGGGGTTCTTATGTGTTTTATTCAGTGCTGTATCTCAGTGCCTGACACTTACTGGTACTTAAACAGTCTTTTGAATAAACAAAATAATTCCACATAGTGCCAAAAGCTCTGAAGAAAATTTTAAAAGGGTATATGCTAGAGATCCATAGGGCAGCAGTGCCGAGGTGCTGAACTATCTCTTGGGCCTCAGGATGGTAGTGACTTGTGAGCTGACACGTGGATGGCAAGAAGGGGCCAGCCATGATGACTTGCACCCCAGGCAGAAGGCACCTGTACAGTACAAAGGCCCAGGCTGGAACCCAAGCAGAAAGCAGGGTGCGCTCTCATAGCCAGTTAGCCTGGAGGTCAAATCACCCCCGGTATTGCCGACAACAATCAAGGCTTCACTACAACAAGACTGCGCACAAAGGCCACTAGGGGGTGCACCAAGAAAGCATAAAAAATGCGGAGACAAAGAAACAGGACAAAACTGTCAATGGAGGATATTGAGTTCAGAACCACACTTTTAAGGTCTCTTAAGAACTGTCTAGAAGCCGCCGATAAATGTAGTGAGATCCTCAAGAAATCTAATGAGACCCTCGATGTTATGATAAAGAACCAACTAGAAATTAAGCATACACGGACTGAAATAACGAATACTATACAGACTCCCAACAGCAGACCAGAGGAGCGCAAGAATCAAGGCAAAGATTTGAAATGCGAAGAAGCAAAAAACACCCAACCAGAAAAGCAAAATAAAAAAAGAATCCGAAAATACGAAGATAGTGTAAGGAGCCTCTGGGACAGCTTCAAGCGTACCAACATCAGAATTATAGGGGTGCCAGAAGATGAGAGAGAGCAAGATATTGAAAACCTATTTGAAGAAATAATGACAGAAAACTTCCCCCACCTGGTGAAAGAAATGGACTTACAGGTCCAGGAAGCGCAGAGAGCCCCAAACAAAAGGAATCCAAAGAGGACCACACCAAGACACATCATAATTAAAATGCCAAGAGCAAAAGACAAAGAGAGAATCTTAAAAGCAGCAAGAAAAAGAAACTCAGTTACCTACAAGGGAATACCCATACAACTGTCAGCTGATTTCTCAACAGAAACTTTGCAGGCCAGAAGGGAATGGCAAGAAATATTCAAAGTGATGAATACCAAGAACCTACAACCAAGATTACTTTATCCAGCAAAGCTATCATTCAGAATTGAAGGTCAGATAAAGAGCTTCACAGATAAGGAAAAGCAAAAGGAGTTCATCACCACCAAACCAGTATTATATGAAATGCTGAAAGGTATCCTTTAAGAGGAGGAAGAAGAAGAAAAAGGTAAAGATACAAATTATGAACAACAAACATGCATCTATCAACAAGTGAATCTAAGAATCAAGTGAACAAATAATCTGGTGATCATAATAGAATCAGGGACATAGAAAGGGAATGGACTGACTATTCTTGGGGGGGGGGGGAAAGGGGTGTGGGAGATGCGGGAAGAGACTGGACAAAAATCGTGCACCTATGGATGAGGACAGTGGGTGGGGAGTGAGGGTGGAGGGTGGGGTGGGAACTGGGAGGAGGGGAGTTATGGGGGGAAAAAAGAGGAACAAATGTAATAATCTGAACAATAAAGATTTTTTTTATATTTTTATTGCTTAAAGTATTACAAAGGGTATTACATATGTATCCATTTTATCCCCCCGCCCTAGACAGTCCCCTAGCCTCCCCTATCCCCCAGTGTCTTATGTCCATTGGTTATGCTTATATGCATGCATACAAGTCCTTTAGTTGATCTCTTACCCCCCTACCTCCTGCCCCCCAACCCTCCCCGGCCTTCCCGCTGCAGTTTGACAATCTGTTTGAGGCAGCTCTGCCTCTGTATCTATTATTGTTCAAAAGTTTATAATGGTCTCTATTGACCATGAATGAGTGAGATCATGTGGTATTTTTCCTTTATTGACTGGCTTATTTCACTTAGCATAATGCTCTCCAGTTCCATCCATGACGTTGCAAATGGTAAGAGTTCCTTCCTTTTTACAGCAGCATAGTATTCCATCATGTAGATGTACCACAGTTTTCTAATCCATTCATCTACTGATGGGCACTTAGGCTGTTTCCAGATCTTAGCTATGGTGAATTGTGCTGCTATGAACATAGGGGTGCATATATCCTTTCTGATTGGTGTTTCTGGTTTCTTGGGATATATTCCTAGAAGTGGGATCACAGGGTCAAATGGGAGTTCCATTTTCAGTTTTTTAAGGAAACTCCATACTGTCTTCCATAGTGGCTGCACCAGTCTGCATTCCCACCAGCAGTGCACAAGTGTTCCTTTTTCTCCACATCCTCTCCAGCACTTGTCGTTTGTTGATTTGTTGATGATAGCCAGTCTGACAGGTGTGAGATGGTACCTCATTGCTGTTTTGATTTGCATCTCTCGGATGATTAGTGACTTTGAGCATGTTTTCATATGTCTCTTGGCTTTCTGGATGTCCTCTTTTGAAAGGTGTCTATTTAGGTCCTTTGCCCATTTTTTGATTGGATTGTTTATCTTTCTTTTGTTAAGTTGTATGAGTTCCCTATAAATTTTGGAGATTAGGCCCTTATCAGATATGTCATTGGCAAATACGTTTTCCCACTGAACAATAAAGATTTAATTAAAATAAAAAAATAAAAAAAAGAAAGCAGGGTGCCTGGAGGGGACGGAAGGAGGCCACACAGGAGAGAGTCAGGGGGATGGGCAGCGGCCAGGTCCTGGAGGCTGGGTTGTGCTGATCCTGGGTTTGTTCGTTCTCAGATCTGGTCAGCTCTGGGTTGCAGGGACTGGCCCTGTGGGCTGGGTTTCCACAAGCTGGCCCTGGGTTTGGTCGCGGGGAAGCACTGCTGAGAGGTTGAGGGGGTCAGGGCCAGGGAGCAGCAAGGGTTCTCTTTCCCTTGCTGTCTGCCCTCGCAGTTTCTCTCCATGGCCCCAGCCGCTGCTACAAGGCTTTTTGTGGTTCTAGCTTCAGCCAGATGACCCAGGCCCCCAGACTCTAATATCACCACCTCTTCCCTTGACTGGCAGGATGTTGCTAAACTTCCACAGCTGCTAATCTCAAGGTTGCTTCTCATCCTCTCTGTCACCTATGTAACCAACTCCCTGCCTTACATCCACTCTGTTGCACTCAGAACAGTTTCTATGTTCCTTGCAGGGGACTGACTGAATTGTTTGGAAAAACAAACCTGGGTTCAGGTAGACAGGGGGCTGCCTGGGGGACTCCCAGGGCGGCATACGAGCAGGCTATGAAGTTATAGACTTGTACGCAGCATCTTAAGGAGGAGGAAACTAGATCTGACCAGTAGGAACTACAGGGAGTATCTTGGGATTCAAAGGGGTTCCTACCAGGTAGGACTGTAGAGAGAGAAAGGGTTTGAGCAGAGAAGTAGCACAGCGTGTGCCAGGGATGTTATCAGGGCACAGGATGCATCAGGTAAGGGAGGATATTCTATTCAAGGGTTTAGAAGGGCCTCTTCCAGCCTGGAGCTCCTGTGGCGCAGTGGGACATACATCCTGCACGCCGCTGCTCACACCCCCTTTCGCATCCATTTCCATTCTTAGCTTCAACACAATCCTACCAGGGAGGCTGCCGGCCTGTTAGTCATGTGGACTTGAGATTCCGGGGTTTGTGGGCAGACCTTTGAGGCCGCTCTGAAGGAGAGGCCCATTCTGTTGAATAAGAAAACCTGGTGCAGTCCCTGAGGGGGTTGTCGCCTGGTGGTTGGGGGTAGACTCTGGGACACAGGGCCTGTGCTCCATCAAGTCTTGGCTCTGTGACCTACTGTGTGACCTTGGGCAAGGTATTAGGGTCTCTGCGCTTCAGTTTCATCATCTGTAAAATGGGCGATAGTAGTTCTTACTGCACAGAGTCATAGTGAGGACGGCTTGAGTTAACACATGTAAAAGTGCTGACCTAGTGTTTGGCACACAGTACGCCCTGCACTGGTCTCCTTTGCCAGTTCTCCCAACCACAGAATGTTGGCAGGTCCCAAGAACTCAGTCCTCAGTCCCCTCCTTCTCCCTATGCACGTGTACTTCCCTGACAATCTGTCATTCTGTGGCTTTACATACAATCTACATGCCAATGATTCGAAAATTTGCATCTCTAGCCCCCAATTCCAGACTCAGACAGCCAACGGATACTTCCACTTAAGATATCTACGTGTCTCTAACTGAACAGTCTGATCTTGATCTCTCCCCAAACTAGCTCCTCCTACCATCACTCATCCTTTCCGTTGCCCAGGCCAAACCCTCAGGGTCATTCTTAACTCCTCTTTGCTACTCAGGCCTCATGTCTCATCTGTCAGCAAATCCTACTGGCCGCACCTTCGACCGCTTTTCCCCACCTCCCTTGCTACCACCCTGGTCCAAGCCACCATGATCCCTTGCCTGGGTCACTGTGGTAGCTCTCTGCTTCAGCCTGTTGTCAACACAACAACCAGAGTCATTCTGTGAACATTGTAACTAATTCCTTTGTTCCGTTCACTCAGTGTAAAAGCCTAAGTCTTTTAAAAATAAGTTGTGAGGCCCCCTGAGATCTGCCCCACCCCTCCGTCCCCTTGACTCCCTCGCCCCCTGACCTCCTAACCCTCTTCCCTCCTTGCTCTTCCTCCATCAGGCAGGGCACTCTGCTTCCTCAGCATTTATGGGCATGGCTGTGACTTGCCCTTCCCAGGGATCCCTCTCCCTTCCAGAACACCGCCCCCCCCCTTAGATTTTTTATACAAATACCATCCTCTCAGTGGGGCCTTCCCTGGTCAGCCAATTTCAAATTGCAACTCTCGATGCTCCCTATTTCTTTGCCCTGCTTAATCCACCCCTCCACCGTCCCCCCGCCTCCGTATCCGTTGCCATCTAACATACTAATGTATCCTACTTCTTGTCTATCTGCCCCCAGAATGTAAGCTCCATGTGGACATGGATCAGCCCTGTCAGGGGCTATGTCCCCAGGGACATCAGAAAGTGTGTGCTAAATAAATTCATGGAGGAAGCCTTGCGCAACTGTTGGTTATTAATTATCATCTCGGTGCATATCCATCCGTGCCCTATCCTTTGCAAAAACCTCCCTGGGGACCCGAAGTCTAAACACAGCTGGGGAGAAGAAAAAGAACCAGCCAAAGTACCAATGGCTTAATAAGGTGGAAGTTCTAGTTGGTAAATACAAGGGTGGGCAAAAGTAGGTTCACAGTTGTGAGCACGCAAAATAGTTTTTCCAGACGAACAACTGTAAACCTACTTTTGCTCGCCCCTGCATACCTTCCCGGGGGCTGGAAAGTTGGGCTGTGGCATCGATGCACCCCATCAGGAACCACTGCACCTCGTCGCTGTTTGGCTCCCTTTCCAGCCCGCAGTTTGGAGTCAGGAGCGCTGGGTTGCAATCCGAGTTTGTTTCCTGCGGCGCGGACAGGCTGACTCCAGCCCCGGGCTGCGGGCTGCGGGCGGCGGGCGGCGGGCGGGAGCGCGCGGGGCGGGGCGGGGCGGGCCGGAGCGCGCGGGCCCCGCCGCCCGAGTCCCCTGGCCCGGCTCGGCGCGCTCAGCATGGCGGGCGCCTGGCTGCGACCGCTGGCCCTGGCCCTGACCCTGGCGCTGGCCCCGGGGCTGCCCGCAGTCCGGGCCGGGCAGACGCCGCGCCCGGCCGAGCGGGGGCCCCCGGTGCGGCTCTTCACGGAGGAGGAGCTGGCCCACTACGGCGGGGAGGAGGTACGCGGGGAGCTCGGGCCGAGGCGCGGGGGCGCGCGACCCGGAGGCCGCCCGCTCCGTCGGGGAGGCCTGGGCCGCGGCGGGCGCCCCCTCCCGGAGCCCGGGTTTGGAGCTGGGCGCCTGGCCCGCCCGGCCTCCTCGCTCCAGGCCCCATGGCCGCCCAGGGATAAGGGGGAGTCCTCAGCAAGCGAGGCGCCCAGCTTTCCCCCTTCGCTAACCGAGAAGTCCCCACCCACGCTGTCCTCTTTTCCCCCTCGAGCTGCCGCCTGGAGACGCACTCTGGCTGGTGGTCTGTAAGGAGCCTCAGAATGTTGGGGGGCAGACACTTCTGCCTACTCTTTGGGGGGAGTGGCGGGGGAGGAGGGGAGCTGAGCCCGCTCCTGGGTGCGGCGGGAAGTGGGGCTCGCCCAGGGGGGATCCAGGCTTTCCCTGCACTTCGTTTTCCGGCCCCTGTGTCCCAGGCCGCCTCTGCAGCCGACTCCTCGCCTGCTCCTGGCGCCTGTGCCCTTGAGGCTGAAAATCGCCGCTCTAGACCCCATGTCCTTTCCTCTTGTGCCAGGCGGTGGGTCCTTACCACATCGCCAACCCTACTCTGAGCACAACCTTATGCTGAGTCCAGTCCTACTAGTGAATCTCCAGACTTGGGGGAGACCTGGAGGGGCCCCAGCGCAGAGCCCAAGGAGAGAGAGTTCCGTGTGGGCGGTACGAGCAGGAGCACTACCCGGGGCTGCAGGATGGGGACGGAGGGAAAAAAATCCTTGGTTTTTTAAGCTGATGTCATTGGTTCATACCTAACTGAGGGAAGGAGAGAGGGAAGCTTGAGCTGGAAACAGGGTAAGCAAGGACTATTTTGGGTAGGGGGCCCACTGGCTGTTTGTAGGCAGAGGAAGGGAGGAGGGGCGGTTGAAGTTGGTCTATGTGATCATGGGGGCTGGCGAGGCAGGTCTAACATCTGTAGGGCAGGCTGCAGGAAGGAGGCCGGAAGCCTGGGCTGGAGCTGATGCCGCAGCCCACTGGGGTCTCTCTTCTTCCTTAGGAAAATCTCAACTCAGTCCTTAAGGCCTTTCAACGGATGCAATCAGTGCCCCCAGATTATCCAGGACAATCTCCTTTACATAAAATCAACCGACTGTTGATGTTAATCACATCTACAAAATACCTTCACAGCAACACCTCCCTAAGTGTTTGGTTGAATGACCATCATAATGGCTAGAATAAGAGTTCCTACTCTAGCCTGGCTGGTGTGCCTCAGTGGTTGAACACCCACCTGTGAACCAGGAGGTCACAGTTGTTTTTCTGGTCAGGGCACATGCGGGGGTTGCTAGCTTGATCCCCAGAAGGGGGCGTGCAGGAGGCTGCCAATCAATGATTCTCTCTCATCCTTGATGTTTATCCCTCTCTCTCTTCCTCTCTAAAAATCAATAAAATATATTTATGTACTTTATATATGTAGAGTTCCCACTCTATATAGATTTTTCGGGAGGGAGAATTAAATGAGATGGTGATGTTCGAAGTGCTTTTCTCTGTCTGTTACCTGTGGTCAAGAAAACACTTGAACTCAAGCTCCATGAAGGCAAGAACCCCAGAGAACGCCAAGCAGCATGTTTTGGGACATTTTGAAATTCTTATACACCCAGCTGTGACTCCCACCCTCACCCTGGCCTGTGAGCCACCTGGCTGCTGTCCCTGTCACTGGACGGGGCTCAGACAAAGGAAAGATCAGGTCCTGGGTGTCCAGTCACCCCAACCTGACCCGACTTCACGAGGCTAGAAAATCGCACCATCTGCTCTTGTCTTATCCTCCTTTGGGAGGAAATTAAGGTAACATTGTATACCCAGGAATACAACAAAAAATAAAGTATAGAATTCCTCAGAACTGTGGGGAAACAGCATTACTTGTATTTTCCTAGCATGGTAAATTGTGTTTTGAAGGACAAACTGATAAAATATAAAAGGCGATTATGTTGTTCATATTCTTTGGCCCAAGAATTCCACATATTGAAACAGGCCTCAAGGAAATAATTCACCAAATTAGAAAGTAACTCATAGAAAGATATTCATAATTCTGCTGTTGATAGTTCTAAGAAATTGGAAACCACCCAAATACCCAAAGTAGAAGAATAGCTAAACTAACAGGTACTAAGTATCACTAATACGAAATATAGCAGTTTAAGGGGCAGCCATTTTGGTTATTTCAATACATGCAAATGTTTAGATGAAGTAACGTCACCTATAAGAAGCAAAACATGCCCAGCCGCTGTGGCTCAGCATTGACCTATGAACCAAAAGGTCACGGTTTGATTCTCAGTCAGGGCACATGCCCAGGTTGCGGGCTCGATCCTCAGTGTGGGGCGTGCAGGAGGCAGCCGATCCATGATTCTCTCTGATCATTGATCTTTCTATCTCTCTCCCTCTCCCTTCCTCTCTGAAATCAATAAAATATATTTTAAAAAAGAAGCAAAACATAAAATAGATAATTTATACTAATTATGTCCACGTACATTTTCCTTTTCTTTCACGAAGGTGAAAGAAAATTTGGAATGATTTAAATAATTCATCATTTAATATTCTTTTGAATTTTTGTTTACATAGAGTTGCTTCAGTTCCTGATTAAAAAAAGAATGGTATAGCCATGGGCTTGTCGTGATATTTCTAACTCTTCCAAGTTCTTGGGAGTGGGCACGACCATGGTGCAGGCAGGGGCGAGCTTGCTGAGGACGCCTTACGGAAGCTGCTTTGCGACTCTCCCAGCTTCTCTCCTCTGCTCAGCCCAGGCGGGAAGAGATATTACTAACTTGAGCTGGAAACGCTGGGCTCTTCGCCGCCTCCTCACAGCTTCTCTCCTGCTTTCTAGGAAGATCAGCCCATCTACATGGCGGTGAAGGGCGTGGTGTTTGATGTCACTTCTGGGAAGGGTAAGTGGCTTGGCTTTCTGAGTCCTTATTTCTGGAGAGCTTGGCAGGGTGGGCCCTGGAGGGGTGAGGAGAGGGAGGGAATTCAGGGCAAGTCCTTTGTCCCCAGATGGAGGGAACAATCTTTGTCAGTGTTGGGCAGATGTTTCCTAATAATGTCCATCTCCTGCTCAGAGCCTTCCCTGGCTCCCATTCCTATGGAATCAAATCCATATTTGATGATTTACCCTAGTTGAAGCAGTGAGAGGAAAAATGTTACAAAGAGTTGGGATCGTAGAACATTTTAATGCCATTTCATTGTTTCCCAACTGTTAACTACAAATGCTATGGAAGTAGTTTTGTCATGGTTCATTGTCTGATACAAAGGATGTTGAATGGAAATAAACTTAGATTCTACCAACTTTTTAAAAAATCCTCACCCAAGGATATTTTTCCATTAATTTTTTAGAGAGTGAATGGGAGGTAGGGGGCGGGGGAGGAGAGAAACATTGATTTGACCAAGAATCAAAACTGAGACCTTTTGGTTTGTGGGATGACGCTCTGACCACTGAGCAGCCAGCTGGGGTGGTTCTCCCAACATTTAAGAAAACTGAACATTTTCCTTGCTTGGATTTAAAATTTTTTTTTTTTTTTTTGGATTTTAAATATTTTTAAGAGATTATTTTTGTATCTCAGCCCTGCAATGTGCGACTCATTCCGTATTCTGAATTACTCGAATCCAAACTGATGGCTGGGGGTTACTGCCTTCCCTCCCCTCGGGCCTGGAGCCTTTCTGAGGATCGGGTTGGACCTCGGACCCCCTGCCCCCCGGCCACTGCCACGTGCAGCCTCCTGGCTGCCCTGCGTGCACATCCTCACTCACATCCCGCTCCTTCCTCCCCACTTCAGAGTTTTATGGACGAGGAGCCCCCTACAATGCCTTGGCCGGGAAGGACTCCACCAGAGGAGTAGCCAAGATGTCCCTGGATCCTGCAGACCTCACCCATGACACCGTGAGCCAGATTCTGAGCCTTTGTCTCATGTTCCACCCCCTTGGCCATGGCCTGCTTTTCTTTCTTTTCTTTTCTTTCATTTTTTTTTTTCTTTTTACAATAGCAAAGCTTCCTAACTAGGCTGCATTCCAGTCCACTTGGTGTGGCAGCCAACTGTTTTCTTGCAGTAGATATCCTACGGTGCCACTCCTGGTCAGAAACCTTCCGTGGCTCCCCAGGGTCAAGTCCAAACTCATGAACTCGTGATCATGTTCAGGAAGCGTCACAGTTTGGCTCCAGCTGGAGTTGGCAGCCCCAGCCCTGACAGTCTGCACTGCCACCCCCGCCTCTTACAGATCCGCTGTTAGTCTCTGCGACCCACTCCCCAGGCCACCCTCGGTAGCTCAGGGGATGAATCGGGGGGGGGGGGGGGTTGAGGTTGAGAAGCTGAGTCTCCCCCATGCTCACATTTCTGTGAAGGAGAAGGAAGCATGAACTAAAACCACCTCAGTGCCTGTGTAATCCCAACAGAAAGGCTGGCCTTCACCCAGCTGTGCTCTAATGAGCCAAACTCTTAAACTGCCACATTACAGAAACAAATTAAGAACTTAGGAGGGTGTATAAATCTATGATGGGAGGACGTAGGGAGCCGTGGAATGAACCAGTGCACCCCGTCCTGTCCCAGGCTGGGTGTCCTCTGGGGTCCTGAATTCCTACATCAGTTGAACAGCACAACACAATGAAGCCATTGTGCGCCCCCCCCCCCCCCATCACTCCCCACCCCACAGGGTTGTCTCTTACAAAGTCAGTGTCCATTATTTGGTTTGTTGAGGTGTTTTTTCTCTTGCACGAGGGGTGTGGGGAGAGGAGGGCGGGGTTGGCGAGAGGCCGTGCCAAGCATGATTCTCTCATTTCCACCCCCCACCCCTGTTTCTTGGTTTTTTCTCCTCAAGACGGGCCTCACGGCCGAGGAGCTGAAAGCCCTGGATGACGTCTTCACCAAAGTGTACAAAGCCAAATATCCCATCGTCGGCTACACGGCCCGAAGAATCCTCAACGAGGACGGCAGCCCCAACCTGGACTTCAAGCCCGAAGACCAGCCCCATTTTGACATAAAGGACGAGCTCTGATGTTCCGTCTGTAAGAGCAGGTTCTTGGGATGGTGGGGCAGAGACACGCTTGGCTCTCTGGTCACCTGGGTCTGAATAAAGCAGACGTCTGACCGGGACGCCGAACGCCTCTACTGTCCTGGGTCACGTGCTCTGTGCCCCTGGGTCTCCTGCCCACGCGCCAGCCCGGGTGGTAGTAACAGCCTCGTCAGGGTCCCTCTGGGTGGCTGAATTAACCAGTGACTTTCATTTCTTCTTTATTATTTTTCTGTACTTGCCACATTTCTTACTGTGACCATGTTTGCTTTAGAATAAGCACAGAAATAAACTTATTTTCATAAAAGAATTCTTCCACATATGCCCTCTCCTTGGAGCCTCATCAGCACCACTAGTAATGGGGAGCCTCCTGCTCTGTCTCCCCTGCCTGTGAGGGGGCCAGGCAGCAGAGGGTACCCACGAGCTGAGAGCTGAGGGTTAGGTGGACGGATAGAGAAAGGGAGAGGGAGGTAGTAAAGGGTCTGGTTTCCCTCCACGGCCAAGAGAGTGAACTGGCTTCAGCCCGCTCTGTAGTGGAGGGCTGGGGTCCAGTGTGGGCAGAGCCTGGCCTGGAGGTCATTCCAAGGACAGTGAAGGACACGCAACTCACGAGACTCCAGTCTGATTTCATAAGGAAATCCCTTTTGAAGGAGAATTTTCCCCTTTAGTGGACATTTGCTCGTGTCCAGAGATATTTTTAAATCTGTGGTTGTCACAACTGGTCTCTGGTGCGCAGGATGTTGTTGAACATCCTACAGTGCACAGGACAGTCCTCCGTGATAAGCAGTTATCTGGTCCAAAATGTCAGATGTGCTGAGGTTGAGAATCCCTGTTATAGACTCATCCTGGAGATTTTACCGTAGGGATGAATTTCTTTGACACAAAAACTTAGTCTTTTATTAAAATAAATAGCAGCTACCCCCAAAAGAGCATTTGTTCATTAAGCAGCAGAATCTCCTAGGGTGACTGGTCAGAATGCTGATGCCAGGCCCCAGGTAGTTCTAGAACGGGTGGGCAACCTTTTTGTGAGTGCGTGCCAAAACCAGCAAAATCTCTGACTCAAAATTCTTCTGTGTGCCAACCCTAATTTTTTGAGAACATGTTACACCTACTTGATATCTCTTAAGGTATGTGAAGAACCTTGAAGAAATAAAATTCACTTGAGCGACAAAAACACAGTATATGATGAAAAATACATTTTTTTTTAATGTATACATGTACACTGATAGTCCGTCAGAAAACTTTATGACTCCGTTTGATATTATCAGTGGGACTTTTGTTGCTGCATCACTGATGACAGAGATTTTACATCAGGTTTATATTTCATGACCTTCAGAGATATGCACGAGCTACTACTTTCATCCGTCAGGCTACTCCTATTACGAGACTTAACAAAATTCTCACTGAGAACAAAGATTCACAAGCGTATGTGGATGAAACCAAAACACTGGTCGGATCTAGGAAGGCAGGGAGAGTTAAGGCAGAGGCATAGAAATTGCTCTTCCCCTCTCTCGTCAATCCATGTCTATGGTCTTTAAGATAACTTGTTATGTAAAATTATTTATCTAAGATATACCTACACTGAATTTATCTGAAAAATAAAAAAGTCGATATTAAGAAAAAAATTGTAAATGGAAGATTATAAGAGGTTTCGCGTGCCAGCAAAAGTTACTGGCGTGCCATGATTGGCACGCGTGCCAGGGGTTGCCCACCCCTGTTCTAGAACATGGCCTGAAAACTTCATTAAAAAAAAAAAAAGGTTTTTATTGATTTTAGAAAAAGAGGAAAGGAGAGAGAGAGAGAAACATTGGCTGTCTCCTGCACATCCCCTCCTGGGGACTGAGCCTGCAACATGGGCATGGGCCCTGACCAGGAATCTAACCGGTGACCTTTTGGTGCATGGGACATGCTCAACCGAGCCTCAGCGGCCAGGGCTTGGGACTGCATTTTTAATGAGCTCCCGGGAGATTGTGATACAGATGGGCCCAGAAGTACTTGGAGAAAGGCCGCCTTTTGCCCCACCAGTCCCCTCTGCGGCATTTTCCGAGGACCAGGTTTGGCCTCCGCTTTACTCCTTAGTGTGCTCAGACTAGAGAGTCTAACGGTGAATTCCTGGGTCCCACTCAGGAAGCTGGGAGCTTGATGGCCATCCAAGACTAACTGGCCTGGAACTTATTAAGCAGAATTCTTTGGCTTGGAATTCAGGCCAAAGTTGTTCATGCAGCCGAGGCAGTCCTCACTGGGACTTTTTACCCCAAAACAAATGATGTAGAAAAGAATACAAATGGTTAGAAGTCCTCAGAACACTCAAGAGATGACTCACGTATGTGCCACCCATTTCCTGCATCATGAAGCAGCATGTGGGCTAGGACTCCATTCCTTAGGGCCCACTCTGCAGAGTGGGCAAGGTCTCCACCGTCAGGACCTGGGAGTGGCCCAGGACCACTGTTTCCCCAACCCCCACTCCTTCTCCCAGGACCTTCAGCTCTGCCCATCCCTGGCCCTGCACTTCAGCGGCCCCCTGCACCCCAGTAAGGGTCTTTCCTGAATGAGACTCATGTGGAGACCCCACATCAGCCTTGACCAGGACCAAGCACACAGAAAGCCAGGCAGCCCGAACAGGCTCCACACAGGGCGGTGCAGCTCAGGAGAGGGACACAGGCTGGCAGGGGGATTTATATCATTGTGCATCTGCAGGACCCAAAGAAAAACAGATCCTGGAGCCCACAGCCTGCTGCCCGCTGGCCCCTACTTCCGCATCTGCTTTAAAGGATTATATTTCCTCTTTACAAGACTCAGTCCAGACGCACCTCTGCCAGGAAGCCTTCCCCACCTCGGGGGTCCCCAGCAGCTTACACTCACCCACTTTGCTGTAATTGCCTACTTATGAGCCCGTCTCCCTGAAACAGGAGAGCCTCATCTAGGGTGGCCAACCTTTCTGGACTTTCCAGGTTCTGCACTGGAAGTCCTGCATCCCAGGAAACCCCTCGGTCCTGAGCCAACCTAGCACAATGCTCGTGTTTGATAAAATGAATGAATGAATGAATGAATGAATGAATGAATGAATGAATGAAAGCACTGGTACCTTCACACCCAGGTCACCCCTCTCCCTGGTGACCTTCTCCCACCCACTCTCAGGGATGTGGGTCTGAATCCCAGACCCCTTCCTGGGGATCCGAATAGCTGCCAACCTCCAGCCAAGGTCTCCAGCCCAGCCCGCTGGGCATCGCTTTCAGGATCACTCCTGGACCTACCACACCTGAGCCTTTCCACAGCCTTGTCATGTGGGGAACATATAAAAATAGTAAGTGGTTTCCCTAGCAACCACCACAGCAGATGGTAACCAGCATGGACAGTCTGGGAAAGCCTGAGGCTGGGAGGAAAGAAAACCCTCCCCCAAAGGTAACTATCCCATCCCATCCCATCCCATCCCATCCAGCCAGTCAGGGGCTGTCTGAGCTGCCTCTTCTCTCATGGCTTCCTGCAGACCACCTGCTCTGAATCCTGCTCAGACTTCATCCCTGCCAGTCCCTGTGTGGCTGCCTGTCCCCTCCCTGTGGGGTCACTGAGGTGCTCCTCTGACTGCCTGGCCCAGTCCAGGGCCTCACTTCAGGAGCCACCCGCCCGAGACTCGGCCTTGCTGCAGAGACTTGGCCTAGTATCAGGTGTGCCCATTGTGCAGGGCCTGTCCAGACCCTACCTGGGCTGTCTGGGCCTCTGCCCAGGTCTTCAGTGCCCTGGCTCTGGGCCCAGCTCCACCCTCCAGCCAGGCCCAGGGCCTTGTGCTTCCAACTCTCCCCCTTGGCTCAGTCTAGGCACCACCTGAGACCCTGCTCTGGTCACCACCATGACACCCCTCTGGGAGGAGGAGAGGGCTGGGACTCCCAGGCCGAGATTCTGGAGGCCCGGGAAATGGGAGTCGGGGGCACGAGCTGTGGAGGGTGCAGGGGGAGGAGAACTGAAAAGTGTTGCCAACGGGTGAAGCAGAGTGAGCTGCAGACTAAGGGAAGCGGGGCTCTCGGAACCAGAGAGGGAAAACCCAGTGGCTGAGAGGGAGCTTGGAGGCAGAGCCTGGAGTGGGACCCTGCAGTGTCCTGTGTCCCAGAGTGGAAGCCCAGGTCCCAAGCCCCAGCAGGTGTTGGGGGGGAGGGGCTGTCCTGTTTGGAGCTGGCCTGGTCACTCATGCTCTTGCTGTCTTGTTGGTGAGTGAGACTTTGGCTTCCCTCTCATCCCCGCTTCCTGGGATATTCAGTTTGCTGTATCTTCTTGGCTGTGAGCAAGCCCACCCTGTACTCATCCCGCCCAGCCACACCTGCTTCCTGCATCCTCTACCCACTCACCCCCTTAGTTGGTGTTGCTGTGGCCCAGTGGGCCCCTGGTCCACGCCCGCTGCTGTGTCGATGATGATTTCAATGGCGGCACTTCATTGTGCTAGGCCAGCGGTCGGCAAACTCATTAGTCAACAGAGCCAAATATCAACGGTACAACGATTAAAATTTCTTTTGAGAGCCAAATTTTTTAAAAAACTATATAGGTAGGTACATTGTTATTAACTTAATTAGGGTACTCCTAAGCTGGCCTTTGCTAAAAACATCCTCAGTCTGATTGAGGTACGTTCCCTGAGGTCGACCCCTTCCAAAACTCTCCCATCCACACTTGTCTTGTATACAGTACTTGTTTCGTCTATCTCCTTTCGTTCATCCTCTCTGTATGTCCAAACCATCTCAACGTACCTTTCTCAAGCCTCGACACTACATCTTCTTTCACTCCACAACGTCCCCTAAAATTAACTTAATAAACTACTTAGAGGGGGAGAACCAAGATGGCGGCATAGGTTAATGCCGGAGTTTGCTGCTTTGAACAACTACTTCAAAAGTGAAACCAAAAAACGGAAGGGACATCACCCAGAACCACAGGAACGCTGGCTGAGTGGAAGTCCTACAACTAGGAGGAAAGAGAAACGCATACGGACACTCAGAGGAGGCGCAGTGCTGAAGTCAAATTCTGAGGTGCGGAGTGCGCATGGAGCGGGCTGGCGGCGGAGGGCGCGGTTGGCGTTTTCAATCGGGAGGGAGTCGCAGACTCTGAGCTCCAGACCCAGGCGAGTCTTTAGGGACCCAGACTCAGGCGGGAGAGGCGGGACTGTCTGGCTTCGGTCAGAGCCAGTGCAGCTTTCTCTCCGGGCTTTGCAGCGGGTGCTGGGACTCAGAGAGGCAGAGCCCCTGGGGACAGGACTGAGAGCCGCCATAACTGCTCTCTCCGGCCCACCCTGTTGATCCTGTGCGACCCGCCCCGCCCAAGCCCTGCACAGAGGCATTTGCCGGATAGCCTCAGGCAAAGGCTAGATTAGCACCTCCCTAGAGGACAGAAGTTCTCTCACTGCTGACACAGCTGATTCTCATAGCCACTTGGCCTGGAGGTCAAACCCTCCCTGGAATTAGCTACAACAATCAAGATTTATCTATAAGACTGCGAACAAAGACCACTAGGGGGTGCACCAAGGAAGCATAACAAAATGCGGAGACAAAGAAACAGGACAAAATTGTCAATGGAAGAAATAGAGTTCAGAACCACACTTTTAAGGTCTCTCAAGAACTGTTTAGAAGCTGCCGATAAACTTAATGAGATCTACACGAAAACTAATAAGACCCTCGATCTTATATTGGGGAACCAACTAGAAATTAAGCACACACGGACTGAAATAACGAATATTATACAGACGCCCGACAGCAGACCAGAGGAGCGCAAGAATCAAGTCAATGATTTGAAATGCGAGGAAGCAAAAAACATCCAACCGGAAAAGCAAAATGAAAAAAGAATCCAAAAATGCGAGGATAGTGTAAGGAGCCTCTGGGACAGCTTCAAGCGTACCAACATCAGAATTATAGGGGTGCCAGAAGATGAGAGAGAGCAAGATATTGAAAACCTATTTGAAGAAATAATGACAGAAAACTTCCCCCACCTGGTGAAAGAAATGGACTTACAGGTCCAAGAAGCGCGGAGAACCCCAAACAAAAGGAATCCAAAGAGGACCACACCAAGACACATCATAATTAAAATGCCAAGAGCAAAAGATAAAGAGAGAATCTTAAAAACAGCAAGAGAAAGTAACTCAGTTACCTACAAGGGAATACCCATACGACTGTCAGCTGATTTCTCAACAGAAACTTTGCAGGCCAGAAGGGAGTGGCAAGAAATATTCAAAGTGATGAATACCAAGAACCTACAACCAAGATTACTTTATCCAGCAAAGCTATCATTCAGAATTGAAGGTCAGATAAAGAGCTTCACAGATAAGGAAAAGCTAAAGGAGTTCATCACCACCAAACCAGGATTATATGAAATGCTGAAAGGTATCCTTTAAGAAGAGGAAGAGGAAGAAAAAGGTAAAGATACAAATTATGAACAACAAATATGCATCTATCAACAAGTGAATCTAAGAATCAAGTGAATAAATAATCTGATGAACAGAATGAACTGTTGATTATAATAGAATCAGGGACATAGAAAGGGAATGGACTGACTATTCTTGGGGGGGAAAGGGGTGTGGGAGATGTGGGAAGAGACTGGACAAAAATCGTGCACCTATGGATGAGGACAGTGGGTGGGGAGTGAGGGCGGAGGGTGGGGCGGGAACTGGGAGGAGGGGAGTTATGGGAGGGGAAAAAAAAGGAACAAATGTAATAATCTGAACAATAAAGATTTAATTTAAAAAAAAAAAATAAACTACTTAAAGTGGTATTTTGTGGAAGAGCCACACTCAAGGGTCCAAAGAGCCACATGTGGCTCTCGAGCCGCGGTTTGCCGACCACTGCGCTAGGCCTAAGCGATGGGCCGACACTCGGTGTTTGCTCTTTTGTTTGATCCTGGGCAGGGAGTATGAACATTTTACAGATGACAAGCGGGGTCTCAGGAAGGAGCGGTAACTCACCAGGGAAACCATGCCTCTCACGACTAATGGGTCCTAGAGCTGGGATCCAACGCACGTCTCACTCCATCCTGTGTTCTTTCCACTCTGCTCATTATACCCGAAGATCCAGTCTGCTGGGGAAGGCCCACCCCAGGGCAGGAATTAGGGCGCAGGACGCTGGGCTGTGACAGACTCTCACATTCCTGGCCTCCTCTTGAAAAAAGTTCTCTCGGACGAAGGATGTGTGATGGAGTTCAGGATGCTGAGCCCCCGAGGAAGGCAGTGTGATCCAGGCCCACCTGTGGGAGCTCACAGCCTGATGGACAGGAGAGGGTAAGGATGGCCATGGGGCTAGTGACACATACCTGGGGGATAGCTGAGCAATGGCTGGGGGCTGCTTGGGCCCACCCGCCCCATATTCCTGGTGCTGCCACCCAGGGCCCCAGGGAAAGGGACCTCAGCATTGGGCAGCGTTTCACTACCCGGGGCCCTGAAATACAACCATTGCCTTTCTGTTTGAGCCTCTCACTTCCCCTTTCCCATTTAGTCACGACCCTTCCCCTAACCATAACCCTCTCTCTGACCTGTCACTCCATACTCTTTCACCATCCCCTCAAAGCTCAGGCAGTTTCCTTTCTACAATTTATCAGTTACACTGGATTTCACATATCCATCCACCAACCAACCAGGTGGGTATTGCAAGCCTACCATGTGTCCAGCACAGTGCTAGGTCCTGGAGGAGGGATGGGGTGGGGGAAGAAGCCAGGAAAATAAATGCAGAAAAATAAATGCAAGAACTGTCCCTGCTCTTAAGGGTCCCCAAGGAGGAGAGCAGGGGCTGAGTTACAAGAGGTTTCCCTAGGACCAGGAGCTGGTGATCTGTGGGGACCTGGCCACAGGGTCCCGAGCCGGACAAGGCTGGGCCATGAGGCTGCTGAGGGGGCTGGGATTTTCATGGAAACATCTGACCACTTTTGGTGCATCAGCAACCACTTTCACGGGACGATAGTGCCCCCTCGTGGTTGACGCCTGGAACTCTCCAGAGGCTGTTTTGGAAAGCCCAGGGGATTAAGCTCCCCTAAGAACTTCTATTTTTGGTTCCCAATAGTTTCCTAATGAAATGCTAACAGCAGCAGCCAGAGGGCTTCCTGAAGGACCCGAAGGTGGCACTGCTGAACTCCTCTTCCTCCAGCCACCTGTGCTTCAGGGCTCAGCGCTGCTTTCGGGTCTCAGGGGCAGAGCTCTCTACCGTACGGTTTGATGGAAGGTCCCAGGGCAGCGGCCATGTGTTCTCTCCGCCAAGGACTGAGTCTGGCCTCAGGGGGAAGGCTGTGTGCACATTCAGAGTGACGTGTTGGAAAGAACACTGGATCCAGGATCAGGAGGCTTGGATGCTCGCCCCATGTCAGCCGCTAACTAGCGGTGAGATAATAACGACAATAATAGCTACCTTTATTCAGTATTTACTCCGAGTCCGGCATTGCACCAAGAGCTTTAGGCACAGGGTTGACTTTGATCCTCACAACAAACCTCTGAGGTTGGGATGCTGTTATTTCCATCTTACAGGTGGAGAAATCGAGGTACTGAGAGGTTAAGTAACTTTCCCAGGCTCACACAGCATGTGGCAGAGTCAGGGCTTACGCTTGAGTTTCTGGAGACCCACTGGGCTACACTGAATTATAGACCAAAAGAATCAGAAACGAGTGGTGGGGTCTGCAGACTGGTGTCTCCAATGTCCCCAGGTGGTGGTGATGGAACCCATGGGTCCCACTAGCTCTAGCGTTCAGTGAGCCCAGTGTCTTCAGAGGGTGAGGGAGTGAAGCTGTGATGAGGAGAGGCCTGGGTTAGGACCATAGCGCGGCAGACATGCCCCGGAGGGTGCCCGCCATCCTCTTGATCTGGGTATGGTTTGTTGGAGAGGAGAGCAGCCGCCTTCCATAACATTCTTCTCAGTTTATGCCACACCCACCACACATTCAGAGATCCACCATCCTTCAATCTATCGCTCCTCGTCTAGAACCGTTTGATATTTTTAAGTCGATTATCTGAGAAACCCTTATGGAGATCTACCAGGTGCCAGGCTCTGGGCCAGGTCCTGAGTGTATCGTGGGGAAGGAACTGGCATGGCTCTGCCCCTGTGAGTCTATCTAGGGGAGAAGTCGGGCAAAAAAACAAACCCGAAGAAAATAGAATTGCACACCATGACATGTGCCCTGAGGGAAGTGACAACACAGTGATGGAGAGCAATAGGGCGAGAAAGGGGTCGAGTAGACAGAGTGGGTGGGAGGATCTCCCCGAGGCGGTGACTCCTGTTAGTCAAGGAGTTCCACTGTGTTTCCCGTGTGGTGTGCGGAGAGATGTGGTGCAGAGCTTGCTTCCCTGAGCTCCCAGGGCTCTCCTGCAGGACAGTGGGGCCAGCACTGTTGATGTGTCTTCCCTCACATGCCCACATGGCTGCCCAGAGATGGAGAATTCTGAGCTTCCTTTGGACAGAAGGGTCACAAACCAGGAGCTGTTTTAGGGGTTCATGGGGCCCAGGGGCTGGAGGTTCAGAATCACTGAAGTACCTGCCAGTCAGGGCCATGAGTTTTGCTGGCTTAGCTCTGACACCCAAGGGGCAGGACACAATCCAGTCGCTTTGTGGTTCTGGTGTGTGTGTATACCTGTGTGTGTATTTATCTCTCCATGTGTGTATCTGTGTGTGTCTGTGTGTGTGTGTGTGTATTTTTGTATCTATATCTGCATGTGTATCTGTGTGTATCTATGTATATCTGTGTGTATTGGTGCATATGTATCCATGTATGTGTATCTGTATGTGTATACATCTGTGTGTGATATATGTGTGAGATCTGTATCTGTGTGAGGATCTCTATGTATGTATCTATATGTGTGTGCGCGCGCACATGTGCATAAGAGCAGGTGCCAGCTCCAGCCCATGGGTACACAGGTCTTCCTTTTCATTCCTGTCGGTGGTGCTGGACTGGCCTTGGGCAACTGCTATTGGCTTTGCCAGCTGTTCTGTTAGGCTCTGCTGGTAGAAGGCGCTAGAAGAGGACTGGAAAGGGGAGAGGAGTGTCTGCTCCTGGGTGCCTCCCTCCTGCCTGCGTCCTGTAGCACTTCTCTGCCCCAGCAGCAGTTCCTCCCATAGCAGCAGCCAAACCCACTTGGCAGTTTCCCAACACTCGGAGAACCAACTCTGTGTGCCCCCTGCCCCCCACCCCCCCGCCCCAGAGATATCAGCACCAGCTGGCAGGTGCCCTCCCTCAGATACTGAGTCCCATCCTGTTCAGGACGCTCTGTTCCTAAGTTTTAATATGGAGTTATTAAGCTTCCCTTGGTTGCCTTGCTGGCCTGGCATGAGGGGCGGGGGGAGGGGGCGGTGCTCTCAGATCCCGGCTGCTCAGCGTTCCCTGACCTGAGTGCCAGGAGGCCCAAACCATTTCCGGGCCTCAGGAGGCCTTCTGGGCTCTGGCCCAGGGGAGACCAAAGCTGTCTTTCTAGCCTTGCAGGCAGGCGGTTAGAGCTCTCCCCTGAGAAGGAAGGGCCAGCTTGTCCTGGGTCAGTGGACATCCCTCCGCCACGGCCGGCCTCAGGGCAGAGGTGCCCTGCAGATGCCTGGGATCCGGCGCACGGAGGAGGCACCGCCAGGATGTTGCTGAAAGGACTCGTGTGACCCCCTGTGCCGTCAGGCCTTTCCATGCCTCTTCAAAACCTCACATAGCTACCCGCTCAGTTGACTCTCAAGCATCTGGGACCTCGATTTCCCCAGCTGCACAAGTCTCGGGTAAACAATGGTCATATAAACAGGAACTGTCCGTCCTTCTCGGGCTTGGTGCCTGCCTCCGCCTTGGGGTGTCCCCTCTGGGCTGTCCCAGGAGGCACCTACCTGAGCTGGGGAACTGAGTCTGGCCTCTGGGTTCAGCTCTTTGCCGTGACATCCGCAAGAGCTGCCCTGGGGCCTCCAAAGCTTGGCAGGTGCTACATGGGGCGGGGGAGGGGCCAGCTGGGTGGATGTTGCCCTTGCAGGTACCAATTCCACAGAGTGAGCCGGACAGCCCTGGTGCAGGGCGCCCGCCCGGGAGGGTAAGGTTCTGCCTCTCTGCCCAGGGCCACATGTCAGTTCCCACGCTGGTGGCCTTAGGCTCCCCGAGTCTCACCAAGGTTCTTGGGTACACAGCCTTCCTCAGGCACTAGCCTGTAGGGGCCAGGCTGGAGGCTGACTGAGTGGCCAACACCAGTAGTCCCCCGAGCTGTCCCTCCTCTGTTCCGTCCCCAAATATGTTCTCATCACTCTCGGCCAAAACCATCTATCTTTCCTCTTGAAATGAGTTCTTTCTCAAAAAACACCAGTGGACTCTCGGCATCCAAGACTACAAGACATGTCTAAATATTAGAGCAAAACCCCACCACGCACAGGTGCGATCTTCACATGATGGGTGGGGAAACTGAGGCCCTGAATGTTAGATGATTGCCTGAAGTCACAAAGAGCCTTCAAATCCCTCCTATCTCGTCAGGCCCACGTTCTTTTCACAATATCATGCTACTCATCACCTCCCCGTTGTTTCCAGATCGCCACCTGGGCTGTCCAGGCCCAGCAGGTCTCACCTGGGCGCTTCGAGGCATCTCTGCAGGGGCTCCCACCCTGGCCCCACATCAGAATCGCCTGGGGAGCTTTGATAAACCACAGATGCCAGAGCCCAAGCCCAGGAGATCCTGATTAGCTTTTTCCAGCTGGGCCCAGGCACGCACCTGTATGTCACTAACTGAGGGGCAAGGGGCTGCTCTGGAGGTTCAGGGGAGCAGCCTGGGCTGGTGCCCATGGAGGGCCTCTAACCAGCCCAGCAGCCACTGCTGGTTCTGGGCTGACTTCCGCCCTCCCCTCAGGACCAGTTCCCTGCCAATCCTGGCTTCCCATGCCTCTGCACGCCTGGGTCCAGGATTCAGAATTCAATTTCCCCACAGAAATCGTGTGTGGTGGCTGGTTCTGAGCCTGGGTCACAGAGGCCCACTCCACGTCAGACAAAACAGGGGCATTGTGGGGGCCCAGGCCCAGCCCTCACCACAGGTCCCCTCTCCCCCTAGCAAGTTTCCTCACGGGGCTCAGGGCTCCAGGTTGAGAACAGGGGTCCCCTCTGCTCCTCCTGGGACTCTCAAGGGTAGTCTCAGGTGGAGGGTGAGGACCGGTGCCCTGGGAGGCAGGCAGTCAGGGGGCGGCAGCCCCGCTCAGTGTTTGCAATGGGAAAGGGGTGCAGGCATCCGGGGGTGGGGACGGAAGCGGGGACTGAGTGGGAGGTCTGTGATGACATCCTCTAAGGCAGTGGTCGGCAAACTCATTAGTCAACAGAGCCAAATATCAACAGTACAACGATTGAAATTTCTTTTGAGAGCCAAATTTTTTAAACTTAAACTATATAGGTAGGTACATTGTTATTAACTTAATTAGGGTACTCCTAAGCTGGCCTTTGCTAAAAACGTCCTCAATCTGATTGAGATACGTTTGCTGAGGTCGACCCCTTCCAACTTTCCCATCCTCAACTCGCACCCCCGCCCTGCCCCCCACCTCCTCCACGTATCCAGCGGCCCGCCTGCTCCGTGTCTCCCGTCGCCGGACCGACCGACATCCCCCACTTCTTCTAATGCCACTTCTTCAAAATAGACTTGCCCAGGCCGAGAACCGACTTCTGCACATGGGCCACGAAGTTTCAGTCGCACTGTACGTGCGCACCCACACGTGGTATTTTGTGGAAGCGCCACACTCAAGGGGCCAAAGAGCCGCATGTGGCTCACGAGCCACAGTTTGCTGACCACTGCTCTAAGGCACAGGCATGGGCTGAAGGAGACCCCAGCAGCTCTGCAGAAGTTTCACAGTGTCTGAAGGGGTGCGGGGTGTATAGCCAGGCTATGTGCCAGGGGCTGGTACGTGTCGGTTCCTCTTACAGCTGGGGCAGGACTAGGTCTGTTGGGAACTCTCTGTTCCCCCTGGAGCTGACATATGACTAAGGCGCCCACCCCCCCTCCCCCCATTCCCGCCTCAGACACTCTTGCTTGCCCACCCCTTCAAGTCCAGCTGAAGAAGCAATAGACACAGCAACAGGGTGGGGCCCAGAAGCTACAGACTCCCAATAAATGCATAACCTTGGTTTACGTGAGAACGAAGCTTATCTAACACCCATTTTTTATGCATGGCACATCACAGCCTCCTTGCGCAGCCCGGGGAATGGCCTCCCGGTAGATGGGGCTTCCCTGCGCTGGGAGGAATGGATGTGAGGGTTAGAGGTGCAGCCTGGCTGGCTTTGCATTCCAAGACTGACAGTCACTGCCTGCAGGGACGCCGGGCCTGCCCTCACAGGAAGCTCAGGCCCTGCTGCCTCGATGGGTCACTAGGCTCCCAGCTCCGTGGGTGAGAGGGAGGTGGCCTTCTAGAAAGCCCTGCCACTGGGTTAGTGTAGCTCCAGGGAGGGAGCAAGGGTCAGGGGTGAGATGCTTACTCAGAACCTGTCAGGGACTGTAACACATACAGAAAGCTCCTCTCCAAATGCCATCTCATTGTCTCCTAAAGGGCTTAACATTCACAAGCTTGAAACGGTTTATTCAGTAACATCATTCAATTAAATACTCTTCATTGGTGATTGTTTCTTTTTTCTTTTCCGCCCTCAAGGACAAGAATTACCCAGCTAAACTGATCCATTCTCTTCCTGCCTCCCCTCCCTCCCTCCCTTCCACCCTCCCTCCTTCCCTTCCTTCCAGCTTCATTTATTTAACATTTGTTATGTGCCAGGGGCTGGTACATGTTGGTTCCTTCCACAAATTGATGCCTTTGTTTGTGGGTCCCCTGGCTGGCTGCCTGGCCCCCACTGCCCCCTCACCCACCCCCACTGAAACTACCACCTCAGGGGCCCCCTGGGTGAAGTGCCCCATCCCACCCTGGGCACCAAGCATGGCCTGCCCGGCATTCTCCTGGCCCGGCTGGCCTGGCCGAGGTGTGTGGCCCACCCTCCTTGGTGCTGTGTGGGCTTTGTCAAGAATGGGGTGGGTGTCCCTGGGCACCCTGAGGTGGCTGCAGGGACTCTGGGGGGCTTTTCTGTTGGACATAACATTGGCCTTTTAGAGTCAGTCCCAGGACCCAGATCTCTACTTCCACCCTTCAACCAGCTGAACCAACGTGCCTGCCCCAAGCCAGGGATGGCACGAGATCCAGCCTTCATCTCGAGGGACGCCTCTGTCCTGGGAAAGCAGGGCCAGGTGTGAGCTGAGTGGGAAGCCGGGAAGAGGGGAAGCCTGGACACCGGGGAGCTCACATTAGTGGGGCTGGGGGTGGCGGTTGCCCCTGAGAGAGGGGAGGATGGGAGCTGCACTGGCAGTCAGTGACCTGCCACAGGAATGTGGAGCAACAGGTTTGCAGGTCCCAGGAGGGGAGTTGTGGCCCTGCAGGCCCTTCTGGACTGATCTTCTTCCCACAGCCTCACACCCTCACCTGTCAGCCAGGAAGGCTGTCCGCCAGGAAGGCTGCCAATATTACAGAGCACCAGGGTCAGAGGGCAGGGAGGCCCAGGCTGCCCCGAACACTGGGCGTCTTAGAGATGGCTTTGTGTCCCAGAAGTCATTCCCCCTCGAACAAACAAGCTGAGCAAGAAATACATCCAGGATACAACTAGGAACGGGAGATTCTCCTGCCCCCTGCCTGCCCAGGGCCTCTGACCCTGTTTGAAGCCAGGCCTCAAAACACAGTTCCAAACTTAGCAAAGGGGCTTACTTACATACCCTTCCACCTGTGGGCTGGGCATCAACACTGCATTTCCGTGACAGAACCCAAGCAGGTAAAATAAAACTCAGGGCGTGGTTTCCCACGGCTGTGGGCACCTGACTGAGATGACCCAGAGCCACAGGGACACTCAGGCAGCCCTCCTCGCTGTGGGCTGCATGGTTTGATTTTATACTGTGGCTTCCTGTTTGCTGCAGTTCACCTTCTAGACATGCCTGGCTCCGGAAGAAATGGAGTCCAGTTTGGATCAGCGGAGCTCAAACCAAGCAGCGGAGCTGGGTGGGCAACCTGAACCGAGAGGCGCATTACTCTTTGGCTGGGGCATTGGTGGGACTCCGCAGCATGAAATGATCTGAAAGGCGAGAGGCCAGAAATCCCTTCCTTTGGGTTAATGAGAGCCCTGTGGCCCAGCCCTACGCTGGCTGCTTGGCCCGAGGAAGATGCTCCTGCTGCTTCCTTCTGCCCCCAGCTCCGCATCCTTCCTCCCCACCTCGCTCTGGGCCCAGGGAGGCTGGCCTGCAGCAGCGCCAGTGTGGGCGTCAGCTGAGACAGGACAGTGAGGTCCCAGTGTCTTCAGCCTGAGTCCCTCCCTGCTGGGCTGGGGAGCAGCAGTGGCTGCTTTCTTCCCCAAAGGCCCCCAGTTCTCACAGAAGCCCTGTCCCACGCTACAGCACACCCAGATCCTGAAAACTGCCCCTTTCTTCCTCCCCTCAGGCGAGGGTGGCAACAGCTTTTCGCAGGGACCCCGCCAGCCCTTGTTGGCCCCTGACTCTGCCCACACCTCTGTGCAGTCTCCTCATCGACCCCTCAGCCCCCTCCGTTTTGCATGTGCTTCTGTTCCTGCCAGAACTGCCTGAGTCAGTGCTGAGCACGCAGAGCTTGGTTCCCGTCCTCATGTTGGGAGTGACTGTCTCATCCTCCTCTGTGACACTGGGGCTTATCTTCTAGGATGTGCTCCCCTTTGGGGTAAGACAGTTCTGGTCACCTCTGTGTCTGACTGGGGAAGGGGACAGCTGAGGGTAATGAGGGGACAGACAGAAGGGTTCGTTTCACTGTTTTCCAGGGCAGGCCATGCTGCCGGGACGGAGATTGGCCATGGGGTTCAAAGCTCATAAGTATGTTGCCTGGCCCCTGTTCAGAGGCCCAGCAGGGTAGAGTGGCTGGGATGGGACAGGCAGGTCCAGCCAGGCTGGGAGGGCCCTGCGGCCCTTCACGCTGGAGCCCTGGTCTTGCTGCTCTCTGAACATGACTCCCTGTTCTCCTGTACTAGGGGGTGCTAGACAAAAACAATAATGTCCCCTCCCTACCAAATACCCCCATCCTGATCCCTGGAACCTGTGAAGATGGCAAAAGGGACTTTGCAGGTGTGGTTAAGTTAAGGATCTTGCGATGGGGGCTTATGCTGGGTTATCTGCATGGGCCCTAAATGTAACAAGGGCCCTGGTGAAAGGGAAGCAGGAGGTCAGAGAGCAGTAGAAGTGATGACAGAGCCGGGTTGGAGTCATGTGAGGAAGGGGGCACGAGTCAAGAAATGTTGATGGGCCCAGCTGGTGTGGCTCAGTGGTTGAGCACTGACCCATGAACCAAGAGGTCAGTGGTTGATTCCCGGTCAAGGCACATGCCCAGGTTGTGGGCTTGATCCCTAGTAGGGGAGCATGCAGTAGGCAGCCAATCAATGATGCTTCTCTCCCATTGATGTTTCCATCTCTCTATCCCTCCTCCTTCTTCTCTCTCTCTAAAAGTCAATAAGAAAACATATTTTTTAAAAAAGGAATGCAGATAGCTCCCCGAAGCTCAAAGAGGCAAGCACACAGATTCTCCCTTGGAGCCCCCAGAAGGAATACAGTCCTGTTGACACCTTGGGTTCAGCCCAGTGAGACCGACTGTAGAGACCTGGCCTCCAGAACTGTTGAGATCATCCATCGGTATTATTTTAAGCCACTAAGTTTATGGTGAATTGTTACAGCAGCCACAGGAAACTTATACACAGGGCAAGGTCCAGGTCCCAGAGAAGTGGAGGCAATCATAAATTCTGGGCTCTGCTCCAGCTACAACTCACTCTGTTGCAGGAGCAGTAGTCACTGGGGACCTGACTGTACCTTCCCGGTGGCTCACTGTCTTCATTTTGGTCTAGAAGGCATGTGTATTTTTCCCCAGGTGGAATGCTGACACCATATTGCTTCATATCTCCGGAGTCTCAAAATCCAGTGTCATCAGGAACCATAGTAACATGATAACTTGGCTGAGTGGCATAAGGCAATGGGGAGTGGTGGGGCCCGTGGCAAAGGAGAGAATACAGGCCTTGCTTAAAAACATCAACTTTATGTAACATCAAGAGCAATAAATCCAGCCGAACAAAATCAATGTCTAATCTCTCTATGGGGCTTGTGGACTGGGATCTTGGGATCCCATATTTACCTTCTAGTTTCTGGCTGATCCCAAAGGAAGGTGGTCCCTGGGGTAAAGAATAGCACTGGGTGTGCTGAGGGCTCCCCACTCCACACCCCTGCCCAGACCTCCATCGTATGAGCCTGTATGTTTTATTAAAAAAATTTTAAATAGTCAGGTGGGAACTATGGGACCTGATGGCTAGCTGGCTCTGCCTCACCTCCCTCATTCTTCCCACCTGCACAAACCCTCAAAGTCTATCCAGGGGACCTCTTCTCATTAGCTCCGGGGCACAGTCTCTCTCCTCCCTCTCCAACAAGGTAGGCCCTTGTGTGGAACAACCAAGAGGCTACTGTGGTTGAGACAAGCTGTATCCAATCCAAACCCTGGGTGAGACTGCAGGGGACTCAGAAAAGAGGAATACTGTCCCAGAAAATGACCAGAACACAGATGTTATAGAAAAGAGCATGGGCTTTGGAGTTAGACAGACCTGGGTGAGGCCCCACTTCACCACCAAGCTGTGTGACTTTGGTCAACACACTTAACCTCCCTGAGTCTCAATTTTCCCATCTTTAAAATGGGGATAATAATCTTTGCATCGTTGCTGTGAGGATTAAATCAGATAATGTGTGTAAAGGGCGGTGCCTGGCCTATAGGAGGGTTTCTGTGCACAGACTCTGGAACCAATAGCTTGGTGTAGAATTCTCTCTAGTGTTTGCATGACCTTGGTTAAGTTACTTTATGCTTCTGTACAGAATTTTCTCACCCACAAAATGGCTTTACTGACACTCTCTCTCATAGGGGTGTTGGGAGGATGAAATGGGACAGCACATGTCAAGGACTTAGTCCGTGCCTGCACTTGGTAAGGACTCCATGAGCACATTAATGCTTTCTTAGGTCCATTCTGACATTGGTGAGCATGTGTCTCTTGTACCTGGTTTCTGGGTGTGGAGTGGAGACGTCAGAGCCTGTTTCCTGGTTTTCACTAGAGGCTGACCACAGTGTCCCTGCACCTCTCTACCTAGCTCCTTCCTCCATTTTTACAATTATTTTTTCTCCTGTCCCCAGTCACCGTCTGTAACATCCCCAGGCACCGATCTGGGGGGCAGGGCCGCTGGGCTCCACAGTGGGTCTGGGTGGGGCCCAGACTGCCCGCTGTCTGAGAAGCCCCATTAGTCACTGGAGAAGATGAGCGTTGTGCGGCCCTTGGCCCAGATGAATGAATCACTTCGCACGCTGCGTTCTTATCTAGGCTCGAAACAGAGGCCCTGTGTGCTGCTTTTGCGTGTATTGTTTCTCTCCATGCCGTGATTCAGAAAATGCCAGTCACTCAGACACGTGACTCTCATCTTCTGCCAAGGAGCTGAGGGGAAAGGTTGGCTGGGAAACCCTCAGAGCACGGGAGGGCTGCTGTGACTGAGCCAAGAGAGCCAGAGGCTGGAATCATGAAACCATCATCAAGAAGATTCCTGGGGGCACAGGTCTTAGGAGACCAGAGACCCGCCCACAGGAGCAGCTGCTGGGGGCAAAGGGCTCTAACATGCTGCACAGGCTCTGCCCATCCCAACCCCGGCAGAGGAAGGCGGTTATTTTGTCCGATTATAAATGTAAAGCTTGATTATACAAAAATCCTGACCAATACAGCAAACTATAAAAAAGAAGGACGTATCTCCTGTATGCTGCCACTGGACACCGCTTTGACGCATGAAGACATTTTCCATGTGTCTTCAGGCTCAAGCTCTGTTCTACTGAGCTACTGGCCTTAGCCCAGGCCCTATCCTGGCTCCTGCCCCAATGTCCTGGGGAGATGGGTCAGATGCTGGTTCCGGCATATGAGGTCTAGTCCCAACACGGCCATTAGCTGGCTGTGTGCCCTTGGGCAAATCACTCTGAGTTCTATTTTTCTATGCAGTTAACAATGGGATAATAATTAGGCAAATTTGCTGAGAGGATTAAAGGCTTGAAGGGAAGTTAACTGCAACCCTGTAAAACCTCTTCAAATGTAAGGGAGTGTTGGCTTGAGACCCCTTCCCCTGTCTCGGCTGATATAACCTGAAGGGTAGTCTTGCACCCAGCGACCCTGCTCCATGGCTGAACTGGGTCTGCCCATCTCACCAAAGGCTTTCCCCAGAATTGGCTGTGAGGAGGAAGGTCTCGGGCTGGGCCCCCAGTCATGGCGGCACCACGACTGAACATGGGCTGGGCCCCGAGGCAGGCAGAACAATGCAAAGCCCTGTTTCATCACTGGTTTTGAACCAAGATAACTCTCTTCCATCACCTCCCACGCTTGCCATGCCTGGGCTAATTCTCAGTGCCACCTGCTCAGAAGCTGTGTCTGATTTCAGGAACCTTTATGAATCTCCTGATTTGTTTTATCATTTTAGATTTTAGTGAATGCTAGTAAAATACTTAGCATGAAAAGGGGTTGTGCACTTACACCAGGGATGGTAATGACAATATAAGACTATTAGTTTAGCGCTGGCTGGTTGCTCAGTGGTTAGAGCATCAGCCCTCAGACAAAGGGGTCGCAGGTTCTGTTCCCAGTACCTGGGTTACAGGATCCCCACCCCAGTGGGGGGGTGGGGTGTGAGAGGCAATCAGCCAATGTGTCTCTCTCATGTCAATGCTTCTCTCTCTCTCTCTCCCCCCCTCCCTCCTTCTCTTCTACTCTAAGAAAATAGATGAAAAAAAATATCCTCAGGTGAGGATTAACCACCATAACAAAAAGAACATTAGTTTAGCTGTTTCCAAACTACTTCTCATATCCTCAGTGATACACCTACAAACTTACATATTGGGGATTATCGCCATTCCCACCTACAGAAGATGAGGAGGAGGCTCCTGGGACCCATGTCTCTAAGTAGCAGAGTATTTCCCAATTCACAGTTAAAAAAACACACACACGTACAGAAACACCAGCTGACCATGCTGATAGCAAGGAAAAGGAACAGACTGAATAGTTCATCTGTCTCAACTCCCCTTTTGATACAAATTTACCCAGATCAGGGGCCGTGTCCTGCCATTAGTCCTACTGGGGATTCCGCACCCATGAACCTTCTAAAAATGCAGACACTGTGGCAAGCACTGGGACTCTGAGCACGAAGGGAAAGCTCCAGGGGAGAAGGCAGAGGTGCCTCTCTTCAGAGTTCATGTTTCACTGAGATTCAATTAGCCATCACATGACCTTCGACGGAGTGGGAAACAGGTTGAGTGAGGATGGTGAATGGATAGAGGACAGGTAAAGGTAAAATGCTCCCCAAAGTGGTTTTGGGCATCATTGGGTGACCAGCATAAAGAGGGGGGAATAGCAAGGGGTTAAGAGCATATCCTGGGGAGTCAGCCTCCCAATCCTGGTTCTATCACCTCAGCTGTGTGACTGTGGGTGAGTCCTACTGCCTCTCTATGCCTCAGCTTTCTCATCTTTAAAATGGGGACGTACAGTAATTGTGTTTAGTTCTTATGGATGTGACCTAATCAATATGCCAATTGTTGGTGCTAAACAAGAGGCTGCTGACCTGTCCACACAAATTAGGCTCTAACTCTAGCCCGTGAGGGTCAGAATAAAGCATCGAGCAGCTGGTATTAAGCGGCGTCTATGAGGTGGGGGATGTTAAACCCCAGAAATGCTATAGGCCCTATAGTATAGGGCAGCCGTGGGCAATCTACGGCCCGCGGGCCGGATCCGGCCCGTTTGAAATGAATAAAACTATTGAAAAAAAAGACCGTACCCTTTTATGTAATGATGTTTACTTTGAATTTATATTAGTTCACACCAACACTCCATCCATGCTTTTGTTCCGGCCCTCGGGTCCAGTTTAAAAACCCATTGTGGCCCTCGAGTCAAAAAGTTTGCCCACCCCTAGTATAGGGCAACAAAGATCCCTACACCATGAGAGATCAAAGGTGGGATTCAAAACACTCTCACCCAAAGTGAGGGGGCGTGGTCCTCAGGTCAATAGCACCCAACAAGTAGGTATGAAGACCGGTCATTACCTAAGTCACATTTCCGCTGCGTCACCTGTTCACTGTGCCTATCCCACAGCACAAGTTAACCGCCCTTCCGCCCTCAGCAGCGTTCTCAACTTGAGAGGGTCCCTCACTTCTCCAGTTCTGTAGGGCGGCTGGAGTGAGCACAGGGGTGGGATCGGAGGGCTGCAAAGGCCTTCATATGTAGAGTTCTCAACCCCCAGCATGCCTTCGGTCCTCTCACAAAAGTTTTGCAAATCCCAGAGTTAAAGACCCCCAAGTGTTGCTAAACACCCCGCCCGCAGAGTATTGATTTAGGTCTCTGAGTTGTTATCAAGATTCTGGGGCTCAAAATGTGCTACCAGGCCAGCAGCTTCCTTCCTTCTGTGCATAAGGCGGGGAGTGTGGGTGTCCGGGTGTAGCTCTGTGACTCTGGCATCACTTGCTGTCCCCAGCACACGTCTTGAATGAACAAATAGGATGAGTTCTCTCCTCTCGATCCTATGATCCCACGGACAACACTTAGCTCAGGGCCTTGGCTTCACTCACTGGACTAACTGGTCTCCCTCCCACCAGCCCTATCCAGTTCCACATTCCACACTTTTGTGAGAATGGCCTTTTTAAAGTGCAAATTTGATAATGCTACCTCCCTTCATCCCTCTATTGCCACCCTGCATAAACCCTCAGGTGGTTCCCACTGCCTGCCATGCATTTGAAACTCCCTCAAGGCACAGCCTCAGCTCCTCTCTCCAGCCTCACCAGGCCCTCCAAGCCCTCCTCTCAGGCCCTACCAAACACCTTGCATGCCCTGATGATGCAATACAGTCTCAAACCATCATGCGTTTGCCTGTGCCATTGCCGGTGCCTTGCCTGTCACAGCCCCTCTGTAGAGAACTGCCATGCTCAGCGGAAGCATCCTATCCCCTGGAAGCTTCCTCTGACTGCAGAGCCAGGAGCTCCTGGTGTTCCCACAGTGCCCACACAGCGACTTCCAAGGAGGCAGCTGAAAAGCCTGGACTGGCCTCCCCGCTCTGGACACTAGGGGGCAGTGGAGTGTAGGTGAGCAGCGGGTGGACAGCTAGCTACCTGAGGCTGCTGAGCTGGTGCTGGGGAGTTACCTGGCTCTGTCCTTACACACACACACCGCACCCCTGGAATGCTGAGAGCTCTCCTGCAGGTCTCCTGGCCTCCGCCACGCCATCTTCACTCCTCTTTATGCACAGGGCTGTGCTCAACCACCATCCTTAGCCATTATTTTCATCACCTTTTCTCTTCCCCACCCCACCCCACCTTTCCTCAAGAACAGTCAGTAGCTCCTTATTATTTTCATATTATGGCCAAGCCTCTCATTTGGGGTTTCTTTTGTTATATTTTATTGATTTTTTTACAGAGAGGAAGAGAGAGAGATAGTCAGAAACATCGATGAGAGAGAAACATCGATCAGCTGCCTCCTGCACATCTCCCACTGGGGAAGTGCTCTTTTGTTTATTAAAGTTTTGCAGCTGCAATAGCAATAAAAAATAAGAAAAATAATTTATAAGTCCATCCATAATTTGTATTTTGTGTCCTGTGTATGTATGGTCAGGGCATAGATACATTTTTTGAATTTAAGTGCTATGGCCTAATTTAAAATTATAGGCAATTTTCAAATTATCAATCCGACTTTATAAACATCAGTATGAAGAAATGCCAGCTTGGCTTCAAGGCTATGCCCACCAGCCTTCGCGTCCCATTCAACCACCCCCAGCACAGCTTCTGCTGCTCCTTTGAGACCAGACTCCTTGCTCAGTCCCTGTCCTGGTGTCCATACCTACCAGCCTTTCTGAAACACCCTCCCCTTCCTTCTCTACTAGGTCACTGACCCCTCCAGACCTCTGCTCAAACCTCTCTTCTATCACAGCAGGCAGCCTGGTTGGGCAGGACACCCCTTTCTGATGCAGCTTCCTGAGGGTAGACCTGGCCGGGGGACCTGCCGTCCACCGAGTCTATTCGTGTCCTACGGCAGCTCTAACAAACCATCACAGACTTGGTGGCTTACAACAACAGAGGTTTAGCTCTCACAGTTCTGGAAGCCACCAGTCTGAAATGAAGGTGTCAGCAGGGTCACATGCTCCACAGAGGTTCCAGGGGAGAATCCGTCGTTGCCTCCTCTGGCTTCTGGAAGAGGCCAGTATTCCTCGAGCATCAGCCAGTTTCTGCCTCCGTCTTCACATGGCCTTCTCCCCTGTATCTCTTTGTCTCAAATCTCCCACTGAGTCACTTTTATAAGGACACTTGCTATTGTATTGGGTAACCCAAGGTAATCTCCTCTTCCAAGATCATCCACAAAGATGTTCTTCCAAATAATGTAGCACTCACAGGTTCCAGGGATTCGGACGTGGACATATCTTCTTGGGGGCCACCATTCAACCCACTACAGTCTCAATTATGAGGCTAGTCAGGGCCAGCTGTCAGGATCAGTGTGGAACAAAGTGGGGGTTCCCTAACCTAGCTGACCACCAAAATCACAAGTGGGACCTGGAAATGCCTCAGCTTGACTCAGAAATGCAGATTCAGGAGGTCCAGGACAGTGCCTGGCCATCAGTCGGAATCAGATAGGTTCCGCTACAGTAACAAACAACCCCAACCTGTCACTGGCTTGACACAACAAGTTTCCTTCTTGCTCGCTCTTTCCAATGATCACTTGGATTGGTTTGGGGCTCTCCCATGACTTGTCCTTGCCCCAGGCTGACTGAGTAGCCACCATCTGACAAAGTTGGGGGAGTGGGGAGAGAAACTGTGGTGATTTATGAACTGGCTTAAGGCCATTTCCAGAAAGTGGTACTCATCACTTCCTTGGCCATGCACTTACACTTCATACCTGGGAGAACTAGGGCTCCAGAGGTTTGGGGGAGCCTGGCAGTGTCCTTTAGCAGAGTTGTCACATCTCTGACTAGGGTCTCCTCACTGACCAGGGCACCAGGCAGTGAGTACAAGGGTGGGGCCTGCCGCCTGCAGGTCTTACCTGTGAGTGCTCCTCTGCAAACAGCAGAACTTACCCAGGTTAACTCAAGCTGAGAATGAGCTGCATGGTTTGCAGAATTAACTAGAAGCCTGGCCAAACAGGTTCAGGAAAACAGGCAGGGCATACCCAAGGGTGGCCAGGCAGCTGAGACCCTAGTCACAGCCACTCAGTCTGGTTAGGATGCCAGTAGAGGTGCTGCAAACTGGTGTCATGATGACTAGACCCTTGACCCCACTGCTACAGCTGTGTCATCTCTAACTGCCCGTTTCTCCCTTGAGAGACAAAGCCACAAGCATCCCCTGGGCTGAGACTGGGTCACAGGTGGGCCTAGAGGACTGCCTCCCATTAGGACCACACATTAGTGGGCCACCTCCAACCAGGGAGGGGACTCAAATGTGGGCCAGCAAAAACCAACAGACATCCTCTACTGAGGTGACCTGCTCCTTCTCCAGAGTGAGCTCATTTTGTGCACTTGATTCTCTAAGGAGCTCCTTCATTCTTTTTTGGGGTGGGTGGGGGGAGGAGGTAGGGTAAAGAGAGATGTAGCATTTGCTTCATCGTCTCTGCATCGGTCCCACGGAGGCCACCAGCATCACCCAGCAGAATCAAGATTTAGATGTGTTGTTCCCCAGAAGGACAAGGTCAGGGAGCAGGAGGAGGAAGCAGGACAACCAGGCTGCACAGAACAGGGTGCAGTCTGTCAGGGAAGTGAAAACAATGTGTGAAGAAACCTGTTTGGCTTGAAATGGTTGTGCAAACTGGCATAGCTGTTTGTCCTAAGTGTTGGCTGCCGACCAAGTTATTTTGACCCTTAAGAACTCTGATGCTTCAGGAAACTGAGTCCATTTTTAGCAGCAAGCCTTTCCTCACATCATGGGGCCCACACAGATACCTGGGATCCAGGCAGTGTCGCTGGGGAAGGAGGTGCTGGCCCTGCTCAGAAGGAGAGCAGCCCCAGAGACGGAGGAAGGGAGGCAGAATGGGAGAATCATGACTTTCCTAAAACAGCGGTTCATACAAGGGACTGCACAGGCCCAGGACAGGTAAAATACACAACTCCCAGTTAAATTTGAATGTCAGGCAAACAACATGCAATATGGGGATACACTTATACTTTTAAGATTGCTTTTCTAATATTCAAATTTAATGAGATGTCATGTATTTTTATTTGCTAAACCTGGAATTATTACTTGCGTGCTGCTTTTCTTTTATTTATTTTGAGGCTTAGGTTAGATTTTCTTGGAATCAAGGTTTTTCACTGCCAAAAGAATACAAGTTTTGAATGTCATAGCTAGTCCTTCATTTTTTTCCACACTGAAAACTTGGCTGTAGTGAATGTTCAATGCATTCTTTCATTCCATACATATTTTATGGAGCCCCTTTGAAGTCCCAGGCACTGGTGCAGACCATGGGGATAAAATTGATGCCAAAATTCCCAGTCAGGTCCCAGTTCATTGTCTCACAAAATTGAAGAATGAGTTCAAGGACAAAGATGGTAAGTGAAAACAAAGTTTATTGAGAGATAGACTGACTCCTTGCAGCAGGGAGCAGCAGGGAGGGGGCCCAAAGCAGGTTTCCAGTTAAGATTCTTGGTCTAGGGGTAGATATATGTTTTGTTGGCTTCTGATTGGTTCTTTCAAAGAATTCTGACTTAGCAACATCCACACATTTTAAAGCTCAAGTTCCCACTGGTGAAACAGACCTGATTAGAGTACTGCCACTTCAGGTCCAAGGTGACATCATTGTCTCCACCCAGCTGGGTTGCCTTAGCAACTCCCACCTAGCTGGGTTCAGCTCTAGGCTACTTTGTTTTTCTCCGCAGTTTTTTTTTTTTTTTTTCTCTTGGAATAGGATACAGTCAGCAAGCTGCATTCTGCCAGTGCCTGTAATGTTCCACTCTCCATCCCTGACTGCCTAGCCCTCCTCTATCTCCTCAAATGAGGTGAATGAGGCAAAGCCACTGCCCTCCAAGAGCTCAATTTGAGTCAAGGCAGATGGTGAACCACAGATCACGTGTGGCTAAAAGAGCAAGGTACAGAGAGGGAGTTGACACTATGTGGATCTTGGCAGAGCAGAGAATAAGTGAAGCAGTAGGTGATGCTAAGCAGGCACTGCCCCTGGCACACTGGTTTCCAAAAGTTGTTCGTCAACATTGATGAGCACAGCATTTGGGAAGACACTGATCCTATTAGCATAGTAAAGCAACCACTTTCTGTTTGGTTGGCTTGGAAAATATGACATTGCAGGACATTTCCTTGGGGTTGACTTCAGGATCTAACACCAGGGATGTGATCTTACGATTTATAATAACAAACATATATGTGGTCTTCCCAGGGTCCCAGCACAGAGCTTTTAAAACCCCTGGAATTCCCTAAGTGAGGAGAGTGCTAAAGGTGTTATGTTAATGAGGTGACTTCTGGACCTGATGGTGGGGACTGATTGCCAGGAAGCCAACCACATGACTAGGGGGTTGGAACTTTCAGGCCTGCCCCCCAGACATCCTGGGAGGAGAGAAGGGCCTGGAGGTGGAGTCAACTGCCAGTGGCCAATGACTTAGTCAATCATGTCTGTGCAACGAAGCCTCCATGAAAACCCAAGCGGACTGGGCTTCTGGGTTGGTGAACACATGGGAGGTTCGAGTGGCCCCCTCAGAGACCATGGAAGCGCCGCGCCCTTTCTCAGACCTTGCCTATGCATCTCCTCCATCTGGCCGTTCCTGAGTTATGTTCACAGTGAATAAACCTGTGATCTTTTAAGTAAAATGTTTCTCTGAGTTCTGTGAGCTGCTCTACAGAATTAATAGAACCCAAGGCAGAGAGCATGGGAACCTCTCATTTATAAGCAGCTGGTCAGAAGCACAGGAAACAACGCGGGCTGTGATTGGTATCTGAGGAGGGGCGGGCAGTCCTGGGGGACTGAGCCCTTAAGCCCGTGGAATATGATGCTATCTCTGGGTAGATAAAGTCAGAACTGAGTTGAATTCTTAGATACTCCGCTGGTGCCTGAGAATTGCTTTTTGGAGGTGAGGGACCAACACACATGTTGGAACTGGGTTGGGGAACCTAATTGAAGGGTCTGGCCAAGACCTGCTGGTTTGGGCTGAGGGGAGGACACAGTCTAGACCAGTGATGGCGAACCTTTTGAGCTCGGCGTGTCAGCATTTTGAAAAAGCCTAACTTAACTCTGGTGCCGTGTCACATATAGAAATTTTTTGACATTTGCAACCATAGTAAAACAAAGACTTATATTTTTGATATTTATTTTATATATATATATTTTTAAATATATTTTATTGATTTTTTACAGAGAGGAAGGGAGAGGGATAGAGAGTTAGAAACATCGATCAGCTGCCTCCTGCACATCTCCCACTGGGGAAGTGCCCGCAACCCAGGTACATGCCCTTGACCGGAACCAAACCCAGGACCTTTCAGTCCCCAGGCCGACACTCTCTCCACTGAGCCAAACCAGTTTCGGCTATTTTATATATTTAAATGCCATTTAACAAAGAAAAATCAACCAAAGAAATGAGTTCGCGTGTCACCTCTGACACGCGTGTCATAGGTTTGCCATCACTGGCCTAGGAGCCACGTTGAACCATGTCTGTGAGACTCTGTCCCGGCCCTTACCAGTGACAGGAATGTGGCTGAAATGAAGATATTCTGGAGGAAGGTTCAAAGGACAAAATGCTCTCCACCTTATTAACTCCCAAGTAAACACCTCAGTATTAACAGATGAGTAAACCCAAAGGAACTCAGTCTTATGAGTTGTTCTTTACCGCCTGAGGAAACAGCAAGGGCAAAGGAAAGTACTGTGTTATCCCGAGCATTATTATCCTTTTAAAAAAAAATCATTAGAGGATATTACTTCCTTTCTGGAAGAACCTCTCTTCTGGGAACTGGGACTGACTTTGGAAGGGCGCTGCCCTTCCACACTGAGCTCTGGATTGGGTGTCTGACGATGGGTGGCAGCCGGGCTCGTGGTGGCCGGTCTGAGGTTCAGGAGACTCAGCCCTGGAGCTGGGTCATACTCCCCTAGGAAGACGTGAGGTCTCCAGCATGTGACCAGGCCGTGGTGGGCTCAGCCGCAGTGTGGGCCGTGGAAACGAGGCTCAGCCGGTTTTGTGAGAGTCCAGAACAAGTACATGTAGCCCGAGGGTGTGTGAGCCAACCGCAAGCCTGTGGAAACCAAGGACGTTGTTGTCTCCTGCTCCCATGGGAGTCAGAAATAGAACTCTGCCCTTTGTCCTTGAGGAGCTGAGGCAACTGCTCGTGGGTGTCACCAACCACAGGTCCCTTTGTTCCTCTCTCCCGCCCACTCTTCTGCTCCATCCCTCCCTCCCCTGACCTCAACCACAGCCTGTGGACACTGTGGGCTGTGCTCAGCCTGCTGTCTGGCATCTGGGCGAAGATGGACCCCCCTTCCCTGCACGAGGAGCGCCTCTGGAGAATGTGGCTGCTGCTGGAAGCGGCACAGCTGTTTCCTCGCCCACATTAGCATCACACCCAAAACCCTCCTCAAGAGCTGACCCTGACCTGGGGCCATTCAGACACACTGGGCTTTTTCCTGGCAGTAACTCTAGTGCCAGACACGTGTCTAGGGTTTTAAAACTTCATTAACTGAGGCTCACAGTAAGAAATACTGTGTATTTTCCATTGCATTTGTGCATACACTATGTACTGGATGTCTTCCACGCATGCATCCCATCTGGCTCCCTGCCCTCAGGCTTCCCTGGGGTTCAGCTAGTGGGCAGCCCTGTAGGAGGTGGGAGAAAGGGAGAGGGTGAGGGTAGGTACTTATTCCCCACACCCCAGCTGGCTGGTCCCCTCCCTCTACTGATGATCACAGCTCCTGTCTGAGCCTCTCCACACCATTCTCTCTGTCCCCAAGTTCTGGAAATGCCAGATTCTATTATACTTGTTAAGAATGCTATTCCACCCACTAAACTGACTCCATGACCCCCTTGAAGGTCTCGACCCCAGTTTGAAAGTGTTGCTTAGAGCCAGCCCAGTAGAGGCAGCTCTCAGCTAGCATCCAGCAGAAGTCAGCATGGAACATGCCTCAGGGGTTGTCAGGTGACTGCAGAGTGGGTGTCTCATGGGGATGCCCTTGGGAAAGGTTGGGCTCCTCTCGGGGGTTAGGGGGGGTAGTTCCTGTCTGTGGTCATCACATTGCAGGGAATGGGTTTCCACACCAGAGTTGGTTAGAAGCCTCAGAGGTAGCTGGGCTCTGGGGTGACTCACATCACAACAGGAATGTAAATACCACGGTGCTAATTCAGCTATTCATGGGGAGGATACTGCCATCGAGTGGGCTGGAGATCCATGCCTGCCATCAGCACCCTCTCCAGTGGGGAATTCTATCTAGAACTCCTGGCTATCCCGGGGAGGCACTGGGCCAGCACAGCCTCAGAGCACGGGAGTCCTTCGAAGCCTGGAGCCCATTGGGTGTCCTGGGCACCTTCTCTCTGGGGTGCCTGCCTCAATGCCTCTTGGTCCCTACATCCTTGCTGACCCATTCACTGACTCTCTTGTTCTATTCCCTTCTGTGTCTGAGCAATTGAAGCTACTTATTTCAATTCTTGGTGGTGGCAGATGGGGGTGGCTGTGTCCATCATGGCCACCCCGACTGTCTGACAGATGGTCCAGAGATGTGTGACCAGCGTCTCTAGCCAATCTGCAATAACCATAAGTACATATTTATTGAATGCTTCATAGAAAGCTCTGTATGGCACCGAGGACTTTTTTGTCACAATCTCATTTCTCTCCCATAACAAGCTGATGAGATAGTAACAATCTCCCCATTTTGTACATACAGGGACTGAGGCTCAGAGAAGTCAGGTGACTTGGTTGAGGCCATAGCATAAGTCAATAGCTAAGTGTTCCTAGAAACTGTGACTATAAGTGTGTCCTCCGAAAGGACAGGGAATATCATCCCTCGCCCTACAAGTTCTCACTCCCTGAAGACAGGACTGTGCCCCCTTCAGTAACCTGCCTTCCCAGCCAGCTTGCCATCTGCAGTGCCCAGGGGTGCCCTGTTACCCACAGTTCCTGATGGACGCAGACTGGGGACCAGCCTCTTGCCAAAAAGGGAAGGCCTATGGGAGCCTCAGACCACAGGGAAGTGACTGGACTGCATGGACACAAGAGACCGTGGCGGGTGACTCAGCTGTGCAGCTGATGGACATGGACAGACGTCAGTCCTCAAACCAAGGCCCTTCCTTTCTTCCCCTGGAACAAAGACAAATCCTGGCTCTGTGATTTGGTTGCCATAGGAACTAGAAAACATTGGGTAACATGGGACCTCGGGACAGGTAGGTCCAGGTAAAAACAACTCTTTCCTGACCCTGAACTCTGAATTCCAAGCACCTAACCTATCTGCAGATTAGGTAACTAGCCAGGGGGAGTTACACTACCACCTGGATTAAATGACCATGTCTGAACCAGGAAGTCTGGGGCATTCACAAGTCTGCGTGACCATATTCTGGCCAATATTCCTGCTGTGAAGAAATGGATCTCGAATGTGCTTTCTGCTTAGGAGACTGAAAATGATGTGATGTGCCCGCCCCCGATGTGGGCCCTGTCCTAGGCCCTGTGGGCAACATGAAGAGAGACACCGATCCCCACGCTCAGAGAGCTCTGGGCACAGGACACACACTGGGACAGTACAGCCAGGTCCCAGCACAGTCAGGAATCACTGGGGAACAGTGAGGGAGAAGAGTGGGGAGGGGGTTCTGGGAGGGGTGGAGTTTGATGGAGTGACCCAGAACTCTCCATTCCCAGCCAGCCTAGCTGAGGGTGGCCATGTTCACTCACCGGTGAGAGGTCCTGGGTGACAGCTGGGGCAGGGGCTAGGATTCTCGTATAGGCTCGGCCATCTCTGCCTTCTCTGACTGTCGCTTTCTGGTTCTCCTGTCCCCCCTCCCAGTCCCTCAATGCACACTGGGCACTGCTGTGTAGGGCACTCAGCTCAGATGTCCAGACAACAATGTCCCACCCTCCCTAAGATTAAACAGGTTCCCCTCCAGACTCATCCCTCCCTCCCCTCTCCCCAGATGTCTCCTCTTCCCTAAAGTGACAACATATTCCAGGATTAAAGCCATTCTCTATAGTCACCCTGTGGCCAACGTCCGATGAGCGGGAGTCTCTCACAGGAGTACCTCCCTGCATCCCCAGCAATTCAGACTCAAAACCTGGAGACAGGACTCACATCCTGCCCCACAGCCTATTACCTTCTTATCTCTTCTCTCTTGGTTCACTGCCCAACCAAGTCCCATAACCAGGAAATCTTGTTGGCACCCATGATTCCTCTGGTCATCCCTCACACCCACTGGTCAGCAAGGCCTGTTGACTATGGCCCCGGAATGGCTTCTGCTGGTGTCCCCACTGTGTCAGCTGCCCTGGTGCTGTCGTGGATGAAGGTGCCAATCTCCTTACTCATCCCTGCCTCCTGCCTCTACCTCCTCCATCCTGCATGTGGGGGTCAGAATTCACTTTCTGACACAACTCTGGTCATGGTGCTCCTGCTCTGAAACCCTGCATCTCCTTCCTGCCTAAGAGCGACACCCAGGCTCCTTGGGAGGGCAGGAGGCCTCCCAGTGTGGCCCCAATCTTCCTTCCCAGCCTCCCCTCCCGGGGGGAGGGGGGGCTCTCTCTCTCTCTTTCTCTCTCTCTCTCTCTCTCTCTCTCTCTCTCACACACACACACACACACACACACACACACACACACACACACACACCATAGCCAGGGCTACATCACCCTGTTGTTCTCTGCTCCTTGTCCTTTTCTGGCATCACCGCTTTGTCATGCTGACTCCCCTGCCTGAAACCCCAACTTCCCCCAACCGAAGGAACTCCTACTCCTCAAGGGCCCAAGCCTAGCTCAAGTGTCTCCCCGACCCCATCCCACCTCCAGGTCCAGGGCAGAGTTCCCTACACCTCCTCTGTGCTCCCACAGGAGTCAGGCAACTTCCACACTGAGCAGAAGTTCCTGTTCCCAGCCTCCTCCACTAGCCCGCCACCTGCTAGCGTTGGTCCCGTCCTGTTCCTCTGTGTGCCTGGCACCCAGCCCAAGCACGGGCTCCTCGAATGACACACAAGTCCCTGGGTCCAGCTCTCAGCACTCCTTCTCGAGACCTCTTGCTACTTGTCACTCAGTGTAAGCCTCAACCTCCAGGCCTCTGTCCTCCATCACCCCCCCATGCCAGGACCGGCCCGGTGACCCTGTGCCCCTCACAAAGGTCGGCTGGCATTTCTGTGGGGAGATCACATACTCCACGACCCCTGTGCCAGAGCCCCCACTGTTCTCTCACCAGAATCGCCCCCCCCCCCCCCCCCCCCCGCTAGCCTACCCTCATTCCCTGAGGTGGTGCAACCCAGGCTGCTCAGAGGTGCCTTCTCCAGTCCTCTCACTCAGGATTTACTCCCCCACCCCTTCCCCCGCAGCCTGTGAACCACACCTGGCCTTCCATCCTTGCTGTTAACCTGAGTTTTCTTCCTCTAGACCAGGGGTGGGGAATGTCCAGCCCGTGGACTGAATAAGGCCTGAGAAGTTATTTGGTCTGGCCCTGCCAAGGCATTAGGGGTGAGTTAATTCAATGTTTGACCAAATATAGCTGGCTAGTTTTTAAGTTGATAATTTTGTATGGTCCGTGAATGATGTTATAAACATTCAAATGGCCCTTGGCAGAAAAAAGGTTCCTCACCCCTGCCCTAGACTGTGGGTCCCCCAGGGGCAGAAGCCCGCCTCACTTATTTCCATTTCCCTATGGTACTTTGCCTAGGCACAGAGAACAGCTACCCCCAAATGCTTGTGGAGGTGCTGAATCCTGCCATTGCCCTAGAGTGCCCCCCTGGAGCCTGTGACAGGTTGGCCACCTCGGTCACAAAGGGGAGCAGGTGCCCTGTCTCTAACCAGTGGGCTGATGGAGTCCTTATTTTTCCCCAGAGGGGTGCAGGAGCAGAGGGAAGAGTGGCTCCCTCAGCTCTGAAGTCAAGCACCTCACAAGAACACTGAGGCTCCCAGGCCAGCTGGGGAATCTGAAGGCATTGTGACAGCCCACCTTGCCCTGGGCACTTGGCCACTCCCTCTTCAGGGCCTTCAAGCAGGGCTGGCTTTGCAGAGGGGCATTAGCAAGCTGACTAAGGCAGGGAAGCCCTGGAGAATATCTGACATAACCACCCAACAGCTTCCCTTAAGTTAGGCCACACAGGTCTTCCTTCAGGTTAGGCACAGGTGTCCATCCATCCATCATGAGGCCCGGTGCCTCCTGGGAACATGCATGGCATGAGCTCAGGGCTGGAAGGGGGCTCCCCTCGGCCCTGTCCAATGCCCAGGGCTCATTTGCCTCTTTCTCCTCCTCATCCCCTCTTTAGCTTCTGCATTTTTATTCCCAGCCTCACATGACTTCCTTCCTGTCGACCTTGCCATTCCTTCAACCTGTACCTTCTCCTCCATTAGCACTTCCTATCTAACTGCCCGGGTGCAAGCTCATTATACCTCTATCTGAGGCATTGGGGTCTGCCTTGCCCCCTTCTTCCCCCTTTCCTCTCTCCGGAAAACTGGGTTTCCCAGAGGTTGCCATGCACAATGGTGGTGATGGCCCCTAGAGCCATAAGTGTCCAGGTCCTCAGGAACCCACTTTCTTCAGGCCACAAATTATTTAACCATTCACTGAGCACTTACACTGGGAGTCCTGGGAAACCAGAGGGCTGACACCTGCCTGCCCTCAGGGGACTTGTGCAGCAGAGGACCAAGGAGCCATTGGAAGGGCTGTGACAGTAGGGAGATGTGCAGGCTGCAAGGCACAGAGAGGGGCAGCTAGGGCTCTGCTGGGGAAGTGACGGCCAAGGGAGGCCCCAAGAATGGTTGTTGGCTGGGGAAATTTTATTCTATGTAGAGAGAAGCCAGAAAGAACACAGGGTCTTGGGGGAACTGCGAGCAGGTCCATATGCCTCAGAGTCAAGTGAGAATGGGAAGGGGAGGGAGTAGAGGCTGGAGAGAGGCAAGGGGAGACTCGTGCAGCACCTCCCGTGCATGAAAGGAGTTTGGATTCAATCCAAGAGCAACAAGGACTTGCCAAAGGGCCTTAAGCAGAGAGTGATTATACTGAGTAGCTAATGTAGGAAAAATTCATTTCTATCAGATAATGGGGAAAATGCTGGAGGAGGCTTGCTCTTGCCCAGGCTCACATTCATTGAATACACTGAAGAAGAGGCCAGAGACCTGTCCAAGGCCCACAGCAAGCAGGGACCCCATGCCTGTGCCGGGGCAGGTGGAGAGATAGGGGTGTACAAAGAGGGGAGTATTGGGTAAGGTGGAACACTTAGGTGTCAACTAACAGAAGTCAACTTGATCTGACTTAAGCCAAGAGGATATTGGTTGTAAAGCTGGAGGCCCAGGGCAGATGCAGGAGAACTCTCAGAGGAGCCTTGATTCAGAGACAGGGTGTCCTCAGCACCTCCCGTCCATGCTGCCCCTGCCCACCTGCTCCACCCTTCTCTTTGAGCCCTTCCTCAGTCCCTCTGGCTGCTGGTGAGCCTGCTCCCCACTGACCCGGAAGTGGAGTGACCCAGGACAGAGACCCTGAGAACCCCAGCACATCCAGTGTAAGCTGCTGTGCTCAGGGGTGTCCGATGTATAAACCCAGGGCTCCTGCTGGGCATTGGGGGGTGGTCCCCAGAGAAGAACTGTGTACTAATCTTGTAGGGAGAAAACACATAGATTCCTACAACCCAAAGGATTTTCATGACAATAGGTAATATTTTTGAGCACTTACTACTCCATGCTGAGCACTTTGCTAAGTGATTCACATGTATTTTCCTATTTAATTCTTGTGGCCCAGTGAGGTAGATGCTATTATTGTTTTCGATGTACAGGCCAGGAAACAGGCACAGAGAGTTCTGACTGAGCTTTCCCGTTCAGTTTTTTAAGGCACAACACCCCAGTCCTAGAGCAAAAAGGAAGAGAAAGGCCACCCTCTTACCCAGTGCTGTGCTGGTAAATGTTTAACAACCAGCTCTCTGGGGAGGAAACTCTGGCTTGTAGCATTTGCTGGTTTCCAAGGTGTAAATACTCCCATTATGGTTGATTTCAGGCTACCAAAGGAGCCAGTTGGAGCCGGCTCAGCACACTCTGCCTCTCACCCCCTGTGGGTGACCCCCAGAGCTGTGTCACGGGGCTCTGTGAGGGAGGGCAGTGGTTCTCAAAGTGTGGCTCCTGAATACTTGTTAGAAACTCAAACTACCTGACCTGACCCCAGACCTACTGATTGGGAAACCCTGGGGGAGGAGGGGAGGACCAGCCCCCCCACCAGCTTTCCCAGCCCTCCAGGGGGTTCTGATGCAAGCCCAAGTATGAGGTCCCCCGGGGCAATAAGGTAATGTGCCCTTTCACAAACCAAGCTGGTCCTAGTCTTCATCCTGGAGTTGGGAGAATGGGGCTTATTTCCCACTCTTTGCAGAGAGGCCAACTGAGGCCAGAGGGGTGAGGTGTGCTGGAAGGTGGTGGGTGGGCCAAGGGGGTTAAGGAGTCACCTGCCAGCTTTGGTCTCCCCTCCCATCAGGTAACCGGGTGGGGGATCTCTAGAGTCCCTCAGCCCTGGCCCTCCACAGGTCTGTGAAGTGATTTGCTCATGGACCCAAGGTGAGAGGGAGAGTGGAAAGGCTGAGCTTGACTCGAAGCAAATGGCCAGAGCAGAGGAAAGGAAGGAATCCACGGTCCTCCAGTGCTGGCTCCTCTGAAGAAGGGACTTGAGGAAACAGGTGCATAAAAGCATAAGGCTCAGTGGTGCCCTCAAGCTGCCCAGGGCCTTGAGGCCAGTCCAAAGGGGTTCCAAATTGAGGAAAGTCCCAGGACTAATGCAAAAGGGGCCAGACCAGCGATCTCTGCCTCAGATCTGAGCCCAGAAAACCTGAGATGGCTGATGGGGCGGGGATGGGCTGGGAGTCCCGGGTCCAAGTCCCGCTAAACTCTCTGTGAGATATGTTTGCTGTCTGGTTGTCTCAACAACTTCCCTGGTCCCCAATCCAGATTTACTGTTAACCAAAGACAAACAGATCAAGAGCCAAGTATCAGAAACAATGCAAATTCTGAGTCAGCCCTGAAAGGCTGTGAAACACCTGGGCAATCAGCGAGGGCATGATGTCACCCGAAGACATGCCTGGCATGCAGACAACGGCGGCCACGTACACAGCCCATGTGCTCTGGTCACATGGGGAAGAGGGGGTTCCCCATTGAGCTCAGAGTTTCTGACTGAGAACCAAAACACAAACAGAAACAGTCCTGTCACAATGAACTCCGTAAGTCATGTGACGGCACCGTTTTTCCCTCAGTGGCTTAGTCACAGAGCAAAGACTCGGAGCGAGTTACTTAGAACCAGTCTGCGGGAATGCTGGCCTGCCTTTGGCTGTGGTGGAAAGTCGGGTCTACCGCAATTTCAGACTCTCTCCCTTCAGGAAAGAAGCTCCGTGTGAGTTTCCTCTGAGGCACCTGCTCTAGAATTTCTTTAGCAAAAATCCTGGACTCAGTACTAGACTTCCCCTCCTGCGCTGCTATGTCCCCATGGTGTCTTGTCCGCACTTGACCTCCAGGTCGGCCCCCAGGGAGAGGTGGGCTGCCTGAGCGACCACTCCTTCCGCCCAATCCCTAGGGCGAATGGCAGGTGCTTCAGCAGCCACTGTCTAAACTAAGGAAGGTTTGGGCTTTCTGCAGATGAAGCATTCTGCTCAGCAAATCCTGAGCAAATAGCAGTTGCAGACTGAAGGTTTTAGGTAGCTGGGAGGTATGAGGTGATGGGGTCAAGGGCTCATTCCATCCTCTTGCCTCCATTCTTCTAGGATCTCACTCTTTGCAAAGCAACTGCTGCCCACCTGGAATCCTGGCACTGGGCAATGGTGTGGGTGATACATAAATGGGCAGCCAGGTCACGGCCCTCAAGGGGCTTACATTCTATTTGAAAAGATGAAACTATCACAGCCCAACACAGTCACAAGCAATAGGGAACAGCCTGCAAATTTACCGCAAACCCAGAGTAGTGAGGCATAGGTGGTCCCTGTGCTAAACACACCACATCTGAATTCTAGCCCTGCCACTCACCAGCGGCTGTGTGACCTTGGGCAAGTCACTTGAACTCTCTGAGCCCCAGCCTACACTGCTATAATGGGGTGCTAAAAATTCCTAACTCACAGGGCAGTTTGAAAAGTGAAATAATGGTTGCAAAAAAAGTTGATAAAATACCCATCACATAATAAGAACTTGATAAATTTGAATAGTCCTCTTAATTCCTCTATGGGCTAAGAGGGGCTATAAAACATGAATCATTTATGTCCGGTCTCTAAACTTAGAGCAGACTGGAAGCAGTAAAGTGAAGGGAAGCTTTAAAAGAACAGGGAAAATTAACGCAGGAAAGTCCGACAGCGATGAAATATCTAGAAAAAGTATAAAAGCAGATGCAAACACAAAGCAGCACCTGGGACTACGCATTGTGGAAGCAGACAGACACCTCCACCCCACAGCCTCCAGGGCCATCCTCACATCACAGGACAGCAGAGCAGGTGATGTTCACAATGAAACAGTGCTCATGGCCTCTAAGAAGCCAGGGATGAGCACAGTGCATTTTAAAAATATTTAAATCCAAAGTATTTAACATTTTTTAAAAAGTGCTTAGAGTGTGCTGGGTGGTAAATTTTCAAACGTCCAAAAAAATTCAGCTGCTACAATTCCCCAATGGTTGGGTTAGCAGGTTTTTACTCTACTTCTCCTATATCTGTCAGAGAACTTAGAATCATGCTGAGCACACCATGGGGTCCGCACTTGGCCTCCATGTCGGCCCCCAGAGAGAGGTGGGCTGCAGCAGATCCCTGTTTCCTGAGAAACCCATTCAGTGTTGGAATATGGTTTGTTCTGTTTCCCACTGTCAACCATTCTATGCATTCACTGATTGAGGTCAGGGAATGGGCTCCATCTTCTCTTTGAAACGACAATACCACCTGCCACTCCCACCAACCTGTCCCTCTTGTATTCCAGAGTTTAGTTAATGGCGCTATCACCTACCAGATAAGGACAACAGCAATAATAGAATGTTAACGAAATCAGCAGGTAACTGCAGCCCCAGGTCCTGCCTCGGGGCAGGTCGGGGGGAGCTTTTGGCCAAGGCCACAGCCCCTATACCCTCCAACCCCTGAGCTGCCAAATCTGGGGGGAAACCTGAGGCCCTAGGATTTCCCTGGGCTAGGGACACTCCAGGTGGGAGAGGAGGGAGTGGAATGCCCCTTCCACTTCTTGAGCTGCACACAGGGGAGGAATGTTGCCCCAGGCAGAGGGTACCCAGAGCTTTCCTGCTGGCACCCCACCCAAGGCAAGAATGTTCCCAGGACTCAGAACACCCCAGCCATGCTCCTCACAAGCCTGGCCTTCACCCAGCTCCTGGCAGGTGGCAGGCTGCTGGCTGCTGCCAGAGCAGGAGGGACCTGTTGTCTGCAGAGAGGCCCACCTGCTCCCTGCCCAGCCCCTCCTCCCAGCTCCCACCTTCTCCTTTGCCCTGTCCCCAGCAAAAGCTGCTCTTAACCTCAAACATGTCTCTTCAGTTTTCTATTTGATTTTCAGCTTTTACTTCTTGTTAATGCTTTAAAAAAGAAAAGTAAAACAGATTAAATTCTTCTGGGAAGTAGCCCATAAGTAAATGCGACATCTCTGTTCAAAAATTACCACCCAGAGCAATCAGGAAATCTCTCTTTCTTTTTCCTTCTGAGCTCTGTCAGGGTTCTGTTCTGGAAACACACCCAGGGTTTCCCCATCTCTGAACCGCTCTTCTTTCCTCCCTCTCTACATACGCACCCTGAGGCTGGGAGGTGGGCCTGGCGGGGAGAAAGTGGCCTGGTGGATTCTGGAGTTTGAATCTGGGCTGCCCTCTACCAGCTGTGACCCTGAGTGAGTTACTGAACAGCTTTAGGTTTCGTTTCCCCCATCTCTAAACCGGGGAGCTGGAACTGCTCCCTCACTCGTGGGCCTCCCTCCCCCACCTGTACTTGTGTGCCCAGCAAGTGGCAAGCTCCTATCTGATCCTACTGTGGCCCATTTCTTCCATGAATTTTTTCTTGATTGTCCCAACTTGTGGCAGAGACAGCTAACTCCTCACACCATCCCTACTCCTGCTTTTTCTTTACTAACAGAACCCCAATTTTATTCTGGGGGCAGCAATGTGCCTGCTGAGAAACGACATTCCCAGGCCCGGCATGAACCACTGGCATGGACAATGAGATGTAAGTGGCAATCTCTGGGACGGGCTTCAGAGAAAGCTCTTTTCTTTTTTGTTAACCCTCACCTGAGGATAGTTTTCCATTGGTTTTTAGAGAGAGTGGAGGGGAGGGGGAGAGACAGAGAGAGAGAAACATTGATGTGAGAGAGACAAATCAAGTGGTTGCCTCCCACACAGTCCCCACCAGGGCCAGGGATTGAGCCTGCAACACAGGTATGTGCCCTTGACCAGAATCAAACCTGGGACCCTTCAGTCCGCAGGTCAATGTTCTATCCACTGAGCCAAACTGGCTAGGGTGAGAAAGCTCTTTTCCAAAAGCTGACTCAACTGTGCCCTTTTGTCCCTTACTCTCATTCCCCTTTTTCTTGTCTGGAATGTGAATGTGATGTCGAGTCACAGTGACCATGCCAAGACCCATGGCAACCTTGTAGATGGAAGTCACATCCTAAGTATGGCAGAGCAAATGAGCAGAAGGAGACTGGGACACTGAAGGCATGGTCCCCCAGACTTCAGGATTTATGTTACATGAGGAAAGAAAAGCCAGTTAAGATTTCTATTACATGTAGCCCAATGTAATCCCTATATCTGGATATGTGGGTTGATGCCTTGCCCTCTTCTCTGAGCTCAATGGAGTCACACATATGATCACAATTGTATCAGAGATTTTGGACAAAAGCAAATTAGCCTAACAATCCAGATTTTTCAGACTCCCAGGAGCAGAAGTCCTGATTCACATAGAATATCTGCACCCTAAAGCTAAGGAAGTCTTGCATTCAAGTTACTTCTCCATCACTGATATTTATCATAGAGGAGGAATGAAAGGCAGATGAATGCTGATTGCAATGCAAACACAGTTTGCAGGACTGTGGGATTTGTTAACCCAAGAGCGTGATGGGGCCAGCAGACCTCCAACCCACCTCTGGTTTGGGGAAAACTCAGTCGATACTGTTCATAAGTGTATTGGTTCTAGACCAAGGAATGAGTGAGTTCTACCTTGAGCAGCATAATCATTTCTTCCCATGACCAAATTCTGCATCCCCAACAAGCTCAAGTTTGCAATTACATTTCAAGTTACTTACTGTGCACTTCCCACATGCACATTTCTATGCTAAGTGCTGGGGGGGTGGGGGGGTGGGGAGGCAGACTCGGGGATGAAAAAGACCCAGGCCTTGCCCTCAGGGAGTTGGCAAGCTGGTTGAGGAATGGCACAGACATATAATTCCCACACAAGTGTGGGCGGTTGCAGAAAGGCCATCAGAGAAGTAGAGAGGGATGGGAAATACAACAGAGGAGGTGACTGGTGCTGCATCTGAACTGAGCTTTGGGAATGAGTGGCATTTCAACCAGGGGGCAGGGTGGGGAGGGCTTGCCCAGCGTGAAGGAGCAGCAGGAACAGGACACAGCAGTCAGCAGGCATGGAGTGATTCCAAGCTGTCACAGTCTAGTAGCACTACAGCGTTGGGAGCCTGAGGCCGTGAAACTCAGGTGCTGAGTGTGGGAGATAAAGCGATGACTGAATTAAACAGAAAAATGATGGCCAGCATGCACTGGCTATGTAATATGTGCCAGCCACTGTTCTAAATGCTTTCTGGGAATTAAGTCACAACAATCCTATAAAGTAAGGGCTATTATTCTTCCCATTTTACAGGTCAAGAAACTAAGCTTTCACCAAGGAAAAGTCTGCCCAATGTCAAAACTCTGAGAAGAGCCAGGATGCAGTTCCCTCTGGCTCCAGGGTTTGCTCTCTTAATCACTACGTACCATATTTTTCTGTGTATAAGACACTATTTTTTTCTAAAATCGTTAGTTTGAAAATCGAGGGGCGTCTTATACTTGGAAGTCAGCTAAGGAGGGAGCCCCCGCTGGTGCTAGCTGCCCAGACCTTGTCAGACAGGCTTCCTCCAATCATGAGCCTTATTATTACTGACGTCAGTTGGTGCCGTAATCGGAGATGCAGGTGGAGAGTGCACAGATGCAACAGGGACCAGAGCGTTCTGAGCCCATAAAGATGTCAAAAAATAAAAAGATAAATACCGGTAAGCAATTGTCTTACTCAGTAAAATTCAAAACAATGTAATCAGCTATGCAAAAGAGCATGGAAATAGAGCTGCAGAGCGACAATTTGGACCTCCTCCCACTGAGTGTTTGATCAGGCAGTGGAGAAAACAGGAAGAACAACTCCTTCAGGTGCCAAAAAAAGAAGAAGACCTTAAGAGGAAAACCAGCAAAACGTTTAAAATATTGATTTCTTAATTTGGGGTTGGAAAAGTCTTATACATACAGTAACAGTAGGGAAGGTCAGACCTCTTCAGTGGGGGTTTTCAACACCACTCTAAGGGGTGTGGCTTCCTTGCCCTTGCACGGATCTGTGAAATGAGCAGGGGACCATTAGAGTGAAACTTGTGACTTTGTTGCTTCCCTCTGGGGGCTCCCTGAGGATGGGCTACAGCACTGAGAGAGTAAGGGCAGGGGACCCACTGGGAGGCAGAGACACTTGAGGGCCTTACCTGGGGCAGGGCCAAGGGGACAGAGGGCTGGAGCATCTCTGCAGAGACTGGCCAGGGCTGGAGTGTGTGGAGCTCTCAGTGCATGTGGTGGTAACTGACTGCTACTGAGCAAGATGAAGATTTTTAAGAGATGAGAAAGGAGGTGGGGAACTAAGGTTGTTCAGATTGGATCAAACTCGTCCCCAAGTTTATCCTACAGATGCATCACCTGCAGGAGACCTGACGTATGGCAAGATTACTCACTGAGACATTACATGTGACAGGGAAAGACTGACACCAGGCTAAAAGTCCACCAACGAACACTTTAAATACATTTTGGCCTACTTATATATCAAAATACGTTTTTGTACATCCTGTGAGATAAACATGGCTTTCACAATTTTAAATGTTTGGAAAAATGAAGAATAATATTTTGTGATATGTGAAAATTACATGAACTTCAAATGTCAGTGTCCACAGATAAAACTTTATTGGAATGCAGCCACATACATTCGTTTATATCATCTATGCCTGCGTTCCTGCTCCGATGGCAGAGTGGAGCCGTGTGAGAGAGGCCTCTGGCCTACAAAGCCAAAAATATTTAAATCTGGCCCTTCTCAGAAAAAGTTTGCCAACCCAAGGTGGACTATCTCTGGAAAGCTACACAAGACATGAACCATGGCTGCTGCCCCTGGGGAAGGGATGTCTAAAGGGCATAAGCAGAAAGGAGACTTCTTACAGTGTAACTTTTTTAATTTTTGAAGTTTGACTCATCTGAGCATCCTCAGAGAGCATTGGGTGTACAGCCCATGGTCGCCCTCAGGACTCTCTCGGTCCTGGAAGACTCTGCCTCATTTATGACCCAGCTCAAAACTTTCCTCCCAAACACAGGAGCCAACTTAATGGCTGACCTGATGGCCAAATTTGAGTAACAAAATACACAATGAAATAGATTATAACTTATAGTATAAGGATAAAATAACCAATGAGTCCATACTGATATAAATATTTGAATAAATAAAGGAGAAGGCACAGCTCTTTCTTACAACAGAACTCCAATTAATAAATGTTAGAAGGCACAATAGAAATAGAAAACCATCATTTGGCAAACACCCTCAGTAATAATTCTTTTAAGCAAGAATTATCCATGGAAACAAACATTTGTGGGTGAAAACACCATGAGAAGAAGGATGTTTATATAATCTCAAAGTATTTCCCTATGAGATGCTGATGAATTGCAAAGGAGGAAAATAGTAAAATAGTAACTTTATAGTGGGAACACCAGGCAGACACTAGCTTATAACACACTGCCTCTGGGTACTGCCTGATAGGATGTGTTGAGAAGGGCACAATATCACCTCTGTGGTGTTCTGGTCAAAATGCACTGTCTGAGGAAATACCAGCCAAACCCAAATTGAGGGACATTCTACAAAACACAAGCAGGAAGGAGTAAGATTCAGGAATTATCCCAGACCAGGAGGAACTACGAAAATATGACAACTAAATGCTACATGTGATCCTGGATTGGCTCCTGGCCCAGATGAAGACATTAGTGGGGCAATTGATGATATTTGAATGAGGTTTGCAGCTAATGTCAATTTCCTGGTTTTGATGACTGTCCTGTAAATTCGTAGGATGTTAACATTTGGGGAAACTAGGTGAAGGGTATTCGGGAATTCTTTGTACTATTTCTGCAACACTTATGTAAGTGTTTTGAAAAACAGAACAAAAGCCTTTCCTCTTTTGTCCAACTTCCCCAGTCACCCCTGTAGCTGTGCGTGGGCAGTTACTTCACACATTGTACTGGTATTATGAGTTTACATCTCTCTCCCTCAGGCTCTGAGTTCTAGGATAGGGACTATGTCTCTTTAATCTTTGTTTTTGCCTCATCTTATAGATCTTATTTGGACAGAAGCTGGCTTCCTGTCTTCCTTTTTAAGAAACTCCCCACTCTACTCCCTTCATTCTCCCACTGTTGCTCATACCAAAATCCTAGGAGTCATCTTTGGTTTCTGCTCAGGCTCCCCCTTCAGAATTCCCATCTGCCCCCAAAGAGAGCAATCTGGCACTGGAGAGATGTTGACCATAAAAGCCTTGGCCGGTTACTGGGCTGGGTGGGCCTTCCTTGGAGTTTCACGTGCTTCTGGCTGACTGAGAAGAAAAAGGAGGATCTAACTGCCCAGACTCTTTCTGAACTGCCAATGTGAGGTGAGATTTCCAGATGACTCAGCAGGGCCAGTTTCCTTGGAACCAGCCCTCTGGCTGGAAACTGTCCGTGTTGCAACAGACACACTCAGCCACCCCCAGAAAAGCTGGCCCCCGACTCCACATGCTTCCTGATTTAATATCTATATATAGCCATACTTATAGACATTTCTATATATGTATGCACTTAGGAAGCAACGAGGCTAAAAATATCCCCACCCCAAACCTCATTTCTTTGTTTCCTGTGAATCCCTTGCTCTAACTTAACAGCTTAGGAGACTGCAAATTGCTGTCCGATGGAGCGAGCTCTGGCCGTGGGCGGCAGGAGAACCAGAGGACAGGCTGTCTGAGAAATGGGGAGAACCAGGCCCAGGCCCAGCTCTAACGTCAATGTGCTGAGATGTTCTGGGACATCCTCTTCTTTGTGAGACCTCAGTGTCCTTCCACTGAGGAGGAATTGAACTTGATCTAATGTACTTTCTTGCTCTCCATTCTTTGGCTAAGTACAATGGTTTTCATGGGAAAAGTTGACATAGGTACTCCTATTCATTCATTCATTTAGCAAATTTTTATTGAGTACTTACTATGTGTCTGATAAAAATTTCTATCCTTAGGGAAGTTACATTTCAGTCAGGGTAGACAAAAAAATAATACACTAAATAAATAAGATATGTTTGATGGCGATAAGCGTCGAGGAGAAAAATAAAGTAAAAGGGAGGGAACAGAAAATGGAGAGGAGTGCAATTTTAATTAAGGAAGTTAGGGAAGACTTCCTGAAATGGTATTTGCATGAAGACATGGGATGAAGCTGTGCCCAGAAGGAGAGGGAACAAGCATGCAGATACCTAAGGGGGGGGGGGGGGTGGCGGGGAGAGGAGCTCAAGCATAAGAGATGCAAATGCCAAGGCCTCAAGGTGGGAGTGCACCTGGTGTGTTTGAGGCCCCTGTGGCTGGCAGGGAGTGGGCAGGGAGCCAGTGCTAGGAGTCGGAGAGAGAGGTAACATGGGCCGCTGTTCCACATGGAATGGGCACCATTGGAGAGCTGAGCTGAGGAGGGGCCTCTGCTGACTCTTCATGGATCATCTGGCTGCTGAGTTGGTGCATAATATACTGCAGGGCATAAGGGTGGAAGCAGGGAAACCATTAAGGAGACTTGGCTTCTGCTTTGGCCAATGGAACATCAGCAAATGTGACCCAGGCAGATGTTTGAAAAGCACCTGTGCTTTGGGGTTTGCTCTCTTGCTGCTGGGCCCTTTCTGCTATCAGGAAGTGGGTTAGCCTGGAGTGTGAGACCGCAGGAGCAAAGACAAATCTTTATGCTGAGCTCTCCTGGGCCAGTGGTTCTCCACCGGAGGGCAATTGTGCCTCCCTGGGAATAGTTGCCCATGTTGAGATATTTTTGGTTGTCCTAACTGGGGGGAAGGGGTGCTACTGGAATCGAGTGAAAAGAAGCTAGAGATGCTGCTACACATCTTACAATGCACAAGACAACGAATTTTCCCATCCCGAATACCAATGGTTCTGAGATTGAGAAAGCATACCCTCAACCAACCAGCCCCCAGGCGATCGCCCAGGAGTTACCCCAGGTGATACCTACAGAAGAGTGGCCCAGGTGATCCCAGCCTAGATTGCTGACCCACAGGGCTGTGAGCAATAAGGAAGGGGGTGTTGAGCCATTAAATTTGGGGGTGGATTTTTATGTGGCAAAGGCTGACACAGGACACTTGGCTAATGGTGGTCCACTGCTGAGTGTACTTGCAAGTGTCCTCGCTCTCCGTAACAGGAAATGTGAGGTGGCTGGATCCTCAAGCATGGACTCTCCATCTTATAGAATCTATAATATAGATATTGCCCAGCCTGGAGCTGTTTACTCCCAGTCCCCTATTACAGGCCAGGTGCTCTTCTAAGTATCTATAAGTAATAATTCAGTTCAGCCTTACACCCCACAAGGTATTGCCTTCATTTTACAAAAGAGAAACTGAGGTTCAGATTAACTTGCAAAGGGTCACATGGTTATTAAGTAAGGCCAGAATTTGGACATCTGTCCCTGAGCTCCACGCTGTCTCCTGTCAGTGACTCTGCTTCTTGGCTTCACGTGTGCTCTGTCCTCTCATGGCCCAGCTTTCCCTTCCCTTGCCCAACTGCCGCCCCCTGGGATGACTGCTCCCAGGTGGCCACGGGTGTATCTCTCTTGTGACATATTGAGCCATGAAACAAGACTCCCCAGGAGGGCCAGTGAGCCGCAGTTCCTGGGTCAGAACCCAACCTCCAAGCCCAGCTCCAGTTCTTATTTGTTGTGGGATCTTGAGCACATTTCTTCACTTCTCTGAGCATCAGTTTCTTACTGGCAAAGGGAGGCCAAATCATCAGTGTACAGCAGCCAGCAAAGTGCAGGATGCTGGTCTAAACACTGGTGATATGGGGCCCTCCTCCTGAAACTCACAGCGTGATGGGGAAAGGAAACACTAAACAAACAGTAGAATGAGCTTCAACGTGACCTCCCAGGGCACTTGTAAGGACTAAATGGACAGTGATGTGAAAGCACTTCAGTGTCTGGTGGTGGATGCTCCATAGATAGTCATGGAGCCTTGAATGCAGTCTGCAGTGGTTGATTTCTAGGTTCATGGCTATGACCTCGCTCTCTCACTGGGGGCTCAGGTGGTGGAGCAGGACGAGGGAACCCAGTAGGGTAACAGTGACTTTGAAGACCCCCAGGAAATAAAACGTTGCTTCTCTTCAGGAAAAAAGTGATACTTCCTAGAACTGGAGCATTTTTCTCGCTCTCTCTGATTATACTCCTCCTGCCATTCTGTGTGCTGGTTCCCAGCCCAGACCCTGGAATTGGACGTGTGGGTTCAAGTTCCCTGGGCAAGTGCTTCCCTCCTCGGGATCCCATGTGACCCTATCCCATGAGGTTGCTGTGAGGATAAGCTGAATTAAAGTACAGAAGCGCACACTGCATACACTGCCATCAAAGCATTAGCTGGTTTTTCTCATTCTGCTTTGCCTGCTCCCCTCCCAAAGGGGGTTCTCTGGATTCTAGGAATTCTGGCTGGCAGACAACTGACATGTTCCCTGCTCAGGCTGAAGATCATCTGTGCCTTTTGGGGGCCATGGAACTTTCCCTCCTGCCTTACCCCCTCCCCTTTCAGGGGAGTTATCCCCTTGTTCTTTATTATTGTTCTTGTTAATTTAAAACACAAAGGGCAGAACAGAGAACCCAGAGATCGACCCAAGCCATTACCCTCAATTAATCTTTGACAAAGGAGGCAAGAGCATATAATGGAGTAAAGACAGCCTCTTCAATAAATGGTGTTGGGATAATTGGACAGCTACATGTAAAAAAAATGTAATAGACCACCAATTTATACCAGACACAAAATTAAACTCAAAATGGATAAAACATTTAAATTAAGTAATAAAAATCATTGAAGAAAACATAGGTATCAGATATCAAAATAACATATCTCATGTAGCAAAATTTTCATTGCTAAAACAGCTAAGGCAAGAGAAATAAAGGAAAAAATAAACAAATGGGACTACATCAAAATAAAAAGCTTCTGCACAGCAAAAGAAATCAGCATCAAAGTGAAAAGGGAACCCACTGTGTGGGAGAACATATTTGCCAATGATACATTTGAGAAGGGGTTAATATCCAAAATATATAAAGTATTCATACAACTCAACATCAGGAAGACAAACAATCCAATCAAAAAATGGGGAGAAGACCTAAATAGATACTTCTCTAAAGAGGACATACAAATGGTCAAGAGACATATGGAAAAATGCTCAAGGGCACTGATCATCAGAGAGATGCAAATTAAAACGACAATGAGGTACCACTTCACACCTGCCATCAATAAATCAACAAACAGTAAGTGAGGGAAGGATGTGGAGAAAAAGGGAACCCTAGTACACTGTTGATGGGAATGCAAAATGGTAGAGCCACTATGGAAAACAGTGTGGAGTTTCCTCAAAAAATTAAAAATGGAACTGCCATTTAACCCATTGATCCCACTTCAAGGAATATATCCTAAGAAGCCTGAAATACCAATCAGAATGAATATATGCACCCCTATGTTCATAGCAGTGTTATTTACAATAGCTAAGATCTGAAAACAAGTGCCCATCAGTAGATGAATGGATAAAAAACTGTGGTATATTTACACAATGGAATACTATGTAGATATAATAAAAAAGGATCTCTTACCCTTTGAGACAACATGGAGGGACTTGGAGAGGATTATGCTAAGGGAAATAAGACAGTCAGAGAAAGACAAGTATCACATGATCTCACTTATATGTGGAATCTAATGAACAAAATAAACTGACAAAAAAAATAGATCCAGAGTCATGGAAGCATGCAACAGACTGAGGATCCTCAGAGGAAAAGGTGGTGAGGAGGGAAGAGATCAACTAAAAAACTTATATGCATAACCCATGGACAGACAATAGTAGGGTGAAGGTCTGGGGAGGGGATGGGCGTGGGGAGGAGGGGGGAGTCAATGGGAGAAAAAAGGAGATGTCTGTAATACTTTCAACAATAAAGATAAAATTTAAAAAATACAAAGGGAATGTATAATTACTATACAAAAATGGAAACATACAGATAAGCATGAAGAAATTAAAATCACTTCAAATCCCACCATTCAGAGAGAACTATGGCTAACTATGGTGTTAGAGTATCTTTCTCTCTCCGGGTTTTCTGCATTCAGTATGTTTGCTTAAATAAATGTGTGTATATATTTAGGCCCAGAGTCAGCATGCTCAGTCTCGGGCCCTCCTCTGAGGCTCCATTAGGTGGACGGGGCAGCAGAGCACTGTTGGGTGCCTCTGGGCCCAGGACCTTTCTGCCTGGCACCAGTGTGCTCACCGCCTGCCCACAGCCAGGCCTGGAGCGGCCTTCTCCCAGCTCTAATCCGATGCCCCATCTCGAAGCTGCTTCTGATCCCTTCCACGCAGGCGACTTGCTGTGTGGGACGATTGTGTCAGAAGGAAGGCCCACAAGCCGGCCCCTGGGAATGAATTGGGCGTTTATGCGAAAAGCTGCTCTGGGCCGCACCCCAGCTCCTCCTAACCCACTCTGAAAGCTGACCGTGACATCGCTAATGACCAAGAGAGAAGGGAAGGGGTGGGAGCCTGGTGAATAGGCTGAATAGCGGCAGCGTAACAACAGCTGGAGCGCTTACTGGCAAACACGAGGGGTGACATTTGCCCAGGCTTTCTCGACCCTCCCAAACCCGGGGGCGGTGGAGTGTGCTTTCACTCACTACCACGGAGTTTCTCAGAAATCTTAAAAACCGTAATAGCTGTCATTTATTGTGCATATATATTGTGCCAAGCCCTTTACAGAGATTATGCTTATTTCTCACCGCAGTTTTACAAGACAGACAAGGAAACCGAGGCCCGGGAAGGCAGCAGCTTGACCCAGGCTCTGCTATCAGTAAGAGAATAAAGAGAGATTTGAACACAGGTAATTGGATACTAGAGCCCATACTCTTTATTTTTGAATAAAAATGAATGTTTATGTTATTAAAGTGACCTATGCCTATTTGATTTCTATTTAGAAAAGACACAGCAAAAGCCAGCGGCCCACAGCCAACCCCTTCTCTTCCTCTGCTCCGCTCCCAGAAGCCACCGACTCAGCACCAGCCTTTTTCTGCTCTTTACTCTAGATTTCATTTCTTCTTTTTAAAAAAATATTTTTATCGATTTTTTTTTAGAGAGGAAGGGAGAGATAGAAACATCAATAATGAGACAGAACCATTGATCAGCTGCCTCCTGCACATCCCACACTGGGGATTGACCCTGCAACCGGGCATGTGCCCTGACCAGGAATCTAACTGTGACCTCCTGGTTCATAGGTTGACTCACAAGCACTGAGCCACGCCGGCTGGGCTAGATTTCATTTCTTATACATTTTTCCCCCTGAAATAATAACCCCCCTTCCCTCCTTCCCGTTTCTTAATTTCTTCTACTTACTGTATTCCCCCCATTTCCTTTCATGGGTCTATCAAAGGCCCAGCAATATTTTTCCCGCAACTCACCAGGCCATAACATCTAGCCCCATCCCTGTGCTTCCCTACTGCTTCAGGTGGGGCTGGCTCCCTGCTCTGGGCCCCTGAGACTTCCCTTTGCTGGAGCCCTTGCTCTAGATGCCATGGCTTCATCTTTCGTGACAAGCACCGTTTTTGAGTCCGGCATGTCTGAAAATGTTTTCACTTGTTCTTCACATTTGATGGATCATGTCGTGAGAATCCAATAAATGAAGACCTAGAAGAGTGCCTGGCATGCCACACTGTAAGTAAGTGTTAGGTGGAGGCACGAAGCTCAGCTGGCTCTGCCAGGGCCACCGTGATGACAATACTGCCTGTTAGGCACAGGGGCACTTCCTCTATACAAGTCACCGTGTCTGCTCTCTAGGGTTCGGGTGGTCAGCTCACAGGTGTGCCCATCTGCACAGCTGTGGTTCTTAACCTGCGCTCTCTGGGTGAGCCTCAGGGGGCTCAGAACTGCCCAATATTCCTTGGAGCCCATGGGTGAATATGCATTTTTCTGGGGCTACAGTTTACAGCTTTCATCAAATCCTCAGAGAGGTCACAAACCCTCCAAATATTGAACATCTCAGTGCTAGAGGCTCTCCCACACTTCCAGCCTGTGTGCCTCTAATGTTTGGGTTGGGAAATATCATGTTTTATTTATGAATAAAGTAGGTCAAGAGGACCTGCAAAAGAGCCAGAAGGGCTATCCTGTTGTGGGGAGGGGTGAGCTTCACCATGAATGACACCATGGATTCCCTTTTGGCTGCCCAGTGGCCTGCCTTCGCATTCTGGCTGGCCTAGCTGTTTGCAAAAGTGGTTGACTAGAGAACTGACCAGCAGTGAAGTGAGCTGGTTTTCACTGTGTTCATGCTATGGGCATTTCCAATGTCTGCCAGGAAGCCACGTGTCCTGAGCCCTGTGTGTGTGCTGTATCCTAACCACTGGGTGGGGCCTGTCAAAGAAATCCCTCACGCTGCACCCAGGAGCAGACAGGCAGGGGTTGGCCTCATCTGGCAACTAGCAGTGACACCTGTCTAAGGAAGTCACCTGCTCTCCCATGACAGGTATTTTCTCTCACTGGTTCTTCGAATAACAGTCACATTTATGACTCAAAGAGTCAGCTTTTAAGGCTGGAGCTTTTACTCATGAACATGCTGTTATATCATTTTTAAGGGGAAGAAATAAGCCCAGCAGAGCTGCAACACTGGATCTAAGTCTCAGTTTAATTTTTCATCATCTTCCTCTCATGACCCAAAGGCAGAGAGAAGAGGCTTCACCCAAATTCTGTGAAGCATTTGTTGACTGACCTGGAACTGAGGAAGGTTTCACAAAACTCTTGGAGTGGAGCCAAGGAATGACCTGGCACTCAACTCAAAAGCATCCTGGGTAATTCTGTGGCAAGCAGAGAGAGAATTCTGGAGCCTGTTGCACCCAGTTGAGGACTATGCAACTCTACCACAGGGCACCATCTTCCCCCACCAGAAAGCTGCCTCCCTCCCCTTCCCCACCCTCATCACTGGTTAATATTGACCCTCAGGTGGGAACCTAGGGAGGTATCCAGGTGTGGGACACCTGGGGGCAGGGTTCCCAAGTTAAGCCTGTCTCTGCAGAAGGCCCCTTCCCCCTGCCTCTCAGCACAGGGATCTGGTGACTCACTCTGAATAAGGCATCATAAATTTCCTCCTAATAACACATTTGTCACTGAAGCACTCCAGGAATTTGGCATTGCAGGAGATCTGGCTCCAGGCAGCAGTGCCAATAGGTAATCCTCTGTTTATAAACTCTTCCCACTTGGGCTGGAGAGGGCCGAGGACCACTAAGTCAATGTCACACATCCCTTTGGGAACTGGAAAGAGTATGCCCACTTTACAGACGGGGGACCCAGTGGCTCAACCCCACGGGCCCAGCTGGGGCAGACCCTGCCCCTCCACCCCCAGCAGGCTACACTTCGAAGGAGCCTTAGTGGCAGAGAGTGGGACAGTGACTCCTGACTATGCTACTTCCAAGCTGGGCCACCTTAAGCAGGCTCCTTAATCCCGGTAGCCTCTCCTTTCACCACCTGTGAAATGGGGAAAACACTTAACTCTGTAGACCCTGGGAGGTGCGTTAAGTGAAGAGCTTCCAGCATGGAGCCCAGGGAGCCAGTCCTCTAAGTGCAGCTGTTAGCATTGCTGCTCCTCAAGTGCCACAGGCCTCCCTTCAGCTGTGACCCCTGACTTGGTTTCCTGTCATCCTCTCCGTTGGCACTCTGTCCTGCCATTTTTCCTTTTGAATAAAGAAAGGTGACCTCTCCTACATGACATCACTTCCTCTCAACTAGCATTTCAGGGAGGGATTATTATCCCTAGTGGACAGGGGTGGAAACTGAGGCTGAGAGAGTATGAGTGACTTCCCCAAGGCCACCACTGAGGGTGCAAGGATCAGGATTTGAACCTGCGTCTAACTGAACTCATCCTCCATCACAACAGCTCCCAGGGGAAGCGAAGATCGAGACCCAGCTGGCAGCAGGAGGTTCTGGATGTGGCCAAGGAGCTCTGTCACCACATCCTTCCCAGGCAGGTCACTCTCTGGACTCTGGACAGTTGCCAAGGAGGTAGGGACGAGAAGGCAGAAAAGGACTAACTTCCTGTGGAGGGTGCATTGAGGCGATTGAGCTGCCACTGACTAAGCCCTTGCTAGGTGCCCTCCATGCTGACATCATGGTCTCCTTTTTTTCTTTCTTTTTTTAAAAAAATATATTTTATTGATTTTTTACAGAGAAGAAGGGAGAGGGAGAGGGATACAGAGTTAGAAACATCGATGAGAGAGAAACATCAATCAGCTGCCTTCTGCACGCCCCTTACTGGGGATGTGCCCGCAACCCAGGTACATTCCCCTGACCGGAATCGAACCTGGGACCCTTGAGTCCACAGGCCGACGCTCTATCCGCTGAGCTAAACCGGTTAGGGCCATCGTGGTTTCCTTTAATCCACACACACTCCTGAGAACCAGGCCTAGGGCATCCCTGCTTCACAGAGGAAGCTAAGGCACAGAGAGAGAGGCCAGCCTGTGCCAGCCTGTACCTGAGCGTCCACCTGTTGTTCATCTCGCACCCACTTCTTCCCACCAATGTGGCATAAGGTGCGGCCAGAACAATCAGTTTTGGAAACCACATCCAGGATAAATGACAGGCCCTATGTTCCTTCAGGGGCCTCCCAGGCCTTTTGCTAAGCATCTTAGCGTCTGTGTATGTACCGGGGGGAGGGGCAGAGGTGGCAGCAGGCTCCTCAGAATTGCCCACCTCAAAGCTACCTCTGTGTGTCGGCAAGGAAGTTGGACTTCAGTGAAGAGCAAGGCAGGCCCTGGAGCCCCCCAGGTCCTCGGTGTCCCCTGCACTAAACTTGCCCCAGCCCACCTCACCCCGTGAGGATGGGGCAATCTGCCTGAGAGCAGGAGCTCCACCCCCTCCCCCTTGGTATCTCTACTACCCAGAAAAGTTCCTGGCCCTCAACAGACATTTGACCACTGACAGACTGACAGATGATGGAATGATGGATGAAAACCCGCCAGCCCAATGATAAACAGAAGCCAGTGTGACAGGAATTTGCTGGGCTGTTGAAGGGGGGGGGGGGGGGCGGTCCAGATGGCTCCCTCGCAGGTGGCTGCCACGTGGGAGGTGAGGTGAAGGCGAAGCAAGCAGGCTGGGCACAGGGAACCTATAAGGACTCCAGAAAGCATAGGTTCAAGCCTGAACTAGAGAGACCAACAGGCTGGCCAGGGGTGCCACAGTTAGGCATTCCAACGTTGCCCGACCATATGCCAGGCCTGTACCATACTATGTCAGGGCTGCCAAAGGGCTTCGGTCCCCACCACTGCCTCCTGGGCTGTCACTGATATCCTGAGACCTCCATGAGAAGGAGGTGCGGGGCAATGGAAATTGTCTGCATTGGGATTACAGATGTAGGCTGGAATGACCTTCTTTCTACTTGCTGGGTGCTCACTCCTTGGCTGACCTTGCACTGTCCTTCCACATAAGGGTTGTTTCCTCTCAGCTTCACCATCTGTCCAAGAGGATGTCCCCTTCCCCGGACTGTGTAGATGCGAGAGCGGAGAACGTACGTAGGCCCTGTACCCCAACCCCGCCCCAGCACAGCTGAAGGAGCCAACTCTGCCAGATGCCTCCTCTAGGGCAGACATTCCACACCCCAGCTCAGAGCACTGAGCCTCTCCAGGCCTGGACACCTGGGCTTCCCCCTCCAAATTCCACACTGCCTTCCTGCCCACCTCCCAGCCCCAGAAGCCTGGCTTCCCTGTGGAGCAGTCCCTGACACAGAAAAGGAAATAATTAGCATAGTCACCAATTTAATTCTCTCCACTCACCTCTCTCTGAAAGTAATCTGCCAGCGCCCAGCGCCTGGAGGGAGGCTCCTCTCCCAGCCAGGTCAGGGGGTGGGGAGGCTCAGGGAACTGTGGAATCTCAAGCCAATTAAGTGGAAGATGCTCTGGGGACACAGGCTGTGTTCCCGCTGCTCTGAACACACCACAGTATGAACAGACACCGCCTCTGGAAGATGCGGAGAAGGCATGGAGGGTTGTAAATGGCCAAGATGATTAGAGGCTGGAAAATGAGATGGACGTGAGAGTAAAGGTTAAGGCAATTGAAGTATTTAGCCTGCAGGAGAAAAAGGAATGAGGGGCTGGCAGCTTAATCACCCCTTCCTGTGTTATAAGAATATTCCCCCTGGGTCTTTCCTCCTCTAAGCTTGAGTTCTCTTGTCCTCAGCTCCCTTTCTCTCACCCACCTTTTTTGTTCTATTCACTTGTCAGTTCATTTTGACCTTTACTGAGCACAGACTCTGTGTCAGACACTCTGCCAGATTCTCAAGATAAGAAAACAGAGTCTCTGCCTCGTGAGTTAAGTGGAAGAAATGCGCCCATCACTCCAAACTCCCTGACTACAGGCCTGGAGGACTGGCACTTCAGTTGCTGTGAGAGTTCAAAGTGAGCTGCTCAGCCCTGTCTGGGCTTCAAGGGAAGTTTCCTGTAGGAGATGGTACCCAAACGGAACCTTGAAGGATGAATCCGTGAGCCAGGTGAGATCAGGTGGGAAGGACATTCCAGGCAGTGGGAGCAGCCTGAGCAAAGGCCCAGAACATAACATGTAGAGTGTATATGAGAAATACAAACTTTAGGCTTTATTGGGGCAAAAAGTAGAGAGCTATGAGGTATGAGGTATGGCTAGAGGGCCAGGCAGGGCCCAGATCCCAAGGCCCTGGACCAGGGGTCCTCAAACTACGGCCCGCGGGCCACATGTGGCCCGCCGAAAACATTTATCCGGCCCACCAGGTGTTTTTGCCGCCGCTCCTGTCCTGCTTAGCAGCTGACTCGTCCCGGGCCCGCAGTGCGTATGTGTGGAATGTCTGAGGGACAGTGAACTGACCCCCTGTTTAAAAAGTTTGAGGACCTCTGCCTGAACTCTGCAGTAGAAAACATGGGCTTGATCCAGAAACAGTGCTTCCCAGAATGCTCAGAATAACACAGGTTATGTGCAGTGTTAATAGATGCCCCCTAACCCCCAAATAAAAGGTGTGTCTTGGTCAAGTAAGTTGAGTGACATTGAGGTAAATCAGTGATTCTCAATTGAAGAGCAATTTGTAAAAGGGGACATTGGCAACATCTGGAGATATTTTTAGTTGCCCTAATTTTGGACTGAGGTACCACTGGCATCTAGTGGGTCAAGGCCTGGGATGCTGCTCATCATCCCACAATGCACAGGACAGGCTCCTACAAAAACCTGCCCCCCCCCATGCTCCCATAGTCCCTGCACAGGTCCTGTGGGTCATTCACCTCCCTACTGTCATCATCTGTTTGCCAGTTGGTCACCCCACTGGACTGTGCAGGTCTGAATGGCTGGGTTCAGGCTATCTTTCTTTATTTGGAGGAGGGAGGAAGAAAAATTATGGGAGAGGAGGACTTTCTGTCAGGGTTGGAGAAGGGGGTGGCTTTGGGTGGAATCTGGCTCGTGGGGGATACCACTGCCATCAGGATTGGTGAGTGGCTCTAAGGACTTTTTCCATCCTAGTGGCCCACACCTACTGTGGCTGGGGGTTTGGGAGTCACACAGGATAGGTGTCCAGGGACCTACCCTGTGCTAGGTCCTGTGCGGGCGCTTTGATCATCAACCCCTATGACCAGGTTCTTCCCTGTTTTATTTGCGCCATAGCATCTTTTAACTTACTTGTTCTTAATTTTATTTAGTTTACCTGTCTCTTCTCCTCACTCCCCTTCCAGCTTAAAAAATGTCAGCCCCATAAGGCAGCGCTTTTCATCTGTATTGTTCACTGCTTTGTTGTTTTTTAAAAGATTTTTAAATTGATTTTGAGAGAGCAAGGAAGGGAGAGGGAGGGAGGGAGGGAAGGAATGAGGGGGGGAGAGAGAAAGAGAGAGAGAGGCAGAGAGAGAGAGAGAGATTGCTTAACATTGATATGACAGTGAAACATGGAATGGCTGCCTCCTGCATGCCCCACATCAGGAATAGAGCCCACAACCTGGGAATACGTCCTGACTGGGAATCGAACTGGCAGCCTTTCAGTGAATGGGATGATGCCCAACCAATGGGCCACACCAGCCAGGGCTTGTTTACTGCTTCATTCCCAGGGTCCAGAACAGTACCTGGCACACAGTAAGCGCTCAGTCAAAAAGAGTAGAAGCAATGAATGTCTGAACGCCACACTCCTTCCCGCCATCCCTGCTATACAGCTCAGAGAGCCTGGGCCAATATCTGCCACACATGGTCCCTTCTCTGCACCAGCAGGAACCGGGGGAAGTCCAAGGAGTGCCCCCCCTTCCCCAAACCAGCAGCAGTTTCCATTGTCCACGTGATAATCCCAAAGCTACTTTAGGGGGAAGATGCAGGAACTTCACACACACACACACACCCTGATCTTCCCTGAAAAATCTGGGATGATGGACTAACCATTAGCTGCAGGAGGAGGAAGTGGGACAGGATGACGCAAAAGGCCAAGCAACCTGGCAGCCACATGAAACTGTAGCCAGTTGACAGGACAATGGCATGAACAAAAGCCACTGCCTCCGGGAAAGGCTGCCAGGCAATGTGACACACAGGAGAGCACAACGGCGTGCAGGAGTGGCTGGTGCGCTGGCAGGTCACTGCACCGCCAAGGAAGCCCATTCATCACCAAGCGAGTGGGGCCCACAGACACTGCACAGACACTACACACGTCGGGGAAGACCAAAGCGGGGCGAGCAAGTGCCTACGGGTCCCCTTGGAAACAAATGCAAGAAAATAAAACCTGTGGATAGAAGCAGGTGTCCAGGTCTAGGCAGAGCTGCCAGGGAGTTTTGTTAATGGAGGGTCTGTTTATTCCCAAAGCTGCGGCTCATGGGGCTTTTGTTAAGTTGGGCTCATGGCCTGGGCTATGGGCAGAGCAAGGCTGTTAGAAACCTGTGCTCAAGTCACAGCTGACCCTTCAAGCTGGGGGTTCCAGGCTGCAGAGGCCACAGACCTGATGACACTATCCTACTCAGCTTTGTGGTCTCAGGCAAGTCATCCATTAAAGGAGTATGTGGGTGTAGAGAGGGTTTATCAGCTCTGCTAACTAAACAGGGTTATTGGGAGAATAAAAAAGATGGGGCAAGTGGAAGAGCCTTGAGAACCGTAAATAAAGCATGGAGTGCATGCAGGGAGGCATGAGGGGGTAGCTGTGTCCCTCCTCCCCCCAGGGGGCCGTGCACAGGAAGCAACAGCAAACCACCTGGGGGTGGCCTTTGGTTACCTGTGGAAACCAAATGGCTTTCATGACACAGCCCTCTTCTGCAGGACCTTGGGGCCCTTCTGAGAATCCCATTTAAGGCCCCTTAATGAACAACCTTGTGGCCGCCCAGAGACACAGTTCGCTTGGATTATTCTGAACGATTACTTTAGGCAGATGAATTTATAGTCAGTTCATAATCGCATGGCATCACCCATTGTGTAAAATTCATGCAAATTTAATCCTTAAATAACACCAAAAGATAGGCATTGTCATACCCATTTACAGGCTCTGAGAGTTCCCAATGTAACACAGCCAGTTCAGAGACAGTCTTGGAGTCCAGGCCTCTGACCGCAGGTTAGATTAGTGCCCGCTATGTAGACATGACTCTTTCTCCTTCCAGGGTCCCCTCCTCCCCTTCTTTTATAGGGTCTTTGGTTTGAGGTTTAGTTTTGCTATTTGCATTGCTCAACCACCTTCCCTGAAAAATCTAAGCAGATCTCTCGTTCTAAAGAAGACAGCCTGGAACAGAGAATTCTCCCTGGAAAAGCTAATATTCCCACAGCTGAGCCTGAGCAGCTCCTCAGTGGTGCTTGTCCACTGGGGCACTGAGCACGGTTCCTTCCATGGCATGGCCCACACATGTCCTGAGGACCCGCCATCTGGAGTAAGGCAGACATGACTATTCCAACATCTACAGCCACCTGAGAAGGTGGTTATGGTACATCTCCTGGATATGAGATGAGGGACACTCTCTCCTTAACCCAAGTACAGTTCACTTACCTCCTTGTGGAGAGCTCATGCCTGGATTCTGAATTCTAGAAAACAAAAGGAAAAAGAACTTTAGTTTATAATAAAGATTAAAGTGCTCTCTGATTTGTAAATGACACTTCACATATTACCAATCAAGTTCACATCCATTACCACATTTAATCCTTATAATATCTTATAACCTTGTGAGGTTATTATTCCCACTTTAAAGATGGGGAAAACTGAGGCTTAAGAGTGCATAGATAATTTGTCCAAGGTCATAAGGCTAATACATGGTAGAGATGGAACAAAGGCTTGGTTTTTCTATCTACAAGTTTAAGACTTCACTTATGGCAACAATTTTTTTTTTACCACTCATGAAAAAAAGATTAATTAATAGTAAATTAAAAGGTTAATTAGAGCTTCTAATGGGAACCCTTTAAATTTCTTGTAACATTATTATCTCTTCTTCACCTGATCAACCCTCACCACAATCCTCTGACCCAATATGTAGCAGGCGATGTGTGAAGACTGATGTTAGGTATTGGGACTCATCAATCTGCTTGAGGTTAGGAGCAGGGCACTGCCTCAGGCTGTCCCATTTAGAGAGTCCTAGCCTGGCTAGTGTTGCTTCGATGATGAGCATACACAGAGCAGCACTAACTGGAGCCCAGAGGAATTTAAGAATCAGTGTAAATCACTGTTCCCACTTTCATGGAATTTACAATTGTTAGGAAGATGAGATTTGTTATGAAATCTTTGAAGGGCAATGTACAAAACAGAACAGAATTTAGTGCCCACTATCCTTAATACATAGTCCAAGAAGGCCTCATGAAGGAAGTAGGCCTTGAGTGGGGCTTAAGAATGGATAGAACTTGGAGGGGGAGGAAGGAGAAGGGTTTCCATTCCAGTGGCGGATGAAGTGCCAGCAGCAGGCAGGGTGTGGGGATGTGTGGTTCCCAGCACCATTCCCACCCCAACTCCCAGCTTCTGATGGTTCTGCACCCATTTCCTGGGTCCTAGTAAAGCCAGGTGTTAATGCATCTCTAACGTAATAGCATCTTTGTACCTGCTATTCCCTCTTCTGGAAAGTATCTCCCTCCTTTGCTTCCTTGTTCCCTATCTCTCACACCCCATCTATCTGCAAACACCTGTCAGTTCAATCTCGCTTCTGCCATGTAAAGGACCCCTGCAGTACTTCCTCATGATGATGTGTTCCTAAGCCTGCGTCCTCCGCCACATCAGGACCCTGGTTAACTTTTGCATAGTCATTTGTTGAATAAACACAAATGAAAGATGGAAATGCAGATTAACTGACTGAATGAATCCGCAAAAAGAGAGTCCTGCTATAGGACATATGGGCTGACACTTAGAACCCATGATGCCCCGGGCCATTAGATGTATTATGGCTAATGAATCTTAGCAGAAGTAATGATTCTTTAATGAATGAATGATTGATGGAGTGACGGAGTTTTCTATATAATATGATGAAACCTATCATCACTCTTCAGCTAACTTGATTTTTTAATTTAATCTTCTTTCCTTAAACTCCATGAGGCTGAGACCTGAGGATCAGTAGGAGTTAACCCAGGGAAAGGTGCAAAGCACACGCTGTACAGGACTTGGAGGCAAGAGAGGGTGAGGGTCTGGCAACAGCTGCCAGGTGATGGGCAGAGTCTGGTAGGATGAGAGGACACTGGAGAAGTGAGCAGGAGACAGGCCATGAAGGGACATAAGCGGTTCCCAGAGGACAGTGGGACACAATTAGACCTAGTGAGGTGTGTTACATGTAGGATTATCATTATTTTTTGCTTAAAGAAAGAGGGCCTGACTGGAATGTGGAGATGGAGCAAGGCAGAGCAAGACTCAGAAGCCAGCAGAGTTTTAAAGATGCTGCAGAAACTTGGGTATGAGATGGTGGGGGCTGAACTCAGGGCATGGTCTATGGGGATGGAGACACGCAGAGAGATTTAAGAGTGCTGAGGGGGGAGAATGGACAAGACTTAGTGACAGCCAGGATTGGCACATGGCTGATGGTGCTGGTGATGGGACTAGAGGAGGAGTCAGGATGAGAATGCCAAGGCTTGGGAAACTGAGTGGGTCCCAACTGAGTTGAGGACATCTGGGGAAGAGATACCATGGGCTGAGAGAGGGGAAATAATGAGTTATTTCCAGAAATTTTACTATATATAAGCTTTGTTCTAAGAGCCTAAATTATATTATACATACATACATATAGGTATATTATGGTTTTTCTTTCCTTTAAAAGTTAAATTCTTTATTGTTTAACGTATTACATATGTCTCCTTTCCCCCCCATTGACCCTCCCTGGCTGCTCTCCGCGCCCCGCCTCCGCCCCCCCACTATCTGTGTCTATTGTTTATGCTTATATGCATGCATACAAGTCCTTTGGTTGATCTCTTAACCCCCACTGCCACCCTCCCCTGCAGTCTCTCTGAGGTTTGAAGGTCTGTTCAATGCTTCTATGTCTCTGGATCTATTTTTGTTCATCAGTTTATTATGCTTTTTCAATTAATATAACAATATCTTCTCATGTTATTATAGACTCTTCATAAACACTATTTCTAAGGGACAAGCTGTCAAAAAATATGCAAAGTGTTGGAAAACATGAGTCAGATAAGTTGTTTGAAGAGGATTTCCCATGCCACACACGCGCAAGAACAAACAGGTCAGCAGGGCCATGAACAGCACCTTCCCTCAGAGGCCTGTTCTCGCATGCTGAGTGATACAGAGAACCCGTAAAGAGCCTATAGCTGTACCCAGGAGGCTCCAGGAGACCAGCCAGGATGTGGCCTTGGTCACAGATACATAGCTTACAAAAGGTGCAAGGGACCCTGAGGGCAGTCTTGGCCTCAGGGGACATTGGTACGTGAGGAAGATCTGTGACTATGCAGGAGGTCTGAAGAAAAGGTCCCCAACCAGCTGGTGTTAGAACTGTAGGACAATATAATCCTTAACAGCCATTTGTAAGCTTCCCACTACAAGAGAACAAAAGGCCAGGAAAAACTTGCTGGACACCAGGAGTCAGACCATACAAGGAACAGAAACTGTCCTGAAGGGACCTGATCGCACACCTGCATTCCCTCCGCATTCCAAGCCTACCAGCTCAGCTCCGAAACCCACTGGCGACACCTTTCCCACCAGTGACTGCATATGATGATGAAACTCCGGCTTTGGGTGCTGCCATCAACCCAAAGTCCCCTTGGCTTGGTGCTGTGCAGCCCTTCCCCTTGGATAGCCTATCCCCATCCTCTTTCCTTAAATAAATTCAGTTTTTCTTTATCCACCATCTGAGATGGCTATTTAGCCTGCCCGCGCACCACCATGCAAACCTTCCATGCTCACCTCTCAGCTGGGAAGAGAAAATGAGACTGTGTCTCTGAAAGCATTTGTAATCACAAAAGATGAATACAAACTCATTATTATCTACGCTCAAAACCATCAATTTAAAACTAATGGAAGTTTTCCTAACATTCACCTATAAAGCAACAGGGGTGGGAAGGAGACTTTACTATATCCTCCCTTGTATCTTTTGAATCATTCAACAATAACTTAAAAATTATTTAAATCTAAGCAAACGAAGTCTCCCTTATTCATTAACAGTAGCGATGGAGAAACAAATCAGATCACCTGAATTTTTTCACTTGTCCAGAAAGAAATCATAAAAACAAAGGCAATGACTACATCTCCCAGGAGCTTTGCTCATTGGAAAAGCAGGACGCCCATTCCTAGACATTAAAGGACCACACACCGAGTCAAAAGAAAATGAGCCAGAGGGCTTTCGGGGCAAAGCACATGGTATCAATGTACAGGACTTACATTCACGTTGGGCTAAATGTCTTCAAGCCTGTTTTTCCCACCTGTAAAATAGACGTAACAAAACCTACCTCGAAGAATCATCATGAGACCTAAATGGGTAACTTCTGTGAAGGCAGCGAGCGCCAGAGACCTGCAACTCTATGCATGTCTATTTGTTGAATCTTATAGACCCTACTTTTCATGTGCATCCACAGGGACACTTTCAACCACAAGTAACAGAAAAACCTGACTACAGCATCTGAGATAAATAGGGGCTTATTTTCCTCGCTATATAATAAGAAGTCTCTGGAAATGAGCAGTCCTGGCCAGGATAGGGTGACTAGATAGGACCCAGGTTTGCCCAGGATCATTCTTGTTTTAGCTGTAAAAGCGCTGCATTTCAGGAAACCCCCTCAGTCTCCCGGAAACCCCTCAGTCTCGGGTAAACCAAGAGGTTGGCCAGCCTAGTAATAACGATCAACAATGATACCATCAAGAACCAAGATACTTTCTTTTTTCACTTGGCCATTCTGTTTCCTGTTGCCTCATGGTGGCAAGATGGCTATCACATCCCCAGGCGTCATGTCTGCATTCCAGGTAGGAAGTAAAGGGAAGGGCAAAAGGGTCAAAGTCTTTCTCTTAAAGAGGTTTACCTTTTATTCTGAGGGGAAAAAACCTTTCCTCGAAGACCTGTATTTACATCACATTGGCCAGAACTGTTTCACGAGGCGACTCCAAGCTATAAGAGCAGCTGGGAAAACTGAGTATTTGTTTCCACCTCCCCAGTTGAGGAAGGCCAGAGGAGAAGGAGATGAAAGGCTTTGAGTGGTCAATCCAGTGTCTGGCACACCCTTCCCTCCTGATTGCACCCAGCAGTGTTGAGCACCTGCCACGTGACAGGCACTGTGGTCAGATCTGCAAAGGACAGAATGAAGAAGACACGATCCCCATGCCAAGTAAGCTCACAGTCTGGGGCAGGCTGACACACGACAGAAGGCCATTTGTAAGGCCGAAGGCAGCCATGAGAGAGTGGGGAGCGCTGTGCTGGCGAATCTTGCCCAAGATGCAGGTGGGAATGACAGGGTTGGTGGAATGAACATGATGCACCTTCCAAGTAAGGAGAAACTCAAGATGCAAGGATAGGGCTTGGCAACAAGAAAGCTCCAGAAAAAAGAGCCAGTGGGTGTGAGAAGGAATGTGTGTATAGGGGTGAGTACCTCTCATCTCTGAAGATGACCTGGCTTTGGGGGCCTTGGGTCATTGCTATGTATGGCATTAGGGAGCCATTTAGACACTGGTGTGTGCACAGGAGGTCTGGGTGACCATGGAGCGATTCCAAGCCGCCTTGGAGAAGAGAAGACCACACCAGTGTCAGTCTGAGGATCCTACTGGGAGCCCAAGTCTCACCTTACCCTGTTTCCTATCCTTTTGGCCTCTGAAGCAACCCCCTTTCACTTCCCAGCTTCTCAGTTGCTGGATCTACCTCCAGGCCAGCCTGCCAGCCTCGGAGCCAGGCAGTGCATAGGCTGCAGCCTCCCTTGCCAACGAGGGCCTGTGCCTGATGCCAGCAACCTGCCCACTTCCTGGGCAAGCGGCTGCATGCCCTACCTCGCCCCACTGATACTGGCGCAGGGCACAGTACAGCTCCTGCCTTAATCTGCGGTCAGGCTGCAGCTGGGCCATGGAGCAGATCTGTAACTGTCCTTCACATGCCTTAGGTTTTCCCACGGAAGCATCAGAAAACAAACCCCACAAAGTGTGTGTGTGGGTATTCCCAGGTAGTTGGGCAAGAAGTGAGGCTGAGAGGTTAGGTAAACTCCCAGCTTACCCAGCTGGGTAGTAGTAGAGGTGGGATACAAACCTGGGTTGGATTCTATGGCCCCTATGTTCCCCATTGTTCCAAGCCATTTCTCTATACACAGCTGAGCTCTCTCCCCCCAGCCCCTTTGCCCTGCAAGCTTGTCTGTGCCCAGACCCCTGGCTCTGATGGCATCCTCTGGTCTTGATTGCCTGAGATTATGATGAAGATTCATTTATTCCTTCACTCAACAAATATCTGAGTGTCCCCTGTAGGCCAGGTACCAGAGCTTGCTCCATCCTCAGGGCACATGGCGGAACTCCCCAGGGCCAGCTCAGACCAGCCCGTGGCGCAGCTGGACCTCTCCCCATCACCTCTGCGCATAAATGATCTGCTCTGGCCTTGCTTCTTTTTTTTTTCTTTTTTTAAAAATATATTTTATTGAACTTTTACAGAGAGGAAGGGAGAGAGATAGTTAGAAACATCAATGAGAGAGAAACATCGATCAGCTGCCTCCTGCACATCTCCCACTGGGGATGTGCCCGCAACCCAGGTACATGCCCTTGACCGGAATCGAACCTGGGACCCTTCAGTCCGCAGGCCGTTGCTCTATCCACTGAGCCAAACCAGTTTCGGCTGGCCTTGCTTCTTGACCTTTCTTGCTGGACCTGTTTGCGATCTGGGTCACCTTTGAGCCTTTTCCCGTTATGACATCTCAACTAGTTACTGCTGTCGTCAAAGTGAGGTGGTCAGAGCATGCGAAAGAACTAAAACAGCTACCACACCCATTGGATTCTTGGGAAACAATACGGTAAAAGTGGAGATTAAGTGAGGACAGCTTTTTGGGTGGGGGAGGAGCTGTCAACAATCACACCTTCCACACTGAGTGGGGGTGCCATGAAGGTACAAGAAACTGAGCCTTGGAGGGTAAAATGACCAACCCAAGTTTATACAACATTACTGCATTTTTTCTATTTGTGAAAGTAATACATAATACATGTTCATTGTGGAAAACTGGAAGTACAACAAATATAAAGAAAATTGGGAAATACCAAAGGCATAAAGAAAAAAATAAAAACACTCTGTGATACCATTACCCACTGTTAACACTGTGTGTTTGCCTCTAGAATCTCTTTCCTACGCACACATGTGGATTTATTCTGTACATTCTATGTTGTATCCATCTTTTATCACTTAATAGTAACTGATACCATTCCCCCCTTGACACTAAGTGTTTTATGAAAACGTTATTTTAAGGGGCTGGATAGTATTCCATTGTATGGGATGCCATAATTATTTGACCTACACTATTAGCTATTTGATTGTTCCCTACCCCCTCATTTTTGTCCTATTAAATAATACTGAGATGAACATGTTTGTACATAAATATCTGTGCACATATCTGATTTGGGGGGGCGCTGAATTCTGAGGGACACAGTGTGACAACCTATGTTGGCGTGGTCTGTCTCTATACCCAGAAAGGAAGGTGGGGCCACTAGTTACCATCAGGCTTCCAGGGCAGGGGCTTTGGGGGTACCCAAAGGAGAAGATGCCGAAGCAGGCGGCATGGGCGCCCCAAAGCTTCACTTCTCTCATGGTTTTTCTTTGACCTGCTTTATTACTCAGAACTCTTTACTTCAGAAATCTGCTGAAACCAGCTCAGACCCATGAAAGAAATGGAGATAAGAATGTCAAGCAGGAACCTAGCCAGTCCTCAGAGAGGGTCTAGGAGAGAGGAACACTACCCCTGTTTCCTCTTTTCTCTCTTCTCCTCCCCATCAACTCCTGTGGGGCAGTGGGCCTCAAACCTGAGAGTGCATCCGAATGAAACATCTACAGCGATCATTCAAACACCAGTTGTTGGGAAGCCATCCTTATGTTTCTGACTGAGCAGGTTAGAGGCAGAATAGAGAATTTGCATTTCTTTTCTCTCTCTCTCTCTCTCTCTCTCTCTCTCTCTCTCTCTCTCTCTCTCTCTCAATCCTCACTTAAGGATATTTTTTCCCCATTGATTTTTTACTTATTATTATTTTAAATACATTTTTATTGATTTCAGAAAGGTAGAGGGAGAGATAGAAACATCAATGTGAATCATTGATCAGCTGCCTCCTGCAAGCCCCACACTGAGGATGGAGCCTGCAACCCGGGCATGTACTCTTGACTGGAATTGAACCTAGGACCTTTCAGTTCACAGGCTGATGCTCTATCCACTGAGCCAAACCGGCTAGGGCTCCCCCATTGAATTTTAGAGAGAGTGAGAGGGAGAAAGCAAGAAACATCGATGTGTTGCCCCCCAATCAGGCTGAGATCAAACCTGCAACCCTGGTAGGAACCCTTAACCGGAAATCGAACATGAGACACTTTGGTGAGTGGGCCAATGCTCTAACCACTAAGCACCTCCAGCCAGGGTGTTCTTTTTTAAAAAAATTTAATGAAATGTATTTGGGTGGCATCTATCTATATAAAACCCTAATATGCAAATAGACCAAACAGAAGAACAACTGAACAACCGGTCGCTATGACATGTGCTGACCACAAGGGGGCGTGCGTGGACCATGGTGGGCATCGGCAGAAGGCAGAGCGTGGAACATGGCAGACATTGCCCACGGTAGGATGGTGGAGGTGAGCGGGGGCACCAGATCAAGATGGGGCACCGGTCACTGTCATTGGGGTGAGTCTCTGGTGGTTACTGAAAATTCTTTGCTCCTGTATGCTGTGGTCCTGCCGGGCACTCGCACCTGCTGCCAGCACTGGCCCCACTCACACCCACTGCCAGCGCTGGAACTGCCGCTCACACCCGCTGCTGGCGCCTAGCACCAGTCCTGATCACTCAGCACAGGCAGCAGGTGCAAGCGGTGGCTGCCGGCCCAGTCATCCCTGAGGGCTTCTCCACCTCCCCCTGCTCCTGAGGGATGATCGGGGCAGCAGCCGCTGCTCACACCCACTGACAGTGCTGGCCCTGCTCACACCAACTGCTGGCGCCGGCCCCAATCGCTCCGTGCCAGCAGGGGGTGCAAGCGGGGCCGATGCCGGTAATGCATGGGAGTGGCAGCAGCGGGAGCGGGGCTGCCAGCAGACAAGGGACTGGGGGCCACGGTGGAAGGGGCCAGGCAGGGGGCGCAGAGGATGGGCCGAGATCCGGCCCTGTACCCACTGCAGCCTCGTGGCCCAGTTCCTTTCAAGGTGCACGAATTCATGCACTGGGCCCCTAGTTGGTTAATAAAAGGATATAGGTTTCGAGTGTTTAATTCTATAATACATCATCTGTATATTGCATTGTGTGTTTACCTCCCAAAGTCAAATCTCCTTCCCTCACCATATATTTGTCCACTTTACCCTCAACTGTCTCCCTCCACCCCGCTTTCCCTCTGGTAACCCACACTGTTGTCTGGGTCTATGAGTTTGTTTGCATGTCTAGTGCATTCCCAGATGATGCTGATGCTGCTGGCCCAAGGACCACACTTTGAGAACCTCCACCTGAGGACAATGTGGCCACTGGGCAGGCAACCTCCAAGATTACCACCATACTCTGGTTTCAGGTAAACCCTACCCTCTCACTGTGATCCTGCCTGGTGGCACCAAAGCCCGATACGACCACCTCCTGTCAGAAAGAGACCTTCCCTGAGAGGGTTAGACCCAAGAAGGGGATGAGGGTGCGAGGCCTCTTCCCCCAGGTTCTCTCTCTCCCTGGCCTTTTTTGGAGAACTAGCTCAGTCAATTCTCAGACAGCTCTCTCTCAGCCACACCTCCTTCCCTCAGGCTGAAACCTGGATGCTGGGCAGTGGTTAAGGGGTCTCTGCCTCTCAGGCCACTCACTCTGAAGCGCTCCTGCTTTCCCAGTCCCCGTCAAGCGGGAATTGCTGAGGAAATGGGGTGGTAAGGGCGCTCCACAGGATATGTTTGTATTTGGAAAAGTTTGACACGTATGCTAAAGTGTTATACAAATTTCTGGAGTTAATTAAAAGGTAATCACGTGGAATGGCCACCAAACACTGAAACAAAAAAGTAGCTTCGACAGAAAAACGAGTCCATGGTGGGAATGCAGATGGGTGCAGCCACTGTGGAGAACAGTATGGAGTTTCCTCAAAAAATTAAAAATGGAACTTCCATTTGATCCAGTAATCCTACTTCTAGGAATATATCCCAAGAAACCAGAAACACCAGTCAGAAAGGATATATGCACCCCTATGTTCATAGCAGCACGGTTTACAAAAGCTAAGATTTGGAAACAGCCTAAGTGCCCATCAGCAGATGAGTGGATTAGAAAACTGTGGTACATCTACACAATAGAATACTATGCTGCTGTAAAAAAAAAAAAAAAAAAAAAAGGAATTCTTACCATGTGCAACAGCATGGATGGAACTGGAGAGAATTATGCTAAGTGAAATAAGCCAGTTGGAGAAAGATAAATATCACATGATCTCATTCATTTGTGGAATATAATGAACAACATAAACTGATGAACAAAAATAGAACCAGAGTCACATAGAAGCATCGAGCAGACTGTCCAACCTATGAGGTAAGGTGGGAGGTGAGGGGGTAAGAGATCAACCAAAGGACTTGTATGCATGCATATAAGCATAACCAATGGACACAGACAGTAGGGGGTGAGGGCATGTGCTGGGGGTGGGAGTGGCTGGGGAGAGGTCAATGGTGGAAAAAGGAGACTCATGTAATACCTTAAACAATAAAGAATTTAAATTTTAAAAAATTATGTGGGAAAAAAAAGAATCTGTGAGTTGACTTAAAAAATAATTCCAGCATTTCCCCACACCCTATATTTGGAAAGTGCCTTTCCTGGTCCCCCTGTATAATTTTCTAAAAGACCTTGGTTTCCATTTTCAAAATAAGTTTTACATTTTAAGGGCAACTCATACCAAGTAACCAGAAACTGGCCTTGGCTTGGAGAAGCTCCCAGTTCTCATAAACATGCAATCACTAGTTCCTTTCAGGATGATGAATGCTATTGATTGGCTCAGATCAGCTTGTGACCTGGCAGTGGTATTAAACATTGGCTAGAAAGCATCTCCTTATGAATTTTTCATTGGCTTGCGTGTCTGCAGAGCCTCCCCAAGTGCTCACTCTCCCTCCTCCTCTCCGTGTCTCAGGACTGATGATGCCACTCTGCAGGGCCACGTTATTGGATCAGAGTGATTAGTTTTACGGCCCAATTCTCTGGGTCAAATCCAATTTCTCCAGGTACAGCAGGCTTACGAGTAGTCACGTGCTTTCTGTTTTGCGATGGCATCACAGGATTGCTAGCAGATGCAGTAAACTGAAGTCATTTCCCATTAACCGTATTCCTCATGACACTACGACAAAATGCAGCTCTGCACTTGCATTCCCGAGCATTTTGCAGGAGAAAGAGGCTTTCAGCAGCTCAAGTAAAAGCTGACTAAGAGGCAACTCTGGAGAAGCGCTGAGTCAGCCTTAGCTCACGATTCTCATAACACTCTCGAGAGAGGAGCAACATTATTCCCCCTTCACAGGGTAAACATTGAAGATCTGAGAAATCTGGTGATTTCTCGGAATTCAGTATTGTGGATTTATCAAACTCACACTGAAGTAGGGGGGAAGGTGAAACCCCAGGACTCCAGACTTGATCCAGTGGCCAGAGAAAACCTATAAGTCACCTTTCAGAGACCAGGGAAAGCTTTGCTAAGAGCAAACTTGTCTCCACCACACCTCCACTGGATCTTATATTCTAGGTCTGGACTATATGAGAAATGCAAGTTTGCTGTCTAGAAATAGGGCTTTCCTCCCCATTAACATTTTTAATCCAGCTAAGTGGAGTTAAAGGAAACTTCAAGCACCAATTTGGGGAGAAAATAGGTAACATAGGCCAGCAGTAAAGGGGGTAGGGTAGAGGGTTGAAGGAATAGCCGCGTGTGAATATGAGCTTTCTCTCTCATGCATGACCCTCTGCCTGGTCCTGCTTCCTCTCTAAGACATGGAGATTCTGTAAGAAACCGTAATACATGGTGAGTGAGAGCTCTGAGTCGCTACACAACGGTTAACTACTGCCAAATAATTTGTTGTACACTTAAAAGTGGAAGAAAGAAAAAAAATAAGGGAATCTAGATTCCACTTGGGAATGGTTGCCAATTTGACCAAGTTCACAGCAACCTGCCTAACTGAGCCATGAGCCTATAATTGCCAGAAGCAATGATGCCAAAAGATACTTTTTTAAAAATATATATTTTATTGATTTTTTACAGAGAGGAAGGGAGAGGGATAGAGAGTTAGAAACATCAATCAGCTGCCTCCTGCACACTCCCCACTAGGGATGTGCCTGCAACCAAGGTACATGCCCTTGACCGGAATCGAACCTGGGACCCCTTGAGTCCGCAGGCCAATGCTCTATCCACTGAGCCAAACCGGTTAGGGCGCCAAAAGATATCTTACTTTGTATTCATCTCCAGGGTGCTTATCAGCATAACACCAGCAATTTTTAACTGGTGTGCCACAAGAATTTTTAAAACATGCAATACTTGAGTATTTAGTCAGGGGCACTGACCTCTTTCCCCTTAGGTTATCAAATAAAAAAATGACAACAGCCAACACAACAATAGTCGCACAATGTGAATGAATCAATATTATACCTATTTTTGGTCAGATCAGTAATATATTTACATATATCTGTGTGTGTGCTGCAAAATTTTAGTAGTTGGTTTATGTGTGTCATGGGATGAAAAAGGTTGACAATTGCTGGCATAACACAATTGTAAGATTACTCTTGAGTCTTTGATCTAAATTGTTAGGTAAGGTTGAAGACCAGAGCAAACACACACCTAACGAGTCCCTTCTCCAGAGGCCAGTTAAGATGATTATGCTGAGATGCCTAAGAAGACTATATTGTTTTTGTTCCTGTGCATTCGATCTTTTCCTATATCCACCCTTGATTTTAAAAGTCCCAAGTGATCCCAGAAAAATTCCAAAATTTCAAGCCAGATTGATTAGAGAAGTCATGTTGTAGATTTATCATAACACATTTTCCTGGGATAGTCAATGATTTCCTCCAGACAACAGCTGTTAGCATATCCATTTTGTGGATATTAACAACTCTTTGAATGACTAAATTCTTTGCCAATCTCTGATGATTATCTCATACCAATTTCACAAGCCCTCAGGGCTTGCCCAAAAATTTGTATTTATTGATAAATTTTCAAACAACGATGTATAAAGTGTTGCATTCAATTCAAGGATAGTCACTCTGGAATAGCAAAGGTGAAAGGAACTCCAGCTCTTTGTGGAACATTATAGTCACTTCCTTACAACCATGCTTTCCTGGAGCACTGGAAGCCTTGTTTCTCCTGTATCCTTAGACGTTCCTTACAGGAATAAACAAGCCAATAGTGTCCCCTGAGAGAGCTCACTAGTCAAGCCCACAGCCTTTAACATCTTTTAACTCAGAAGGGATCCTAGAAGTCATTCTGTTTAACCCCAATATTAAAAATGAAGTGGCTCTTAAGAAAAGGGTCTGATATCAGTGGTATGAAGGAGGATAAAAATCCAGGCAACTTCTCTGAAACTATAACTGTGATGATGGGGGCTAAATGGCAGGAGAGGAGCTTGGAGTTACTTGGGTCTCCGAAGGGCATGGTCCCTGGTCTCATGACGAAAATGACAGGGCATCTGGGGAGGCTGTTTTCATCTGCCTTGCAGTCTGTGGGTGAAAGAGTGGGTTGATTCTGATGACTGTTTCTTGAATTCTGTCCTCACTAATGATGACTATGGTGAGCTCTTCCTTCCTTCTATTCCAAAAAGGTGAGTCACTCAGCACAGCCTGGTCTTGAGTTGGACCTTCACATGAATATCGTAGCTTGAGTATTTATTTATTTATTTTGGTGGAAAAGTTTTTCCTAACCAGTGGTGTGATTATGACACAGAAGTGTATTTCCGCTTTCAGCTCAGAGAAATATTGGGGGAGAAACAAAAAACAAGCAGAAATTTTTTCTTCAGGCTTTAAGGAGGGGCAGCTGCCTCCATGTCGGTGAATAGCTTTCAGGATCACCTTTGTAATTTCATTTACCCCTAAGCTCTCCATGTCCATTGCGGTCAGGAGGGGATTTCACTTGCCCACAGGAAGGCAGTCCTCACTCGTGTTGCCTTCAAGTGTGTCCTACAGGTTAAAGATTGCTTTCTCTTCCCCAAGCCGACTCATTAAAGCCAACCTCCAGATTCAGTTTAGGGATACCCCCCTCATTATTTCAGCTTAGAAGCCATCAGTAGCTCATCCCACCATTAAGCCAAGAGCTTACTCACCCCTAGATTCATTCCCTAACCAGATCCCAGTGCCAGGCACAGAACAGGGGGCAGCGAACCACCAAGTCCATTACTTCTGGCTCTGCTCTTTGTGTGGTTCTTTGCTGCTTTGTATGTCATTTCTGCCAACCTGCTGCCTGTTGCTGTCCCTTATATTTATACTTCTGCACCTTCTTCCACAGAATCCAGTCCATGCTGCTACTTCAGGAGGACGTCAGCCATTATCTGTTGACTGACAACAGTTCTTTGTACGAAAAATAATACAATAATTAATAAATAATAATATAAGAATAAAATCTGTTTTGTGTACTCACAACTGTAAGTCTACTTTTGTCCCACCTTGTATATCAAGGGATGCTATGTGACAGATAAACTGAACTGGTATGTAGTTTGCAAACTTTGGGCAAGCTATTCACTTACTGGTGGGATGTCTGCAGAGAAAGTAGTCAAACAACTCTACTTTTCTCTCCCCCTCCTTCCCTTTCTCAACAAATTTCTTGAGAGAGTAATCTGTATCTACCCCCGTCATCTCACACCTTGTCCATTTAATTCTAACTTAATATCCCACAATCTTTCCACTCATATGCAAACTCTGAAATTCTCACTCTAACTGCCAGATGTAAAATCTTTTCTTGAATTCTGTCCTAACCTTCCTAAAGAATTTGATGCAACTGTTAACTACCTTCTGGGAAATCTCCTTCCCTCACCTTTGGAGAGACTGGACTATAGTTTGCCTCCCAACTCTGACTGACTGATTTCTGTCTCTTCATTGGCTCCTCTCATGCCACACTGACAACACAGGGGTCCCAAGATCTGTCCTCAACTCAATTTCTCTTCCTTTTCTACACCTCCTTTCTGGTGATCTCAAGTACTCCTGCTGTTTGAATTAGCACCTCTGTACAGATGCTCCCCAGTCTTCTCATTACAGATGTTAAATATTTAGTATTTACTAAATACATGTTACTAGAAACAATTTTCTAGTAGTTTCACATATGTACATTTTTTCTTTCCAACATGATTATAAAGTCTTCAAGAGAGCAGGGACCATATTTTCTACAACTATAAATACAGGAGGAGTGTGAATGTTAGCAGAATAAACAAGAGATAAGTTATGCTTTTTCATAGGAAACATAGTATCACATTAAAATCCATAGTCATTTTGCAATCTAAGATTGTCATATATTAACACAAGGGAAAAAAAAAACTAGCAAGTTTATTAACAACTATAACATTCTTTAGCTATTTTTCTTTACCTTTACTAAATAACTAGTGCTGCTCTATAAGAAATCTATCACTTTTTTTATACTTATTTTGTAACTGACCTCATTGAAATCCATGATTAGTCCTTTTTAAAAAATTATTCTGGTAGATAATCATTATCTATAAAGATAATTGTCTCTACTTTAAAATAGTTATATCATATCTTTCTTTTTTAAAAAAATATATTTTATTGATTTTTTACAGAGAGGAAGGGAGAGGGATAGAGAGTTAGATACATCGATGAGAGAGAAACATCAATCAGCTGCCTCCTGCACACCCCCCAACTGGGGATGTGCCTGCAACCAAGGTACATGCCCTTGACCAGAATCGAACCTGGGACCCTTCAGTCCGCAGGCCAACCCTCTATCCACTGAGCCAAACCAGTCAGGGCCATATCTTTCTTTTTCTTATCTTATTGCATTGATTGAAACTTCCAGATCAATATTTAAAAAAAATGAAAACAATGGGCCTCTTGTTTTTAATGTGTGTGTTTTTCTACAAAGAATAGTCAATTTTGCTGTTAAGGTTGATATTTTTATTTTCAGAAGTATTTGTCTACCCTAAATCACTGCATTTAACCTTTCCTTTTCATATTAAAATGTTTAAATAATCCTCACCTTAGGATATGTTTTATTGAGTTAGAGAGCGAGAGAAAGAGAGAGAGAGAGAGAGAGAGAGAGAGAGAGAGAGAGAGAGAGAGAGAGAGAGATGAAAAACACTGTCTTCCATATGTGCCCTGACTAGGGATCAAATCCCACAACCTTTTTGGTGCATGGGATGATGCTCCAGTCAACTGAACCATCAGGCAAGGCCTATCTTAAAATTTTATTTGTGCCCTTATCTGATTGCTCTCTCAGACTGAGCTATATAGCCTAAGTGGAGTGGAGATTTGGTAATTGTTCAGTGATATGATGAATTATAGACAGCCACACCAGATGATGTAAATCATGAGTCATTTGGCCTATCTTTATTGATAAAATTATCAAGAGAATTAATGACCATGTATTATTAGCCTTTTTACCATTTAGAAATAAACTTTCTGGAATAAAGGTGACAAAATATGAAAATGCTAATGAATTCTCCTATTCTCATGGGACTTTTATTCTAAAGAAGGTAAACAGTCCATTAACAAATAGGTGAGCAAAATATTTTTAGATATTCATTTAGTGCTATGAAGACAATAAGGTGATGTATTAAAGAGTGACCAATAGGGATGGGTTATTTCAGCCAAGGAAGATAGATCTTTGAACAGAGACCTAAGTAACAATAAGGAACCAGCTATGTAAAATGACAGAGAGAACATTGCAAGCAGAAGAAATAGCAATTGCAAAGATCCTAAGGTGAGAATGATCTTGGTATTTTGCAAGAACTGAGAGAAGGCTGAAGAGTAGCAAATATAAGGAGAACAAAAGGATATGAGTTTGGAGGGATAGGAAGACCTGATGATGGTAGAGAATCTGAATTACATGTACTCAAGGAAATAACTCTTTTTTAAAAATTTTTTTATTGATTTCAGAGAGGAAGGGAGAGGGGGAGAGAGAGAGAGAGAGAAACACCAATGATGAGAGAGAATCATTGATCAGCGGCCTCCTGTATACCCCCTGCTAGGGATCGAGCCTGCAACCCAGGCATGTGCCCTTGACTGGAATCGAACACTGGATCCTTCAGTTCCCAGGCTGACACTCTATCCACTGAGCCAAACCAGCTAGGGTGGAAATAACTCTTAAGGATGAGGAGAATAATACACTTGCCATGATAAAATATTTACTCTTAGAAGATTTACAATGTAAATTATAAACACATAAACTTAGCTCAAATCTTAAGTAGGAAATAAGTCTAAATAAGGCTAATAAGCTCTCTGCATTCAATTCCCCATCACCATTCCCATTTATTTATTTATTTATTTATTTATTTATTTATTTATTTATGCCACCCTGAATAGCAATAAAGGTCTTGGAATGATAACATGCGTTCCTGGGAGCAAAACTTCCTTATGCAACAGATTGAGAGCCAAAATCATTTTGGCAGTTTAGGCAGTTCAGAGAGACACATCATCCTAACCAATCAGCTATGGGCTTTCTGAAGCTGAGTAATCAATCACACCATCTATACTAGTTGCAACATTAATGGAAAGTTAAACCCACATGACTTAGTTCCTTTCTTTGTACTCTTATTTGGAGATAAAAACAAGTAAATGAAACACTTTTAGTGCCCACTATAGTCATCCAAAAATAAAGTATGTAACAAATGGGTCTGGGTGAGTCAGGGTGGTCACTCTCCATGTGTCTTGATTTAGACTATGGGGCTATTTTTGGTTTGTCATGACTAGCTGGCTGCTGTGGTCTCAGACCAGGCCCAGTACACTGGTCAAAGCAGTGCTTTGTCACACACACAAGCTTGCGGCAAAAAAACCTGGCAACTTTCTGCCCCGTTGTTGAAAGAAGAACACTGAATCCCAGTTGCGGCTAGATCCTGCTGCAATGGCCTCCAAAGGACTGCTCAAGCCTTTGTCATAGTAGAGTTATTAATTTTCATATAGTCATCGTCATGTTCTTAGAAAGAGCAGATCACCAGTGAGATCTTGGGTCATAATGGTTTTCATGGTGATTAGAATTAGAAAGAAGCAGGGACAAACTCTTCAACTCAAACATCACCAGATCATCATTCCCTATGCACACACCCCCTACTAGGGTTTGAGCTTGCACAGGACCTGGAAAGAGTAACTCCTCAATAAAAGTCACCTGGCTATTTTTGTTACATGTATGAGCCCCCCTAATAGATTTCTTTGGAAGTCTTTGGATCAGTTCTCAAAGACCAGTCCATGGAATTAGGTTCTCCATTATTACTGGTTTCCAGCAAAGTGAGAAACAAGTTTAAAAGTATTAGTTATCACTTCTTGTTGATTGCGTTTACTCTGGTCTTTCTGTCTTCCTACCAGGTTCTTCTTAACATTTACATGGTCTTTCTTTTAGTAAAGAATGTTAGTAGTATATGGTAGTAGTAGTTATTTTAAATGTCCTGAATTGGCCCTGACCGGTTTGGCTCAGTGGATAGACCGTCGGCCTGTGGACCAAAGGGTCCCGGGTTCGATTCCGGTCAAGGGCATGTACCTTGGTTGCAGGCACATCCCCAGGAGGGGGTGTGCAGGAGGCAGCTGATCGATGTTTCTCTCTCATCGATGTTTCTAACTCTCTATCCCTCTCCCTTCCTCTCTGTAAAAAATCAATAAAAAATTTAAATGTCCTGAATTGGCAAATTAAATGTTGTCATTTCAATGTCAATCCCATTTAAAAAATTTACTGAACCCTGAACACTAAATCTGAGAACCCCTAGTCTGGATGTTTATAGCCTCTAGTTGCCTGACCTTTTTGGTCCTAACTATAGTATTTTAGGTGGATAAATGTTCACTTTGTAACCTCTTCACCCATTTATATCCTTCTTCTATGCAATGTCTTATAACTGAAAGCTAGAAATGCAAGGGAAGGAGAGATGTGGTAAGGAAGCAGGAGTAAATATTAGCTATTCATAGTGTATATTAGCATTTTATAATAGTAGTACAGAAGGACAGAAAATAAGGCCACATAAAACATACACATTTTTAGTGTTTTAAGTATGAAAGATTAGGAGGTTTTTCTAATAAGTGTATCAACTTGTGAATGATCTGTTTTCTAATAATATGAACATATTTTAAATATTAAATGCTCTGTTCATACGTTTGCTGTCTTTAGTTTGCAAATATAAAAGGTGCTTTAGACAGTCCTTTTAAGAAATATTTAGAATGACAAAAGATCCCAACTAGCCAAAGAAATCCTGAGGAAAAAAGAAGAAAACTAGAGGTATTACAATCCCTGACTTCAAGTTATACCTCAAAGCTACATTAATCAAAACAGTATTTATTGGCAGAAAAATAGACACACAAACCAATAGAACAGAATTGAGAGACCAAAAATAAACCCACACACACATATAGACAACTAATTTTTGACAAGGTAGGCACAAAACATACAATGGAAAAAGGAAAACTTCTTCAATAAATGGTGGTGGAAAAATTGGAAAGCCACATGCAAAAGAATTAAACTAGACTGCTATCTGACATCATACACAAAAATAAACTCAAATGGATTAAAGACTAAATATAAAACCTAAAATAATAAAATACATAGAAGAAAACATAGACACTAAAGTTATGGACCTTGGTATCAGAGGAGTTACTGTGAACTTGACCCCAAAGGCAAGGGAAATAAAATAAAAAATAAATGAATAGAACTACATCAAACTAAAAATAAAAGAAACCATCAACAAAAGGAAAAGTCAACCAACCAAATGAGAGAAGATATTTGCAAATGATACCTCTGTTAAAGAGCTAATATCCAAAATATATAAAGAACTCAAATAACTCAACAACAAAAGAACCCCAAACAATCCAATTAAAAAATAGGTAGAGGACCTGAACAGATACTTTTCCCAAGAAGACATACAGATGGCCAACAGATAAAAATAAAAAGATACTCAACTTCACTAGTTATAAGGAAAATACAAATCAAAACCACAATGAGATACCATTTCACATGACTATTATCAATAAGATAAGAAATTTTAAGTGTTGGACAGGATATGGAGAAAAGGGAACCCTTGTACACTGCCTGTGGGAATGTAAATTGATGAAGCCTCTATGGAAAGAAAAGCACTATCATATGATTCAGCAATCCCTCTTCTGGGTATCTATTTTAAAAAATTGAAAACACTTGCTTGTAAAGGTATGTGTAGCCCTATAGTCATTGCAGCATTATTCAAAATAGCCAAGACATGGAAGCAAACTGTGTCCTTTGACTGGTGATTGGATAAAGAAGATATGGTACATATATGTCCATTGTAATTACAATATATATACCACGGACTACTACTCAGCCATAAAAAAAAAAAAAATGAAATATTGCCATTTGTGGCAATGTGGATGGATCTTGAAAGTATCATGCTAATAAGTCAAATGAAAATAAGTCAAATGAAAAAGGACAAGATCTCTATGATTTCACTCATACAGAAAGCAACAAATGAACAAATAAAATAAATTCACAGACACAGACAACAGTATGGTGGATACCAGAGAGAAAAGGGGTGACGGGGAAATTAAGAGGTTAAAGGGGGTCATACACATGGTGACAAAAGGAGACTAGACTGGCTGATAAGCACACAATGCAATATACAGATGATATATTATAAAATTGTACACCTGAAACATATGTTATTAACCAATGTTATCTGAATAACTTTAAAAAAAAAAAGAAAAAGGAAGAAATATTTAAAACAGGGCAAATATAGATTTTCTATAGTTAAATCAGTCTAAATCATTGCTCAGATTATGCCTCAAGATATACTGTAGCTTGTGAGGAAGAATGTGAGAAAATTGCTTAAGCTGCCTCTGGCTCTATTTTTATAAATTTGAAATAGTAAAATTTGTCACTAAAAACAGATTACAAACAATGGCCTTTTCTCCTGGGAGGGTAGTTGTCTGTGTATTGGAAGGTAATATAACTACCATACTGTATCTATAATAGATAATTAAAGCATAAGAAAAATCTGAATTAACGTTGTAATGCCATTGATAACAGCTACCATTTATGCAGCATTGATTAAATACCAGGCATTACTCAAGGTGCTTTATGAACAGTGTCTGCTTTACTCCTTTAAGGAAGCCACTATTACTGCCTTCAATGGAGAGTTCAGGATACTGGGGCTTTGGGGACAATTCCCCATGAGTTACAAATGTCGGGAGAGGAAGCCTCTTGGGAGACAGTGGGCCTACCTGTTCCCATGGAGCAGTGCTGACCCCCTTGGAATCTGTGTTAACCAGGCTAGTGAGGGAAGCATTTCCCTCCTCCAATACCTAATAAGGCAGTATTTTCCTTTTTATGCCTGTAGGTCCTTATATAAAGCATTCTCAATTTCCCTTTGTGCTTTTGTCATTTGACTTTCGTTTCCTGTTTGGGGTTTTCTGCTCTTATCACTCTGAGCCTTCAGTAACTGCCCTGACTCATTCCTCTTCTTGGTGGATTTGACCTACGTTCCAGTTTTGATGCCTTTTCCCTTCATGTTTCAATTCCTTACACAGTCTGTGTTTTACAAGTGAAATTACTTTTTATGGATTCATCCCTTCTTTTCATTGAAGGTTTTCTAGTTTTTTTATATTCTTTTGATATGTATATATAATTATCTTAAAGGAGTTTCCTTTGGAGGCCTCTAGGTTAGAAGTCAAAAAGAATTTTCTGATTTAAGTGCTGTAAAGTATTAGAGCATTTTATGGAGAAGGATTATAAATGTCTATAGGTTTTATTTTTATTTAAAAAAAAAAAGAATAAACACTGACAGAAGAGGGATGGCAAGATTTGTCATCTTGCTGGGATGGAAGAGAAGAGAGAAATGAGAGAAGAAGAGAGGAGAAAGAAGAGAGAGGAAAAATTGATGGCCTCCACTCAGGGCCTTCTAGTTGGAGAATTCTGGACTATTTGTGTGATTTCAGTACCTACAATAATAGAGCTCAGAAAGAGAAATTATCACATTAGATATTCTGTTAGGTAATTTTTTTTTCTTTAGAAACAAAAACATTATTCTACCCAGTGTGCTTTTAATCCTTATTATTGGGAGTCCAGACTGCAAATGGTTAAATGAACTGGATTGGGAGCAGGAGACCTAGGCCTAGTCATGGTTTTGCTAGTAACTAGCTGTATAACCTCAGGCAAGAAGTCTGTTTCCTTACTTGTGCAATAAGTTGAAAGGATTAGGGGACCTGCCACAAAATCTTTTCATACTTTACAGTTCTCAGTATAACAGTTTTCACCTTTCCTGTCAAAACTTGGAAAATTCTCATTATGAAAAGAAAGTTCTCTGGGGTAAGGAAGACTATCCGTAACTCTAGCCTTTCCATGGTTAGATCGTGGTAAATAACACTTTCCACTTCTCCACATATGTACCTATCAGCTATTTTCTAAAGAATGGTAAAATTTGGTTGTAATGTACCCTCATGACTGTGGTTTTAAATGAATCAAATGCCTTGGAGGTTCTCTGAACTATAGAAAGTGATGCATTTAGGTTTGTTTTATTGTTGTAATTCAGTAATTTTACCACATAACCTGAAATGTTAGATTCCAAAAGTCTGTCTTTGAAAGCACATACAACTTGAAAACAGTTTTTGTGGCTGAAAAGATAATACCGAAAAGATAATATAGATTCCAATGTTCAGAAGAAACCAAGTGCCAGAGGGAAACTTCTCTGACCCCAGCATTTAGAAAGCTACAGTTGTTTTCTAAAAGATATAACTAAGGGGGAAGACCTAAGACCCCATATTTCCAGATAACTGAGTTGTTGCAGGATTTTCAAGATGGGAGGGGTCTTGATCATTCAGTTTAAACTTCTATTCAGCACAGGCAATCCCTCCCAACCTTCCTGCCAACTTGTTACCCATCCTCTGCTTTCACATGTCCTGTGACAGGGAGCATACTATCTCATAATGTAAGTCATTCCATTGAAAGTCAGCTTTGTTCATTAACAAATTCTTCTGTTAATCCACCTTTAGCTAGATTTGAATGGAAGTCGCTCTTAGCCACAAGTTATAGGATACACTTTTTCATTGTTGTGGTGTCCCAGGCAAGAGTATAGACTCTATATGTCTAAATATGTAAAAGTTATAAATCCAGCTAACAAAGTGTAAAATAAAACATGTTCTCTATTCCTACCTTGACAAATATACCATAACATCTGTATGGTCTGAATTGTGCTTCCCCAAATTCCTATGTTGAAGCCCTGACCTCCAATATTCAACTGTAGCTGGAGATAAGGCCTTGAAAGAGGCAATTAAAGTTAAATAAGGTCAAAAGGGTAGGTCTCTTATCAGATAGGACTGGTGTCCTAATAAGAGGAAGAGTCACCAGATCTATCTCCATGTCACAGAGGAAATGCCATGTGAGGACAGTGAGAACGTGACTGTATGCAAGTCAGGAAGAGAGGCCTCACCACAAACCAACCCTGTGGCACCATAATCTTGGACTTCCAGCCTCCAGAACTGTGAGAAAAATAAATGCCTGTTGTTTAAGCCATCCAGTCTGGTATCTTGTTATGCAGCCCAAGCTGACTAATAAAACACACAAGTTGAAAAATAGGTGAGGCCCTGGCCAGGTAGCTCAGCTGGCTGGAGCGTAGTCCTAATATGCTAAAGTTTCAGGTTCAATCCTGGGTCAGGGTAAATATAAGAATCAACCAATACTAGTAATGCATAAATAAGCATAACAACCTCTCAAATCAATAAATAAAAAATAATAAAAATAGGTGAAAGCTGTGGTTTTTATAAGAGCAAAATATGAAAGACAACAGAATTTCCTTATTATTGGATATGTCTAAGTATTCTGTTAATGAGCTGACCATGCTGGATGAGTAATAAAGACTCATAATTCATAAGTACTATGTGATTGCTTTAATTTCAGTGAAATCTCTAGGTGTGTTGTTATAATCACTATTTGCACACTATTTATGTTCTATTGGCAGTAATTATATTAAGGATTAAAAATGGAATGTAATTATATTAAATGAGTACATATTTTCATCAAAAAGTTATTTTTTCCTAATACAAAAAAATCATTTAAGTGAAAAAAATACAATGTAAATTATAATTGATACCACTTTTAAAACAAGTTATTTAGAGTTTTGCTTTTTCTTAAAAATTTAAATATTGGTTTAATAAAAATAATACTATTCACAATCTATCATTCAATGTCCATCCTGTTACTAATGTAAAGAGTTGCTATCATTCCTAATGAACATGTCTCAGTCTATCTATATACAAAGAGCAAAATGAATTATTTAATATTGCCGCATGTTCCTCAGCTGCTATGTGCAACTGCTCAGAATACCATGCTAATTCATGAATGCCTCTGTAACCATGCATTGGAGCACAAAGAGAAGCAAGATATTCATTTCTAACAATACTCGGAAAGAGTACTTTTTTAATGCAAGAATCGATTGCATTCATGGTAGCTGAGAAGAAGGGTTTGGCAAGTGAATTTGACCAGTCTTTTCTTTTACCTAGGTGCTTCTTCCACTTAAATCCTCCCTTTACCCAAAGCAATGACTCTGACGCTGGTGCAGTGTGATTCACAAAACTTCATAGCAAAGAGATGTGATGAGGTGTTCCCCTGGGATTTGAATTGTGTTGGTCACTAGAGCAGATGTTTAAGGTTACAAGCTGTGTTCTTTAGTACAGTGCGTGTGTTTGCAGGGCCCCCCGAAGCCCAGGAACCAGGGCAGAGGCCCTTCTCACCTGGGACTAAGGGTGGGACTGCCATTTTATTTAATTCAAAACCTGTAAAGAGCATATACTACATTTTTCAGCCAACTCTATATTTGGATTATTAACTCTGTGTTTTAGAGCTGTCTTAGGATATGAGTACCATGTTGAGGTTCAGAATTTTTTCTTATAATTGAGGGGATTTAAGTGCAAAACACATTTTGTACACCAAAGCAAAAAGAATAAAGAATGAACCTTACATTGTGCAACCAGAACTGAGCCACTGTGATTGCATCATATTGCCCATACAAGTCTTTGTTTCACCCCACTTCCATTTATCTCTGAGCTACATTTGCCCAAAAACTGGAAGTTCAAGTCCAAAGGCAGAGCGAAGACAATCTAAGACAATCTAGGATCTGCCCTCTCACCCCCTAAAAGAAAACCTATGAGCTTATCTATACTTGGGCAACTATCTTTTTTCCTATTTTAATATCATTTTCTTCACATGAAGAAAGTAAAATAAGTTGTACTGCAGATACTGACTCTCTTGACTGTTCAAAGAAGCTTTTTATTTCCTTTCTTTTAAAAGGGACATAAGAGCCCTAGCCGGTTTGGCTCAGTGGATAGAGCGTCGACCTGCGGACTCAAGGGTTCTGGGTTCGATTCCAGTCAAGGGCATGGACCTTGGTTGCGGGCACATCCCCAGTGGGGGGCGTGCAGGAGGCAGCTGATCGATGTTTCTTGCTCATCGATGTTTCTAACTCTCTATCCCTCTCCCTTCCTCTCTGTAAAAAATCAATAAAATATATATTTTTTAAAAAAGGGACATAAGAACTAAATTAATACCTGCCCGTGATTTATAATAAACTGCAAAAGGATAAAAAAAATAAAGAGTAAAAATCTTTTCCTTACTCTATTCCCAACTCCTAGTGACATTTATCAGAGTCAACAACTGTTAACATTTTCTTGTAGAGCTTTCCAGAATTTTATAAAATGTTTTATTGATCCTTTTAGAGACGACGCCGCGCCCCCCCCCCCCCCCCCAGGTGATCGAGCTCACAACCCAGGTATGTGCCCTGCCTGGGAATCAAACTGGTGGCCTCTTGGTTTCTGGGTCGATACTCAACTGCTGAGCTATACCTGCCAGCCTTTCCAGAAATTTTTTAGGCATATACAAGGACAGACTTTTTAAAAAAATAAACCAAACATTAATGGCCCTAACCGGTTTGGCTCAGTGGATAGAGCGTCGACCTGTGGACTGAAAGGTCCCAGGTTTTATTCCGGTCAAGGGCATGTACCTTGGTTGCGGGCACATCCCCAGTAGGAGGTGTGCAGGAGGCAGCTGATCAATGTTTCTCTCTCATCGATGTTTCTAACTCTCTATCCCTCACCCTTTCTCTCTGTAAAAAATCAATAAAATATATTTTTAGAATCTAAAAAAAAAAAACCACCATTAGTGGAATTATGCCATACATGCTCATCTGTATTTTTAAAAACACAATTTATCTTGAAGCTATTTCAATTTCACCACACATAAAACAAGCTTAGCCCCTTAAGTTCTTTAAAAATAACTCAATGAGGTAATCAACACTAATAAAAGAGAAAAATGGTAATTGGCGTACGAGCTACCCTTTTCATTGGCTAATCAGGGCTATATGCAAATTAACTGCCAACTAAGATTGGCAGTTAACTGCCAACAAGATGGCGGTTAATTTGCATATGTAGGCACAATGCAGGGAGGTGAAAGGGAAAGCAGGAAGAAGCCCCCTGCCACTGACAGTGATCGGAAACCCAGGGGGGAGCTAAGAGCCCCCCAGCCATGATCAGAGAATCAGGTGCCTTTTCCGCCCTGGCCAGTGATAACAGGAAGTAGGGGTGGAGCCAGCGATGGGAGCTGGGCACGGTCGAAGCTGGCAGTCCCAGGAGCTAGGGGTCCCTTGCCTGGGCCTAAAGCGAAGCCCACGATCGCGGGGCCGCTGCAGCTGTGGGTCCCCGCTGCCCCGGCCGGATGCCTAGGCCAGAGGCGTCAGGCCTGGGCAAGGGGCTGACCCTGCGATTGGAGGGTGATGGGGGTCAATGCCTGAGGGCTCCCAGTATGTGAGAGGGGGCAGGCTGGGCTGAGGGACACACACACACACACACACACACACACACACACACACACACACCCCCAGTGCACGAATTTCATGCACCGGGCCCCTAGTCCTATATAATAAAAGTCTAATATACAAATCGACTGAACTGAGGAATGACCGGCCACTATGATCACACTGACCACCAGGGGGCAGACGCTCAATGCAAGAGCTGCCCCCTGGTGATCAGTACACTCTCACAGGGGGAGCGCTACTCAGCCAGGAGCCCTGAGCAGGGCTCTTGGCTGGCGAGCACAGTGGCAGTGGCAGGAGCCTCTCCCGCCTCTGCGGCAGTGCTAAGGATGTCCGATTGATGGTTTAGGCCCACTCCCTGAGGCCTCAGCCGTCAGTTGGACATCCTCCGAGGGCTCCTGGACTGTGAGAGGGCACAGGCTGGGCTGAGGGACCCTGAGTGCTTGAATTTTGTGCACCAGGCCACTAGTTATATATAATTATTAGCACCAGATTTGGGGTATACCGGGCTCTCAAAAGATGTTAGTTTTCTTCCTACCTTTCATTAACAGAAGAATCACATGGGTTTATGATTGTGATTCTAGAGCAGCCGTGGGCAAACTACGGCCCATGGGTGGCCAGTTTGAAATGAAAAAAACTAAAAAAAAAAAAAAAAGACCGTACCCTTGTATGTAATGATGTTTACTTTGAATTTATATTAGTTCACACAAACACTCCATCCATGCCTTTGTTCCGGCCCTCGGGTCCAGTTTAAGAACCCATTGTGGCCCTCGAGTCAAAAAGTTTGCCCACCCCTGTTCTAGAGGATTCTATTATTCTTTTCATTAGTGAAGAAGGTAATTTTTGTATTTATTTATAATGCTAATAATCCACTTTGATATTATACAATTCAATATATCAATATCAATGTTTTAAAACAGGATATAACAAAATGTTACTAGATTTTTTAAAATAAGGATTTGAATAGAAAAATCTTTATTATGACCATAATGTTGCTAAGGCAATGCTATATTTAAAAATATATATCTTAACCAGAAAATAATTTAAGTCTGTTGAAAATCTCAATGATTTAAACTTCCATAATATTACCATAAATTCTGCTTACATAATATGCTGAAAACTCTACATTTAATAGTCAAAGAATTACCAGCTAGCTTCATTACTTGATAGATTTGATTGCATTCTAAAACATAGTTTTAGCTCAGTTTCTTTACAAGACAAAGAAATGACTGTTTTAAACAAAACTGGGTTTGACAACACCAGTAAGAACACAGGAAGGGGTAACTAAGTGACGTCTCCTCTTTAATGCCCTCGGTTGTTATTTTACCAGACATACCCAAGTCACCCAAGCCAATACAAATCAGGAGGGGTAATGTAATTCCAAGCTCTAAAAGCCCTGGAACAAATGTACGGTAAACAGGAAGAGCTCTCCTGCCTTGATTAAAGTAATATAATTGTGGCAGATGTCATTGTCAATTAAAAAATGCACACCTGATTTTTTTCTAATAGAGAAGAGGAGCATAGTTTTCCTCTTGCCTTTAATAAGATACTCTGTAAGTGTATTATGTTTGGTAAATTAACTTAATAGCTGTGTGACTTTAAGAAAGCTCCTTAACCTTCCTGAGCCTATAAAGTGAAAATAATCACCCATTCAGCATAGGATTGTAACAAGGACTGGAATAATTTCATAAAGCACTGAGTACAGGGCCTGGCACATAGTGCTCAATAAATGGAAGTCATTATTTTTATTATTATAACAGAAGGCTCTATTTTGAGGGGGAAAATCCCAATGAAACAGGGCCTACAGGTGTATTCCGGTGAGCAGAGTGGTATGAGTGAGTAGGAATTGTCAAAGCTTACCCTAGCCAACAGCAGTGTCCCTTGTTCTTTTCTTCTAGACTTCTCTCCTTTTATCGTGAAAGCTACTTCTTGTGTTTCATCATTCTCATGTAACTCTTTGGGAAAATTCAGCTGAACTTTCAAAAACTTTCTAAAATCTTAATTAAAATCTTGTTAAAAATCTTCCAAATTCACATCGCTCTTTCTTGACTTAAACATATTGGACATCAAAGTGTGGACCTTCTTAAAGTATCACTGTAATGTACCACACACATACTTATTTTCAAAACTAATTCTCTGATAAAAAACTTATTTTGTTATCATTAACCTTTCATAAAATTGAGTGTGGCATCAATTCTAGTTTGCTAAGAGTTCCGGTTTCAAAGCTTTACTGTAAAAATCCCCCTCTGACAATGGTAACTTCTAAGAAAGGGAGTAACTATACTCTTCATTTTATATCCTTAAATCTTCTCTCTGTGCAGAAACTGATTCTATTTCAAATGTAAACATTCCACTTAGCAACCAGTCTTAAATATTCACAGAATCAGCAGAGTTTCTGAAATTACTATTATAAGTGAACTAGCCAACTGTTTTGTGACAAAAATCTAATGCCAATTTATGGATAGCAGTTACAGCCTTGAGGGCTGGGCAAAGTTCCCCCATCTGGAATCTAAAAGTACAGCACACTACTTAGATCCCCAAATAATTTATAGTTTGGTTGTTGGTTTTTCCCCCTTTGGTTTCTTCCTCATGGGTGGTGGTGGTGGTGGTGGTAATGGGGAAGGAGTTAGGGTGGGCTTGGAAAAGAAGGAAACTGTCCTTTAGCACAGCTCAATAGGTATGCATCTCCATCCTTAACTATAAAAAACTCCCTTCCCAAAATGTACAATCTGGTTTTGGTAACCCACATGTATTCACAAAACAAAACACTAAAAAAAAAAAAAAAAATGTAGCTCTTACTACATGTTAACACTATTCCAGGTTCCAGAGATACAAAGATAAAGACTCTAGAGGGGAGCCCCATGAGCTTAGTCTAGTGGGTGAAACTAACACCTAAGCACACAATCACCACACAGAGAACAGTCACTGAGGACAGACACAGTTCAGAGAGAGCAAGTACAGCCTGGGGTCAGGCAAGACTTTACCAAAACCCTACAGGATGCAGGTGGCCCGTTCCAAGGTTAAGTATTTTTCAAGCAAAAACTCAATTTCCGGACTAAAATACCTTTACATCTGGATGTAAGATCCTTTATGTTAAAGTTCTTATGCATCATACACACACACACACACACACACACACACACACACACACACAATAACCCAAAGGGAAATTAGCTCAGATTGAGAACATGATTCATCACCATTCACACCTGCACAATTTAAGGTCCTCACAAAATAGGCTTTACATTGAGGAAATTGATGTAGCAACTGTACATTAGAACAAAGAGACTTCTGTTGTTATATGAACAATATAAAACACTATACATGCTTTCGGATGTACTTGTCAGGCTGCAACTGTGAATCATTTTAAAACTGTGATAAGATGGATTCCGAATGAGGAAGAAAGCCCTAAAATGTGCAGTTTTCATATTTATATCTGAGAAAAATCTCCCATTTACATAGGCCAGTGTGGTATTTTTGAGAAACAAATGAAAACTACACATTTGGATTTACGGATGTGTTATTCACTCATCTCATCATCCCCAAAGCTACCTTTATCCCACAACTAACGTTCCACTATTTCTTTCTAAGAAAAGGTCAGAGGAAGTGTTTATTTTTTACAGGTTATAGCCTTCAAAGCCTTGAAACAGACAACGTTAACAACCCAGCAATTAAAAAACGCGCTCATACTACCATTTGACATTCTCGGTTTATCTTTCTATTTAACTCTCTCTTGTAACGCCCGACCCCCTTCCTCTAACAAGGTCAAAAGCTCCCCAAAGGATGTTGTATAAGCTTGTGAAACCTGAAGATGCCACACCAACCAGGCGGCAGGTCGCAGGCATGGCAGCCCACTCCGCAGTCACAACTGCAGCTCACTTTACGCTGACAGGGCTTCTTGCCAGAACGCTCCCCCTCCGCTCCGGCCCCCCGCCCCCCAGAACGGGAAAGTATGGGTTCACAGGAGGTCCGGCACTGTTGTCTTTAACACGAAGCTTCAGTCCGTTCCCGGACCGCCGCGGGCTCGGGATGGAGCACCTGGGTTTTGTAGCATCAGCGCTGGCTCCTCCGCGGTGACTTCAGCCCCTGTGCTTGGCTGAGCCTAGGACGGCCACGACCCTTCCCACCACGGCCGCCTTCACTCCCCCTGCCCGGCTGAATTCGGTCCCGGCGGCCCAGTCGCGGTCCCGGCACATCCCCACCCGCGGGGATGGCGACACCCGCCAGGCCGGGCGTGCGGGGAGCCAGGAGCCGCTGAGCGGCCGCTCCACGTGGCCACCGAGGGCTGGGCCCCGACGGGCTCGGTCCACCCGTCCGCCGGAGCCCTCGTGGAAACCCACTCCGGTTCTGACTTCAGCCCACACCTCACTCGGCCCACCAGGGAACTTTCCAGAACCCTGGCCCTCCCTGGGAAGTCCCGACTAGCGGCCCAGGGGGAACCTTGGTTGGTTCATTGCGCGCCTCCTTAGCAGGCGAGCTCCGGCCGGGCGAGCCCGCGGAGGGGACCAGGTCGCGACGCCTCCGGGGGCCCTGCGCCCCAGCACCTGCAGTCGCCTCGCGCGCACCCTACCCCACCCGGTCTCGGGCCGGGCCCCGTCCTCTGGAGAACAGATGGTGGGGCAGCGAGGGACCCGGAGAACCGCGCCCCCAGCCCCTTGGTCCCTCCATCCGCCTTTACCTCGCCTGACCCCACCAGGGCCGCCGAAGCTAAACTTAGAAACCAGCTCCGTGCGCGCTCACGTGCGCCCAGGCGGGGCGGGGGGCGCGGCCCGGTGAGTCACGACCCCGCCCCCCGTCGTTGAGGACGCGCTGACGTCAGCCGCTTCCCCGAAGGGTGACGTCAGCGCGTCTCGGGGAGGCCGGGAGGCTACCCTGGACTGTTCACGGAGTTTCGATCCTTAAAGGGGCCGGGGCTCGGACAATGGAAGATCTGGGGAGATGACTCCACTCGCCCATCTGTAGAGTCGAAGCCCATCTTATATCCCTTTGTCCCGAGAAGTGCTGACTCTTGAGATGGTGATGAGCAAAGAATAGCAACTGAACGTAACTGGAAGCTCCCTGAAACCCCAGAACCTCTTCCTGGAAGCCCTCCTTGATTAACCAGAGTTTGATGCTGACCAAAAAGAAAGTTTTCTGTGGCCTTTGACTCCCTCCCTCTCCCCATATGCTTACACCTCTGCTGGTAGAGAAAGGCTGTGGTTTGAATGTTAATACGATCCATCAACTTGGGCCAACTTGGCCCTTTTATCACTGCTTCTGACTGTGTCTAAACCCTGTCACCAGTAGTGTGGCCTGAAACCAGTTATTTAAATCTCTTGGTGTGAACTGGTCTCCAAACCGGCCTCCTATGCTAATGTTGCCCGTGGGCACTTCCAGAAGCACTCATCATTCAGCATTATCAAGGCCTCACAGGAAACTAACAATTTACTGAGGCTTACTATAGGCAGGTATTTTCATTATCCTCCCTCCCCCATCATTTAATACTCGTATCTCTGGGGTGTTATCTATCGTCTCCATTTTACTGATGAGGAAAGAAATCGAGGCACACAAGTTAAGTATGTTTCCCGAGGTTCCACAGCTAAGGAATGGCAAACTGGAAGTCATTCCCGATCAGTTGGACTCCAAGTCTATGTTTGTGGTGATCAAGGTGGGCTATAAAATGTATGTCTTATTCTGGATACACTGAGTCCCCTAGAGCTAGCTTTTTCTCTTTTAACAGAAGCCCAGTGCCTATGTATAAATAACCCACTCTATGCCAGAAGATTCCCAGAGAAGGGGGCCCAGGCCTCAGGGTAAGGCATATGAGAAGGTGCTCATTCCCAGGGGTGCTCCTCCTACACTTGCCCCACCCTGAGAACAAGTGCCTCCTTGAGGCTGGCACCGTAAGACACCTCACTCACTTCACTCTAGCCCCAGCCCTGCCAGGCCTGTCCTTGACTCTGTGTTTCTCTGTTGAAACTAGAGGCCATCCTGCTTACAGCATCCTCACCTGGCACACCAGTGGCCAGCTCTATCGAAGTGCAGAAGAAATACATTCTTTCACCTCCACCTTTATCTCCTCTCTATAAAGCAGTAAAAAATTTCTGGTTATACAGCATGTTCATGCCAAAAACAACTTAGAGACAACAGCAGCTTCTCAAAGTTTTGAGCAAAACGATGGTGCTTGAGTCATGGAAATGAGCCAAGTGGGTGAGCTGCTGCCATGCTATCTTCTGACAATCATCCTTGGCTGAGAGTCACAGCCCCATCCTCAGGCTACACATGCCAGGACTGCCAGGAGCACCTTCCTCCCCCAGCTCACCCCTTGGAAGTCTTTAAAACTGACCCCTCTTCCCTCCTACCCAGGCTCCAGCCACCACCAAGCTCTGCCCTTTGTGTCCCCTGCTCCTGTCCCCTCTATCATGCTGACGGAGTCACTGCCACTGCTCTTCCTGTTCTGACAGGTTTTCTGGAGCCTGTGACCAAACACTTTGTGTGTGTTCCCACCACAGCCTCGGGAGGAAATGAAGAAAACCACAGGCAACTTCAGCTATAGGGGCAGTGGCTTCTTCCTCAGTATTGGGGTTAGACACACAGACGTGGAAGCTTAGATCATCACAGTCCCTGTTTTATAGCTAAGGGACTAAGGCCCAGGTGAGGTGACCTGCTCGGGGTCACATGGCCAGTTAGGTAGAGTCCTATTCACCTGACTCCCAGTCCACTCCCCCTTCCATGGATCGTATCTCTGTTATAAATTTCAGGTGGAACAATGCGCATGGTAAATTGTCACATGTCATATAGGTGATGGAAGGGAAGACAAGTGGTGACTTTAAGTAAATATAGAGAGGAAGTCATAGGAAAGAACTAGATAAACCAATTTCCGAGGACCCCTGGCTGTTCCCACTTCCCCTTTCCTCTCTCTCCCATCCAGTCTCAATACAGGTGAGGTGGCTATTCCTCCTCAGACTTGGGAACCATTTCCCATGGAATTACATGATGAGTTGGATTGCCATTTTTAAACCTTCAGTAATCCAGATCTTGTGTGTCATTTCAGGGTTTGATTTTTTATTTCCCAGCTTTTGATTCCCATCATTCTCCTATGCCAGAAGTTCCATTAAATACCATTAAGAGCCGTAAGTGTAACTGGCCACTAATGTGGAAGGATTGTGCTCTCCAGAAAACAGCTCCAGCAAAGCAAGGAGCAGGAATCCTGGGTCTGTTCCCAACCGTGCCAGTGACTCACTGGATGACACAGAGCAAAGTGGGGGGAGAGATGTGGGATGACACACACAGCAGCTGGCCTGACAGAGGTGGAAGGGTGGTGGAGAGGCCATTCGGCAGGGTCCCCCAATAACTGCTGAGTGGTGGCCTGCCAGGTCAGCCCTGAGCTCTGTCCCACTTAAGTGCCTGCCTCCAATGGAGCCACCAAGATGGCTTGGGCTGGATTATAGCACTTACCCTTCATGACATACATTCTCATTGGTTAGGAATGCACCCTAGGCATTCCTAACTCCACTTTAATAACTTGTTATAGATCTGCCCTCCAGGAATTTATTTGAAACTTTCTTTAATCTATTTATATTTCAGCCTGTTCATGGAACAAGTAGATTTACCATTTATGTAGAAGCACTTAGGTCCTAAAACACAGAAAAGTGCTATAAGAGGGTTTCTAAATAATAATAATAATAATGATAATGATAATAATAAAACACAATGTTATATATAGTAGATATAATCCTGTATTATAAGTCAATGGTAGTAATAATTCAGATGGTTTCACAGGCTTATTTTCAGTCTCTCACTATATCAATCTTTGTCTTTATCTCCATGTGCACACACATACACACACACATCAAAAAGTATTTTTATTAATGGAATGGGGTGCTGTGATGGGCATAACTCTGCACCCAAACTTTTATAAACACTTCATGTCCTTGAAGGACTTACCATCTAGGACCAACAAATAGTAGGTACTCAATAAATACTTTGGTGGATGGATGGGGTGGAAAAAAAAGAGAAAGCTATGTGGTCACTGCTGAGACGTATGACTGTACTTGGGGTTGGAGCAGAAACATGAGACTGTAGTTGGCATGGAGGGAGAAGGGAATGTCCTGATTTTATGGTAAATGGGTGAGCGAGCTTTCCTCCTATAGAAATAGCTAGTTTCTAGGCTGCTGAAATAGACAAGGGATGCCAAAGGGCCACCCCTGACAGCTGTTCTGTGGATGGCAGGAGTGAGGGGGCAGGTATGAGGGCCAGGAGTGAAGATGACCAGGCCCTGTGGTCATCTCGGTTTTCAATGTGAACCACACTAGAATGAACTTTTAAAAGACAGGTGATTCAATAGGTGAATGGACAAATAAACCACGGTATATCCAAACAATGGGATATTTTTCAGCACTACAAAGAACTGGGTTATCAAGCCATGAAAAGACAAGGAGGAAACTTAAGCTAATCTGAAAAGGCTACATATTGTATGTTCCCAACTATATGACATTCTGGAAAAGGCAAATTATGGAGATAGTAAAAGCATCAGTGGTTATAATGTTGTGGGGAGGGATGAAAAGGCAGAGCACATAAGATTTTTAGGGCAGTGAAAATACTCTTTATGATAGTATCATGATGGATACATGTCATTATACATTTGACCAAAACCACAGAATCTACAACACCGAGAATGAGCCCTAAAGTAAACTATGGATTTTGGGTGATGATTATGTGTCAATGTTAAGTCCATCCTTGGTAAAAAAAAGATTCCACTCTGGTAGGGGATATTGATAGTGGAGAAGGCTGTACATGTGTGGGAGGAGGAGGGTCTGTGGGAAATCTCTGTACCTTATGCTTCAATTTTGCTGCAAACCTTTATCCACTCTACAAATAAAGTCTATTAAAGAAATCCAGGTGAGCTGATTACACCTTTCTATACATAGATTAGGTGCACTGTGGACTCACAGAGACTCGAGTTGGACTCTGAGCCCCATCATAACCAGCTTTGTTGCTTCAGAAAAGTTATTTAATGCCTCTGATCTCAGCTTCTCCTAACTCCACAGGATAGTCATGCCTTCCTCAGAGTGTTTTGAAAATTAAGTGAAAAACTCTATGTAAAGAGTCGAACCCAGCGGTTCTCAACTTGTGCATCGTTCGACCTCCAAAGGGGTCGCCTAAGACCATCCTGCATATCAGGTATTTACATGACGATTCATAACAGTAGCAAAATTACAGTTATGAAGTAGCAACGAAAATAATTTTATGGTTGGGGGTCACAACATGAGGAACTGTATTTAAAGGGCCAGAAGGTTGAGAACCACTGGCAGTACTTGGGATATACAGCATGGTAGATATATACAAACCCCCTCCCCAATTCCTCCCTAGTTACTGTGATTATTAAACATTCTGATGGCTAGTGGAGGAAAGCTGTCTTGGGTAAGTGACCTTCTACTGGGAAGGGAATCTGTGTGGGGGAGTGGGCATGTATGTCCTCAAATACTCTCAGAGATGCTGGCTACAGAAGGTCAGGCATGAACTTGAGCTCTAGGAGGCAGTGTCAAGCCCCTCACTCAGCTTTCTCCTGTGAAAAGGTCAGGATGATGGAAGGCTCTCATATTTAGATGATGGCTCGTAGGGAAGCCTCGGTGGGTTAGTCACCTATGTTATGACATCATATTCCCACTCAATATAGTAACAGCTATTGGTTGCTTTAGGGGGCAGGGGCCGGGCCAGCTTTTGTTGACCAACCATACCTCCAAGATAAATTGGATGGAACCAGCTGGGAAGACATGACAAGGAGAGAAATCCTCCTCTAAATAGGATATTCCACAAAAATTCTAAGGATTTTTGGCACCTCGCCTCAAAATGTGAGTCTTGACTTTTCTTTAATCTTAGGGGTAAAGCTGGAAAATGTCCTGGGAGAAAGGTGTTTGGTCAGGAGGCCTTCAGCTGGGGGAAGGTTCACCATGACAAGGGCCCCCACTGCCCTGTTGAGGGGTGGGGAGGAGAGAAGTTCTATGCACCAGCTACATGATGTCTACATGGCACCTAAAGAAGTGGTCCAAGGAGGAGGATTGAAAAGGCCTGGGGTTAGGGTGCTGCAGAATTTTGGGATGTATTAGGCATTTTGCCTCTCGGAGATTTGTAACAACTGGGGGCCAGATCAGCAGCCCATTGAGGCAATGGTGTCGTCTCAGCCTTTGAAATTAGCCAGGATGATGCCATGTGTGAAGATACCATAGATCAGTGCTGTAGTTAATCTGGGGTATTGATCAGTCATATCATAATGGAAAGTCACTGGATTTAGTTAACCCCTTCCTTCCAGTGTATTATCCTCTGATGTCTCTGCCTCTTGTGGGGCCTTGTGCTTTGGGAACAGAATGTTTTGAATGAACAGTGTGAGATACATCGGTTCTTCCTGTATATGAACTGGAATTAAGTCCAGAGTGACGAAGCAGAGGTTAGAGAAAAAGCCTGGGACCAGGGGTCGGGAGACCTACTTTGACAACTGGTCCTGCCACATTTCCAGCCATGTGACCTCGGGCAAGTCACTGCCTCTCTTTAGCTTTTGGTTACTCCTCTTATCTGTCAAAATATGTGAGCTTATGGTCCTTCCAGCCCTACGTGGCGCACTCCAGTCCTCTAAGAGTGGATTTGTTGTCCTTGTTGCAGAGTAGAAAGGACTTGGGGTCTGGGTGTGAGGCTCTGCCACTCATCATGCCACCTTGCACAGGCACCCCTTCTCTGAACCTTAGTTTTCCCACTTTTTTATAGGGGTTATTACCTGACATGGGTGAGATAATGAACCTGGAAGCCTTCTCGGAGGCACAGTGTAAATGTGTATTTAAATGATGCCCTGAGTTCAGAAGGGAAAGTGGGGTACGATGAGCTGAAGAGGACAGTTTGGGGTTACATACTGACAGGCTGGCCTGTGACTGGGGCTAGGAAGGTAAGGAGGTGGGGGTTGTGGTCAGTCCAGGGCATGAAAACCTCCAACTCTGTCTTGTTCAGTTCCTGGTCATTTCCCAGCAGTTCAGGGAGGGAAAACAATTGAGAGGTTGTGAGTGATACTGAGAACAGCTCAAGAGAGTTGCTGCAAACTCCTGTCTGAGTGGGCACAGAGCCAGAGCAAAGAGGGCGGTGAGGAGCCCAGACAGGGTCTGGAATCCGAGCAAACGAGCAGCCTCCCGTTTCCTACAGGTGCCCTGGGTAATATTCCTGCACTGTGCACCTCCCACGGGTGTGAAACCACAGGGGGGTGGGGAGGAGGTGGGAGGGACAGCCCTGGAAATAACAGATCATAACTGTATATTGACCCGAGTGATCAGTCTCAACTCATCCCTTCAGGAAAATCACAGATCCTCCAGAGAAACTCTTTAAATTCCTGTGTGTTCTTCTCGCAAATCAAGGAACCTGGGGTTAGCGATTTTACTTTGACCCTCCTTTCATGCTTCCCGGGAATGAGGCTGACGACTCCTTTGAAGCTGTCCTTTGAGCCATGGGCCTGACTTCTCTTCCTCCCACCAAAGGAGGTTCTGTTTTCGATTTTTTTTTTTTTTTTCTGAAGCCCAGGCTCTGAGGGTGGAGAAGCTGGCAGGAGGCACAGCTGCCATAGGAGCGGCATGCTGACTTGCTGACTCATCTGACATTAACATCATTATGTTTCAGGAGTCAAAGTGATTTTCAAACTATGAGTAATGCGAGGAATTAGAGAGCATGTTTACAAGGCAGCGGGCCTTTCAGCACACTGGAGGAACAAGCAGCTGAAAACGCTCTCGAGAGAAACACCCTTTCTCTCTGGGCTCTTCTTTGAAAAGAATCCCCACAGGAAAGGCAGGTGAACTCTGAGTCCCTTGAGGGGGGAATCCAGATCTAGCACCCTTACATGAATACCCAGATGTCTGATCATTTCATACGAGAAAAGCTTTTTTGTAGTCCTTGTTTTCATGTACGCAACTCTAGGGGAAGATGGATTTAAAGACTCTAGCAAATTATTTCTAAAAGCCGAGTTATTACCAGTATTAATAATTATAATAATAGTCTAAAGTTGTGTGGAGAACTAACTGTCTTGCTTCTTCTAAGGCAGGGATGGAAACAAATCATTTTCCAGTTTTAAAGGTGGGGAGCAGAAGCTCATGGTGGGGTGTGGGTAGGAGGTTAAGGGGGCGATGGGGGTAAATGCCTTTTTAAAGCTCTTTTGTGGAATTAGTAAAAGTTCGAGAACCTTTGAGTACAATGAGTCAAGTATTTAGACCTCAGGAGAGATAAGAGGGGCTCCTGTTTTTCCAGAGGAACAGGAAACACTAATAGCACTTGCTCAGCCTGCCTCCGAGGGAGATCCTTGAGCTCTGGGAAGGCAGGGACAGTGTCTGCCCACCCCTCTACCCCCCATGTCTAACTTAGACATGCCAGTAGTAAGTGCTCAGTACATATCTGCAGAATTAATGAATGAGATAAGAGCTTTGAGCACCAGGACACTGCTCTTCTGTTCAGCTGGTTTTCTTGCCTTTAGTTTCCCCTGCCCAGGGCAGGACAGGGATGCTTAGCAAGTGGGGCCACGCTTGGAGACACATCTATGGGAGGTACCAGCCCTAATAAGGAAAAATAACTACTCATACCCTCAGAAACCAACTGCTAAAACTAGACAAAAGTACAACATTCAACTCAGAAACTCCTTTAGGAGGTCCATTCCGAAAGCATGGCAGCAATTGTAATTTGTTTATATGTTGGAGGTAAATCAGACCTGTCAGGCTCCATTTCACCTACTGATTCTTGAACTGAAATCATCACTGCCGGTGTAACGACAATAAAGTCAACTCGGTGTTTGGGCATTGTGGAGGCAGGTGAAGGACAACTAGTTAGACTGGATTAACCTTAGAAAATAAAAGTTCTGCCCTAGCTGGTTTGGCTCACTGGATGGAGCTTCGGCCTGCGGACTGAAGGGTCCCAGGTTCGATTCTGGTCAAGGGCATGTACCTTGGTTGCATGCACATCCCCAGTGGGGGTGTGTGCAGGAGGCAGCTGATTGATGCTTCTCTCTCATGGATGTTTCTAACTCTCTATCCCACTCCCTTCCTCTCTGTAAAAAATCAATAAACTATATTAAAAAAAAAAAAAAAAGAAAGTTCTGCCTTGGCCAGGGTGGCTCAGTTGGTCCGGTATGATCCTGTGAACCAACAGGTTGCTGGTTCAGTTTTCTGACTGGGCACATATCCGGTAACGGCTCAATCCCTGGTAGAGGATGTACAGGGGGCAGCTGATCGATGTTTCACTCTCCCATCCATGCTTTTCTTCCTCTCCCTTCCTTGATCTCTAAAAAATCAATAAAAAATCTTTTTAAAAAGTTCCGCTCTTTTTTTTTTGTTTTAATATATTTTTATTGATTTCAGAGAGGAAGGGAGAGGGATAGAGAGCTAGAAACATCAATAATGTTGCCTCCTGCATGCTCCCTACTGGTGAATTGAGCCCGCAATCCCAGCATGAGCCCTTGACGGGAATTGAACCCGGGACCCTTCAGTTCACAGGCCGACGCTCTATCCTCTGAGACAAACCAACTAGGACAAAAGTTCCACTCTTGATATGTGTTTACAGATACAAAAGGAAAACTTGTCGAAATTTAATTCTGCCCTTTTTCCATAGGAAAAACATCCCCATGATTTTATATGCTAGGACATATTTCTAAATTTAATAAGGGCTTACAAGTATAGCTATAGCCTTTTCCAAAATCCCCTCTCTGCAACAGATCACTCTGTTTTCTTATTCTTTCCATTCCTGCTTTGGCTTCTCTGCCTCTTTCTCCTTTTCGCTCCTTTTTCCATCCCCAAGTTAACTCCTTCATTCTGTTCTTGTTCTCATGTTGCTTGATCTCCCAGCATCCCTTGTCGACTTGTAAACTTTCTTATAGCATGGAGCAAAGAGTCATTCACATGGTAGTCAATAACGTTTTGAAAAAAAAATATATAAAAAAAGTAATGAGCTGCCCTGGCTGGTTTGGCTCGCTGGATAGTCGGCCTGTAGATTGAAGGGTCCCAGGTTTGATTCTGGTCAAGGGCACATGCCCAGGTTGTGGGCTTGACCCCCAGTAGGGAGTGTGCAGGAGGCAGCTGATCAGTGATTCTCTCTCATCATCAATGTTTCTCTTTCTCCCTCTCCATTCCTCTCTGAAATCAATAAAAATATATATTTTTAAAAAGTCATGAGCTAATTATAAGATCTTTATAAATAAACTAGAGGTCCGATGCATGAAGGTCGTCCAGAAGGACATCGGAAGGACGTCCAGACGGTCGTTCCCCTGTTCAGCCATCCTGACTAATTAGCATATTATGCTTCTATTATTATAGGTTAGTAATAATTTTTAAGCTTCCAAGCTTAATCACACACAAGAATATTCCTGTTCACTTGATAATGTCTTTGAAGAAGACATAAAAATTGACTTGATCAAATCTCATTCTTTGAGTACATGACCTTTGAATGTTCAATATTTATATCTGGGGGGAAAAGGGTGGCCCCCAAGGGAAAGACACACCCTGAGAGCCCTAACCTTAACCTTCTGTAAACCACCTGGCTTGACTGATCTCTCCTCTCCCCACCCATTAATATCGCATTGTTAGGCTTACTTCAAGCAGTAAATATAAGCCAGTACATTCATGGCTCATCAATCCAAAATGATTGTTAAAGAGAGTCAGGATTTGTGGTCCCATCCCAAACATCTGAGGATAATGCCAGGAAAGAAAGTGTGTGTGTTCCCAGGGCCTGTCACTTGGTGCTTCTGCCCTAGGCACACTCTCCATGTGGTGAGTCTAGGGTAGGGGCAGTGCTAGGGTTCTGAACCTCCACTTCTGTGATATAGAGCTGCACGTCCACGCCAGTCTTGACTGCACATCCTCCACTCCATTGTTCCTGCAGGTACATGATGCTTGTCAGGCTAGGAAACCTCATTTGAGTTTGGATGACATAGTCACTGCCCTGAGGCATCTCAAGTAAAAAAGTTTCCTCATTTGCATCCTAATTTATTTTATAAATAATTTTATATTCATTTAATGATGTTATTAAGTTAGTAGCAGGTTGCTAAACTTTGAGATCCAAATGTTTAACACATATTCTAAAATAAACTTCAGCTGTTTAGAATTCTCATATAATAAACTCATTCTAATTTTTCCCTATATTCTCCTTTTTCCCCCTTCCTTCCTTCCCTTCCTTTACTTTTTTCTCTCCCACCATCTTTCCTTCCTTCCTGTCCTTCTTTCCTCTTTCTTCGTAATCAGCTGCCTCCTGCACACCCCCAACTGGGGATCCAGCCCAGAACCCGGGCATGTACCCTGATCAGAATCGAACCACAACCTCCTGGTTCATAGGTTGACACTTAACCACTGAGCCACAATGGCTGGGCTGTTTGTTGCTTTTAATAGATGTCTTTCTAGAAAATATATATAAAAGGAGATTTAAAATACTGGCTAATGACTAGATAGAGACTTTTTTATCATATGCATATTTTGACTTTCCATTTTTAATCATGTGCATATATACTTTTTCCCAACCAAAAAAAAGTTAATCAAAACAGTGTTCTTCACACTTTCTGTTTTCGTGTTTTTAAAAGAGTATATTTTATTCCCTCCCCAATTCCAACATCAGCCTATTTCCTCCTCCTGGAACAGCTTACAAAGGGAAATGAGGAAGAAGGGAAGGGAGACAGTGGACAGAAGCTAAATGCCTGTGTGCCCAGAGCAGGGATATAGGGGAATGGACGAGCCTACAGGATCAAATAAGGTTTTGGCTTTTTTTTTCTTTTCCTTTTAAATTCAAGATATAAACATCTTCTCACATTATTAAATATCCTACAGCATCATTTTTAATGGTTGTAAAAGTCTTAAGTTAATTTTCTATCTTGTACTGTAATTTATTTAATTAATTGTCTATGTTAAACATTTGGGTAATATCTTATTTGTCAATATTACAAATAGTGTTGCCATAAACTTTCTTGTAGCTTAATCTTTGTGCATAGCCATTCTTATTTATTTTAAATATCTCTTTTAAAATGAGAATAAGTATAATTTTCAAAGGAAAATAAGTCAGAGTATACAAATCCTAGAGATTTTGACATATATATTGCTCCTTCAATAACTTAAATTTAACATGAGGAAATTTCCACCTTTGCTTATTAATAAGTTTTATTTCCCATTTATGAATTTTCTGTTGGCATCTTAATATTTGTAACAATTTAGAACATTTTATGTAGATATCAAATATATAGACAAAGACGTCCTTGTCTAATATGGTTTTTTTAAAAAATAATAATCATTTTCTGGCTTGATATTTGCATTTTAATGTTAGTTATTTATATATTTTTTGAAACACAAAGGTTTTTAGATTAGAAGTTATCAAATGTATCAATATTTTCCTTTCTGAGGAAAAAGCTTTTCCATATAGAACTTTGAAAATATTTTATAAAATCATTTTAAAGGTAAAATTTACATATTTTAAATATTTATAGTACAATGCACAAATTTCAAGTGCATCATTCAATGAGTTGTGACAAATGCATAAACCCTAGACTTAGAAATTCAAAGGTGGGGATTTTTTTGAGTTGATGGTTGCACATATATAAAAATACACTAAAAAGCATTGAATTGTAAACTTTAAAAGGATGAATTGTATGGAATATGAATTATATCTAAATAAAGTTGTAAAATATATTTATAGAGAAATTAACATCATCCCAGAAAGTTCCTGAGTGTCAATAGATACTTACTTCCACTCTCCCGCAGAAGCAATCAGAATTTTTTGTGTTTTTTTTTTCACAATAGATTTGTTTTGCCTCTTTTAGAACTTTATATAATGGAATTATATGGAACCATACAAAATGAACTTTTTTGTGTAAAGTTTCTTTCTGTCAACATAACGTTTTAAAATTCATCTGTGTTGGTGTGTTTCAGGAGTTTCTTTTTATTGTTAAAAGTAATATTTCATTAAGCGTCTATATTACAGTTTGTTTATCCCTTCCTCTATTGATCGACACCTGGGATCTTTCCAGTTTGGGTCATTATAAACATTCTTATACATGACTTTATGTGGACATATGCTTTCATTTCTCTTGGGAAAATACCTAGGGTTGGAATTGCTGGGTCATAGAATAGATGTATGCTCAGATTTATAAGAAATTGCCAGACTTTATTCCAAAGTGGTTGTACCATTATACTCCAACAAAAATGCATGAGAGTTTCAGTTGCTCCATATCTTCGCCAACATTTGCTATTGTCAGTCTTTTGTGATGTTAGCCATTCTGTTGAGGGTGCAGTGGTAGTGTATTGTAGCTTTAATTTTCATTTCCTTGATGACTAAAGTTATTTAAATTTTTTTCATGTGCTTTTAGTTTTTTGTTTTATTTTAATAGTTTTGTATTTTATCTCTAATTGCATCTATTTATCAATCTAAAGTAATTTTGATTATTATTTGAAGTAAATCTCCAAATTTATATTTTTCCAAATACTCAATTCACCTAGCATAGTTTATTAAATAATAACTTTATTCCTACTGATTTATGATGCTTCCTTTATCATAGATTAAGTGGTTTCAAAATATCTATTGTGTGCAATTCATTTGTACATTTGTTCTTTGTCAGCTCCACACTATTTTATTGATATTTGCTTTTAAAAATTATATAATCTGACAGGGCCATGGTCTCATCATTCCTTTTCAGGTTCAACATTTTCTTTGCTGTTCTTGCCTAATTATTCTTTCAGTAAACATTAGAATTATGTCTGAAAAGAATCTCATTGGGATTTTTATTGAAAGTGTATTAAGCATTCAAATTGATTTTAAAAAACACTAACATCTTTGCCATAGAATTTAATATTCAAATTTTCTTGTACATTTCTCAGTTACATTTTGTGATTTTAATAATGTGGATCCTTCACGTTCTCATTAAAGCTATTCCAAAGCATTTAATAGGAGTTCTCAATGTCATCATTGTTAATTTTGTTATTGTAATTTGATTTTTTTTTTTACTGTATTTTCTAACTGGATAGTATTTCTATATAGAACAGTATTGGCTTTTGTGTCTCTTTTGTATAATTAGAAGTTTTCTTGAACTCCCATATTAATTTCAAGTGAATTATTCTTTTGCATTTCGAGTTTAGTTATATTACACACAAATAATTTAAAATCTGTTCTCGCCCTTCTAATATTTATGTACCTTATTTTTATATGCATCCTATTTAAATAATCAAAACTTCCAGATCTACATGAAATAAAAATGGCAATAAACTATGCCCCTGTCTTGTTCCTGATTTTAACAATATTGCTTTAATATTTCATTCTTCAGGTTGGTGGACTGTTTGAAATAAATTCTTTTTGTTAAGAAGGAGTTTTAAATTTGTAATAATTTTTTGGTAGTGACTAGCTGTTGAATTTTTATGTCTTCTCTACATCTATTGAGAATCATTTGGATTTTCTTTTTTAGCCAGCAGATGTGAGATATTGTACAATTAGATTTTTCAAATATTAATACACAAAACTTTGCATTCTAGGTTAAACCCTACTGGGATTATTTTTCTGATACTCTGTTATCTGTGTTTGAGTTTTCTTCTTTGTGTTCATAATTTAGATAGTTTTATTATTTTCTTTGTTTTGAGTTATGTTTCAGGCTTTGACACCCAAATTATCTCTATAAAGTATATTAGATAAACTTTCCATATTTTTCAATGTTTTGATGTAATTATTGAGACATAGTAACTCCCTTCTCCTTAAGAGTTGAAAGATTTTTCCCTATAAAGTTTTTAGGCCTTGACAATTATTTTTCTAAAAGGAGTTCTTTCTTTCTTTTATCTCTCTAGTTTCTTTAGCTGTGATTAGTGTGTTAAGGTTTTATAATTCTAAGTTTGGTAATGCATATATTTCCAGAAGACTACCTATTTCATCTAGGTTTTCAAGTTTATAAGTTATAATATTGCAAGTATTGTCTTATATTTAAAAATTCTCCTTATTATCCATAGTTTTTCTTCTTTACTTTCTCTGAAATTCTATTTCATTAAAATTTTAAAAGAAGCTCTTGAATTAGTTCTATAAATTTTCCTAAACTAATTCATTTAGTTTCATTTTTCTTTTATTCTTCTTTCTCTTGATTCCCTGGGGATTTTATTGTTGTTGTTTTTATAAATCCTTGAGTTGAATACTTTCACATTTCCTTTCCATGAAAATAATGAAAACATAAAGACTGTAATTCCATCAAAATATACTTGATAATATTTCACAATTTTTATTCTATTTTAATTATATCCTAACTGCTATGTGCTTATACTTTAATTTTTCAATTTTTAAACAGTTTATGTACTCACACAATAACTGAATTTTCTTTGAAAGCTAGAAAATAAAGATCATTTATCTTCTTATTTTTATTATTTTTCCAAATGGTAAACACCGATCTTTCCCTAACTCTCATAAATATCATTTAAAAAAAATCTATGCACACAGCAAACCACTGAATAATAATGTGCAAAGCTCTGGAAAACTATTATTTGAACATTTTTAAGGTGGCAGAAAAATCACAATTTGGGTATATGTCATATAAACAGTTTTCTTGTTTCTGATTGATAAAAGTAGTTTTCAGAGTGGTATATTTTGAATGATTACAATTCAAAAGTAATTCCCCAAACAGATAATATCAACTTTAAAAGAAATTCTGAGCTAAGATACTTGAAGGATAAATTAAGAATATTATTTCTTTGACCTGAATTTCTGAATTTGATACATATTTTTTCCAAGTGTCATTTCTTTTTTGTGTTTGTTTTAAAGGTAACATACCACACACTCAGAATACAATTTAAGAATTGTAAATACAAAACTGGGCAAAGTTAAGGTATATTAGAAAGAATAAAGGTAGGTAGAACATTTAGAGTCATATATGACTTAAGGCCTTAGTGACTTATTGTGATTTCAGCATTCACAAGAGTATATTTCCCTAATGCTTACCTACATGACTAAGCAGGCAGACACAGCGAAAGTGTCTCAACATGTAAGGAATAAAGACAAATGATTTAATCTATATATTATCAGTCAATTAATATAGTTGGACTCTTAAAGTAACCATTGGTAGTAAAATAATCTGATCACGTTTCACACAGCAATGAAAAAGAATAGAAATTAAAAGTCTCCTTTATAATTGAAGCATCTCCTGATATGTAGAGCCCTTAAGAAGCCCATGTATACTTTATTTTGCAGATGCTACCCAGACAACAACCTGTCTCAAAACCAACCATTGCATAATGCATTTTGTAAAATACCTTTCTAAAAATACATTGCATTTCATGATGTTTATTACTACAAATGGGGGGAATTTCTAGGCTGAACATTTATTTATTTATTTATTTATTTATTTATTTATTTAAAATATATTTTATTGATTTTTTTACAGAGAGGAAGGGAGAGGAATAGAGAGTTAGAAACATCGATCAGCTGCCTCCTGCACACCTCCCACTGGGGATGTGCCTGCAACCACGGTACATGCCCTTGGCCGGAATCAAACCTGGGACCCTTCAGTCCACAGGCCGACGCTCTATCCACTGAGCCAAACCAGTCACAGCTAGGCTGAACATTTAAACTAAACATAAATGAGGCTATTCAGCAGCAGACTGTAATGCAATTTGATGATAGGAAATTTCACATACACTTATTAAATAGTATCCTATGTTTATTATTTCAATAATGTCAAATTAAGACAAAAAAACTTTTTTCAACAAAGTTACCAGGAAAGACACTGAGCTGGAGTTAGGAAGGCAGATTTCTAAGTTCAGCTCTGACTCTACCTACCTGTAAGACATGGGGAAAGTTCTCTTAGGCCTCGGAAAGGCCTCAGATGCCTCAACTATAAACAAAGGGGGTGAAGCAGATGAATTCTAAGGAGTTCCCTTAAAACGGGATTTTGCTAAATTTTGGAGAACTTAAATTTTAAAAATTATGATAGCTAGGAAATATCAAGTTTAATACTTATCACCAATAATGTTGATTATGGAGAGAGCTTTAAGCCAAGGAATTACTGATTCTGCATATATACTTTAATTTTTGTTTTTATTTTTGTTTAGTCCTTATATTTTATGTTGCTTTAATTTCTATTATTAATAGTTTTGTTGCCTTGTGATAAAAAAATTAAACTTGTATAATTTCTGCTTCTTAAAATATCTCCTATTTTTAGTTATATGCATTGCAAATACCTTCTCTTGTTCTATAATCAAATATATCCTTCTTATTTGATTGTTTGTATGTTTGTATCTTATGTAAGAAATCTTTCCCTACTAGTGATAAATGTATTTTTCCACATTTTATTTTAAAAATTGCAAACTTTTGTTTTTCATATTTATGTCTTTAATCTTTAAGGCTAGTGACAATAAGAATCTAATTTCTCTTCTCCCAAATGGATAGGCAGTTTTTCTAGTCCACCATTTTCCCCCTTGCTTTATGATGCTATCTTAACTGTAAATGGAGTTTTCTCACATGTATAGGTTATTTCTAAGCTTTTGTTCTTTTTCATTCATCTATATGTCTATCCCCTGAGCCAATACCATCACGGTCTTTTTAATACTAAAATATTTAATAAGACAAGTCTTGCTACCTGATTCTTCTCCAAAATTGTCTTGACTATTCGTGTCCCTGTCACATAAATTTCAGTATTAGCTTATTAAGAATCACACACACATTGGGGATTTTTAAAATTAAAATTGTATTAAGTCTATAGATCAGTATAGAGATAATTGACATTTTTATGTTATTGAGTACTCTAATCAAAGATTATGATAATTCTGTCTACTCATTTAGGTTTTTCTTTATATTGTTCAATAATATTTTCGTAGTTTTCTTTATAGAAGTCCTACACAAATTTATCCCTAGCTGCCACACAATTTCTGTTAACTATTGCGAATAGAATTCCTTTTTTCTATTATATTTTCTAATTAGTTAATACTGTTATAAATGCTACTGATTTTTGTAGCTAGAATCCTTGCTGAACACTTTTTAACTCTGAGTTTCTCTGAATTTTTAAAAATTCCTTGTGTTGACAATCACATTTTTTGCAAAGAGCAGTTTTCTTTCACCTTCCAACTTCTCTCTTTCTTTTCTATTGCATTAGTTAAGACCTTCAATACAATGCTGATAGAGGTCTGTAATTCCTGACTTTAATGAAAATGCCTCTAAAATATCAGCAGTTAGTATAATATTTGCTTGCAGAATTTTGATAAATGGCCTTTGTCAAGTAGAAAAAGTTGCTTTCGAGACATAGTTTGCAAAGATTTTTTTTTGAAAAGTATAAATGAATGCTGCATTCTATCAAATGTATTTTCTGCATTTATCAAGGCGATACTAAAAACAGTTTTTTTAAAAAGAAAAAAGCTTTCTCTCTTTTAACCTGTTGACTTTAATAGGTTTTATAATCTTGAATTATACTTTCATTCTTGAGATTAAATCCCATTTGGTCACAATACTTTCTTTAAGATTTTGTATCTACATGAAAAGTAAGATTGTTATAATTTTCTTTACTTGTCCTTGCCTGGCTTTAGTATCTCAAAAAATAAGTTGGGTAATCTTACTTTTTCTCCCCATTCTCTGAAATAGTTTTGTGTTTGTTTTTAGATAGTGTTTATCTATTTTTTGAAGATCTGGTAAAACTATTTGGGCCTGGTATTTCTAGAGGTGGAAGACCTTTGGATTAACAATTTAATTTTTCTAATAGCTATGGCTTTATTCTGGTTTCATCTGAATAAATTTCCAGAATTTTATTTTTCTTAAAAAAATATCCATTTCTTCTAAGTTTCTATGTTTATAGGCATGAAGTTGTTAATAGTTTTTTAAAATGTATTTTTACATCTTTATTTTATCTATTTCTAAACCCTTTTTATTCCTATTTTCTGTTTGTGGTTTTTTTTGTTATTATTTTTTCCCTCTTTCCTTAATCACTTCTGCTCAGGGTTTGTTTGTTTAAAAAAAACAACACCTTTTGGTTTTATTCCTCTTTCCTAAATAAAATTTCTTTAATTTTTCTCCTATATTTATTTTTTTCCTAATTTCTAGTTTAGGTTTTTCTCTGTGTGTTTTTAAAATATATTTTTTATTGATTTCAGAGAGGAAGGAAGAGGGAGAGAGAGATAGAACATCTATGACAGCGGTTCTCAACCTGTGGGTCTCGACCCCTTTGGGGGTCGAAGGACCCTTCACAGGGGTCACCTAACACCATCGGAAAACACATATATAATTACATATTGTTTTTGTGATTAATCACTATGCTTTAATTATGTCCAATTTGTAACAATGAAATTGGGGGTCACCACAACATGAGGAACTGTATTAAAGGGTCGCGGCATTAGGAAGGTTGAGAACCACTGATCTATGATGAGAGACAATTATTGATTGGCTGCCTCCTGCACACCCACTACTGGGGATGGAGCCTGAAACCGGGCACGTGGGCCCAGACCAGAATCAAACCCGGGACCTTCAGTCCACAGGCCATACTCTATCCACTGAGCCAAACCAGCTAGGACTCTCTATAATTTTTTCCTTCATTTTATTAAGTCAATCATTTTATTTATTCATTGCCCTGTTTTTGTTTGATTTTTCATTTTGTTTTTATAGAATACATTTTTAAGGCACTAAGTATTCATTATTCTCTTGACCACAACAAGGACTCCAGCACTTTCTACATCAGTGGTTCTCAACCTTCCTAATGCCGCGACCCTTTAATAAAGTTCCTCATGTTGTGGTGACCCCCAACCATAAAATTATTTTCGTTGCTACTTCATAACTGTGATTTTGCTGTTATGAATCGTAATGTAAATATCTGATAAGCAGGATGTATTTTCATTGTTACAAATTGAACATAATTAAAGCATAGTGATTAATCACAAAAACAATATGTAATTATATATGTGTTTTCCGATGGCATTAGGCGACCCCTGTGAAAGGGTCGTTCGACCCCCAAAGGGGTCGCGACCCACAGGTTGAGAACTGCTGTTCTAGATATTTATTGAACTTTACTCCCCATCCTGTTTTTGTTCCATATTTGTAGTTTCACCCTTTTAATTATAGAAAATAGTTATTTTTACAATCAATAGTTAATGATGCTTATTATATTTTTAGTAGTTCTTTTAGTGACAGTCTGTGGTTGTTAAACTCTCTTGGTCTTTGTATGTCTGAAATGTCTTTCTTATGGTATAGAATTCTAGACTGGCCATTATTTTCCTTCAGCACTTTGAACATATTACCCTTATTGCCTTCTAGAATCTATTGTCATGAGAAGGCTGCTATCAAACTTTCATTTCTTTCTAAGTAATCCATCTTTTACCTGTTAACTTTTATCTCTTTATCCTTAATGTTCTGCAGTTTTGCTGCCATGTGTCTAGATATAGAGTTATTCTTACTTCAATGCTTGGTCCTCAAGTGTAACTTTTGTTTTAAAGTCTTCAATTCTGAAAAATCCTCTTTATTACTTGACTGTCATTCCCTCCTTTCTCCTTTCAGAATTCCTATTAGAATGCAGTTGGTATCTCTCAATCAAACCTCCATGTCTCTTAATACTTTCTCTTCTCTGCCAGGACTATGGGTGTGTTCCTCAGCACCCCTTTCCACCTTACTACTATGCTCTTCAGCTTTATTAAGTCTAGGAATTTTATCATCCAGGAAATTTTGTTTCAATGATTATATTATTCAATTCTGAGATTTTTTAGTTGGATATATTTATATGTGTATATGTGTATATGTGTAGTATTATTTTTGCCTAGTTTGTTTTATAATCCTACTAGAGGCCTGGTACATGAATTCATACACTGGTGGGGTTCAGCCGGCCTGCCCCAATGAGGGCCGATTAGGGGTGAGCCAACCAGGGCGAGGGGTCATGGGCGGTTTGCTGGCCCGCCCCCCCCATCAGGGTGGGGGTGCCTGCTCGGGGGTGGGGCCGGCTGGGGCGAGGGGCCGTGGGCATTCTGGTCATTCTGCCATTTGGTTGATTTGCATATTACCCTTTTATTGTAATAAAAGGGTAATATGCTAATTAGAGCAGACGTTTTCCAGACTACCTTCCAGACGTCCTTCCGGACAAAGCTGCAGCAGCTGCGAGGACTGAGGCTCAGGCGGCTGCAAAGGACCCAGGCTCAGGCCAGCAGTGGCAGCAGCAGCAGGGTAATAGGGGTGGCACCTTCCCCTGATCTGCCAGGTCGCCTCCCGCAGAGGGAGACCAGACTGCGGCTTAGGTCGGGGGCCAAGGCAGAGGTGGTTAGGGGCGATCAAGCTGGCAGGGAGGCAAGGTAGGGGCGATCAGGCTGGCAGGGGGGCAAGGTAGGGGTGATCAGGCCAGCAGGGGGGCAACGCAGGGGCGATCAGGTAGGCAGGCAGAGGGGTTAGGGGTGACCAGGCAGGCAAGCAGAGGGGTTAGAGGCAATCAGGCAGGAGAGCAGTTAGGAGCCAGTGGTCCCAGATTGTGAGAGGGATGTCTGACTGCCGGTTTAGGCCCGATCCCACAGGACAGTAGGACATCCCTTGAGGGGTCCGAGATTGGAGAGGGTGCAGGCTGGGCTGAGGGCCCCCCCATGCACAAATTTTGTGCACCGGGCCTCTAGTATACGATATAATAAAACCGTAATATGCAAATTGACCAACAGCCAAATGACCAATTGCTATAATGTGCACTGACCACCAGGAAGCAAACGCTCAATGCAGGAGCTGCCCCCTGATGGTCAGTGCACTCCCACAGAGGGAGCACCACTCAGCCAGAAGCCAGGCTCATGGCTGGAGAGCGCAGTGGCTGGCAAGCGCAGCAGCGGTGGCAGGAGCCTCTCCCGCCTCCATGGTAGTGCTAAGGACCTCTCAGGGTCAGCAGATGGACATCCCCCCGAGGGGTCTCGGACTGCGAGAAGGTGCAGGCTGGGCTGAGGGCCACTCCCCCAGTGCACAAATGTCATGCACTGGGCCTTTACTTTCTAATAATTTCTGTTATCCATCTCTTTTGACACCTGAAATGTACTTAACTCTAAAGTCTTAGGCTAGGCCAGTGGTCAGCAAACTGCGGCTCGTGAGCCACATGCGGCTCTTTGGCTCCTTGAGAGTGACTCTTCCACAAAATACCACGTGTGGGTGTACATGTACAGTGCGATTGAAACTTCATTGCCCATGAGCAGAAGTCGGTATTTTGTAGAAGAGCCACACTCAAGGGGCCAAAGAGCCGCATGAGGCTTGCAAGCCACAGTTTGCTGACCACTGGGCTAGGCTATAACATTAGTTTCAATGTGGAGTAAAATCCTGTCCTGATTATTGACTTTCTTGGCTGTCTTTCTTAGCATTAGATTTCTTCACTTATTTTGAAAGTTGGGTTTTCATTTCACATGGAAGTCATGTTTGTTTTGTTTTTGTTTTCTTTCTCTCTCTTCCTCACTCTGGGCTCACCCTGCTCATTCTCCCAGGATTACATTCAGCCCTCTTGCTCCCCAACCCTGAATCAGAGTTTCTGGTGGCATTTCACTGTTACTGCTGCATGGTGATGGTAGGGGACACAGCAGATGTGGTCACTGATCCATTCCCATTTAGCAGGCTGTGTCTGCATCCTCCTGTGTCTTTAGGCCTCAAATTCTAGCAACTAGAGCCCAAGCAGCTCTCTGAATGATTTTTCAGCCACTCTATGAAGCTTCAAAACTCAATGCCATGTACCTCCCCCACTATAAAACCATAAGTTCCATAAAGAGAGGAATTGTATATGTGTTGATCCCACTGTATACCCAGTGCATAAAATAGTCTCAACACATAGTAAGCTTAAAACATGAATGAAAGCTGGGAAGTCACAAATTCAAAGTTGCAAACTATACCTTTGAAGTTGAACCTGGAGCTTCATTTACTCCCAGTCTTCCTGGAGAGTGGTCAGCCTACTACAGAAGATAACTTGTACCTATAGAAGGGAAGAAATTCTGATGTAAGAGCTCAGATACATTGGTTTCAGAATGGCTCTCCCCCTTGCCTACTTAAATCACCTAATCATGCTAACCCCAGAATTCCTCTTCTATAAAATGAGCATCCTGTGGTTGGATGGCAACGCTCTTTTCAGATGATGGCTGCTCTATCAGCCTGGGTTCCAGAGTGAGAATAACAGCAGGTCCCCAGCCAATGGTGGTGGTTACTGTAGTGTGAATGAGGACCAAATGCATTGTTTTAAGGCACAGAGACTTTTAGAATTGTTTGTTACCACCGCATAACTTGGGCTATCCTGATGGACGCAGTTACTTGTCTGTATCCCTCCACTCCACAGATTTTGAGCTCTACTGGGGGAAGAATCCTCTTTTTCTTTTTTTACTTTCCCCAATATCCAGTTAAGTATGTAAATATGATAATTGTTCTTTACTCTATTTTCACTATTAAGGACAAACATATTAAAAGTTAGTAACGATCCCGTATCTGTGGTATTCCAATTTTCTGAGAAAATTATGACACTGCTTAGAATTCTCAGAAATATAACACGTACTTTAAATAGTATCACCATGCCCTCTCTGGAGATGGGAAGACAAAACTTTTGACCTGAATATAATTTAATTTTTGCAGGATAACACGCAACATTATTTATTATATGCCTCAATAACTCAGTGATGTCAGCAACTCAATGAGAGGGTCTGCTGCCCTAATGGAAATGTCTGTAATATTCTTTGAGTTCTGGGTTCCATATTTTCAGAGGGGCTCCTGCTCTTGTTCACACTGCTTTCTGCTTTTGGTGTGTGTGCCTCTAGTGGAAAGCCCAGCCACCTCCCCGGTGCTCCCTTGAGGTAGAAAACTGGAAAACCAAGAACTTAGATTAATGACTAGAAAAATTTACTTTGAGTAGACATCTAAGGAAAGACCAGCAGTGCCCTCAGTAAAGCACATAAGCCCGTGGCATCTCTGATGGGTGTCCTAGGAGTTCTGTTTTGTTGTTATCACTGTTGTTTCTGCCAGTGGAAACATGCTTTATTGAATTTAAAATACAAGATATATTTGTGGTTCCTCAGACATTTGCCCTGTGTACATATTATATGTTTTGGTATAATTATTAATGATTTGAAGAGGCATGATCAAAATATGGCCTATCCTTTGAAAATGCAAAGTACAAAACAATGACTCAGCACCCTGAGGAATACTTAATATATACATGTGAAATAACTTACATGTACATACAATAGAAACCTGGTGCCGTTTTTGGTATTTGAAGTTGCTACAAACCTGGCCTTTAGCTAAGGGATATAATTACATATTCTTAAGAAAATACAGTTTGACTATTTTCAAGAATATAGACCTTAGAACTCAGCTAGTAGGATGTTAGAGTCCTCTTAATGAATCTAAAATAGGCAATTTATAAAAAGCATATTGGTTTCTGAATAAGAGAGAGTTTCTAAATGTGTGAGAGGAGCTGGAAAACAATGTTCTGGTAGGTCAGTGAAAAACCTCCTCCCCCCACTGTAGGGCTTCTAGATTTAGCAAATAAAAATACACAATGCCCATGGAAATGGGAATTTGAAATGAAAACAAATAATTTTTTATTATAAGCTTATCCCAGATATTGCACAGAATATGCTTATACTAAAAATTATTTGTTTTTTCATCTGACATTTAAAATTACCCAGGTATCCTGTACTTCATCTGGCAGTCCTACACAGCTCACTTTTTTTTTAATCCTCATTTTGCACCAACCTCTGGAAGGAAGCTGGCCAGCCTCTGCCCCAAACCCATACATTCTGTATTAGTGAGCTTGCATCCATGCATTTTCACTTCTACATTGTGAGACATAAAAGACTAGGTTCACCGGCCGAGGGCTCTCAAGCCCATCGCACCCGGGAGAAGCAGCGCTGCCTTTGGAACTTCTCCAAGGGAAGGGTGTGTGGGCTCTCCCCGATAATGCCGTATTTTAGTCACAGTCATTAACGCTGAAGAAAAGGCACACTGGTCATGAGATTCTCTCTTTGCCATGTCACAAGGGAGGCAGTAAAAGAAGTGCCTGAAAGAAGGCGTGGAGGAAAGATCTGTCTCGGGAGCGGAGGACTCTGGGTGCTCCTCCTGAAACATGCCCAGGTTTTCCTAACAGTCAACACCCCTGACATCTCTCCCTGCACAGAAAGGAGCAGCCTTTTTTTTTTTTTTAACCTACAAAAGAGAGTAAGTGATTTCAGGCAGGTAGTTCAAGCATTGCCATGAGACCCAAACTTAAGAGAAATGGGAGGAAACACCAACTTTACTGAGCTCCTGGTATAAACACATTGATTTCTTTATTCCTCGTTCCCACCTGCTGTCCTAAGGCTCCACTTTACAAACCAGGGAACAAGAGGCTTAGAGAAGTCGAACTCCTTGCTTAGAGACACATAGCTCCTGCCCAGAATAACCCTGGAGAAAGCACCAAAGAAGTGAATTTGGTGAGAGTTTCAAATGTCCACTGCAAAGCCGTTGTCCCCTCTCCTCACGGCACTGCTCTCTGCACACCGGAAGTGCATCGGTGTACAAGAAAATGAATGCATGAGCTGCTGCACTGACAACATGCTCCAATCACCTTAGAATTTTGTGGGAAGAAGGAAAAAAAAAATCAACAATTATTGGTGTTAAGCCTTAAAAAGTGGCTTTTTGTTCAAGTCAATGCTACGCCTTAGGAATCCCAAAGATAGTTGATAAAGAGCTAATTCCCAATGTCACTGAGGTGTCCTGGAGAAAGCACAATGAGGGTTTTCTTCCCATGGCCCTCCAGGAGCCCTCTGGGTGTGGGAGCACCATCTAGAACTTTCTGATTCTGACCAATTACCATTTTCACTGACTCTGACATAAGCCTTGCTTTTTTTTTTTTTCTTAAGATGGGGCAGGTGAGTTGGGGGAAGGAGAGAAAAAGGGGTTATATTTGGAAAAGAGATGACCATTGGAAGTTAAAAACAATGAAAGTTAAAAATTGAACAAAATGATGTATTTAAAAGATTGTGTTTGATAGGGCCTTATCTATAATAATAAAAGCAAAATATGCAAATTGACTGAATGGCCTAACAGCAGAATGACCATCCGGGCGACTATGCTATGACACCCACTGGCACCAGGCCAGCCAAGGCGGGTGCAATGCAATTGATCGGGGCCTGGCCATTGCCCCATGATCGTCCTGCAGAGGGAGGCACAGGCCACCACCTGGCAGGACGATTGATCAATTGGGGGGCTCCACAGTCACCCCAAAAAGGGAGGCCCAGGCCACTGACCTGCAGGCTGTGGTGGGTGGGCGGGGGGGGGGAGGAGGGGGGAGGAGGGGCAACCCATTGAGGAGCCCCGGCCAGGTGGGCAGGGCCTACCTCTTTGGGGTGATCGATGGCGGGGCTCCTGGACTGTGAGAGGGCACAGGCTGGGCTGAAGGACTTGTCACCCCTCAAGTGCATGAATTTTGTGCACCAGGCCTTTAGTAATAATATAATGCTCGAATTACACATAATTGGTGTTCAGTAAATTTGGGAGATGAGTACGTTAATAAAGAATATTCGTGCCTATGAGTTTTAAATAGACTCTTTAAAGCTAGCATGAGAACAAAAATATTTGTGTATTATATTGTTTCTATAGGAAAATATATTTTGCCTTCCACACAACTAACTTGCAATGGACTTTTGTGGAAGTTGAGGTTGCTGTCATGGGGGTGGGTTACATGACACAGACCACAATCTCTAGCCTGAGCCTCTTATACCAACCCACACGTCTAGAAGCCCACAGACTGGGCTCAGGGAAGAAGTCACTGGCCAAGGAACAAAGTATTACTCACACGGAAATACCCCGGAATGTGAACTTACAACGGAGGGCATCAAATGGTAAATAAAATTCAGCCTTTCTGTCTTAAAGTTAGGAGCACCTTCAGTGAAAATGGAGCATTAAACAGTCGTTCATTCTCTTATTCTGAAATACATGTACCTTTCCATTCTCTCTCTCCATGAGCCTGTTGACAATAACACCAAAGGGATTTTTATAAATCATTTTAACTTATAAGGACACAACGGGTAGGAAGGTAATAACAGTAGACAAGAGATGTCAACAGAATTGTGAAGATGGAAAGTGGGGGTGGGATGGGGGAAATGTAATTAATTTAGCAGAAGGAGTCCAGTGAGGTGCCTTCTAGGGGGTATGGGGATCCCTCTTCAGACCCCTGCAAGCCTCAGCATCTGGGGCACCAGTAACTGCAGGTGGTGATGGTGAAGGATGCCGCTGAAATCTGGGAGACTACTCATAAATCTGAATCAAGAGGGGTGAGCCTTAAGTAGCTTTCCTTACTTCCTGTAGCCAGGTAACTCCCCTACCACCTGAGAGCTTTTAAGGAGAAACTGAAACTGGAGAGGCTCAGGACGTGAAGATTCCAGGCAGGGTGTGGACTTGGACGGAAATGAGGGGGATTAAGTGAGACTGCACAGTCTGAACTAGGGGATGCTAGGCACACTTCCCACTTGCTCACAGACAGCCCCCAACCAGAGGTTATGACCAGCCCCAGCCAGAAGACTTGGGGTTGCTAACATTGGGATCCTCCAATGAGGAATCACATCTCATCGCCCAACATCACCACCACCAGGTGACAAGGCTCACCTCACACAGAGAGCCCTGATCCTGTTTTTAGTGCTTCACCCTCAGCTATTAGATTGGGTCGGCAGTGCTTATCTTGGTGGTGGGATAAGAGGGACAGTCACTCTCCTTTAAGTTTAATTTTAATTTGTGTCAAAGCAATGCATGTACAAAGCTTAAAAAGCCCAACAATACCACAAGGATCCACACTGAAAAACAAGTCTCCCAGCCCATGCAATGCGCCCCTGATTTCCACTCCCTGAAAGCAATTACTATTAGGTCGGAGAAAGCCCAGGATCGGACACATGCAGACGTGTGATGAGATAATGGACTCTCCCTGGCATTTCTAACAGATCAGCGTGCCAGACACAAATACTGGCTTCTCCCTGAATCAACACGACCCCGACACAGATACTGACTCCTTCCTGAACACCCTTGCTGACCCCCTGCAGCGGAAACTTCCTCAGCTGAATACCTCAGCTCATGTTCCCGCCCCTCACCCAACCGCAGTATAAAAAAAGCGCCCCCCTCCCTGTTGGTGTGAATCCACGTGCCCTGTCTTTGGGGTCTGTGGGTCTCCCGGGACGCAATAAACCTTTTCCTTTTCTTTCTTTTTCTGATTCACTGGACTCTCTTTATTTCTTATGCCGCCTCCTGAGCCACCTAACCTAACCTAACAATTACTTTCCATTCTTTCAGCTGTTTCTTCTTTGTATTTACAAATAATATGCTTATACTGCTAATTTCCTGGTTTTCCATTTTGGACATTATTGACTTTTAACTTTGGATGTTTTGGACCCAGCTTCTTCCTCCATCACTTGCATCATACCTTCAAATGTTCAAAATGATAGCACTTGATTGTCTTCAGATTTGGGCAATAACTTTCTATCAAAAAAATAAAATTAATACATGGGTATGATATCTTTTCCATGACTAGGTAGACATATTTCTATTTTTAAAAGTATTGTCCCGTTTTGAAGTCAACTAAAACGTAGCGTAGTTTTGAGCACAAGAGAGAATCCAGCCCTAACCGGTTTGGTTCAGTGGATAGAGCATCGGCCTGCGGACTGAAGGGTCCCAGGTTCGATTCCGGTCAAGGGCATGTACCTTGGTTTTGGGCATATCCCCAGTAGGGGGTGTGCAGGAGGCAGCTGATCAATGTTTCTCTCTCATTGATGTTTCTAACTCTCTATCTCTCTCCCTTCCTCTCTGTAAAAAATCAATAAAATATATATTTTTTTAAAAAAAGAGAGAGAATCCATGTGACTGGTTTTGCTAGGCATGTTCTCTTTAAGCACAGAGGTGGTGACTTTGACTTGGCAGAGGAGGAAATATGATCCTAGCAGGCCCCTGGGCGGCATAGTCATCCAGATTTACATAGTCAATAATGCAAACCCTGTCTACCAGCCTTCTACTCTTAAATCCACCTACTCATAAAGCAAGGAAGACTCGACTGTGGTGACAGAGTTGATTGCAGATGTTTTTATTCTTGATGTAAAGTCAAGGTGCAAATAGCAGATAACGGGAGGCAGAGCGGAGAGTGGAAATATGAGAACTGTGCTAATATCCTCATCTAATACAGTGGGAAGTCAAAAGGTACTGTGTAGATGGAAGAAGAAATGGAGGGTTAAGTACATCATATACTTGCACATAAGGAACCAGTAGAAGAGCCAAATTATAAATCAGAAAGCTGGGGGCAGGGAATTAGGAAGCTAAATCCTCATATTTATTGGAGGTGAGTCAATAAACAGTGTCTTATTGTCTAATTGTTTTTAAAAACAAGTAACTGTTTTTTAAAAACATTCTGAATAATTTTTGAAATACTTTTTCAAAAAGGCAGTGGAAAGTAGTGGTCTCTGGCAGGTGGCAAGGGTGTAGTGTGAGCACTGTTGGGTTCTCTATGTATACTCCCATATTATTGAATTCTTTAAAATCTTGTACATGGCCGAAACCGGTTTGGCTCAGTGGATAGAGCGTTGGCCTGCGGACTGAAAGGTCCCAGGTTCGATTCCGGTAAAGGGCATGTACCTGGGTTGCGGGCACTTCCCCAGTAGGGGATTTGCAGGAGGCAGCTGATCGATGTTTCTCTCTCATCGATGTTTCTGACTCTCTATCTCTCTCCCTTCCTCTCTGCAAAAAATCAATAAAATATATTTAAAAAAAAAATCTTGTACATGTAATACTTCAATTTTAAAACTGTAAAGGAAGGGAGGAAATGCATTTAAAAAGCACACATTTTTTTAAAAAGTTGAATTCAATGATAAGACAGGTGCCATAACTATAGATGTTCATTTTGCAATGGCAATCTCTTATTATTCCTTCAAAAACTGCACATTTTGGAGGCAATTCTTTTTTTTTAAAATATATCTTTATTTATTTCAGAGAGGAAGGGAGAAGAGAGAGAGAGAGAGAGAGAGAGAGAGAGAGAGAGAGAGAGAAACATCAATGATGAGAGGGAATCATTGATTGGCTGCCTCCTGCACGTTGGACCGAGCCCGAAACCAGGACATGTGCCCTTGACTAGAATTGAATGCCTTGACTAGAATCGAACCTAGGACCCTTAGGTCCGTAGGCCAACACTCTCTCCACTGAGCCAAACCAGCTAGTGCTTGAGGCACTTCTTTAAATGGTAATATAAGCTTAATGGGTCTCTTGTTGACGGACTTACAGAGTTAGCATGGGATATGGGCAGCATTAAGAACAGGATAATGAATTTTCATTGCTCTCACTGTTAGCTGCAAGGTAAGTGCACCAATCACTTAGATAATAAGGAGAGACTGCACAGAAATAAGAAATGTTTATGATGGGCCTGGTTTATTGTACCAAACTCTCTTTATTGTCTGAAATTTCTTTTTTACATAAACAGGTCTCTTTTACTTGCCCTGGTCCCACCCACATCACAAATCTAGGTTTAAAAGATTAGAGATTCAAGGTGTAATACGTAACTTTGGACCCCATAGCCAGGTGTCCTAGGTTGTGCAATAGACAGCACATTCCCTTCTTCATCCCTACTCTCAATTTTTTTATTCAAAGGGAAAGGGGCAATGTCCATCTTTGCAAAGGAAGTTGCCTTCAGTAGGCTCTCAATTTGTGGAAAGAATGAAGTCCATAGCAAGACATAGAGGAGCATCCACAATCTGACCTCAGCTAGCTTTTTCAGCCTCTTTTCCCCTTCTGTGTCCCTGCACCAGGGACATGTGGCTACTGTCTGTTTCTGGAGGGAAACAGACTCCTTTGTGCTCCCATGCCTTTGTATATCTTGATTCCTCCCGCTGGAATGTCTTTCCCCACCCTTTTAAGGGAATATCTTCAAGACTTACCTTCTTTACAGGAGCCTCCCCAGGCCCCAAAGGTAGGGAGGACCCCTCCCCCCCCCCCCCAAGAGTTCCCAGCAGCCATACCATCCCGTTGCTTAACAGAGGTTCCTTAACTACATTCAATAATTCCCACTAGGTCTCTATTGCAAGGAAAACTCTTAAGTGATATTGTACCTTATGTCTATAGGAGAAATACAATCCAGAAGCTCATCAAGCTGATTGAGAAAGGCATGAGGTGTTCCAGCAAGGACAAAGGTCAGAAAATCATTGTACCCAAGGGATGCAGTTTTGAAAAAGTAAGCACCCTTTAGATACTGATGGCCTATGCATGAGTCATGGAGAATGCAGATGCTCTCCACAGCCCTGCCCCCTCTCCATTGCTGGTGTCTTTCCAATCAGCTGGGCTGTTATGTTTGCAGACAGATTTGCACTATATCCACTTACCCTCGACAGTCAGGCATTTTGTAGTTGTTTAAACACTTTTTAATTATGGAAAATTTCAAACATGCACACATAAATCCTCATATACCCATAACCCAGCTTTAACAATGATCAATATTTTGTCAATTTTACATTATCTATTCTTCCACACAACTTTTTAGGGGGGAGGGAAAAAGTATTTGAAAGCAAATCACAGGCATCTCAAGCTATATCATTAACAGATAAGTATTTCTTAAAAATTGTGCTGAAGTATACTTAAAATTGACCATATTATTCCTTTTTAAATGTACAGTTCAGCGTCATGAAGTACATTCACACTGATGTGCAACCATCACCACCATTCATACATCTATAGAATATTATCGTCATTTAAATCTGAAACTCTGTACCCATTAACAACAACTCCCATCCTCCCTTCACCACAGCCCTGATAACCATTGTTCTACTTTTTGCATCTATAAAATCACCTATTCTAGATACCTCATATAAGTGGAATCATATGGAATTAGTCCTTCTGTGACTGCCTTAGTTCACTTAGCCTTATGGTTTCAAAGTACATCCCTGCTGCAGCATATATCAGAATTCCATTCCCCTTTAAGACTGATAAGAACTTTTAAAATAATAATCACAATATACTAACAATATTAACAATAAGCTCCTAATATCATCTAATTAGCCTATGTTCCTGTTTCCAAAATTATCTCTTTAAATGTCATTGTACAGTTTAGTTTGAATCAGGAGCCAAATAAGGTACACGTGTTGCATTTGGTGATCTATCACTTAAATCTCCTTTCATCTATAATAATTCCTTTTTCCTTTGTTGTTGTTTTTGTGTGTGTGTGTGTGTGCGCGCGCGCTATTTATTTGTTGGGAAAAAAACAAAAAACACCACAAAACAAAGTACCTTGTCCCGTAGAATTTCCCCCATTCTGGATTTAACTGATTGCATCCTCACTGTATTGTTTAATCATTTCCTCTATGCCCTAAATTCCCTGAAAACCAATGGTCAGATCTAGATTTTTTTAAATTCAGGTTCAGTTGCTTTGGTGAGCTGTGTGCCCCCTATTACATCACAGCAAGAGGCTCTCAGTGTCTGATGGTCCCACTTCCAGAGATATTAAGATGGATCAGTGGGTTCCAGCCTGATCTATCCATGGATAATAAGGCATTTTAAAATAAGTGCTCTTAAATCTTTTAAGTGATGTTAAGCATGTGTCTATGTTTCTCTGTGCATATATTTATATCAATCACCATGCTCAGTCCTAGAACTGTCTTCTATTAGTCCCGTAGATCCTCAATCCCCACTGTCCCTGCTTAATATGTGATGCTGAAGAGCCACTCCCAGAATTCTTAAGCTTTCAGATTTCAAGATGCTTCCCTATTTGCAGTTAGTTTTTGAGTTGCCTATAAATGGGTACCCACTCAGCCACAGACAACTGCCTGAAAGGAATCCTCACCCACCTGCCTTGATATCCTGCCCTAATGACCATGCTTTCACAGAGAGTAAGTCTTCCTTCTGTCTAGTCTCACCCTCTTCCTGGAATTGAATTCCATTTCCTCTAATTTGAGGATCGGTGAGGCTGAACAGCAGCTGGCCAGCAGACCCTGCAGATGGCCTGGAGAAATGACACACGAGGCTAAGGCACGTCCCAGGGAGCCTACATACTTCATGAACTTAATGAAATACTGGCAAGGACTAGAATATGCTTTATTATAACTTCCCAGCCTGGGTTCATTATTTTATTTCATAAGTAAATAAATATATATAGTAACATTTTAGAAGTAAATATTCAGAGAATATGAACTAAAAAACAACACCTAATTTTCCAAAGTTCAGAGTTAATGTTGTGCCTTTTTGTGTCTTTAATATTAGCAGAGACCGACAAGTGACGGACTTAAAAAGTCAGGCTACCTCTTACACATTCTGCCTTATTAGGGAAGAAGGACAGAGGAGCCAGGAGGGAGAAGACAGCAAAAATAGTGGGGGAGAAGAGCCACAGATGAGGACGGTAGGAGGGAGGAGGAGAGCATGTGTCTATAAGTAGAAACAACAGGAGCCAAGATGCTAGATCAGTTATCCAGTAGAATAAAATATGAGCCATAAATGTGAGCCACACATATAATTTTAAATTTCCTACTAATTACATTAATAAAATTAAAAGTAAATAAGTGACCTTCATTTTAATAATATATTTTATTTAACCCAATATATTCAAAATATCATCTCAACATGTAATTAATGTAAAAAGTATTAATGTGTTATTTTACTGGTTGGTGTTTTTTTGTTTTTGTTGTTGTGTTGGTTTTTTTTGGGTTTTCTTTTTTGTATTCAGTCTTCCAAAACAAGTTGTGTATTTTACACTTACAGCACAAGTCAATTTGGATTAGCCACAGTCAGGTGTTCAAAGGCCACAGGTGGTGGGGAGCTATTATACCTACCAGCATTGCTCTAGATCTTGGCAAAACTATTCAGACTCTTGTCTTAACTTCTAGTCAGTAAAATGGAGATAACCCTCCCTGCCCTGATTTTATGGTTGTGTGGAAAGCATAGGAATTAGTGGGTGCGAATGTGCTTTGTATCCTGGAGCCCCTCACAGGTCCCTACCTCAGGAGAAAAAAGAGGGTGCTGCCAGCACCCATGAGCAGAATTAACCTATTGATTGCAGGTCACCTGGACTTAGCATGTACCAAACTGAACAGAAGTGTGATAGGGGCTCACGGTCATCTCGATTTTACAGACCAGTTAAATGTCATAACAAAAAGCAGGGTAATGGAGGTGAGGCTGTCAACTGTTGTTCTGCAATCTACTATGACAATCATTTTATTTATTTAAAAAATGAAAGCCTATTTTAACCCTTTGCAGTCCAATTTTATTTTTGGAATTCAAACAGTCTGGTCCAAATTAATTGACGGGATTGAATGTTGAACCGGTTTGCGGTGTCGACCTCAGCCTCGACGCTGGACCTGCTCCTAGCACCTTGTCTGTCAAGTCAGCCTCCACGTTGGACCGAAAAGGGTTAATACTATCCCAAGCACTAGGGCTGATAAGATGAGCAAAACAGACTGCTTGTTCCCAAAGAGCTCCCAGAACAGTGGGGAAACACAGACAAATAAGTGTGGTTCCCCTTGGACTTTTGTTTCCAAGTGTCAGAAAACCCACTTCAAAATGGCTTAAGCAAAAAGGGGGAATGTCTCGCCTAACTGAAAAGTGCACAGTAAATGTGCCTCCCTCTTACCTCTGGCTCCATGTGGCAACCCCAGCAACATCTGTCTCCCCTACATTCAAGTCCAGCAGGGAAAGGAGAGAGCTGGTCTCCAGCAGCCCCAGACAGATGCTCCCAGCAGTTGGGTGGCTCTGACTGGTTCTCAAGCCCATTCCTGGACCAATTGCCGTGGCCTATCACATGGTTTGCTGTGACTAATCACCCAAGGCACAAAGACCAGGAATGTGAGGGGAATGGCTTTACAAGAGGAAAACTGGGAAACTGTTACCTGAATTAGGGTGGATAGATGCTGAATGGCCAAGAAACACTATCCACTAAGAATTATAGGAACACAGAAAAGGTCTGACCAGGGCTGGCTTCATGAGAGTATGGTCTATGCAGTACCGCTCTTAAAAGGTTCCACACTTGGTTTAATCCTCTGCTGTTACCAGCCTGAAACTCTTAATAATTTTTGTACAGGGATCCACATTTTTCTTTAAATTACAAATTACATAGCTAATCCCGGGTGTAACTAACATTCCATTACGTGCATGAGGAAGTGACTTTGGAACTGAATTGTCAAAGATAAAATAAAATAGCAATTGGAGAGGGCTGGGTGGGGGGAGAAGGAGGAAATCCAGGCCGAGGGATCTGCAGAGACAAGGTAGCCAGGTGAAAAGGCTCAATGAGAAACCACTAGCACCTCAAGTGGTTGGAGCTTAAAGTGTCCGTGGGCGTGACCCCACCTGAGATGGAAAGACTAGGCAGAGAAGGACCTGGTGTGTTAAGCCAGGAGGCTGGCACTCTAAATATTTTTTCAATGAATTAATAAATGCAAGTCAAGTGAGTTTCACAACATTAGAAAAACTACTTATTTTTTAAACTTATATTACTCCAAATGACCATTACAAAATATTTGCCCAGTTTCCACCTTTCTTTTCCACAGCAGACTAAGGCTAAATGTCACTGTGTAGTATTAGTGTCCACTGATCTTTATCATCAGCATGTTAGCAAAGTTAACATTCCACCTCGGTGACTTCACCATCCAAATATTTATGAATCAGAGAGATGTTTCTAAGAACCTGTTTTCTGATTGTTTACTTTATAGCAATAATAGTGTGCTTTAATTACCAAGATGACGTCTTAAAACTTAAATAGAACAAGCCTCAATTGTGTGGGAGTTCATCGCTTTGGTGATAAAAAAGAAACACAGACAGTGACTCAGGTGGAACGATGTTTCATTTTCATTTTGTGTTTCCTTTCGTTCAACATGTCAGGATATGTCGCAGAGGCAATGCAGAACTGTGCTGTGGGGAATCTGAAAGCTAAGACTAAGGCTTTATATGTCAGGATGAAAGTACACGGTCCCTATTCACCCAGCCTCTCCCTTTTCAAGGCCAACATGAAAGGGAAGAAAGATAGTGGATGATGAGCTGGCAATGGCCCATATTTTGCACTGAAAATTTTTTAATCCTCACCTGAGGATATGTTTTAATGATTTTAGAGAGAGGGGAAGAGAGAGAGGGAAAGAGAGAGAGAGGAACATCAATTGGTTGCTTCCCATATGCGCTCCCATAGTATGGGCCTCCACTGGGGAATGAACCCACAACCTGGGTATGTGTCCTGGCTGGGGCTGGAACCAGCGACCTTTCAGTGCACAGGAAGATGCTCCAATCAACTTGGCCATACCAGCCAGGGCTGCACCCAAATTCTTTAAAGGAATGTTAGAGAGACAATACTGGTTCTTCTGAATTGAGAATCTCTTTGGTTTCCATCACAGCCTTGTTTCAATTTAAATTAAATGCAAGTGGAGAAACTGATGTTTCTTTAATGGGGCATGTTAATTTTTAAAAGATGAAAGTATAAATTTGATAATATAATGAAGTTAAAACTATTATTACTTGATGCCTTTAAATGGGGTATAGTTGCCTACTTTTTCCCAGTCCTGCCACTAAAGAATACTAAGGATAGAGATTCCATCCTAATCAAATCCTGGCTTAATTATGTCAAGCACTTATTGAATGTCTACCATGCACCAAGGACTAAGATGGGATACAGGAAAGAATAAAATAGTTTCTAAGGTGGGAAATGGGATGACTGATTCTTCTCAATGCACTCAGGTATTTTTGTCCTGCTAAATCTGATGCTAAGTGTCGGGTGTGCAGCCTTTGTCTGCTTTATTCATTCTTGTATTCCCAGCACCTTGAACAATGCCTGGCATATAGTAAGCACTCAATAAGTATTTGATAAATAAATAAATTTATTCCTCACAGCAATCCTATGTGGCTGTGGCAACTCTTCAGATCAGGAAACAGAGACTTAGACTCCGTGCTGGAAATCCAGGGAAAGCAATGGCACGTCCAGCCAAGCTTGTCCAAGGCAGTCAGAGACATGAGGCCACCTCAGTGACTAGCTTTCCTGTGAACAGGTAGATGTGTCTTCTGTGGAACCCTTGCTCAGTAGGGAATGACCACAGGAGAAAGAGGGCCCTTAAAGGATAACATCACCACCATGACCACCAACTTCATCAACATCACTGACCCTGGACACAGAGCTGAAAATCATAGAACAGAAGAGCTGTAAGGAATTTCAGAATTCATAATACTAGAAGCTTCCATTCATGGATAATTTATGTTTTGCCACTAAGTTAGACTACACTACACTACACTACACACACACACACACCCGCCCCCCTTCCCCAGCTTCTCAACTCTGCAAGAAGGAACCTGAACCCAAGACTCATACCATTTCCACTTACCCAATATTCTCAATTCTAGATGAGTACACTGGGTTTCTTTCTGTTTTGTTGACGTCGGTCAATTCTAGGTTTAGCAGGACAAAAATATCTGAGTGCATTGAGAAGAATCAGTCATCCCATTTCCCACCTTAGAAACTATTTTATTCTTTCCTGTATCCCATCTCAGTCCTTGGTGCATGGTAGACATTCAATAAGTGGTTGACATAATTAAGCCAGGATTTGATTAGGATGGAATCTCTATCCTTAGTATTCTTTAGTGGCAGGACTGGGAAAAAGTAGGCAACTATACCCCTTTTAAAGGCATCAAGTAATATTAGTTTTAACTTCATTATATTATCAAATTTATACTTTCATCTTTTAAGAATTAACATGCCCCATTAAAGAAAATTTTAGAAAATTCAGAAAATAGGGGAGAAAAAAAAATCACCCACCCATATTTCCACCATCCAAACTGAAACACTTTTAATGTTTTATGGCAATTTTTCCTCTATTATGGATTTGCTGTTATTTATAATTTTTTATTGAGTTGTGATTGCTCTACATTTATAAGAAATATCTTGTCTTTTAAAACTTATATTATCCCCACAGCATTCCCTAAGTTATACATTTTTTGTAAACATCTTTTTAAACAGTGGCATAGCATGGAAAAACCAAACTCTTATCTACTTCATCAGTTCTTAAATATGCCAGGTTAAGGACCATTGACTTCTCCTGACTTCTTGGTAACTACTCCATTGCTTATTAACCACTTTCTCAGAAAGCTACCTGGGGTCAACATTATTATTTTTTTTTTATTAAGACTAACTTTTTTTTAAAGAACAGTTTTAGGTTCAGAGCAATATTGAGAGGAAGTGCAATATGTAGCCTTTTCAGATTGGTTTCTTTCACTTACTAACATGCATTTAAGTCTCCTCCATGTCTTTTCATGGCTGGATAGCTCATTTCTTTTTAGTGCTGAATAACAGTCCATTGTCTGGATGTACCACAGCTATCCATTCATCTACTGAAGGACATCTTGGTTGCTTCCTGCTATAAATATACACGTGTAGGGTTTTGTGTGGACATGTTTTCAATTCCTTTAGGTAAATACTAATGGGGCGTGCTTGCTGGGTTGTGTGGCAATGTTGTGTTTACACGAAACTGCCACACTGTCTTCCAAAGTGCCTGCTGCACCATTTTGCATTCCCACCAGCAATGAATGAGAGTTCCTGTTGCTCCACATCCTTGCCAACATTTGGTGTCGTCAGTGATCTGGGTTTTTGGCCATTCTAACAGGTGTGTAGTTATGCCTTACTGTTGTTTTAATTTGCATTTTTGTAATGACTTACAATGTGGAACATCTTTTCACAGGAGTATATGCCATCTATATATCTTCTTTGGTGGGATGTCTGTTACTGTTTTGGGACCATTTTTAAATAGATTTGTTTTCTTATTGTTTAGTTAGGGTTAACATTACTGTCAAAAAGTCTGAGGGAAAACATAGGTGGTAATTAACAGTGAGTTTTCAATAACCTAGAACAGGCTACACTGAGTTGTAGCAACCGGCCTGGCTACCCTCCCCCCTTCTCTGCCCTCTCTCCTCTGAGTCTGTTACTTTGATGTCCCCAACATGCTGATGCCCAGGGGCCATTCTCTTCTTTGACATCCTACTGCTAACTTCTGTGTTTGCTCCTACATAAACCAATTAGTTTCCTTCAGCCCCTAGTCCATACCATACCAACTAACCCTCTCCCCACCCTGCTCTCAACTCTGCCCTATAATACCTTGCGGTAGGGGACCCCTACACCCTCCATCTGTCCTGACACCAAGCTCATACCAAAATCTAAAGGTGGCCACCTGGAACTTTCCCCAAATCATCCCATTCTGTTCACCTCAGCTGCCCCAGGACAGGCAGCACTGCTTCACTCCCAAAGTCTACCAGGCTCCTGCTTAGGGCACTGGTAAAGTAGGGACAGCACCCCCCCTAAAATGAAAGGGGCTCAGCTTTAATGAGGAATCTTAAATTTTGCAATGACAAGATCTAGGGAAAACCACTATTTTACTTTCAACATATAAGAGCATTGTGTCTTATGGATAATTTTATTTTGATTGAAAGACATGTGAGATTGAACCACCATCTTCTCAGTTCATCCAGCCTTCAGTTGCTCCACCTGACCATTGTTGCAGCTTCCTGAGCCTCTGCTGGCATCCTCCTGTCCCATCCAGTCCACCCTCAGCCCTGCACTGGCAATCTTCCTGAACATCTACTGTGTCCACCCACTGCCCAAAGATCCTGTGACCCATCTCTTTGTTTTGTGCCTGGGACACAATCCAAACTGGTTATTCCAACCTTCAAGGTCTATCACAGTCTGCCCCCGCCCTCCTGGCCGCCAGAACTTACTCCTCAACACCCTCTCCCCTCCACAAATACTCCTGCTCAGCAGCTGCCTCACCATTCTGCAAATGTGCTACAGGTTTTCACAATTCTGTATCTTATTCATTGCATGCACATTTATGTGGGCTTAGTATGTGCCTGGAATGGTTCAAGGAGCTGGGAATAAGCATAGAGATTAACAGGGCACAGCCCCTGTCTTCCTGGCACCCATAGCCTCTGCATTTGCCTCTCTCTATGCCTGGAATGCCTCCCCTCCTCTCCTGTCCATAATATGCTCAGCCTTCAACCTCCAACTCAAAAGTCACTTTGTCCATCAGCCTTTGCCAGCTCTCCTAGGAAGAGCCTTTCTGACCCACTTTAGCCCTTATTACATCAGCCTGTAACTATCTGTTGTCAAAGTCTGTCACTGTGCAGGGCAAGGAAGCATCACTGTGTATCTGCAGCTCCTGACACAGTACCCAGCACATAGTAGGTGCTCATTAAATGTTTGCTGAATAAATACATGACTATCAAACACCTACTATGTGCTAGATACAATTCCACACATGTTAATTTGAGACCTAAATAAGATTTCAAACTCCTCAAGGGCAAGGGATGCTCTTAGATTGTCCTTGTAACTCCCAATATGGCTAAACAGGCTGCTGAGATCAAGATCTGGCAATAGCACACCATTTTAGGAATTGACTTACAGGTATAAACTCACAGTGACTCACTCCACCCTCAGCCACTCCAGTTTCAAGTACAAGCTCATCATCAGATGATTTCAGTTCATCATATTTTGGGAAACAGAATAAAAATCCAAAAAGCCCTACTCAGTTTACTCAGTCAATAGCAAGGCTTATGTTTGTGGTTAAAACAAATTATGAAATAATTGCAAATTTGGCAGATGGGCACAGGGATCTAGAATTTGTCAAGTGCCCATCTTCTGGGACTTCAGGTGTATGAATTTTCTGGTAAGGTCAACTCTAGAACGTTCCATGCACTCAACAAAACTTTGGTAAAGCAGGGGTGCCCATTTTCGACAGGACTGGGAGGGGAACAAGGCTAAAACATAAACACATGTAAAGCTCTCTAGGCTTCTGTTAACTTAACAGAAGTTTTTAAGTAAAGCAGACCTGGGTTTGAATCAAATGCCTATGAGCAATTTTCTTAGCCTTTCTGAGCTTTGGTTTCCTCATCTGCAGAACTGAAATAATAATACCTACCTCTCGGGGTTATTAAAAGGATGAAATAAGATACTTGGCATTTTTAAAAGTGCTTTCCATTGTGCCCGGCATGTAGTATGTGCTCTGTACATAGTAATTACTAAATATGACTTGGCTTCACATTGATTTTTTAAAAATTTGTTTTAAAATCAGTCAGTAAATCAGTCTGAGAGAGAGAGCTTTCCATTGGGGCTCAGGCATTTCTGATGTATGAGGGTTCTTTGTGACTTGTTAGCTTCAAGGGTAAGGCATAATGAAGGGAAAAGGTAACATTTATTGATTATCTCCTACATAGAGGACTTGAGGGTGCATTGTTCTGTAATCCATTGTCCTATCACCTTGTAAGATAGATGTCTTCATTTTACAGGAGAAACCGAGGTTTCAGGACTCACTCAAAGCCAAATAGGAGCTGGCAATGTGGGGAATTGAACTCAGTTCTATCTGAGTGCAGACGTCCAGGTTCTTTCTGCCATCCTACCCCTCCACCACTCACCTTTTCAGCTCCAGTAATGCTATGCATGTCTAGCCACCAGCCCCTGAAATGCTGCCAGTCGCTCTTCCAATCAGCTCTTCTTCACCTTGGCCCCAATCTTGGTAAATGGAGCATCTCCTGGGGCAAAGGGAAAAATGGGTGCTCAGAAATCTGGCTGCTAAGGTTCCTTTAGTGTAAGAATTTATGATTCTGAGTCCATAGAGAGCCACTTTTCCTCTCTGAGCTCAATTACCCCACCCATTAAATGAGGACACTGAGCCACATCAGAGCATCCCAAGTTTCCCATGAGTACTTGCTGAGACGCAGTAGGTCTTGTGGTTAAGCACCCAGACTCAGGGGACCAGACTGCCTGAGCTTGATTCCTGCTCTGCTGCTTCCTAGCTGTGTAACTTCTGGCAGATATTTGCCCTCTCTGTGCCTTAGTTTCCTCATCTATAAAATGGAGATGTTCACAGTACTTACCTCATACAGTTGTGAGGATTAAAGGCATTAACTATATGTAAAGGGCATAGCCCACAGTCTGGACACAGTATTACACTTACTAGTAGAGGCAGAAGACAGGGAACCATTCCCCCTAGGGTCCCAGAAGTATAACTTTCATATATATAATTTATTTCAGAAATTAAGGGGGAGAGAGAGAGAGAGAGAGAGAGAGAGAGAGAGAGAGAGAGAGAGAGAAACATCAATGATGAGAGAGAATAATTGATTGGCTGCCTCCTGTAAGCCCCACACTGGGGATGGAGCCAACAACCTGGCATGTGCCCTGACGGGGAATTGAACCGTAACTTCCTGGTTCATAAGTCAACGCTTAACCACTGAACCACCAAGGCCGGGCCCAGAAGTATAACTTTCGGTGGCCCATTCCAAGCCCAAAATGTATTTGATATGTTTTTCCTTTCCTTAAAAATTCTTGTGACACATTTATATCCATACTTGTTTACTTAAAACAATATTTAAAACACTGGTTAAGATAGACACTCCAGCAAGATCCCCTGTGCACCTCCCGGCTCTAGTGCACTTTGGTGCTCTCATGCACATGCTCACTCCCAGTTTGATGGCAGTCGATGACTTCCAGGGCCCTTTCAGCTCTGGTGTCTTGCAGTTCAGAGAGTCAGCACCACCAGATTCCAGGAACCTGCTCCAGTGGCTGCCTACCTTGTATCACCCATGCCACCCATGCCCCCCAGCTGGCATAGCAATTTCCGAGCTGAGGTGTTACCCGAGCTCCAGTAAGCATGTTACCAGAAGGCACGGGCAGAATCATTGTGCCAGCTCTTCTGCCTCAGTACCAATCACCATGGTACAGCCGGGATTTTCTGTTTTAAGGAGGATGAAGAGAAAATATGGGGTTGGGGTGGGAAAGTAGAGAGGGGAAGGGGTAAAGGTGAAGCTCTGTGGGGGAAAGTGCCTACAGGATATTTTTATTTGGATGTTAGGAAACAAGGAAAAGGTACATGTAGTCACAATCATTGAGGGACCTTCCATTTTCCATTGTGCCCTGTGTAGCACTGAAGATAGAAATCAAGACCTGTTCTCTAATCCCTGCCTGGGGTGCTCTTAAAAAGCAATTCGGGCAATGATAAAATTTGATACCTGTTATTCCATAATAAGGATTTAAATTTATATAACACTCTAGCAAAATATTGGCAACACCTAAACGCTAAAAGTAGGAAAATGATTGAGTAAATCATACCACCTCTATTGGCCATTAAAAATTATGGTAATAGCCGAAACCGGTTTGGCTCAGTGGATAGAGCGTCGGCCTGTGGACTGAAAGGTCCTGGGTTCGATTCCGGTCAAGGGCATGTACCTGGGTTGCGGGCACATCCCCAGTGGGGGATGTGCAGGAGGCGGCTGATCGATGTTTCTCTCTCATCGATGTTCCTGACTATCTCTCTCCCTTCCTCTCTGAAAAAAATCAATAAAATATATTTTAAAAAAAAATTATGGTAATAAAAGTCAGGATAGTGGTTACCTCTGGGAGGTGGAGAGAGGCAGATGTGATCAGGAATGGTCATAGAAAGGCGTTTAAGTACTGGTGGTGGTCTATTTCTGAACTTGAGTGGTGGGTTCTTGATGTTGGTTTTATTATTAAAATGAATATATATATATATATTCTCTATAATCATCTGTACATATGCTACATTTCACAGTAATATGACAAAATAGTGTTGAGAAGAAACATGATGGTAATTAAGACCACATACAATTCAGAATAATAAGCAAAAGAGCAAATTTCAAAGTTGCATGCAAACTCAAATCATAACTCTAAAAATCATATGCATGAGAAGACTGGAGGAAACACACCAACATGCTAATAGTGTTGAGATTAGGGGTAATTTTTTTCTCCTGCCTATTTCCCAATTTTCATAACGGAAAAAAAATTATACTAAGAAAAGCTCTCCCAAAAGAATCTTTAAAAGTATGCTTCTTTTAATTATTTTCAAATTGCTTTTACATCTGTTATCTCATTGATTCTTACAATAATCCTTTGGACAGAGTTGATATTAAATAGTTCTATTTTAAACACAGATGAAGTGTTTATGATTTATGGAAGCCACTCGGTTGGCTAGAGGGAACCCTCCCAGTGGGTCCCAGGTTTCCTGATTCCTGCTAACATTCTGGTTGTTGGGAGTCCATCTTCGGTACCCAGGGCTCCAGGATCCCCACACTTAAATGCGAGTAGCTGCTACCGGGGCTTTGGTCCTCTGGTCCAAGGTGGATATCTATGGCTGTTGAAGATTGATTACACACAAAAAAGGTCCCAACAATGCAATCCCTGCTTGAGGGCTCTTACACTCTCTTCTCTAATAAGACACAAAGTTCAGGGGCAAATTTTCTTGGAAGTGTTGAGAAAGATTGAGAGAGAGAGGGAGTAGGTTGTCAGGACCATAGGCTGTGTTTGAAAGTCAAGTTAGACAATATTTCTCTAGCTTTTTGGAGGGGCAAAGAGATTATGGAAATGGGTCTGTCATTGTGCAATTCAGTGCCTCCCCCCTGACACCTCTCCCTCCAATTCTGTTAGGATAGATTGCCAGGGTTTTTCAGGATGGCTCTACAGAAGCTCAGCCCAGGGCTCCTCATTTCCGAAGGAGGAATGTCCTGCTCAAGAATACCAGAACTCTACCGAAACTCAAATCTCCTGCTCCCAGCCCAGGACACTTTGCACGGGCCATTGATCCTCCGTGCACTGAGGAGAGCCCCTGTATTACTAGAGTTGCTGAGGGTGAAGAACAGGGATCATGCTCATTGGTTTCTGTGTGTGGAGTCGTATCCCCAAGCCCCTGAAGATGACCATTCCTGAATATAGTTTGACTTTATCTACAATTGTTTGTCACAGACTTGGGGATAGAATGGGCTCTGGGAGAGATTCAGGGGTATCCCCAGAAAGCCCTCCTTAATTCATAATTAAGGACACCATTACTGAGGACATGCTGTGTGCCCCATCCTCATGAAGCCTTCCAACAAACTTGTGTCCGATACTGTTATCAGTGCTCTGATTGAGCTAAGGAAACTTAAGCCAGAATGCGAGATGACTCATGCAAGGTGACACAGCCACCTCCAAACTTCAGAGCCCATTATGCAATCCTTCCCCGTGTTTCCTAAGGAGGCCCATTTTGTAGACTCTGAAATTGGTAATGTCCACTATTCAAATTGAGTTTAAGTGTGGGCTTTGGAAAACAAAATAGAAAAGAAAATGTACCCTACACTTTCTTTTTTTTTTTTTTTTTTAAAATAGATTCTTATTGATTTCAGAGAGGAAGGGGGAGAGAGAGGGAGGGAGGGAGGGAGGGAGGGATTGGAGGGAGAGAGAGAGAGACATCAATGATGACAATCATTGATTGGCTGCCTCCTGCATGCCCACACTGGGATGGCAAGCCCAGTGTGGCCTGGGCATGTGCGCTGACCAGGAATCGAACTGTGATTTCCTGGTTCATAGGTCCACACTCAACCACTGAGCCACACAGGCCGGGCTATCCCACACTTTCTGAGGTGAAATGGGTTGAGCCACGAGGACTGACTGACTGCTAGTGCCTGACTAACTTTAACTTGTGTTTAATGTGCCTCTCCAGAGCTCTGTGAGTAATACAATCTTGGAGTTTGAAGAAGAGTAATGAGGTGGGGGGAGGAGTGGAAAGAAACTGTTCCCTGGACTAAGAAACTGCTAAAATCTTTAAATATCTCTGGACTTTTTTTTTGGCTCCCTGCAATGTTTGGTGTTTAGATTCGGTTGCCACGAGTGGGCTGTTTTTAGCTGCCTAGTTCCAACCCCTCCCCTTTTAACATTTTTCCCTTCCTTTTGCACATGCCCCAACATGAAGTTTCCAGTTCTTATCTCACTCTGCAAAACATACTAAGGCTGGTCTGAATGTGGATTCCCCAGGCGGTTCTCCAGCATGAAACCTCAACAATATTCAAGTCTCTGCTTCACCCTCTTTCACTGAGGATTAACCCCTGAAATAACCAAAGCCAGGGCTTCCTTCTCCGGAGGCAGCGACTCTTTGCCTTTGTGTAGAGCAGCATTGTGGTCTGGGGAGCTATTCTTGCCCCTCCTCTAGACGGTGCGGAGGGTGCACACAGGACTAAATCAGGGTAAACTGAGGACGCACAGGACGCAGTTACTATTCACCCCTCAACGATACAGAACTTGGGGGCTTCCTTTCCACTTTCCCAGTCCGCCATTGGACAGGCATTTCACAGCTCTCGGGAGGGCTGGGGGCAGGGAGGCAGGCAGGCGTCTTTTCTGTTTTTCTTAGATAAGAGTTTCATTCACAAGGGGGTGGACTGACTTCTGTGTTTAGATTCTTATCGCTTTTAGAGTTTCAGTGGGAAAGCTGGCAGAGAAAGCAGCCTCAGACTTCTGTGACCAGCTGGCCGCATTTCTATCCAGGTGTGACTTGAAGATTCAAAAACAAGAATTATTAGAATGAAACAAGACTCCTAAGAGGAACAGGAGGCACTATGGTAACAAAAACAAACCACAAAGGCTGCAGACTTCTCCGTCTTCATTACCCTCCTCTTGCACTGGTTTGCGCAGGCTGGTCTGGCTGTTGTGTATCCGACTCCTGAAGTTGTATTTCCCCTACAGGACTGGACTCCACCTCCACACATCTGGCTTGGGTGATGAGTGGCTCAGAGTTTAAAATGTAAACTGGTTAAAGATTTCACAGAGGAACAGAAGGGGAAAGCTCTCACGTGTCCTCCCCCATCTCATTTCTCTTTATAATGGTGTCTTTTATCCCAGGCAGTAGATAAGTAGACCCAGTAAATAGAGTCCCAAATACCTTTCATTTAAATGGACAAGCGCCTTTCATTCGAATCTAGTTTACCTGCCCGCCTGGAGTTTACCAGCCTACGCGACGCGTTGGCGGGAGGGCGGGTCTGGGGGTGTGGGGCGCTCAGTGCGGGAGGGGGCTGGGTGTGGAGGGTGTGCCCTGAGAGCCGTTACCATGGAGAAAAGTAAAGCAAAACAATCGCCCAGTGCTTCCCGCGCGACACAGCTGTAAACCCTATCCCGGTCCCGAACAACATTCTCGGGGATCCTGCGGGGAACCCCGGGGTTCCAGGTCGGGCCGGGGACAGAAGGAATTTCCGAGGTCGCCCTCGGCGTGTCCTGAGCCCGAAACTTGGGGCCCGGGGCGCAGGGGTGGGGGGCGGTGTTCTGGGTGAGGCTGGGGTTAGGAAGAGGAAGCCGGATGCGGGAGACTCGGTTACCTGCAGCTCTGAGGGTCTCTACCCCAGGCTTTTGGACAATGGGAGGGGCCGGGGGAAGGGACACAGATACCATGTGTGTGTGTGTGTGTGTGTGTGTGTGTGTGTGTGTGTAAGGGGGTGAGGGAGAGAGCGAGCGAGACAGGCTGACGGGACCCTCCATCACCACCTTAAGAGCAGAAGACTGCAGGTGCGTGGGGTGGGGCTGCGAGCGAGCGAGACCCTTCTGGTTCTCACCCCAAATTACCAAACTTGGACCTTCGCTCGTCTCGCTCCCAAGAGGCCGCTGGAAGCAGTTGCTTGTGCCCGCACACCACACGGGCACGCACGGGTCTCCCTCCCTGGCAGGTTCAAAAACAGCGAGGGGCACACTCGCTTCCACATAGTTGCGTCCATGGGCCGGCGAGACAGCTAAGGTTGGGGAATCCGAACCAAGGAGTCATTTTAAGGTTCAAATCCAGTTCTGCTGAAGCCTCGGCTGGGACCTGGGTTCACGGGACACCGCCTCTCCCGCCACACTCGGGGGGCGGAAAGCATTTCTGCTCCAGGACCTCATTTCCGCAGCTGTCCGCGCGTCCCCAGTCCCCGCGGTCCGGTCCCAGCCCAATCGCTCTGGGCGCGACAAAATACGTGAAAGCCCAAGACCGCTTTCCCTAAGCACCTAAATAAGACCAACGCACCTTATCTTTCCTCCTTTCCCTGGCCTCGAGGCTTCAGCCCCACTCTGAATCCCTCTCTGGGTTGCCTCTGATTTCTCAGCTCTCATCTTTCCATGGTCATTTTCATTTCACTATCAATTTCAAACGCTTTTTAAAGAAAAAAAGAATCCTAACCCTTAAGGTCCTATTTGCCCTCGCCGGGGGTCGGGTTCCCAACCCGCCTCGGGGCTGTTCCATTTGCCCTCGGTGGGGTGCGACGAGGCTTCGAGCCCACCGTGCCCGCCGAGCACTGCACTCCGCTCTGGGTTAACCCGCCAACTTGTCGCGGTCCCAGCCGCGGAGGTCACCCACGGCGGGTAACGGTGTGGGTTCGCTGTAGGGTGCCTCTGGGCACCTCTCTGGCACCAGAGGCTAACCCTGCAGTTCTTACCCCGCCCCCTACGTGGAAGGAGGCGTTTGGCGGGGGAGGGGGTATTTTCCCGAAGCTCCAGAAAATGATCACACACTTTAGAGAAAGGATGTGCCTGCTTCCCAGCTTCACCTCGACTGGACTGCGGCCAAGATCCGCCCCACGCCGTCCCCCCTCACCTCTCCCTTCCCCTCCCCCGTCCCCCCACCTAGCGGAGGGAGAGATGCCAGCGCGGTGGAGTCATGCAGCTGGCTTGGGCACCATTGGCTCATGCCTGGAACACGCAGCAGCGAGTACGCACATCTGGCGGCCAGCCCGAGCGACTCCTGTCCTGATATGGAGAGAGAGGGCGGGAAGGTTTGTGTCCTAGCGAGCGAGTCCGGAGGACGCTCCCGGGCCGGCTCCTCCCCGCGCTTGCATCACCAGTCCCCACCTCTCCCCCCCAACACCTCCACTTTGGCCCCTCCTCCAGCCCCCTCCCTTGCCTGGTCTAGTTCGGCTGGTTCGCGGGGAGTTATTAATAGCATTACATCAGCCTGGGACTGGAGTATAATCTGGCGCGGCGCCAGCCAGAGGGCTATAAAAGGGGTGATGCAACGCACTCCCAGCCACAGTCGCACGCAGCGAGGCGGGCACTACACAGCACTCTCCCCATCGCTGCCCCAGCGGACCCGTCTGCCCGTGCGCCGGCCGTGCGCTCCGGGTGTTCGCCCGCCAGCCCCACCGACAGGCAGTCCGACCCCGTCCCGACCCCGCCCGCCCTCCGGACCCTGGCCGCTCCGAGTGGAGACCAGAGGTGAGCGCTTGGAAGTCGAGTGAGTGAGCCGGTGAGGGTGGCTCGCTTTCATTCCCTTTGCGCCCTTATAGTAACTAGTCCCGCGCCCCCTGGGCCCAGCCCCGACCCGCGCCCCCAGCCTCCGGCTTCTAAAGAACTCTGGCCGAACTTTTCCCAGCCACCGCTGCCCTTCGGCGCTTCAGAAAGTTTTTCGCCAAGAACTTTCTCTTTTGACTTGGGGCGCAAAGGGTTCCTGTTGATAGAGAGGTGGGGCTCCTGCTTCTCGGCTAGGCTGGGAACACCGCTCCTCTCCGCCTCGGCGCTTTCCTACCTCTCTGGGAGCAGGCGTGCGGAGGTGTGTTGCGCACGGGTGTCCGAGGCTCTCCCGCTCGCTGTTCGCTCCATCCCTCGCTTGGTGCCGCAGTACTGGCACTCCCGATCCCAGCCTTCCCGAGATCCGCGGAGCGGCACGGAAGCTGGGGGCTCACGGCAGGGCTGCCCCAGGAGCCGAACGGAATGAATGGAACCGAACCGAGGAACCGGGTTCGCGGCCGCAGCCGCGGCCGCGGCCGCGGCCGCTGGGAGTCGCCCTGTGCACTCGGAAGCGCAGGGCAGCAGGACAGCGCAGGCAGCCCAAGTTAGTTGGGATTAAGTTTAGAGGTGGCAGGCGCTCCGGTCCTGTACTTCGGCAGAAGACGGAGAGGGCTCCAGGCACAGGCGGGTCGGGCTTCCTGGGCCTGAGACTTCCTGTCCCAAGTTGCTCACGCCTTTCTCTCATACCTGTGGCTTTGGTTCTTCCTGTGGCGGGTTCTCAGATTTCTCCGCTTTTCCTCCATGGAGACCCGCCATAGGGAAAGCGAAGGTGCGAAGCCACATGTTCATAATTGAGAGAATGGCTTTGTGGTCTAGTGGCCAGGACCCTGAGGCCTCGGTATGCCCTGCTGGGAGATGTGGGCACTTACACAGTGCTGGCCCCCTCTGCCTGTTTGCCAGCGCGAGACGGTGTTTGGACCAGATAACGGTTAAGGTCCTTACTGGCCAGAAGATTTTCAGATTTAGAGTGGTGTAATTTCAAAAAGGGGGGAGGTAGTAGGGGGTCTTGTATGACTTGAATGAGGGAGTCTCTATCTAATGTCACTGACCAGCCTCTGAGGCAAAGGGGGAATGGAGACTTCTCTATTGGACATCTCTTCCTTTTCCAGCTTTCTTTCCATTTGGATTGGTTCTCCTTCTCTGCTCCTCCATACCCCCATTTCCATCTCATCTGCTTCCTTCCTAACCGCTTTCTTTTCTGTAATTTCATTACCTAGATCACATATGCTTCCTTACAAATAAAGGAGTTGCTAAAGCATAGGGGGTGGGTGGGGATGGGGATAGGGGGAGAGCCAAGAGGCAGGGAGAAGGGGGGGGGGGCGTTAAGACAGGAAGGATCCAAAGGCTCCAATTGTGGCCACAGGTGTGTTTCTTGCCCACACTGTGAGCCTGAAGTGCTGCCTGCCACGTTTTCTCCCAATGCACCTATTTCATTGTGGCGGACAGTTACCTCTGTTTTCTCAACTTTAAATGAAGGGGGAGTTGATATTACTGGATCCTTGTGTTGCATTTAGCACTTGTTGTAGAATAATGCTACAACACAGAGGCTCTTGCTTTCAGGATATTCCAGACTAAGACTGGGGTGAGTATAGGTTTTGCAGTTGTAAGTATCTAGCTGGTTTCAGAGATAACATGGCAGGTAACACTACAGGCCCACCGTGTGGATAAGACACAGCACTCAGCACCTGTGGCAGCTACCTTGCCTTTGGATCCTTCTGTCTAAGCCAGCGGTTCTCAACCTGTGGGTCACGACCCCTTTGGGGGTCAAACGACCCTTTCACAGGGGTCGCCTAAGACCATTGGAAAACACATATATAATTACATATTGTTTTTGTGATTAATCACTATGCTTTAATTATGTTCAATTTGTAACAATGAAAATACATCCTGCATATCAGATATTTACATTACAATTCATAACAGTGCAAAATTAGTTATGAAGTAGCAACGAAAATAATTTTATGGTTGGGGTCACCACAACATGAGGAACTGTATTAAAGGGTCGAGGCATTAGGAAGGTTGAGAACTACTGGTCTAACCCCTTCTCTCTTCCTTCTATACTCCCTCCCTGTCAAAGCCGCCTCTGGTGGGTACCAGGTTACTTGACTTGATCCTTTGTCTACCTGGCCAGTTGCTTTGTTAGTTGGATCTCTGTTGGTGATAGAAGAAAATTAGCAGTGGGTGGGTGGTCAGCAGCTTGGCCCGAGCTGGACCACTCGCCAGCTTTGGTCTTGGGCAAGTCATTACCTTCCTGGACCTCATTTTACTTAATTACAAATAAAGACGTGACCTAGATGACTCTAATATTAGGTGTTCTGTTTCATTAGATAGAGTCCATGATTTCTTCCTTTTTCAAATGGCTGGGCATGGAGCAGGGTTAGTGACTCCAAGTGTCACCCATCCTGGAAAGGAGGAAGTACATAGCCAGGACACCACAGAAACCAGAAATGGTTTCATTAGTGAGAACTAGTTATTTCATAAGTGCCATAGGAGACAAGCTGGTGCCAGCAAATAGAGGGGTGGAATTGACCTGGTGTGTGGGGAGCCTGGGGTCAATCAAAGTGCAAAAGAAGCTGTGACTGACGTGAATGTCTTGAGGGTTCCAGTTAGTTCCTGATGAATAAGCTGTATTGACAACAGCATTGAGTTCCCTCGAAATGGGGAAAGTGGAATCATAGTAGTACTGGAGACTCAGGATGTGTGTAAACTCACCTTCATGAATCTCATCTGATCTTCCTGACAGCCCTGTGAGGGAACTCGGGCAGGAGGTATGGGTCTCATTTCACAGATGAGGAGACTGAGGCCCTGAAAGCATGAGTGGCTTCTTGGTGGGTACTCAGCTTGTCACTGGGAACATCTGGTCCTGAAGCCCAGCCGTATACCTCCAACCTTCAAGTGGGCTGGGAGAAAGACCAAGCAAGATATGAAGTTAGCAAAAGACCAATGTTGGCTTCTGACTTTAAGATGTTTTATGAACAGTGGGTAGTGGAAAGTTAAAAGTGAAAATTCAACACAGTCGTTTGTAGCTACTAGGAAATAAAATCTAGGAGCTGAATTTCCAGTTAAAGAAATACATGAGTAAAGTTTCACTTTCTTGAAAATGATGAAACCACCAATGATACGACGTGATTTCTGATCAGAGATAACGAAGCAGAAGCAAAATGCAAGTGCTTTGTAGCAAGTGTGGACAATTTTAAGATCAATGTAGAAAGTCAACTCAGAAAATCCCCAAACATATTGTTTTCTTCAATGAGGGGGATGTTAAAAGGTCTCAACATTCACGGGAAAAAGTTGTCTGAAGATTTTAACTTCGTTTTCCTTGTAGGGACACAGCCTGCGTCTGGGCTGAATCATACCTTAAGAGAACTGAGTAAAGAAGTAACTAGAAAGTATTTCAAAAAAACTAAAAAAAAAACAACCCCAAGCTTGAGCTGAGTGCAAAGAAAGCCCAAATCTCTACAGATAGAACTACTTTACATTCTGAAAAGCATTTAACATTTTTACAACCCATTTCTGTCCCCAAGTAAGCCCACCCAATGCTTTTCATAAAGACATTCCATACCACTGACATTCTTCACTTTCTTTCATCAGGACTGCTGACTTTACACTAAGAAGGAGGGGGGAAACATTCCCAAACAGCAGACCTCAAGCCTCGAAAGCTCATTAATAAACTTAGTTGTGTGGGGAAATGGAACTACACACAACTGTGTGGAATTCAGACTACCCATGTAGAAGGGAGCCATCTAGTCCTCCAAACAAAGGCAAGCCCAGTGGTAGCTTTGAATTCCATCCCTGAACTACTGGATTTTTAATGAAGTTAGAAGGGGAGGGAAAGCATGAATGCATGGGAGAATCTTAAGCCTCTGGCTTTAGAAGGCTGTTTTCTCTGAGTTTATTACCTGCCAGAGACAAGTACCCTCCCAGCATCCTAAGGTTATAGGATTAAGCTAGTAGAACCTCAGTTCAGACTCATGACATGGGCTTTATAGAAGAGTTACATACATTTCCTGGGTTCCTCTGAATAGTCAACGGTGGCATTTGTTGGCCTGGAATTCTTGCCTCCAACAGTATATCACAGATTGTAAGGGGGAGTTAGACTAGGTCAGAGTGCTCTATTCAGAAGTGTTTGCGATCAAAGAGAGTGACCAGCCACCCTCCTACCTGAATCTCACAGAGTGTGTGTCAGAGAGCCAGCCCTGTGCCTGAGAGATCCCTGGGAGGCCCAGTAAAAGCATACCCCCTAGTTGTATTATGTTCCCAAGGCAAATTCATGTATTATTATTTCCTCAACTCCTTGTACAATTCGATGAGAAAATAGGACGATTGTTATTAGCTTTCTTTTATATAGGTGAAGGAAGGGCATTGGGAGTTAGGATGACATATGAGTAAGTGAGCCTTAAATCTTGATCTTCTGACCCCAATCTAGGAATTTTGTAGATAAAAGGCCTGCTTATATATATGCCAAAACGGGAGCAGCAGCCTGAGTGTGTACCCTGACATAGAAAGATCAGCAAATTCATTACCTAGGGTTCAAGTTTCCCCTGTGGCTCTTTCCTCCAGCAATTTAGTTCCGGGACCCCCACCACCCCTATGCCTACTCCCACCCCCATGAAAAATTTGCTCTGGTTTTTTGTTTTTGCAATGTGGAATGATATTCTATATATTAAGGACATGAGTTTTGGAACCAAACCAAATTCCAAATCCTGATGCTGCCTCACACTGACTTTAGGCAAATGATTTAGCTTGTATAAATCTCAGTTACTCCATCTATAAAATGGTGCTAGGACCTAACTCAACTAGGTTCTCATGAGGATTAAATGAGATAAATCACATTAGGTTTCTGGTGTGAAGGAGGCACTCATTAAATGTTAGCAATTTGTTGATGGGCTTCCTGTCTGGTTGGACTTGTCTTAAGGACGACAGATCCCCAGATTGAGAAGAACTCTCCAGGGAGCCCCTAACTAGATAATCCCCACCCTCATCGCCCCTGGACAACTGACTGCCTAGACAAGGGGGAACAGGAACAGCCAGTGATGGAGGAAGTATATGGCGGGAAGAAATTTATGGGGACCATGGAACTGTTACTGTTTCTACCTTTTCTTTTCCTATTAGAGGCCCGGTGCATGGGGTCCCTCGGCCTGGCCTGTGGGGATCGGGCTGAAACCAGCTCTCTGACATCCCCTGAGGGGTCTGGATTGTGAGAGGGTACAGGCCAGGCTGAGGGATCCCACCAGTGCATGATCAGAGCCAGGGAGGGACTGCAGGAGAGTTCCAGGGTGTGTCCAGCCCATCTCACCCAGTCCCAATAGGCTGGACCCCAGCAGCAAGCTAACCTACTGGTCAGAGCATCTGCCCCCTGGTGGTCAGTGCACATCATAGCAACTGGTCAAACAAACAGTTGGACACTTAGCATATTAGGCTTTTATTACTAGTATATAGGATTGTCTTTTTGGATTCCTTGGGCTGTAGAATGATAGAGGTAGACAGGACCGCAGAAGCCATTTGCTTTGACCACCCCTTCCTGATTTCATGTATTTAGTCGGGCAGTCTTCAGTGGTCAGCAAGCATTGGGAGCAGCCAGGGCCAGGCACTGTGCCAGGCTCTGGGATAGAGTGACAGCAGAGACTCAGTGCCCATGCTGTAGGAACTCTCAGTAATGTGCTGGGTGAAGACTGGGTCTCAGAGAGCTCAGGTCACACTGCCCCTTAGCACCAGAGACAGTGCCCCGGGTCCCCTTTGGCCCCCAGACCAAGGCTCTGCACAGACACCACAAGGCTGACCAAGACCTCCAGACGAGGTCCAAATTCTTAGCTCCTTACTTTATTCTGAGGTCTTTGCTTCATTAAGCTTAACTTTACAAAGGGGCTACTACTGGTCCCTTGTGATCTGAAACCCTAGCCCCCAGATCCTGCCAAGGACTGGCACAAAGAAACTCGCCTGCCACGGTTACCATCCTCATGCTCATTTATTTGGATCCAACTTCCTGAGGGAGAATTGTCAGAGATAGATTTGCTACATTCAGGGGTCCCCCACGCCTTGCTTTACTTCCACTTATTGACAACTTCAACTTGATTTCAGATGCCAAGTTTCTTTTTTCAAAAAGAGACTGGAAATGAGGTTACATAATAGTTTCATTTTTTTAAATGCTCTTCCTCTTTCAGTATTGTTTGAGGCTACATTTGCATGTATGCACACCAGCCAACACTAATGCTTTTGAGAATTCGAAACGCCAACCCTGATCAACTTCAGTGAGGCATTTTATCCACATCACTGAGCTGTGTATTTTAAGAACCTGTTTTACTCAAGCTGAGGATGGCATGAAATGAAAACAAAACAAGCCTGAGGGCTTATGAGACTTTCCCTGGGGGTGGGACTTGGGTTGGAGGTTGCAGGTGTGGTGGGAGTTGGCCCCATGCCCCCAATCCCTGAAGTAGTTTGGGTTTCGATGTGTCTTTCAGCAAAATGATGCTTCAACACCCAGGCCAGGTCTCTGCCTCGGAAGTCAGTGCCACTGCCATCGTCCCCTGCCTGTCCCCTCCTGGGTCACTGGTGTTTGAGGATTTTGCTAACCTGACACCCTTTGTCAAGGAAGAGCTGAGGTTTGCCATCCAGAACAAGCACCTCTGCCACCGGATGTCCTCTGCACTGGAGTCGGTCACTGTCAGCAGCAGACCCTTTGAGATGGCAGTCACGAAAGCCCAGGTAGGTGTCTGTTCTTTCAGCAGGTGTTTTTCCTACACCTGCACACCTACCACATGCAGGGGCTGCAGCGTGAATAACACAAACTACTACCCTCAGGGAGCTTATTTTCTACTGGGAGGAGACAGGTAATACACAAAAGAAGTAAATACATAATATGTGAGACTGAGCAAAGGAGAAAAATAAAGCAGCAAAGGGGGACTGAGAGTGGTCCCCCTGGCTGTCATGTTGAGAATGGGCAGTAGGAACAAGGGCAGAAGCAGAATACAGAAATGAGACTGTTGCAGTAATCCGGGCAAACAAAGGCAGGTCTGCATCAGTATGGAAGCAGGTGTGGAGAAGTGGTTGCGTCTGGGTCTGTCTGGAAGGTAAAGCTGATTGGCTGGCAGATTGGTTTTCTCTGAGTTTATGAAACCAGCCAAGCGGAGGGCTCCAGGGTGGCTCCAAAACTTCTGGTCTAACTGTAAGGATGGCACAGCTATGTGCTACTGAAATTGGGACATTGGTCAAGGACAGGAGTCCATCCTATTGGACGCCCCGGGGAGGAGGCAGTTTGATGCGTGGGATAGGAGTTCAGAGGAGAATCCGGGCTAGAGGTGCGGAGTTAGAAGCCACCAGCATATGGATGTTATTTAAAGCCATGGTCCTGTGTGAGCTCACCTTCTGTGTCCAATCATTCTAAAAAAGCACCAAGTATATTTAATTCCATCATACAAGGACCCAGGTGGCCAGACTATGGAGCAAGGACCCCCAGCCATGCCCACAACTGTGTGTAATGCTCACAGCCTTGGTACCAGATTGTGCTCCAAGTTCACTTCTGTCCCTCACACTTGCACTGCTCACCACTCAGCGACCTTTTACAAGACACCAGGAGTAACAGACATGGTGAGAAGTCTGAGAGGTGATTGCTGGCGATGCTGTGGTGGCTCAAGAACTCAGAGCTGAGGTCTTGGAAGTTTTGTTGGCCTTCCTCAAGGGCACAAGAGGGGAGTGTTTGGGGCTTAACTGGCATGAACACTGCCTTTGGACCTGGAGTCGTGGAACTGGCCAAAAAGGAACTGAGTTTTAAAGGAAGTTGGTTAAGAATCTTTATGATTCTATAAAAGGGGCGGTGATTCTATAAATAAGGGCTTTATGAATCTATATAAGGGTGAATGAAATGACAGTTTTTAAGGGTCTAACATAAGACCTGGCTGATAGTTCAGTGACTGGTAGAGGGGACTACTGTATGATGCTATCATTAGGGGCACTGGCTGGGCCCTCATTAACCTGAGGGGCTGTCATTGGTACCCAGCCCAATAGTGGACAGTGCCGGTTGGATATTGTGACACACAAGGGAATATTTATTTTAACTTTATAATTAAATATCTTGAGATAACAGTGCAATGGAAGTAGGAGGACCACCATAGAAAGGAGAGCATTCTGAAGGATATTTTGAGGGTCTCCAAAGGAAGAGGTAGGTAGCCTGTTTTGTGGAAAAACTCCTTAGAGCCACCCCACCCATCTGTGATTCTGTGTTCCTCAAGTGATCTTCTGACCTTAGGCTAGTATAATAAGTAGATTTTCCTACTGGGAGGAAAATGCACCAACTGACCTATTGAATATTCTGGTCCCCTTGGCTGCTGTAATCCTCAACGTAAAATAAGACACTGAGCCTCTGAAACCCATAGGCATCCCATGCATTTGGGCGGCACGAGCCTGTTCCCCAGTCCCAGCCACTTCTGGGGAGGCCACATGGTGCAATGAGGCAGTTGTGACCTGGAGACGACACAGGACAAGGAACCGAAGGCCTGGAGGACATCAGGGTTTCGTAACCTACTGATCTGCTGACCATGAGCTGGTGATTCCCAGGTCTCCCTGGGCATGTAACTACATGAATAGATCAGTATTTATATGTTGGTTAAACTCGTTTCCATGTTAAACTGATAGGACTGAGCTAAATGGCCTCTGGAAAGGCTTTTTCATCTCTGACAGTGTGACTCTGAGATGTGCTCTCCTTTCAAGTACTTTCTCACATGAGAAAACCCTGAGTCCTCCCCCACCTACCCAAAAATGTCTGTAGGAAATGTCAAGGAAAAAATGGCAAAGGCAATACTAGAATTGCTGAGTTGTTGATGAAGACGTAGATGGTGAGGTTAATAATAACTAAAGCTTACATGGCACTGATCATAAGCTATACACTGTGCAAAGCATTTACGTTTACTAATTTGACCCTCATCATAAGATTATTGATCCTGTTTTACAAATGAGGAAACTGAGGCTCAGAAGAACATGATAACTTACCCGAGGTCTCACAGATAATAGGTAGTCAAGCTGGGATTCAAGGCAATTTAGTCTAAACCTAAATGTCTGCCTGTGTGGTTCTGGGATCCAGGATATGAAAGGTAGAATTTCTCTCACAATATTTCCCCCTTGGGCATTGTTTCTCTAAATTGCAAGGCCTTCCATCTCAGTACAAACAAAGTCAAGTTTCCTCTAATCCAAATGACTAGTAATAAGTCAGATGTGAGGCAAGTATGGCTGCCAGGATTTCTTTGGTTTGAGGTATTGCTCCCACACCCTTTCCCACTGTCCAGAGCAGTGACAAGTGACAAGACAAGGTCTGCCATTAGCACCCTAAAAAACCATTACCCACTCAGCCCACCGTGATGTTTCCCCCAGCAGGACTCTGGTCTTGAAGCCAGGTCCAGCAGCCAGACTTTGCTGATTCCTCATCAGTCCTCAGACAAAGTCAGGATCATAGTGAACTTCCAGAGCACCAGATCCTAAAACAGGATAGGGTGTTTTTTTTTCTCTGAGGAGCCCCAGGGCTGGCTCAGGGGGAAGCACAGGGGAAGGTTAAATCATTGGATGGTTCTAGTTTGCCACCCATTGGTGGCACCAAGCCATGGGCTGATTATGCCACTTTGGTTGGGACTGTGCTTGGGTTTCTCTTCTCTAGGAGCCCCATGGGCATCTCCTGATTTCAGGAAGGAGGTGCTTTGATTCTCCAGGTGAAGATAGAGATGAATGGCTGCCCTTGGGTCTTGAATCAAAGTAATGGGGCGGGGGGGAGAGGAGAGGACAAGGTGGCCAGGTTACTGAAGTCATTCCTGGTTCTAGGGGAAAGGACATAGTTACCAAACAGAATCTGTTTCCTGTTCTAAAGGATTACTGTTATTACCACTTGCTATCCATTTGGATATCAAACTCCTATTTCAAAATCCAAATACATTTTTAAAATAAGCTACATTTTGATTTACCAATATTGACAATATAATTTTAACTAACAGCTCTTTGATTTTCATTATTCATTCTTAAGGGTGAATAATGTATGTGTGTGGTGGGGTTTTGTGTAAGTCTGGGGCTTGCCATTATGGCTGCCCTGGGTTGCCAGTTTTTGCTGGCAATAAAAGGCAGTGTATTTGAGATGGGTCTCATTTCTTGCCTCCCATTAAGCAGGTGCCCCTTGGATTTTACAGGTAGCCCCTGAAGAAGATGAAAGGAAAAAGAGGCGACGGGAAAGAAATAAGATTGCAGCCGCCAAGTGCCGAAACAAGAAGAAGGAGAAGACAGAGTGTCTGCAGAAAGTGAGTGTCTTCTTGCCTTGCCCTAACCTCCTGCTCATGCCTGTCACCCACCAACCTCATGTCAGGATCTGAAGGGGAGTTAAGAAGCCTCCTACCCAGAAGTGTTTACCCAAGAAGGGTGTTGTAGCTGGGAGCAGAAATGCCAGTGGCTGAATGAGGAGTTAGCAAAGCTGTTAGCACAATGAATGGGACTCTGAATGTATGAAAGCAGGTGTGTGAATTAAAAACCACAGCAGCCGCGGCCAGTCCCTACATGTCCAGCAGTTTCCAGGCTGCAGGATATGTCAGCCCAAAGAGGCTTCACTCGCCCGTTCTCCTGAGAAAAGGGAGCTGCCAGCTCTCATTTGGCTCACTATGAAACGCCTTTAATTAATCTCTTCAAAACAAGTTATTTCCTTAATCCACAAGCAGTGATTAAACTTTCCTGGTATTCCTGGGTCATTCTTAACTCTGCAGCCCTTCTCCTTGGCTCACCCAATAGGCTTTTAGCTTCTGGCTGCATCTAGCCAGCTCCCCTCCCCACAGGGAACGGCATCTGTGGCAGGCTGGGCAGCTCATGCTGTAGTCTTTCCAGTATTTATGTCTTTTTCCCCCAAGTATGGACAGGCCAGGGCAGAGTCATCACCCAGATTCCACAGGTCCCCAAGGGTTCTGTTGATTGCTTTAGGGAGTCAGTGAAACTAAGACAATTTGTGTGTTGCCATGTACATTCTTTCTGGGGAGATGAGCTTCTCAGTGAAATGAGTGACTCAGAAGACAAAGCACCATGAGCCCAGATTTCGCTCCAGCCCCCAAAGCCCTTGTAGGTCCAGAAGACCTGCACATGGGCTATTGGACTCATCAGAGGAGACCTCTGAACCATTGATTCCACTGCAGCCTCATTACTATTAGAGTCACAGCCTGCCTCAACCTTGAGTGGGAACTCAAGGGCATTGCTAAAGAAGTCTCTAAGTGCTAAGGCTTCTCCAGAGTCTGGATTCTCCCAAACCTAAGGCTGCTCCTCCGGCTTCGTGGGGCACTGTAGCAGGGAGCCATGGCATTGCCTCTGCAGGCCATTTCCAACTAGATGAGACCCCACATGTCCCAGATGCTACCCTATCACCCAGGGGCCACTCCCTGGCCACCCCCTCCTTGCTGTACCTTGGCTCAATTCCTAATAACTCTGTTGCTTGTCCTTCAGGAGTCAGAGAAACTGGAGAGTGTAAATGCTGAACTGAAGGCCCAAATTGAGGAGCTCAAGAATGAGAAGCAGCATTTGATATACATGCTCAACCTCCATCGGCCCACGTGTATTGTCCGGGCTCAGAATGGGCGGACTCCAGAAGATGAGAGAAACCTTTTTATCCAACAGATAAAAGAAGGAACATTGCAGAGCTAAGCAGTTGTGGTTATGGGGGCAACTGGGGACTCCTCATTGCATCCTCCTTTTACATCCAAACCCCTGCAGCCATTGAGATCTGACTTCCTCTCAAATCCCAGCAGCAAAGAACTATGGAGGCAGGATGGCTCGGTGTCTCAGCTGGGCCTCTCCACTCTGCCCCAGAGCAGACTTCGGACCAGAGCAAGGGCATTTTTGCCTCAACTCCAGGATTTAGGCCTTAACATACCAGCCATTCTTGGATTCTCCAGATGACCCCTGGTTAGTGTCCTGCCCACCTTTCATCTGGATTCTACAAAAAACAGGAACTCCCACCATTAGGATTCATGCAGAAGTGTCTGTACCTTGGGTGGGTGGGTGGGTGGGGCCACCTTCTCCCTTGCCACTCCCACAGTCACTAGTAGGGGACATGGAGTGAGAATGGCTTTTAGCAAAGTTGTGCAATGGCCAGGCTTGTGCTTCTAGCCAATATGCTGTTATGTACAGGAATTACTGTGTGCAAGGCGTTTGTTTCACAACTAAGCACTGTGCTCTCCTGATGTGTGCTCTGACAACACTGGTATGACTTGTTCGAGACTTTTCTCAGATCTAGTGTCTGAGAGTTTGAGGGACTACTATCATGTGGAGTGTCTTACAAAATGTTCAGGTGGCTGAAAGAGCTTGTCAGCCCAGGAGAACAGAATTTTGCCAGCCAGCAGTGCCGTTTTGTGCCAACAGAGCAGGCCTCCTTTCCCTTGGCACTCAGGCATTAGTGCAAAATTCCTGGGCAAGACTGCAGGCCCTCTGTCCCGGGAAGAAAGCAGAAAGTCCGCCTTCCAAAGGTTAGGACTCTGCTCAGTGGTTTAGGTCAGGAGTTATTCCTAGGCCAGTAAGAGCCAAAGAATATTCCATTTTCCTTTACTTGCAGTTGAAAACCACATTCAGTAGAGGTGCGTTTGAAGCTAGGTGATGCCTAGGCGTTCGCATTATTGAATGTGAATGGCATTGTTTTTGTCATGCAGATGTTTATAGAAATCTGGCCCAGAGCATGTACAGCTGTGAGAGGTCATTCACACTGGCCACGAGAACTCTGGTCTGTTTAAATTCTGATGTTTCTGTGAAATTCTCAGAGTGTTTAATCCTACTCAATAGTATCATTACAATTTTCTGTAAGAAAAAATATATTACTTATTTATCCTAGTATTCCTGTCAATATAATAAATATTGAAACAAATATATGGTAAACTTAAGTGTTGTGCTGGTTTCTGTGATTTAAAATCAGTTGGTTGTTGAAGTCTAGTCATTTTCCTGCCCTTTTCCTCTCTTTCGGGGGTGGGGGGGGGTTTGGTGGTTATTTAACCTTAAATATTTTCTAAGTGTCCCTTTGTTCTTTGGAGTGCCACTAGCTGGTATAGTTGACTCTCAATCCTGTTCCCCGGTCTGTGGCATCTGATGCTCAATTTCTCATTAACAAACCCTGGAACACAGCACCAAGCATATCCCTTAGACCAGTGGTCGGCAAACTCATTAGTCAACAGAGCCAAATATCAACGGTACAACGATTGAAATTTCTTTTGAGAGCCAAATTTTTTTAAAACTTAAACTATATAGGTAGGTACATTGTTATTAGCTTAATTAGGGTACTCCTAAGGCTTAGAAAGAGCCGCACTCAAGGGGGCAAAGAGCCGCATGTGGCTTGCGAGCCGCAGTTTGCCGACCACGGCCTTAGACCAACTATTTGGTGTTAAGATAGATTTTGTTATAAAATCTGAATTGCTAAATACCTCAACTATCAGTTTCTCTGAAAGTACAAAAGCCTAAAACATACACCTGTTGTTCAACTTGAGCCATGGACACCTTTCCATTCGGCCACAGAACTTCTCTTGAAGTATTCACTTGAATTGCATTCATTATAATGTCCAGATGTGTGTCTCATTATTGCAAATATGTATTTCAAATATCCAGAAAAAAATGAGGGGAGAATGAGTGTTATGCAAAGTGCAAAGGTCCCAGTCCCAGAAAAACTCAGTGTATTGTTTGTGGATTCTAAAGAAATAACCCAGAAGGACTGGCTATGAATGACACGGGTTCATTAGGACTTACTTGCGTACAGACCAGTGAAGTTTACTGCCGCACCAGTTGCCACTGGTGAGGTTGCCCACTAAGTCCCATCTGGCCTGTGGATGGGCCACCCCAGGGACAGCCGGCCAGTGCTATTGTTTAGTCCTCACCTAGACTTTCCCAACACAAGTTTTCATAAAGTACAGAGAGAAAAACGGCATTTGGGGGAGGGGACATGCTTGTATGAGCTCAAAACACTCGCTGTTTAGAGTCCTGGCTCACGTCTAGAAGCAGTTTCTCTTTGCTTTTCTTAGACCAAGTTGCTGGCCAGGTTCCCAAGGTCTCACAGAAGGCCTTCACTCTATTTCCCACAGGGCAGGGGGGAGGAAGGGGAGTTGGAGCATGGGAAGGGGACCATGTTCCCAATTACCATACAATGAGGAAGAAGAAAGGGAGAATAATTTTATATGGGATAGGTGTGATAATTCAAAGAAAAGTACTCTATCTAATTTTGGGAATCTGTGGGACACAGGATTCCTTAGGTCTGGGACAGAACCAAGCTCCCTTGCTCTCTGCCTATGCACATATGTAACACTTGGAGGCTAGAAATGAAAATTGGCTACTCTGCTACCAATGCTGTTCTTCATTAAATGTTAAGATTCATGCCCAGGGATGGTGCTGTTCCTTTGAACATGTCTATGGTTCTCTACACTATCACCTGTGACACAGGTGTCCTACTTTGGCTGCTTTAATTGCACATCAGGGGTCGTTCCTAATCTGTAAAGAGCCAGCTGGTGGAAGTGCCATTCACCCTTCTTTTAGGATAAGATAATCTTTCCCTTATCCTGGTGAAGAGGGGGAAATTCCTTGCATTTACCCTCTGGCTGTGGGTATAGGTGCCACCAATCAGCTGTTATGAAACTCAAGACAATTTTTAGGCTACCATGGACAATGGATTGGAGAGGAAGGAAGGGGTTGGTAGCTATAGCAGGAAAAATTGATCTGAGAAATGCACTATATATGGTTAATAAAACTAAGTTCTTCTTGCCCTAACTGGGTTGGCTCAGTGGATAGAGTGTCAGCCTGTGGACTTAAGGGTCCCAGGTTTGATTCCGGTCAAGGGCATGTACCTTGGTTGCGGGCACATTCCCAATAGGGGGTGTGCAGGAGGCAGCTGATCGATGTTTCTAACTCTCTATCCCTCTCCCTTCCTCTCTGTAAAAAATCAATAAAATATATATATATTTTTTAAAAAAACTAAGTTCTTCTAACAAATGCATTAGAAATATTTTTTATGTAGCCAACTTTATGTTTCAATACTTTAATAATAATAAAGGATGAATATGTATTGACCATTAAGTCATTTAGTTCATCTTGTTTCACACTGGATGGAGAGTGAAAGTTGGGGGCAGGGTGTATCTGGGAGAATAAACTTGGATGGGACCTCTGCCAGAATGACAATGTCTTCCATTGGGCTGCCTCAGTGGTGACATTACACTCAGAGGTCGTGGGAAGCCCACCCTCCCTCCTCTCTCCTGCTCGCATCCTACCCCCTTGCCTTCCTCTGAGATCTGGCCTGGCACCTGTTTTGAAGTAAAGAGCTTTAAAGCATTCTAGCCCAAGACAGGGGTTCTGGAATTGAAACTTTCACTTTCTGCCAAGAACTAAAATGCTGTTCTTTCCTCCTCATGGGCTTTTAACAAACCCTTGAAACCCAAACCCAAACCAAGTTTTCTCCTCTCTTCCCCATCCCATACTATTTCATTGTGTTCAATCAGTTTCTCTATGGAGTGAGCAGTGTTAACATGGATCTGCCTGAGATAAAACCTCACAGGTGGCCAGGTTGAGCATCCTTCTGCTTTCTCGTGGTGGCTCTAACCCCAGAAGTTTCTGTCTTTGTCTGATCAAATCTGCTCTCAGGAAGGAATTCACACTGAGGCGTAAAGGGCCAGTTGAGGACTAATACCAATAAGTGCTAACATTTATTGAGACAGTACGCTCAACATTTTATATGCATTATCTCATTTAATCCTCCGAGCAACTGTTATTACTCCCATTTTACAGATGAAGTAGAGAGGTGAGTAGCTTGCTCAAGGTCACAGAGTTGACCTTTCTAAAGCTGAAACAATGTTTTTTAACAGGGTTCTGAGAAGGTGTGTGTGTGTGTGTGAGAGAGAGAGATTAAAATACACATAACATACAATGTACCAGTGTAACCATTTTAAAGTGTGCAACTCAGTGGCATTCAGTACATTCACAATACTGTGTAACCATCACCACTAGTTCCAGAATTTTTATCACCCCAAAGGATATCCTGTATCTATTAAGCAGTCACCCCTCCTTTCAGTCCTAGGCAACCAATAACCTATTATCTGTCTCTATGGATTTACCTCTTCTGGATATTTCATAGAAATGGAATCATATAATATGTGGCCTTTCATATCTGGCTTCTTTCACTTAGCATAGTGTTTTCAAGGTTCATCCACTTTGTAGCATCTATCAGTATCTTGCTCCTTTTTGTGGCTGAATAATATTCCACTGTGTGGATAGACCAAATTTTGTTTATCCACACCTCTGGTGATGCACAGGAAGATAGTCTGTATCCTAAGGAATGAATCTCTAAGGTGGGAGATAAGAGGGTTGGGAACAGGGGTCTTTCTCAGAACTTTCAAGTAACAATTTAGAAATCACTTATTCTGTGACTAGCTCTTTGGGAGCGCAATAGGCAGGATAATGGTACATGCTCTCCGAAGGTGTCAATGCTCCCAACCACTTCTGGCCGATAGGGAGGTTCTGCAGGGCTTTTGGCAGGCTCCTGGAGTTGAGGCTTACAAAGGCTGTTTGTATAAACTTAATGGAGGGGAAGAAATGAGGCGACCCCCTAGATTATTTATTATTATTATTTTTAATCCTCACCTGAGGCCACATTTATATTGATTTTAGAAAGAGAGGAGAGAGAGAGAGAGAGAGAGAGAGAGAGAGAGAGAGAGAGAGAGAGAGAGAAAGAGAGAAGAGAGAGAGAAACATCAATGCGAGAAACATCAATGTGAGAGAGAAACATCTATTGGTTACCTCCTGTAGGTACTCCAACCAGGGAGTGAGCCCACAGCCTGGGTATATGCCCTGACTGGGAATTGAACCCGCTCCAACCAAGTGAGCCACACTGGCCAGGGCGGCCCACTGGAAAATTTAATTCCCAGCTCAGCCCAACCACTGCCCTGGATTCTCTCCATATTATGCACACATAATAGAATTAATCATGCAACTTCTAATAATGCACAAAATGGGTCTTCTTGGAGGTAGTTAAATCAGTCCACTTTGAAAACATTTGGTCAGCCCAAGCCTCCTTTGTGAGGCAAAGTACTTAGTGGTTCAGAACAAAGACTAGCTAGACCTGCATTCAAATACTGCCTATACTGCCATTCGTGTATGAACTTAGACAAGTGATACAACCTCAAATTCTTCACCTGTAAAATAGGGGCGGGGGTAGCAACAGCACCAAACCCAATGGATTCTCACCATTCTGGGTGAAGAACATAGCATGGTGCCTAGGGGAAGCAATTCTTAAAGTTATTATTAAAGGTTGTTGTCATCAACATTTACTGAGATTTTATGAAAGGATGGGCTAGGGACCAAGACTGCCAATTCTGGGTTATTTCATTAAATTAAACCTTGAGCTCAAATGGTTCAAATTTATCCCATCACCTTACATTCCTACAGATTTTGTCCAGTTTTTATTTTGGAACCCACCTGAGTCCCTGGCAGGGTGAGCCTGTCCTCTGTGGGGTCAATGGGTGTCTGGGGAAATGATAGTGGCCCTGTCCTGAGGGGGTGGCTAGGGGATGAGCACAAAGGGGTAGGAGGAGACAGTGACAGGTCACAAAGGGCAGTGAAGTATAAATATAGCCACACAGGGGGTGTGGGCTGAGAGAGAGGAGTTCATAGCCTCTTGGGGAAATAAAAAAAATCAGAGGTGGAGGCGAGGTGAGGTGGAGAGGAAGCCCACTCTACATCTCTATATTCTTGATGAGGTTCAGTCTGAGCTCCAGGCACCCTCTAGCATCCCCACGGCAAGCATCTGTGCCCCATCCCCACCCTGCCTCTGGGAGGGGTCCCTGTGGGTTGGGGTGGGGCTGAGAGACCTCCGCAGAGCCATCTGGGAGACCCAGGACCATTACTGCTCCCTCTGCTGCCAACGAGGCCAAGAAAGAGAAGACCCAGGAACCTGCCTCATCAGCACTGGTTGCTGTGATATAGCAAAGCCATGAACAGGGAGTCTCCGTTGCCATATTACACGGCCCAGAACAGCTCCAACATGGGCATGTTCAACACCACCATGGGAAAACTGCAGCGCCAACTGCAGAAGGGAGAATATGACATCTTCAAGCACGCACCTATATTTGAGAGCGACTTCATCCAGATCACAAGAAGGGGAGAGGTGGTCGATGTGCACAACCACATCCGCATTCTGACCATGGGCATCGCGTCCACCAGCCCCATCCTCCCACTCCCAGACGTCATGCTGCTGGCCCGCCCGGCCACCGGCTGGGAAGAGCATGCAGGGCGAAGCAGAGTCCCCAAGGGAAAAAGCCGCCAGGCTGCAAAGACCTTGGAGCTCACTAGGCTCCTTCCCTTGAAGTTTGTGCGGATCTCCATTCATGACCGCGAGAAACAACAGCTGCGCCTGAAGTTCGCCACTGGCCGCTCCTGCTACTTGCAGCTGTGCTCCCCTCGGGACGCTTGGGACGACCTCTTTCCCCGCTGGGAAAACCTCGTTCACCTCCTGCAGACACCAATGGATAGTCACAACAGTACCTACACCAACCCTGCCGGGAACATGGCATGCATGCCTGTGTTTGAGGATGAGGACAAGAGCCAGAAAGTGGCCGATCTCCGAGGGAAAGAGGATCAGGACCAGGTCAGCATCAGAAGCCTCCACGTGGTCTCTGAGGTGGCTGGGGCCACTTCTGCAGCTTTTGCTGGGGGGGAGGGTATCCAATATGACTCCTACAGATTCACCGCCATGCCTGATGCAGCCACCCAAAACCCAAAACCTATGGAGCTTGACAAAGTGTCAGTAGCAGGGGTGGCAGCAGGCACCACAGCAGGCGCTCTGAGCATGGCAATAACCACATCTGCTGCCCTTGAACAACTAAGTGCGGCCATAGCAGGGGCAGCCACCAAGGGTCCAGGGGGGAGCAGCACCAGCATAGCCATTGCAGGTGCTGCCAACATGTCCCCCAAGAGCATTAAGATGGCCTTTGCAGGTGCTGCCAATAAGGTCCCAGGGAGTCCTTCCAACACTAGCCTCTCCCCAGAGACCAGCATGGCTGTTGCAAGGGCAAAGGCAGAGCCGACCAGCAAGACTGTTGGAGAAATAGCTTTTGGCCGTGCCACACAACATCTCATCGCAACCTTGCCCAAGGAAGGCAGTGTGAGTGAACAGGCCAGCAGGCAGCAGCGAGTGTCCCCAGCCACGGCTGAAGCCTGCAAGAGCAGAAAGGACTGGAGGGAGCGAAGAGAAAGGAACAAAGATCCCAGGAGTCCCCATCACCTCAGGGCAACTGAAAGCCACCAAAAGCCAGGGGGTGACAAAATCCTTCGAAAACCATCTAGCTGGTTCTTAGCCAGGCAGAGAAATGACAAAAAGGAGCCACGTTTCAGCAGCCCGGGGAGCAGCAGGCCTGTCACCATGCACAGAGTCATCAGCTCTGCTCCCATCACCAACGACTCCAGGACCTCTCACAAACCAGGGAGGAGCTTGTCTACAAGTAACTCAGGTTCCACAACCAAAAAACTCAGCAGTATCAGCTCTTTTTGGAGGAATGTCAAAGCCAATCTTACAATAAAAACAGTGACTTCACCACACGGCAGGGATGTGGACAAGTTGGCTAAGACAATGGGAAGGAACAGCATGGAGAGCATCATAGAAATAGGAGAGAGTGGCCAGGGACTGGAGATGACTGACAGTCCAACATCTGAGATCATGGAGATAGTGACCTTTGAACCCTATTAGTAGGACCCAGAAGCTGCAAAGCAGACCAGGGCTCGGAGGAGGATCCCTGGAAAGCCTATTCCAGCTTTCCTTACTGCATTTTAAATAAAGATCATAGGGTCTGAATACAATCAATACAATGCTGCTTTCTGTCTGAATTTCTATGTCCCCTGGTCTAGCAGTGACCTCACAGTACTCACAGTAGATTCTGTGATGTCAACTGTGCTGCAGCCTGAGACCCCCATGTCCAGTCCACAGCAGCACCCCCTCACCCATGCTGGGCAGAGCCAGCAGGAGGGCTCTGTCGTGGCTCAACTCCTTTCTGGCCCTGTTCCCAGGGCCATGGCTGAAAGTCGTACAATGGCCTGGGAAGCTCTACCTCCACCATTTCCCTATCCTTTTTATAAACAACTAGAGGCCCGGTGCACAAAAATTTGTGCACTAGGTGGGGGGGGGGGGTCCCTCAGCCCAGCCTATGCCCTCTTGCAGTCTGGGACTCCTCAGAGAATGTCCACCTGCTGGCTTAGGCCCGTTCCCTGGGGGATCGGGCCCAAGCTGGTAGTCAGACATCCCTCTGGCAGCCCGGCAGCCCTCGGGGGATGTCCACTTACCAGCAGGGAGCAGACCTAAGCTGCAGTCGGACATCCTTAGTGTTGCTGAGGAGGCGGGAGGGGCTCCTGCCACCACCGCTGTGCTGGCAGCCATCAGCCTGGCTTGTGGCTGAGCAGAGCTCCCCCTGTGGGAGCGCACTGACCACTAGAGGGCAGCTCCTGCATTGAGCATCTGCCCCCTAGTGGTCAGTGTGTGTCATAGTGACTAGTCATTCCCAGTCGTTCTGCTGTTAGGGTCAATTTGCATATTACCCTTTTATTATATAGGATAGAGGCCTGGTGCATGGGTGGGTGCCGGCTGGTTTGCCCTGAAGGGTGTCCCGGATCAGGGTGTGGGTCCCGCTGGGGTGCCTGGCCAGCCTGGGTGAGGGGCTGATGGCTGTTTGGAGGCTGGTCAAACTCCCCCCGCAGTGGGGACCCTCACCCCATGGAGGTTTGGCCAGCCTGGGTGAGGGGCTAATGGCTGTTTTCAGGCTGGCCACACCCCCTTTAGGGTGGGGGGTCCCCACTGGGGTGCCTGGCCAGTCTGGGTGAGGGGCTGAGGGCTGTTTTCATGCTGGCCAAGCCCCCCAGTGAGAGAAGCTCCCAGCCTCTCCTTTTTTTCTTTTTTCTTTTTAATTCTGGGATTTATTTACCTTCTATAATTGAAACTTTGTAGCCTTGAGTGGAGCTCAGAGCCAGCCAGGGCGGGCGGGAAGCTTGGCTTCCTCCATTGCCAGGGGCAACCCAAGCCTCCTGCTCGCTTCAGCTCCGTGGCCACGGCTGGCTGAAAGCAGGTATCTGGGGTTTATTTATCTTCTATAATTGGAACTTTGTTGCCTTGAGTGGAGCTCAGAGCCAGCTGTGGCAGGCGGGAAGCTTGGCTTCCTCCATCACTGGAGCAACCAAACCTCCTGCTTGCTCCACCTCTGTGGCTGCCAGCTGCCATCCTGGTTGGGTTAATTTGCATATAGTCGCTCCGACTGGCTGGTGGGCATGGCTTAAGGCGGAGTGAAGGTACAGTCAATTGGCATGTTTGTATTTTATTAGTGTAGACTAGAGGCCCGGTGCACAAACTCATGCACTGAGGGGGGGGTCCCTCAGCCTGGCCTGTGCCCTCTCACAGCCTGGGAGCCCTCAGGGGATGTCTGATGGCTTAGGCCAGCAGTCAGACATCCTTAGCACTGCTGAAGAGGTGGGAGAGGCTCCCCTGCACTGCCGCTGCACTCATCAGCCATGAGCCCGGCTTCTGGCTGAGCAGTGTTCCCCCGGTGGGAGGGCACTGACCAGCAGGGGGCAGCTCTTCCGTTGAGTGTCTGCCCTCTGGTGGTCAGTATACATCACAGCAACCGGTTGTTCCGCCATTCAGTTGATTTGCATATTAGCCTTTTATGCCTGCGGGATCGAGCCAAAACCCACTCTCCAACATCCCCTGAGGGGTCCCGGATTGCGAGAGGGTGCAGGCCAGGCCAAGGGACCCCACCAGTGCAAGACTGGGGCAGGGGAGGAGTGCAGGAGGTTGGCCAGCCAGGGAGGGACCACGGGAGGGCTCCAGGGCATGTCCAGCCCATCTCGTAATCCTGATTGGCCAGACCCCAGCAGCAAGCTAACCTACTGATCAGAGTGTCTGCGCCCTGGTGGTCAGTGCACGTCATGGCAAGCAGTTGAGCAGCCTTAGCATATCATTAGCATATTACGCTTTGATTGGTTGAATGGATGACCAGACAACCGGACACTTAGCATATTAGGCTTTTATTATATAGGATTTCCCCCCCTCCGCCCCCACCCCCGCACCCCCAGACAAAGTAAGAACAGGACTTGCATCCCCTCAGGCTATTCAGGAAAGGGAAGAGAAGTGCATCAGCATTTGTTGGCAATCAGAACAGGAAGGAGGGCTTGGCGAAGGAGGGGGATTCTCCTCTAGACTTAGTCCATTCCTAGGTATATACTACGTGTACCGGTTAATAATGGCGGATTTTGTAATCAAAGAAAACACGATAATTTCAAGAGAAACATCAAAGTGCTTTATTCAAAGTAATGTCTATTGCTAGCTACACATTTTCCCATCTTTCAGGTAATTTGTGGATACTGTCCCAATAGAACTTTTCTTGTTTTGAGGCAAACCATTCAAAGACCCAATTTTCCACTTCTTCGTATGTTTTGAAGTGCTGCTCAGAAAGTGCATGTGCCATTGATCAGAACAAGTGGGAATCTGAAGGAGCAAGGTCTGGTGAATATAGCGGGTGGGTTAATACTTCCCATGCAAGATCTTTTAACGTGTCTCTAACTGGTTTTGAAGTGTGTGATGGTGCGTTATCATGAGCAAAATTACTTTGCTATGTCTTCTCGCACATTCTGGTCGATCAAAGCATGGTTCAAATTATTTGTTGATGGTAGCGATCAATATTAACGGTTTCACCTGGTTTTAGAAGCTCATAATACACCACACCTTCCTGATCACACCAAACACAGAGCATTGTCTTCTTTCCAAAGCAATTTGGCCTTGCAGTCGATGTTGATGGTTGACCTGGATCAACCCATGATTTTGCGCCTTTGGGATTCACAAAATAAATCCACTTTTCATCGTCAGTCACAATTCGATACAAAAAAGACTTTCTTTCATGCCGTTGAAACCACATTTTACTGATGACTTTTCGGTTTTCCATTTGTCTTTCGTTCAGTTGATGTGGCACCCATTTTCCTTCCTTTAAAATCTTTCCCATTACTTGTAAACGATGGGAAATTGTTTGCTAAGCAAGGTTTAATCTTTCTGCAAGTTGTTTTTGAGTTTGACACACATCTTCATCCAATAATGCTTGTAATTGTTGGTCTTCAAACTTTTTCAGTTGACCTGGATGTTCTTTGTCTTTCACATCGAAATCATTACTTTTAAAGCGTTTAAAACAGCGTTCACAAGTATGTTGAGATGAAGCATGGTCACCATAAGCTTCCCGAAGTATACAATAACTTTTTCTTCAAAATAAAGTAATGAATTAAAACTTACCACAAATGCTCTTTTTTTGGCACAAAATTAGACATTTTTAAAAATATATATTTTATTTATTTTTTACATAGAGGAAGGGAGAGGGAGAGTTAGAAACATCGATAAAAGAGAAACATCCATCAGCTACCTCCTGCACACCTCCTACTGGGGATGGGCCCACAACCAAGGCACATGCCCCTGATCAGAATCGAACCCAGGACATTTCAGTCTGCAGGCCGATGCTCTATCCACTGACCCAAACCAGTTAGAGCAAAATTCGACATTTTTAAGTGTAAAAATATCTATGATGTTAACACCTTCAGCAAATTTGACATATGAAGTTTTGAAGCTTGCTGACAATACAACAAAATAACATATATATCAAATCGCATATATATCAACATATGTGTAACTCCATTATTGAAAAAATCTGCATTTTTAACCGGTACACCTGGTACCTTGGAGAAATACATGTTCTAGGAGGTAGCTATGAGAATGTTTCTAGCAAAATTAATGTAACAACAAAACACTGGACACAGCCAAAATTTCCAACAGAATTGATACAGTAGGATATTAGCATAGATAAGCTCATAGTTTTTTGTTTCTTAAACAAGAACAGAATATAATTCCACTTAGAGAACAGTTCAAAAACAAGATCAAACCATACACTGAATAGGGTACATGTTTGCTAAAGCCAGACAAAAATGGAACAGTAAACACAAAATTCAGCACAATAGTTTTCTCTAGGGTGGAAAGAGATCAAGTTGGTGAGCACAAGGCTTTCAGTGCTGCTGAGAATTGCCCTATTTCTTAAGCAAGGCAGTGGGTACACGGGCATTGCATTTTAATACTCTGAAATCAGAGATACAATCATCATGGCAATTGTGATGAAACTATTACCTCAGAGATACTATAACCAATGCCTTCTCCTATATTTTCACTCTAGTGTATGCACAAAAGTGGTATGTCTGAAAGGTCTAGTCTCTTTAAATTACATTTATTCAAGGTAAGTAATTACAAAAACCCTTATCCCTATTTTACAGATGAGAATACTGAGGCTCAGAGAAGGTGACTTGCTACAGTTACACAGTGGGACCTTTGCTTCAGCCCACTTCAATCACAGCCGTCTCAGGTATGGGGAAGAGGCAGAGCAAACCAGTCTAAGGAGACATCAGCATTCTTACCAACATGGTCCCATATTCCATGGAGATGAGCACCAAATTCACTGGATTGAGGGGAGGGAAAGGTGGATTGCCAGGGAGTGGTTTTCAAACTCCAGTGAGCTCATAGTCCTTAACTGGTCTTATTTCAAAAGCATCCTTCAGCTGTATCTGGCTCCTAGGCTTCTGTCCCCCGCCTCTGGTATGACCTGCACTGCAACCATAAACAGACCACCCGCCTGGAATTCCATGGCCCAGTCCTGACTGGGGCTGCTTCTCTCTGCAGCCCAGTCCTCCCGATCTGCTAATTAAACTTCTGAATGGTTTCTCTGTACCACATCTTCAAGAACTTTCTTCTTCTGGGGTTCTGCAAACAAATCCTGAAACGTCACATGGAGGAGGTTATGAGTTAGATCAAACCATACACTGAATAGGGTACATTCTGATTGCATGGGTTCTCAAGCAACAAGGTTTGTGACTTTCATAAAACTCGTCATGGGAGGGGGTCTCTTCTGTTGGTAGAGGGAATGGTGGACCTGCTCAGGCCTGCTCACGTCCTCTGTTTGCTTTAGCCAAATGAGTTCCTGATTCCAGGATGGGGAATTATTGGAGTGAGTCAAGTTATTCTTAAGAAAAAAGGGAACACACCAGAGATTAGATACGAATTGGCCCTGTGAAGAAAACAACCTTGGAATCATTAACCCAGAGCTTCAGAGAAAACTAGGGGCCACAGGGAGACAGAATTAATGGTTTACTCCTGACCAGCTTTTCCCTGGACTCAAGGTGGGGAAATCACAAAAAGATCACATCACATTCCTTTCATCTGATTTTCTCCACCCAGACAAGTGCAAGTAAACATTAATCTGGAACAAAAAAGTGCAAAAAAACATGTGCAGGGCATTTAGCCATGTATATTTTTTTAATACACGTGGCCCTTGTGATTCTCACGTCTCTCCTCTTGGCAGATCAACAAACGGGAGTTAGCATTTAAAGGACTTGCTCAAGGCGGGAGGTGATGGTGCAGACAGAGAACAGCCCCAGGGCAACTGCTCTCACGTGGCACCTGCTATATGCTGGCCTGGATTCCACACAGAGGTACAGAGATGGTGGAGGGAACAGGACAGGGGTGAGTAACTGTTACAACTCCCAGTGACGGATACGGGAGAGACTCATGTTTGGGGAACAGGATCCATTCAGAGGAGGGGTTCTGGGACAAAGGAAGGAGTTGTGAGTGAGGGAAGGCTTCACTGAGGAATTGGAAGTTTTAAGGATAAACAGGGCTCCACCAGGTGGAGGAAGTATGGAGAGCAAGGGGAACGGTGGAGGAGGTGCAGGGGAGGGGTTAGGAGAGCCTCGGGTCATGGAAAAGAACATGTGCAAAGTACAAAGGCTTGAAACATCACGGTGTGTTAAGCAATTGCAAGTATTTCAGTATTGCTGGTTGGAAGGCAAGGGGAGAAAGAGTCATGAGGCTGGAGAATTAGGCAGCTGGATCGGGGGGCCTGGAGTGCTGTGTGTATGTCTTGGATTTGGGGAGCCACTGAAGGCCAGCACCTAATGAGAGTCTGATTGCTCTAGCTCCAGGGTGGAGAGTTAATGGGCATGGGCTGTCTAGAGATGGGGGATCCTCTAGGAAGCCACTGCATTAATCTTGGTCAGAGAAAGGGAGCCCTGCACCTGGGTGGCATTGGGGTGACAGAAGGGGGCAGAGTCAAAATATGTTGAAGAGCTGGAAGAGGACCATTTCCCATCCCACATCCTGAAAGACAGGGCGCTCATGGCTTAGGCTAAGCACTCATTTAAGGAGGTGGAAACAACAGAAGTGGAGGTGTCTCCCCCTGTTGTGACTGTTGATTAGTCAAGTCAAGGGGGTGCCGACAAGAGAGGCTCATGGGAAAGCAAAGAGGAATATATTAAGATATAGAACAATATCTTCTAGATGGCTAAGGGGTAAAATATCAGGAGAAGCCAGCCACTGGGGCTGTGGGGCTCCTGCTCTTGGAGATCTTGGGGAGGAGAGACCCCCCTGAACGGTTCCTTGTTCATCTGGGCAGGATGTGTTCCCACCCAGGCCTCCTCCACCAGGCAAAGAGTCGCCGGGTAGAGTCCCTTGTGGCCAAGCCTGGGTACTGCAAGTTGGTGCTTGGAGGAGGGGAGCCTGGACTGAGGATGAGTGGCAGCTAACCTCTCCCTCTGTCACACCACAATTAGCTAATGCTAATCCCAGAGATATGACCTAGGGGACAGGAGGGGATCTGGGTAAGGAGGATATGTCTCACCCGGGCTGCATGGCTCGAGGCCCCTGGCAGTAGAGTGGCAGAGTGTGGTAGGGCCTCGAAGACAGGTCCCCTGAGAGGTGGGGATTCAGACTCAAGGGGACAATGAGTGATCACCAAGAATAGGGGTAGGGTCCTTCTGCAGCCTGGAGGTCATTTGAGAAACAATTGTTAAGTACTACTATGGGCAAGATAGAAAATCAGGGACCACAAAGATACACACACACACCCTGATAATACAAATAAAAATGTGATGGTGGCCTTGGGCAGTGTTCAGAGAGGAGGAGAGGTCTGAGCAGAGTGATGCAGGCTGAGCACTCCTGGCATAACTCAGTCAGAAGCAGCTTACACCTGGTTATCTAGGGACACTTGCTCTGAGTGCCCCAATTCTTCTGCTCCTTGGTGTATCTTTCACATTGACTTTCTCGTAGCCCCCATGACCCTGCCATTATGTAATTTATGCTGGTCCAAGGAGAAATTAGAAAAATAAGAGAAAATACAGTGAATTTTTCAAAAAGCTTAAAAAGCTTTTTAAAATCCTATCCTTGCCCTGGCCAGTGTTGCTCAGTGGTAGAGCGTCTTGGGTTCAATACCCAGTCAAGAGCTCGTACTTGGGTTGCAGAATTGCAGAATTGTTCCCTGGCTGGTCAGGGCATGTGCAGGAGGCAACCAATCAATGTGTCTCTCTCACATCCAAGTTTCTCTCTCTCTCTCTCTCTCCCACCTTCTCCCTCATTTCCATACTCTCTAAAAATCAATTACAAAAATATCCTTGGGTGAGGATTAACAAAATAAATAAAAACCTATTCTTTGAAAAAACTATCCTTTGCTTTGAGATCATGTCCTGCCTTCTGTTTATCGTTTTGCTTTTAAGTATAACATGTAGACAGAAAAGTGCACAAGTTGATGCCATTTCACAAAATAACAAGCACCTGGTGAAGAATCAGAACATCACCACATTCTTAGAAGTCCCCTCACTTTCTCTTTCAGTCACTACACCCAAGGGGAACCACTATCCTAACTGCTAACACCATGCATTCATTTTGTTTGCTTTTTCAATTTTATATAAATCAAATCACATAGTATATGTACTCTTTGACTGGTTTCTTTTTCTTGACATCATATTTATAAGATTTGTCTATGGCTTTTCTGGCAACAATTCATTACAATTACAATAATTTGATCTGGCAATAATTCAATACATGATACAGTATTCCTTTGTGTGAATATATTACAATTTATTTATTCATTCAGCTGTTGATGGGCATTTGGTTATTTCCAGTTTGGGACTAGTAGGAAGAGTGCTGCTATGAACATTTATATACAGATCTTTCAGTAAAAATATACGTAGACTTTTGTTGAGCATATACTTAGGAACGAAATTAAATATCTGCATATGCTCCGCTTTAGATGATACCGCCAAGCTATTTTCCAAAGTTGGCTGTGCCATTTTACCCTCCCAGCAGGAACATCTGAGAATTCTGGTTGTTCCACACCTTTGCCAAGATTGATGTTGCTCATCTCTTTCATTTTAGCCATTCTGATGGAATATACTGCCTTTTCTTTCTTTTTTCATGACAAAATATACTTTTAAAAAAATTTAATTATTGAAAATAGTAGTTTTGTTTTAATGTCCTTAATAGGGAAAATTAAAAGTTGGCATCCAAAATAGTTTTGAAATCTCAAACATTCCAAAATCTTAAAAGTCTTATTTATACTTTTAAAGGGTTCTCATTGCAAGGGGACTTATATTTTCAAATCTTTCATATCATTCTGTTCTGGTACCTTTTGCCTTACGACAAACTACCCAAAACTTTGTGGCTTAAAACAACAGTTTTTTTTTTTTTTTAAATTTATTTTATTTTGCCTGGTCTCAGGTGATCAGATTGGCTTCCCTCAAAGCAAGTGTCTCAAGATACCCAAGTGGAAGCTGCTTCTGACTGAGCCTCGTAAGTCATCCCGCATAACTTCTCCCACATTCTATTGGTTCCAGGCAAGTCACATGGCCAGCCCAGATTTAAAGGGAGGGGACCTAAATTCCACCTTTTCATAGGAAAATGGCAAGATCACAATGTAAAAGAGCATGGGGGTGGAGGGTGGCAATATTATTGTCGCCCTCTTTGGAAAATACAATTTGCCACCCCCACTCCCAGCCTAACAAAGTAAACCTGGCCAGTATGTATCTGAGAAACCCTGAAGTGTTTGTGGTAGCCACCTCTATCTTTCATACTTTCCCTTTCCTGATCTCCCTCTCTCACACTCTTCCCTCTTTCCTCTTTTCACTTTATTTATTTTTTCAAATATATTTTTATTGATTTCAGAGAAGAAAGGAGAGGGAAAGAGAGATAGAAACATCAATGATGAAAGAGAATCATTGATCTGCTGTCTCCTGCACGCCCCCTACTGGGGATGTGCCCTTGACTGGAATCCAACCTGGGACCCTTCAGTTCTCAGGCGAACGCTCTATCCACTGAGCCAAACCAGTCAGGGCTCACTTTATTTTCTTAATCCCTTCTCTTTTGCCCCACTTTCAGTTAACTAAACTCACAGGGACTCAACTGGGCAGATCTTAGCCCCTTCCTCCCCACTTCTCCCCACATATTGGCAAGCTCTTTGACCCCGGGGCGAAAGATTACTAGGAGCACCTAGAACAACAGCAGGTCAGGCCGAGAAGGGGCCTCCTGACTAATCCCAGAAGCACTTTACATATGAGGAAGTTGAAGCCTAGAGAGGAGAGGGATTTTCCCAAGGTCCTACTTCAAGTAAGTAACAATTCTGGCTAGCACAGCACAAAATATAGCTCACAGTGGGTCTCAAAGAATGTCAACACCTGCTTTCCATTTCTGACTTCCTGAAACTAAAGCCACTTGTTTCTGTTTCACATTCATTGCCTCAATATTACAATGTCCTTTTAGCCTCTTGGTCAAGGAGCAAAACCAATACGGGCAGGTTTCCTGCCCAGAGAGGCCTGTCCCAGTCCTGGCCTTCAGAGATGGAATGAGGAGGGGGGATGCTTGTAGATGGAGGAATGACCCCTCTCCAACCATCTCACTGCACCCCAGACATAAGTAGGTCCTTTCTTTCTGATCCTGAAGTCCAAGAATTCTCTGAAGTCAAGTATCAACTAGCAGCCGTTTTTTAAAATTGGGGGGCACCCGGAGATGGTGAATTTAGTTTAGGTCGATGATGACTGAAGTCAGGCTGAGGATAAATCTGTGGTGACACAGGGCAACAAGACAACTGTGCAGACAGGCTCACGAGACAGCAATTCTGTTATGTTAACATCTGTTTCCTTTGATAACTCCAAACAGGAGGAGGCAAAGGCCCAGAGTAGGGATCCCACCAGACATCCCATCGCATAGGGACTGGGTCTTGAGGGAAAAGCAAGGGCTGGAGAAAGCACAGGAGCTGGCACATTGCTCAGGGATCTGAATAGTAACAAGATGGAGAATAGCCTGTTAAATAGCCTCTCGGAGTTTTTGTAACCCACCAGCTCAGCACTTTCTGTCACAAGGTATTCAGCTCTGCAAGTCCGTGTGCTGTCAGGGAAATCACCTTGGGTCAACAGTGTGAGTCCCCAAGGCTGTAGAAATAGCATCTGTGGAGGACTCTATCAACAAGAAGGAATTGAAATAATTATTTAATTGGTATAGCCTGTAACCTCCGTTAGGGGAGTAGCCACGTCTTATTGTTTCTGGGTCCCTAGGTCTTGCCCAGAGGTTGGCACATATTAGAAGTTGCATAAAAGTTTGTTATGAAGACATAAAGGCATTCCCCTGCATCTAGGCACCATGCCGCCAGGGTATTCCTTCCTTCCATGTATCCCCTCCCTGCCTCCCAGCAGCCCTCTGCCAGCTCTCACTGATGGGTGGCCCAGGATGTGGAGAGACACCACTAATGAGGTTTAGTCCCTCCTTGTCCACAGTAGCTAGACTAGCACCTCTTCTTCAGCGGTCCTCTATTGGGAGTGGTAAAAACAAGTCATGAGGATCCCATGCCTTTCTTCCTGTTGAGGTCCCTCCCTCCAGCCTGTGTGCTCCTTCTTGCCAAACAAATAAAGGAGCCATTTCTTTCCCTCCATTTCCCCCCTGGAGGAAAACACCCCACACCATCAGCTACCAGAGTCATTTCCCAGCCTGTGGTTGGCCAGCACCCGTGCCTGGCCCTCATCCACACAGCCTGCTGCTGCGGCTGCATCCACTTCAGTAGAAATGGTCGGAGCAGCTGCCACACCAGGCACAGTGCCAGGAAATTAGGAGCCAACCCCCTGTTTCTCTCCAAGTTCTTCAATTTTCTCGTTGCATGTTATTTGGGACTGCTGTGTGTAATAACAGTGGTATCTATTGAGTGCTTCCTCTCTGGCAGCCACTGTTCTAGGAACACTAAAGGGATTATTGGGTTCAGTGCTTTCCCCACAACTCTTTTAAGTAGGCATTATTATTCCCATTTTATAGGTGAAGAAACCAAGGCTCAAACCAGTTCAAATAACTTACCCCAGGCCCCAGTGGTGGAGCCAGGATTAAATCCCACTGGATCCCAGAGCCCTGACCCCCACCTTGGGTTGACACCATGGAGGGCCTGGCCTTAGAAGGTATCTGAGACTACACCTGGTGAGTGTCCAACCTACAGTCAGCTGTCAATAAACTCCATGGTTAGAACGCTGAGCACAGTATCGAGTACCACCCTCTCCTCTGGCTGTGGGAACCACTCCATTTCCCTCCACTCCACTGCAATGAGCAGCACCTTTTACTCAGGCTCAGCAGTGCCTGGCCACTGGGGCAATGAGCTGTATGTGTGGGCACAGCAGTGTGTTCCTTCTAGAAAAACCACCCAAAATTCCATCCTCCTGTCGTGTCTCGCCTGAAACCACTTTAAAATCTATCATCTGTACATCTTAGTCCCTTGACAGACCCAAGGGATGACTTTCCAGGCCCCAGCAAGACACCCCAGTCCAACACCAGCCTGGCAAGGAGAAAAGGTAATGGTCCCTGAGGAAACACCTGGTCAACGCCTCACACTCTCTAGCTTTGATCACTAACTTCCAGATAACAAAAGTCTACTCTCCATTCTAACTAGCCATGCAATGCTTACACATTAACTTGCCTCTACTTACCCACCCACTCTTGTTCCTTCTTACCTTTGCCCCCTCTCCCCTTTTCCTTCCTCAGAGCTCCCCTCCACATGGGCTGTGTCATCTCCAGTGAGACTCTCTGTCCCCCTTCCTTCTACCTCTCTTCTCAGATCTGAGGATCCCTCCTCACCCAGTTCCTGTCACACTGAATCTAACCCCCACACATGCCTCACGATGCCAATCCCCTCTCTTAGGCTCCAACACATTAAGGATAACGTATAAGCTTCAGCTCCCAGAAAACAGAGGATCCCTTGACAGAGTTCTCAGTGGGCCCAGGGTGTGTTCTGCAGGCCAAGGGAATGAGGGGACCACCTGTCTACAAGTCAGGGCTCTCTCTCTCTCTCTCTCTCTCTCTCTCTCTCTCTCTCTCTCTGTCTCTCTGTCTCTCTCTGTCTCTGTCTCTGTCTCTCTGTCTTTCTCAGGCTGAGGCCTTCCTCTATCACTTCCCAGGGGCACAAAAGCTGGAGCCCATTTGCATTAATTCTCTGAGTTGCTTAGACTCTGAGTCCAGGACTCCTATGGCATGCTCATTTATGCAAACTGAATGCAGAAGATGAATAAAGAAAACTATGTGACCCTGGATTTACTGGAAATCAGAGATTCTCCTGATGGGAAGACTTGGGGAATTTTGAAATCTACTTCCCAAGAGGAATTTAAAAATAGAGTGGCCTCCAGTTGGGGGTTGAAGAGGGATGTGGCTGGAAGTCATTCAGAGGAAGGAGCATAGTCCGAGTTTCATGTCATTTCTAAGTGACACAGCAAAAGTCAGAGGAAGAGAAAGCATCTGGCCACCAAGCTGTCCCACCCCCTTTCTCTTCTGTTGGCTCCAAACTCTAGTTCAGCTCAGAGCTCTGCCAAAACCACTCCACAGTGTACATGCTGGAGAGCAGAGCACCCAGGACATCCCGCATTTTTGGAAACAGCATTTTACTTATATCCCGCTTCCCATGGCAACACTCCGCTATGCTCCTTTCCTTTTGCATCTCCTATTTGACTGTTCTGCTTGTCCCTCAGTGTGTATACCTGGTCAAGTGAACAAGATGTTGTGGAACCTGGCCAGGGGTGCTAGGCGGTCTGGATGTCCACATAAAGAAGACCTCAGAGGCTAGTTGGCAGGTAAGTCAACCCAGGCACAAAGCCTTGGGCACCTCATTTCCAGGAGGAGGGAGGAAAGGACCACTTCAAGAAAGGACAGGAGAGAGAAAGTTGGCCCAGAAGTAGCAGCCTAATCTTCTGACCCTAAACTGAGATGTGAGGAAAACCCCAAGAGGTAGCAACTGACCTTTTCTTAAAGATTTCAAGAGAAGAAACTACTTTTTCAAAATATTTCCAAGAGTCCACTAAGTATCATCAGAACATTTTTACCCGTATTAACATAAATGCTGGGTGCTACCATGGAAGTCATTTTCTCTGGTTCTTTCCATCAACCAGAGAACAGCTATTCCTGGCTATTATGGTAATACTCCAGCAAACCCTTAACACATGCCATGAAAAGACCTTAAGACAAACCTCCCCAAGACTGAGGGACCACCTCATCACTTCCCTGAGAGACGATCACCCAAACAGAACCTTCCACCCCCAGGTGATAGGGAGCATTATGTATCAATCCTTGTTCCCCTAACTAGATAAGAAAACATGCTGAGGGCCAACTTTCAACTTGTCAGTATTTGGGGTTACCCAGAGGGGAAAAAGGGCTCATTTGTACATTTAAAAGGGAAGGGCACCCTGTGTATCAAGTATGTTTTATATATTATACTTTTTAAGTCTTACAATAGTCCCACTAGATATGTATAATTTCCATTGACAAATGATGAAACCAAGGCTAAGAGAGTTAAAGTCATTTGCCCAAGATCACACAGTTGATGAATGGTTGTGGCAGAACCTTCTACTACTCATCAGTATCCATTTCTCCTTTTCTATTTTTCCCATTGATTTTTTAGAAAGAGTGGAAGGGCGGGAGAGAGGGGGAAAGAAAGAGAGAGAGACATCAATTTGAGAGAGACACATTGATTGGTTGCCCCTGCAAGTGCCCTGCCTAGGGCCAGGGATAAAGCCTGCAACTGAAGTACATGTCCTTGACCAGAATTGAACACACGACCCTTCAGTCAGAGGGCTGATGCTCTAACCACTGAGAAAAACCAGCTAGAGCTCTCCTTTGCTTTTTAGGTACATGTTAAATGACATTTTCCAGCCTTCTTGTGTTAAAGGCCAGCCATGTGACTGAGTTCTAGCCAATGGAATAGGGGCAGGAGTGATTTTTGCCACTTTCAGGACTGGCCCATAAAAATCTTGCAGGTGGCACTTCATCTTCTTCCCCATCACTATCTGGAGGACCCAGGGCACCACGAAGCCACCTGATTAAGATGGTAGGAGCTTGGTCCCTGAATGACTAGGTGGAGCACAGACCCTTTACCCTGCCCTCTGCCACCTGTGCTGGACTGTTATTTAACTTGGATGGAATAAAGCTTTCCTGTGTTAAGCCATTGAGATTTTAGCTTACCCTGACTGAGAGCATAGCGAAGGCAAGATCTGAAACCAAGCCCATCAAACTCCAAAGACCATCTTCTCTCATTAAGCCAAACTGCCACACAATACAACAGAAATATATTAGCTAGTCCCTGAACCTATGCCCCAGAGACAAGCTCTGACAAACTACTGACCCACCCAAGAGCTGCTTCACCCTTTTCTTGCTAACAAAACACCAAGTTTTCATTTGTTCATACATCCACCTGGCCTGAGTGGGTGGATAATTGGTCAGTCCCTGCCCCTTGCCCAGGGATTAATTTAATGCTAGATCTGTGACCAGTTCTGGCCAAAGAGACTCAAAACTACTAGGAGCTTCTGGGAAATATTTTCCTCACTGATTGCACCCCTATCCCATTTCTTCCATGAGAAGGAAAGCTTGGGGCAACTGCAGCCACCTTGCCACCATGAGGGAAGATAGCGGCAGCCAGGAAGAAGGCTGAGAAAAAAGGTAGAAGAGCCACACCAATCCCATAATCACCTCCCTCTGAACTGCAGTTTCCTGTGATGAATTGGCCTCTATCATTTAGTTCTTTATTACAAGCATTTTGTTATTTGAGGCTGAAACATTCTGGTATACTGATTCACTGAATTTCACCGTTTTCCAAAATAATTAATTGTTGGAGCTAAAAGAGACCTGGGACATCAACTAGATTTGAGTCTCTTTGTAATAGAAGAATCGGAGGCAGATGCAGAGTCAGAGCCAGCAGTCTTAGCTCATGATAGGTTCCCAACATCATGAAGATGGAGCACCCAGGGCAGGGGCATGGGTGGACAGCCAGGGTCAGTGTGTGGATCCTAGCATCTGAGAGTTGTGGGCAAAAGAAGGGCAGTGTGGGCTGAGCTTGGGCAGGGCTATGGCCAGGGATATCTGAAACACCAGAGTCTGAGGAAAGGCAAGTTGTCACCCCAGCTTTCTGTTAGGGCGCATGCACGCACGTGTGCGTGCGCACACACACACACACACACACACGCACATGCACACACGCACACACATGTGCACACAGACCTTTGCCTGGGCTCCACTTCCCAGGCTCGCCGGGTCTCTGGGATCTCCTGTTTCCCCACTGGCCTGGCAGCGAGATCCTCTTCCTCTCACCTATTAGGGCTTTTTGTGGTTTTTGTTTGGTTTCATGCCCTACACTTGGACCAAAGAGATCCTGAGGAGAGGCGAGAAATGAACTTTTGTACTCTGCAAAGCTACACAACAGTGAACCAGACCTAGTGGGAACAGGCATCGTGGAAAGCAACAAGTGGGCAGAGATGACAGTGCTGTGATTTCTTCAGAGGCTTCAGAAGACACCCCACCACTCCTACCCCACCCTCGTCCCCAAGTCATACTTCCTTTGCCTGGGAAATCCATGCTAAAATCCCACCATCAGAGATACAATGTAAATATTCCTGGGACACAAAATGCCCCATACTACTCTTCAAGGTGAATGAGTTTTATGACCCTTTCAAGTTTTTATGATCCACTCTCATAAATTTTATGTGTCCACTTAGCTGGGCCACAGGGTGCCTAGATATTTGGTCAAATGGTCTCCAAAAAAATGTATACATGCTTTGAGTAATTATTAATTCCAATAGGTTAAATCTGAAAAGAAAGAAACATCAATTGAACTATCAGAAAAAAAAATATGTATGCATTTGGAGGGGAGGGGGGCACCTGTATATTCTGGGTGTTTCTGCAAGGGTGTTTTGTCCTCTCTCAATCCTCACTTTTATCCTCCAATATCCCCATCCTGGGCTTCTTGACTCCCTCTTCACTCATAAAAGAAAAGAAATTCAAGAAACCATATTGATCCCTATCCCCTCCATGCCTGCTCCGTGGCCGAGTCTGCCGGTGGCACCCCTCCTCTCAGTCCCCCAGGCACTATCTTGGATGCCTCCTCCTTCCACATCCTACATTCCTGCAGGAGCCAAGTTCAGACCAATTAACCTCAGACATTTCTCCTTCATCAGGCCTTCCCTGTGACCCCACAAGGAAGGGGGTGAGCATTGGGAACCTGGAGGAAAGTTCCTTCTCCCCTTCCTGCAGCCTCACTCAGGATCTGGCAAGGAGAGGTGCGAACAGGTAAGAGGTAATCCACCTTCAGTCTGTCTTCCTCACCCATGCCAGTATTCCCAGGGCCCAGCACATCCTGGGTTCCTGCCAAGTATTTGTGGAATGAATGAATGAATGAATGAATGAATGACTATGAAACCAAAGGTGCCCAGAGCAGAGACTGCTGGATGGAGGAGCCTCCAGTCTCCCTGGCTAGCACAGCAGTGAGTCAGGCAGCTCTTTACACCTCCAAGGCAAAGCTCTGAAAACCATTAGCAGGGCCATTAGCTCTAACCAAGTTCACACACTGGGTGCCCATCCCTTGGACCAGTAGCCTCACCTCCCGTACCCAATGCCCCCAGCCAGATCCAGTATCAGACCTTCTGCCATTGTCCTATTTGGGCAAGGGCGGGGGTGGAAGCCCCTGGCAGGCTGGGACTTTGGCTCCCTGCCCATGCACCCCCAGGAACAGGCTCGCCATAGGCGGATAAATGTCAAAGGAAGGAAAATGGGGTTATTAACTGCTCATTAGGTGCCAGCATCTTGAACACATAGAAGTCATTCTGGCCGCAGAGCAGTTCTGGGAGATGGATCTTACTCAGCCCATTTTTGCAGATGAGAAAACAAACACACACAGGCAAAGAAGTTGAGAGACTTCTTTAAGACGGCACAGCTATTTTTGTCACAGAGACGTGGGGTTGATTCATATCGGGTCTTTCGCTCTAAAGGCCGTGTTCCTTCTACCAACCATAAAAACTAAAATGAACTTGGGACCTGGAGGAGGAAACCCTGGTGTCTGGAGTCCACACAGTTATTGTTCCTCCTCTCTCTACCCCCAGGCTGAGTGGGGGAGGGTGGCAGTTCCTTCCAGGCGTCAAGGAGGCTCACTACTGAGGCCTCGCTAAGGCTGGCTCTCTGTGACTCTCAGATGCCCAGGATGGGGAAGGGGTACTCATTTGGAGACCTACCGGGTCTGGGGAGGGTCTAATTGCCAAGGATGGGCCTCCTGGTTCTACCCCAAACCCCAAGGGCCTCTTCCCTTTACTGGAGGCCTTGGGGCCCATGGCAAACAGCCAGGGGCAAAATAGAAGCTGCATTTGGAAGGACAGAGTGTGGCAGGTGGAGCCAATGAAGCTGGCAAGGGGACACCAATTGGCACTTGACCCCAAAGCAGGGTGCATGGGTTAGAAGAGTGTGCTCGAGCAGAGAATTCAGTCAAGATGGAAGCCATCGGAGGGCAGGGAGGGTAGGGGGGGAGGCAGGTTTACATGGGCCCGCCCAGCCTCCACGACCATGCTCCATTCTGACAGACAGCTGATTCCAACAAGTCTGCCTTCTAGAGCTCTGTGCCCTTGAGCAAGTCACTTGACCTCTCTGAGAGGCCCTTCCTCAAGGTCATCATACAGTTCAGAAGCATCAAATGAGATGGTGCATGTGAGAGAAGCACTGTCCAACAAAGCATAGGAGACCAATGGAGAGAAGACACTCAATTACCATTTGTTAAACGGGACTGTTCTGAGTTTGCAGCTTTTATCTGATTGGATTTGGGTTACTATTCCCCCATATCGCCTCAGTCTCCCTTTTGATTTGTCCTTGGTTGGGGAATGAAAATGAGCATTGAAGGTCTAGTCCAGGGGTGGGCAAACTTTTTGACTCGAGGGCCACAATGGGTTCTTAAACTGGGCCGGAGGGCCGGAACAAAAGCATGGATGGAGTGTTTGTGTGAACTAATATAAATTCAAAGTAAACATCATTACATAAAAGGGTACGGTCTTTTTTTTTTTTTTTTTAGTTTTATTCATTTCAAACGGGCTGGATCCGGCCCACGGGCCGTAGTTTGCCCACAGCTGGTCTAGTATGTGCTCAATTAGTCCTTCTCTAAGTTGGGTCCCTGGGCAGACTGTAGCAAACATCTCCTGAAATGCAAATTAGAAATGCAAATTCTTGAGCCTCAGATATACTGATTTAGAAACTGTGGGCAGGACCCAGGGACTAGTACTTTTAATAACTTCTCTGATGCTGATACAAACTAAATCCACTCGGCTATGTGTTTTAGTATGAATGTCTCATGCTAAACGAATGTCTCGTTTAGTTGCATAAAAGCCTGAGGAAGTGGGGATTAACATCTCTGATGTACAGATGAGAAACGTGGGGTTTGGAGGAGTTAGTGACTTGCCCCAGGTCCTCACCTGGCAAGTGAGCGCCAGCTCTGTGTGGCCATGCACTGCTACCCTTTCTCCTCACTACTGTAATGCCTCTCAGAAGTGGGGTGGTTCTGCTCCAAGAGGGTTTCCTGCAGCATATGTGGGAGGCGGATTAACTGGGGAAGATGCAACATCCCCCTGGGCTGATGAACACAATAGGCAGCTATTTTTACATGATTTGCAAGACCAACTGGATTGCTGTCTTTTATAAAAATAGGCCAGTATTTAGTGCTAGGGCTGTCCCACTATTCAGCTGGCACTAAAAAGGCATCACTACTAGTTTGCAAGGCACCCCGAGCACCCGCCATCTGCCAGCATGAGTTTGGGCGGCACTGGCATCTATTGTGTTGCCTGAGGATGAGGACAGCATCAGTGATGAGCTGAGCTCCCACGGCTCGAAGACTGTGTTCTAGAGGCTTTGCAACGTATTATCCACCCGGCGTCATTATGCCCTTTCACAGGTGAGAACATTGAGGTCTAGAAAGGCTCAGAGACAAGAGGCTCTGGCTTGCCCGGCTCTAACGATCATTCCTTCCATTACGCTACGCGCTGAGAAGCCAACGCTCAGATCCAGGCCAATCTGGTCCTGGCCTCCGCCCTCAGGTCCACTTCCCCGCTGGGCCCCCTGCCTCAGAACAAAGCCAACTGGAGCCCACGGGCGGGCGCTGATGCGGAGGGTGCCAGGTGCTGAGCCCTACGGAGCCCACGAGAGGCCCTTCAGTGGCCACGAGATGGCGCTGTGGTTCAGGAGACTCGGGGTCCTGCCCGACACCAGCTCCGCGGACCGAGGGCCGGGACCCTTGGGGAATGAGACCCCTCCAGCCAGAGCCTCCCTGCTCCGGACCGGACCCGAGGGCGCGGAAAGAAGTTGTTGAAGACGCTCTCCCCCGACTTCCCACGGAATCCCTCTCCCCGTCCTCCTACCCGCTCCGACCTCCCTGGCGTGGAGGCCGCACCCGGGAGAGCCGGGCCACCGGGACTCCGCAGCGACTGTCTGCGCTCAGCGGAGCCGCTGCTCCGCCGCCGCCCCGCCCTCCCCTCCTCCGGCCCGCCCCACCCCCACCCCCCCCATCCCCCGCTCAGCTCCGGCCCCGCCCGGCCAGCCAGCGCCGGCCTGTGCTCTCATGCATCGTCGCCTCCGCACGCTCACCATTCACTATTGCAAAAGTAAACATCAAACATGAGCTCTTCGCACTAAGGCCAGCTCCTACTTCAAAACTCAGCCATCGAAGGTCCTTCTTTATGTAAAAAAAATAATAAATAAGTTACAAACAGGAGTCAGAGCCCATGCCTGCTGTCACTCGTCTTTCCCGAAGTCCTTGCCATCACTTCACACGCACACGCACACGGGTGTCTGTGCACACGCTCTTGCTGAGGCAGGATCTTGCGTTCAAATCCTGGCTCTTCCATTAAAAACCGTGGGACGCGCGGACCAAGGTCTCTCATCTCCTTGGGGCTCGCCTTTCTCGCCCCGTAGAAGGAGATTCATACGAGCACCCACCTTATGGGTGGTCGGAAAAATTAAATGCGTATAAACCATTGAGAAGAGGGCTTGTCGCATGGCGAGTGCACAGTGAGGGCGGCCCTTGTTCTTTCTCTTCCGCTGGCACCGTGTGCGCCGGTCCTTCGGCATGTCATACGGGTTTATTTGTGGCTGACTTTTCTACAGGCCAGGGGGCTGGGTTATATATTTCTATGCTCAGAAGGACCCGGCGCAAGCCCTCACCTGGTGCACAGCAGTCGGCGCGAGCGGGTCGCAGTGACCGCCACCAACCACACCTCTGGCTGCAATTCTGCCTCCATCTTGTCTTCTCTCGGGTGAGGAGTTCTTACCTGGACCTGCTGGTGCAACGGCAGGGTGTCCCCTGGCCTTCTCTGCTGTGGGACCGGGGGTGCCCCGTTTGGAGTGACGAGAGCTTTAGCCTCATACAGTTAGCGACACCCCCTTATCTGAGGGGGGTACATCCCAAGACCCCCGTGGATGCCTGACACCGCCAACAGTACCAAACCCTACGTATACTGTTTTTCCTATACCTACCTACCCACGATAAAGTTTAATGTATAAATTAGGCACAGTCAGAGATTCACGACAATGACAAATAATAAACTAGAACAATTATAAACCTATACTTGTCATAAAAGTTATGTGAATGTGGTCTCTCTCTCTCTCAAAATACCTTATGGAACAATTCACTCACCTTTTCACTTGAAGGAAGCGCTTTATGGCTTTTCTTGGGCATTTCTGAATTGCCCGCATCGCCGCTCTTGCACTTTGAGGCCCTTACGAAGTAAAGTAAGGGTTCCTTGAACACAAGCACAGCGACACAGCCTGGGTTCCCCAGAACCAAGATGGCTGCCAAGTGACCAACGCAGCGGGGCGAAGAGAGCGTGGAGACGCAGGGTCCACAACGTGGCGACGCAGGGTCCACAGCGTGGCGACGCAGGGTGCACAGCGTGGGGACGCAGGGTCCACAGCGTGGCGACGCAGGGTCCACAGCGTGGCGACGCAGGGTGCACAGCGTGGGGACGCAGGGTCCACAGCGTGGCGACGCAGGGTCCACAGCGTGGCGACGCAAGGTCCACAGCGTGGAGACGCTGGACAAAGGGCGGGCTCATGTCCCAGGAGGTCTGAGCAAGATCACGCGAGATTTCGTTCTTACTCAGAATAGCGTGCAATTTAAAGCTTATGCGCCTGGCCAGCATGGCTCAGTGTTTGAGCCTCGACCTCTGAACCAGGAGGTCACGGTTCGATTCTGGTCAAGGCACATGCCTGGGGTTGTGGGCTTGATCCCCAGTGGGGGCGTGCAGGAGGCAGCCGACCAGTGATTCTCTCATCATTGATGTTTCTTTCTCTCTCTCCCTCTTCCTTCCTCTCTGAAATTAATTAATTAATTATTTATATTTTTAAAACTTATGAATTGTTTATTTCTGGGGTGTTTTGTTTTTTGTGTTGTTTTTGTTTTGATAATCCTCACCTGAGGACATTTCCCCCATTGATTTTTAGAGAGTGGAAGGGAGGGAGACAGACAAAAAGAGAGAGAGAGAGAGAGAGAGAGAGAGAGAGAGAGAGAGAGAGAGAGAGAGAAACGTTGATGTGAGAGAGACACATTGATTGCTTGTCTCCCTCATGTGCTCTGACGGGGCTGGGGATCAAGCCTGTGACTGAACCCGCAACCCTTCAGTCCGAGGGCCCACGCTCTAACCAGCTAGGGCTATTTCTGGGATTTTTCCATTTAATATTTTCAACCCGTGGTTGACCACAGGTAACTGAAACCTTGGAAAGTGAAACCTCGGCTAAGAGAGGACTACTGTACTCTCCCCTAGGCCAGGGAACCCCTTCTGCTCCCAGGGGCGAGGGGCATGTCCAGAGTGGGTGGGTGGCGGTGTCAGAGTTGTTTTATTTCCACTCAGTGTCGGAGAGAAAGTGTGCTCCTGGTGCAGGCCTGCTTGGGCAGAGGGGAAGAGCCTGGCTCCAGAACCTTGGCCAGGTTAAGGCAGCATAGAACTCTGGCCTCTACTGTGCATGGCCACAGGGGTGAGCAGCTCAGCTTGTAGATGTTTGTGTCTGGAGTTCTTTGGGATTTTTATTTATGTCCTTCCTGACTTCTCCATCTCTAAGAGTCAGGTCTTTCCTGGCAAAAGGCATGGCTGGTGGTGCACAATCACTCCATGGGTGTTGACTGACTGACTGACGGGCCGATGGGCTCTGGAGGCTCAACCAAGTGGGTTCCCAAGCAGGTCTTTCAAAAAGCTGCAATCCATCTCATTGAGTCCCTCAGAGAGCCCTGCGGAAGCTGTTCACAGATCACTAAGATGTCAATAAAAAGCTAACCACATATGCAAATGAGGGTGTTAGAGGTGTGAGGCTGACTTGGGTGGTGGGAAGGGCTTCTGGTTTATCTAGGAAGGCTTCCTGGTTTGGAGGTGGAGGGGGCTGAAGGTTTAATTAAAATGGATGCAGTTTGACTGAGTGAGAGGAGGGTGGGGTTTTAGGACATAACCCACCCTTTCCTGGTTCAGCTCCTCACTTGAGTCATTCCAGAGTTCCCCTGCCAGCCACTGGGGAACGTTCCAGTGTATGACATCTCTCAGGAAGCTAGCTGAGTTTCCTGGAAAACATCATCCGAAGAAAGCAAATCTACCACCTCCACCCCTACATCTTTCTTAGAAATCCTAGGCGTCTGCAGCCAGGAATGAATGAAATGGAGGCCGAGGATTAAGCAATAACCAAATCTTGGTTTTGGGGTGCCCTGGTGACTATCTGGTTTCTAGGCAGGGCCACTTGATGGCATCGACTCTGTGGGTGAGGACACATTCACACGAGAAATGCGAGTGAAGCCAGGGGAGGGAGGTGGCTGAGGGGCTCTGGGACATCCTGATCTCTTGCTCAACTGGCAGAGCGGCCCCCTGCTCAGTGGAGTCCTCACCTTCCTGGTTCCCTCTCAGGACTCTGGGAGGGAATCTAAACCCTGGGTCTCTCATTCATTCACCATGAGCTCATCAAGTTGTGTTTGGCCAGAGGCCTTGGATGTCTCGGAAAGAGCTATTGGTTTGGTCTCATTTGTTTTTGTTTGGTTTTTATTTTTGTCATGCTTTTCCTTTGAAATAGGAAGTCTGTTTTGCCAAGACTGAAATGAAACACCAGATTGGAGGTTGGGTTAGAGCACAAGAAGAAATTAGGATTTTTATCCTTTGTGTCGCCCTCTTTTTAACTGTGAAATACAAAATACGTGTTAGCCAACATTTCATCTTGCAAATCAGGTCCTATTATTATTATTACCCCCACTTAACAAGTGGGAAAGCTAAACCCAGAAGAGTTCTGTGAAATGCCCAGGTCCACATGGCTAGTAAGCTGCAGGCCTGATGTACCGGCGTAGGCCAAGGGCCACAGTGCTTTTGAGGGCTTTCCAAGTATTTTAATTATTTTTAAATCAGAAGGAAAAAATGGATTTTTAGGTCGAATACAGAGCAACCTGTGTGTGACAAAGTGCTACAGAGTTTGGACTAGGTAGATTACAAGAGGTTTCAAGAAGGAGCTGGAATTTGAGGAGACAGGGGTTAAACATGACAGGAGAGAGATGGGAAAGTGGAGGCATTTTGAAGAATGGAGAATTCACTGGTATGGGGGAAACTGAGGCAGCTGATATAGAGGTTGTGGTCATCAGTTGAAAGTTAGCTCCAAACTTACTTCCGAATTTTTAACAATACATTTCACACCAAGAACCCACATTTAACTATTGAATGCCATCAGTAGGACTTAAGGCCTAATTGTTACTTAACTTCACAATGATTATCCTATACAATAGAAGGGAAAATAGGACTTTTGTTTTTGTTCATACTTCTTCTCTGTTAGATATTAACGAATCTTTATTCTTTAGCAGTTAGTGTCCACCAGTAATTAGCAAATTGTCCAAAAGGTCATAAGAAATCATCTCACTTCCTCGTTTTTGCATTAGAATGACATACACACACCAGCTTTGCAGTATGGTTTCCGTGGAGCCGACTGGAGGTCTACAGGCAGGGCTGCTCAGAGTGAGGGCTTGGCCAGGATGTCTCAGGAGACGAGGGGATGGCACGGGCTGGAGGCTTGCGGTACTTTTCCCGGCTTTAGCCTAATGTATATAACATATGAATAAAGGGCTTCTAGGAAACATTTCATTTTTATTATTTTTAAATTTTTTATTTATTAACAGAGAGAGAGAGAGAGAGAGAGAGAGAGAGAGAGAGAGAGAGAGAGAGAGAGAGATTTGTTGTTCCACTTATTTATTCATTCATTCACTGGTTGTTTCTTGTATGTGCCCTGACCAGGATCAAACCCTCAACTTTAGTGCATCGGGATGACACTCCAACCAACCAAGATACCCAGCCAGGACAGAAACATTTCATTTTTAAAAAGAGAGTCCTTTTAAAAAAATACATTTGAAAATCACTGATATAAGTACTTCAAGAAAGGTTCATAAGAACTCCAGGAACTAGTTTACTAGTATTTATTTATTCTCTGCCTATTTCAAGAATAACCTAAGGTGACTTACGAAAATAGATATGACACAGCAACATATATATATATATATATATTGAGGTAAAGAAAGAAATGGAAAGGAGGACAGACAGTGGTAGGAAAAGCCAGATGTTGCCATGGTAAGGCTTAGGCCAGTGATGGCGAACCTTTTGAGCTCGGCGTGTCAGCATTTTGAAAAACCCTAACTTAACTCTGGTGCCGTGTCACATATAGAAATTTTTTTATATTTGCAACCATAGTAAAACAAAGACTTATATTTTTGATATTTATTTTATATATTTAAATGCCATTTAACAAAGAAAAATCAACCAAGAAAATGAGTTCGCGTGTCACCCCTGACACGCGTGTCATAGGTTCGCCATCACTGGCTTAGGCCCTAATGCCCATGCTGAGGGGCTGGCCAGTGGGTTGGGAAGCACAGCTTCAGCTGGCAGGCGTGGTCCCCAGGAGGTAACAGAAACACAATCATCCTCCCTCTACAGGAGGAGATAACATCCTGGGCAGGGCCCTGAGCTCCCCATGGATGCTCCTAGACAATGAGAGAGAGCTCTTTAGAGGAATCATTTGACCTTGGACGGGCATGTCCTCCTCCCTCCTAGCCACCATCCTCATCCTCCTCTTCCCTACAGACCCCCAGTCCAGGACAAGAGGAAAGCTCTGCCGGGCCACCTGGCCGTCCTCAGTCCTCTAGCCACAACCACCCCCCAACACACACACACTACCCTATATGTACCAGTCACCCCCTCAAAAATAATCAGAGAGTGACAAGCCCAGAATTGCACACCCAAGAATCTCTACGAAATAAGAATGGCTAACATTTACATCGTGATGACTCTGCACCAGACACTGTTCCAAGCACGTCTGTGTGTTAAACACCCGTGCGGCTCACAACCCTAGGAGGTAGGTACTATTCTTAACCCCATTTGACAGGTCAAGAAACAGAGGCACAGAAATAACTTGCTCAAGGTCATCAACTGTTGACAGTGCTGAGATCTGAACCCAGTTTGGTCCTGGGCTCGTAACTATTCGCCATGCAGCCTTTCAGTCTGCCAACAGGATACCCCCCGCTACCCGGGGACAGAAAGTTAGAGATGCTGCCTCTGAGCTGAAGTCCCAAGTTTTCTCCTCAAGGGGACCCTACAGCCTCATTCTGGTCTGTCCTGTTTGGTGGCTGCAGGTGGCCACTCATTGGTGTTGTGGGTCCCAAAACAAACCTAAGGTTTGAGGGCATCAGGGACCTCAGGGCAGGCCTTCCTCATGACAATTCAGTGAGCAAGAATATGCAAGACGGCATCGTGGTTGGCCCGTATTTTCTCTTACTGACAGTAATAATTATTGAGTCAAGTGCCACTTCAAGCCAGATGCTGTTCTAGGGGAAACTGAGACCTAGGTAAGTTCAGTAACTCCCTAGAGGACATGGCTAATTCTCCTGGGCTTTCTCCAGGCCACCCACCCCTGCACTCTACCTGGTCACCACCCTGTGCCCGTGTGCCCCCTAAACCCATTTGCACAGAAGTTCCTTCTTGAACGTTCTCAGGATCTTTCTGTGCTTCAGAAGTTCCTCAAAAGCCAGGGCTGTTGTTTATTAGTTCTCTTCATGTCCTCCCCCCTCCAACATGAAGTTCTTCCTAAGGTGGACCCCAGTCAGTTAGATGCTCCAACCTCGTGGCCATGACAGCATGAGCAGCAGACATGCGGAAATGAGGAAACAGCCAAAAAATCGAGTTCCCTGAACTTCATCACTCCAAACAGCTTCTCACCTAACCACCCCAGAAAAACACCTACCCATGAATGTCCAGGCCCGGGCATCATGCAAATGAGGTGGCAGCTGCCGGGCGGTTCCAGAGCCATTTGTGTCCACACCCACCACCCCGTAGAGCCCAAACACCGACAGGAAAACCCTGCCCCTCCAAGCTCATCCCTGCTGTGATGACTCAGAGAGAAACTATGCAGTCATTTACTGGGCAGCCTCTAAAGGCAGCCTTTTCACTTCCCTGCCATTCCTCCTGCACACCACCCTCACCCCCACCCCCATCCCTCCCCCACCCAGCACAGGCTGGGAGAGGCCATCATAGTAAACGAGCTGTTAGCAGCTGTCATTTCAGGGCAACAACAACAAAATACGATTGCTCAGCTTTGCTCAGGAAAACAGTCACCTAACCCTGAGTAACCCATGGGCTGCAGGGCCACCAGCAGGACACTGATGCGGGGCCTGGCTTAGGTCTTAGGAAAACACCATTCATCTGGGCAGTACACAGACTATAGCAACGTAGTAGTTGGACCAAACTTAACTTGTATAAATCTACGAGGAAACGAATTTCTTAGCAAACAAATTTAATTATTTGTTTATTTATTTAATGCACATATAGAAACACATGCAATGAGGACTAGGAAAAAAAAAAACTAAAAATGGCCCTGTTGTCAAGGAAAAAAGGGGTAAGTTAATGAGTCACAGCACCCTAATTCATGGGTGAGAATCTGGCATTTTCCAGCTGTTGGGAGACCCTTGTGTCTGGCAGCAAAACAGACCTGTGAATCTCAAATCCTCCTTCCTTCACTGATTTGGAGCACTGATTTGGATCTCTCTTTTTAACTCTGTGTCACTTGACACAGTGATAATTCATATCCTGGAAAGAAATAAAAACCCTTGTGCTTTATAATACTTACATAATTTACTTTAAAAAATTCACACTGCTCTCTCTACCTCGCTTTTTTTCTGAATTGGTGAGATGACCCCAAAGAATAACTTGTAAAAAAATCACTTGGGCTTCAGAACATACTAAGTCCTCGCCACTCAAAGTCTGGCCCACGGGCCAGCAGCATTGGCATCAGGGGGCAGCTTGTGAGAAATGCAGACTCTTTGGGCCCTATCTCCTGGGCCAGGATCTGCAACTCAGCAAAATCCCCAGGTGCTTCCGGTGCACAGGAAAGTTGGACATTATCTTCCTGGGCAAAGACCTTCCTTGTAGAGTTTTGCTCCCAGTGATGCTAGCAGAGACTGGTCCTCTCTGAGCATGTGCCTTGTCCTGGGGGCGGCCAGCCCTGGGCCTTATTGAGGCTGGAGGGAGCCCTGCAAGAAAAGATCACAGAGCGGGGCAGGTACATGTCATGACCTTGGCAGCTGGCCTCCAGGTCAAGAGGAGCAATGAGGGGGAAGATGCCTAGAAAGCAGGCTCTTCCAGGGCACCGTGGGTGGCACAGGTGACATTTGGACCCTGTAAGGGGAAGCACCTGTCTTGATGCAGGAGGTAGAAAAGGAAGAGAGAAGGGAAGGGTCAGCACCGTGGTCCACAGGGTTCTATTTCAGCCCAGCCCACAGCGGGCTGAGGAAGGGTCAAAGGCCAGAAAACAGGCTGAGAGCTGGACTCAGACCCAAATCAGAGGCCCTGGCCTATCTGCTCTGACTTGTGCTGAGATTAGGAGAGACACAGGCTGTGTCCCGTGGACAAGGCGGTAAGAGCTGGCCTGCTGAGCCTCCCGCTGCTAGACCAGAGGAAGACAAGGGGGAGTGGGGCTGGCACTGATTTAAGACAAGTCACGCCAACTGCTGCACAGGAAGGCTTATGTAACGCTCTCTGGACAAGCCCGGAACCCACAGGATGAGTGCAGGCAGCAGCCACACTCCCTCTCTCCCTTAAGGCAGAAAAGGCTGCAATCAGCATTTCTCTCCCCTCGCCATTTCCCAGGCAGAAGTCACACGCCAGCTGGCAGTGTCCCCCAGACCGCAAGGACATAGATCAGCCCTTTGAGGTAACTGCTGAATTCCTCTTCCTTGACTTTAAGGGATGGAGAAAGCCCTCACAAATCCCCTCACAATCTCTTCTCTCTCCACTCTTTTATATGCTCAGTGTAGCTGAGGGGTTTCAATAGTCACGTCATCAGCTTTCAGCTAATTTTGGAGTAAATTTTGCATACAGTCTAGCATGTTCTTTGGAATGTAGCGAGTCCTGTAACTTGACAGCTGAGTCAAAACTTCAACATTACATCTTGTGGTATGTATCATACAAAAAAAAAAATACTGGGAAAACCCTAAATGTTTATCAATACTGGTTCAGTAAACTGTAGAATATTCATTCATGAAATATTGTGCAGTGTTTTAAAAAAATAATATGTGGCCCTGGCCGGTTTGTCTCAGTGGATAGAGTGTCAGCCTGCGAACTGAAGGGTACCCGGTTCGATTCTGGTTGGGGCACATGCCCAGGTTGCAGGCTTGATCCTCAGTAGGGGGCGTGCAGGAGCAGCCAATCAATGATTCTCCCTCAACATTGATGTTTCTATCTCTCTCTCCCTCTTCCTTCCTCTCTCAAATCAATAAAAACTATTTTTTAATAAAAGGAAGAATAATGTGTGAACTTGAGATGGTATCCAAGACATATTATGCAAAAAAGCAATTATCTAACTAATATTGTTATACTTGTGTCTGAAAGGAGAGGGGGAATAATGCTTGTCTTTATGTGCATAGAATATTTCTGAACCTACATCCTAGAAATTGGATTGTCCACTGCTTCTAAGCAAGGCACCTTGAAGGTCAGTGTTTGGGGGAAAGACTTAGCTTTTCGTGTGTACTATTTGGTATTTCTGAAATTTTTTACTATGCGTGTATATTACAGTTTTTATTTCCAAAGCATTATAGAGCCATTTACAATGGTGATTATGAAAATTAATGTAGCAACATGGTAACATTTGTGTTGTAATGTTAAGTGAACAAAGCAAGATCCAAAGTCATTATGTAAAGACAAGCAAGTAATGATGAAAATGAACAAAATTTCAGAGTACGTATGTTACAGTACTGGGATATGAAAAAATTTAAATTCCTTTATGATAAAATTATCTCAACAAATTAAAAATAGACATGAACGTTTTCAACTTGATAAAGGGAAATTCTGAAAAAACTCTACAGCTAACAACATACCTAATGGTTTAAAAAACATAAAAATAACCACACAAAAAAACCCTGAATGCTTTCCTCTAAGATAGGGAACACACAATAAAATGATGACTGCTCTTAACACATCTATTAAATATTATGCTGCAGCCCATAGCCAGTGTGTAAAACAAGAAAAAGAAATCAAAGGCACAAGGTTTGGAAAGGAAAAACCAAAACCTTCTCTATTTACAGGCAACGTGATTGTCTACATAGAAAATCCCTAGGAATTTAAAATAAACCCAACCAGACTAAAACTGATAAATAAATTTAGCAAAGTTAAAGTATATAAGGTCATACACACACACACACACACACACACACAATATACCAGCAACAAATAATTGGAAAATTATAATCTTATAAATCCTATCTACAATAACATCAGAAAGCATAATGTATTTAGGGATAAAGTTAATGAAAGATGTGATAGACCTCTACACTGAATATTATAAAGCACTGAACAGATGTAAAACATTATATTAGCTGAGAGAAATTAAATCACATTCAAATAAATAAATAGATATATCACATGAATGCATTGGCAGACTCAATATTATTAAAATGTCAGTTCTCCCTAAATTAATCTATAGATTCAATGCAATTCTATTTGAAAAGAGCGGTGGTTTTTAGGCTTGGACAAGGCGATTCTAAACTTATATGAAATTTTAAAATTAATACAATGAATCTAAAATAGAATAAAATAAGCCGGGCTGGTGTGGCGCAGCAGTTGAGCATTGCCCCAGGAACCAAGAGGTCACCGGTTCAATTCCCCGTCAGGGCACATGCCCAGGTTTCGGGCTGGATTCCCCAGTGGGGGGGAGGGGAGGGGGGGTGCAGAAAGTGAAGAAAGCAGCCGATCATCTCATCAATGTTTCTATCTCTCTCCCTTTCCCTTCCTCTCTCTCTAAAAAATCAATTAAAAAAAATAAAATAAAATAGAATAAAATAAGACCAATGCTGCAACAGAAACACATACAAGGTTCTACCACAGCACAGAAGAAGAAAGAATCTCTCTCACTAGGTAAGTCAGAGGAGGCTCCTTACAGAAGATGCCATTTGAACTGGGAGTTGAAAGATGATTAAGTACTTACCAGGTGGAGACATTCATGAAGGGTATTGATTTTCTTGGGTTTCTCGCATCATAAGGAACTAAAACTCACTGCATTCGCACATGATGGGATCGCATGTGGAACTGTCCAGGAGATAAAGTCCCATGGAAATCTTTGGTGAGACCTCAGAAATGCTGGGCTTCAAGGGGAGTTCTGGATCTGAGGCTCCTCTCCTGGCCTCCGCAGCCGAAGCCCTGAAGGCTCTCTCTCATCTGTGTCCATCTTCTCACCTCCGACCAACTGCTTTATTCTCTCGGTATTTTCAGAGATGAAGCTGGAGGGCTAGGTTAGAACCAGATGGTAAAAGATCTTGTTTGGCCAGGCAGGTTGGCTTTTACCACTGTAGCCACTGAAGGTTTTTAAACAGGAGAAATAAATGATCAGATTTGACTTGGAAGCAGGTGATTCTGATGGTGTGTGGAGAGGCCAGAGGCAGGCAGACCAGGGAGTAAGGTATTCTAAGTAAGAGATACTGAAGGTCAAGACCAATGGAACTCAGTGAATATGGAGATTAGTTTGTAGCAAAATACATCCTACCCTGGTCAAATTTTTTTTTAATTTCTTTATTGATTAAGGTATTACATATGTGTCCTTATTCCCCCATTGCCCCCCTATCCCCCCTGTTGTCTGTGTCCATTGGTTAGGCTTGTATGCATGCATACAAGTCCTTTGGTTGCTCTCTCCCCCCTTACCCCCACCCTCCCCTACCTTCCCTCTGAGGTTTGATGGTCTGATCGATGCTTCTCTGTCTCTGGATCTGTTTTTGTTCCTCAGTTTATGTTGTTCATTATATTCCATAAATGAGTGAGATCATGTGATATTTATCTTTCTCTGACTGGCTTATTTCACTTAGCATAATGCTCTCCAGTTCCATCCATGCTGTTGCAAATGGTAAGAATTCCTTCTTTTTTACCACAGCGTAGTATTCCATCGTGTAGATGTACCTGGTCAAATTTTTAAAATATCCCCTTAGGAAATGAGGGGAAGAAGAGTTAAAGCATATGCATTTTGAAAATAAAACTCCCCGGTTGATCCTGGTTGAGAACTGCTAGTCCAAACGAAGTGATGCCGATGGAATTAGAAAAGTGAGAACAGATGGAAGGTAGGAATGGATTTGGGGACCAACTGGACTTGGTGGAAGAACTCCAGGTACCTCTGTGATTTTTAGCTGGGGAAGCTGGGTAGATAATGGTTTCATTTTTTCAGGATTTGTGAAATAAAGGGAAGTGAAAGTTTATATATAGGTGTGGGAATGAGAGAAGTTGAGAGGAGAATTATGTCTACACACCCCCAGAGAGCTCAGGAATTCCGTCCCACTGAATGCACACCCAGCAGGCAGAGAGCTAGAGATGGACTCCAGTCCTCCCTTTAGTTTTTGCCTCTATGGGGCAGACTCTGCTGGTGAGAAAGGTATTCACTGGGCATTCATTAGTTGGATAGATGCTGCGTTCTAGGTCTCTGAATAAGTATAACGCAATTCTCTTCTTGGTTTCATTGGTGATGGGAATGTTCTTTAACACGGACTTTGTTTGTCCCTAGCCAACTGGCCTTTCGTTTAGAACGCTAGAACAAATTTTGATCAGGATCCAAGATTCCACTCTGATGGTTCTACTGAAGAGCTTTTACGGAGAGAATTTACAGGGACGTTGGCAGGATTAAGGGAACCAATCAAGGATGTTGAGGCACCCAAGGGATATCAACAGTGGGGCGCTGTTACCATCTAGTCCTGAAAAGGCAGAGGGAGAGGATGGTACCACTGGGGCCCAGTGGAAATGAGCTGGGGAGCGGGGGTTGCAACAATCACTGAGGAATGCAGCCACCACTAGAACCTGGGCTGCAAACCAGGAAGGGCCAGGCAAGAAACACTGGGCTGACCTCTCCCTCCTCTCGCCCTCCAGCCTCCTCTGGCTCCCTCTGGCTAATGCTGATTGGAACCAGCCATCGGGGAGCACAGAGTGGAGTGCCGGTATGTCCAGGTTGGCCTTGTGACACAAAGCAAGGCAGAGCATGGATCAGGTGTATGGGTTTAGGGGCAACCACACCCTGGAACACAGCCTGTGTGAGGCGGTGACATGGATGCGAAATGGCAGAAAGGCCAACCCCAGGAAGTCGAGATGCTTGGATTCCTGACAGGCCTGATGCACACCTCACACCAACCGTCTTGAGGGCACAACACTGGCATCCGGGGCCTTGACCACTTCAGCTGTAAAATTAGCAGATTGGATGGATCACGTGGCCTTCTCAGGCTTCCAGGGTAAGATCCCTGGACTATGCTGTCAGTCGGCTTCCCCTTTTGCCCAAGCACAGACTGGGCTGGGCGCTGTGCTCACTGCTCCAGGGGCCCCCACCCCATGCCACAGGGTGCTGTGCCCGACAAAGGAGAACCCTGGCCTGGTCAGCATCTGGGACTAGACCAGGAGCGCCTCCCTTTCTTCCAGCGAAGCCTGGGACGTGCAGAGTCCACCAGGGGCTTTCTTAAATGTATTTTTCACTGCCACGAGCACATTCAAAAGGAAAGCGAGCACATTCATTTCCAGAGAGCAACAGCTTCACAGGCCTTGGGCTGCTGCAGCTCCAAGCCCTGGCGCCCCCCGCTCAGTTCCTGATAACTGACGATGAAACTTGAACAGCAAAAGGGAAGTCTCCTGTCTCCTACAGGGTATCAAATCCTGTTTCTAGATAGTTTCAGTTCTGAATGACACAGGATTCCATATTTTCTCACCCAATAAGCTAGAAGGCAAAGAACCTCCAGTGACCACCAACCACGTTTGCAGGGACCTGGGGTGAAATGGAAGTGAACCGCAAGGCGCTTTCTGAGATCCGGGTTTGAAAGGGGGGGGGGTCTGGATATTTCTGAAATGCGTCATCATCTTTCTCCTTATTAATGTGAAGAATTGGTCTGGCAAGTGCACAGATTTGCTCCGTCTCCTCTGGGGCCCAGAGTGCCTCTCCTGCTTTTACTTTTGTAGCTTCCTACGGGGGTCAGATGACTCAGAGATGTGAGCCTCGTCGTTGGCTTTTGGAAGTGGGAAGATGGGTGCATGCGGGCCTCGGGGTCACTCCAAGGGCGGCCTCAGCGAGATGCCTACTCCTTTGTCGTGACCATGAAGCATCCTAGGCCATGGGAGAACAACCCCAAGGACTTCACGGCCTTCAAAGCATTTATTTGCAAGTACAGGTCCGGTTATGTGTTATTAATTGTATGGGCTCTGTAATTTATTACAGAGGATAAAAGAGGGAACAAAGAAAGAAAGAAAGAAAGAAAAGATGAAAAAGAAAAAGGTGGAACAGGTGTTAGTAAGGGTTTCCAAGCATGTGAAAACACACAATTCAGAGAAAAAGGTGATGTGTCTACTGAACAGAGGAAAGGGAGATGTTTCCGTTTGGGTCCACCAAGGTTTCCCACTGAAGTCAGAAGCCAGCACAGGTGGATACAAGATCCTGCGGGATCTTTCACTTCAGGACCCATTCATCGATGTTTTAGTTATTTAAACGAGCAATAACAATAGAATGGGGTGCATGCTATGACTCACACACCAAGTCAAAGGAAGCACACAGTAAGAGCACCTAAACCAGTGGTTCTCAACCTTCCTCATGCCGCGACCCTTTAATACGGTTCCTCATGTTGTGGTGACCCCCAATTTCATTGTTACAAATTCAACACAATTAAAGCATAGTGATTAATCACAAAAACAACATATAATCATATATGTGTTTTCCGATGGTCTTAGGCAGCCCCTGTGAAAGGGTCGTTCGACCCCCAAAGGGGTCGCGACCTACAGGTTGAGAACCGCTGACCTAAACCAGTGTGTCAAGGATCACAGGCAGCTGCTAGAGAAAGTGACATTTGGCCTGTGATGTAAAGGATGCTTAGGAGATGGAGAAAAAGGGAGGAGGAGGAGCAGCAGATATGAGGACCTAACTCAGGATAACACAGCCCAGGACTGCAGTGCAGGAGAAAGGGTCCCAGAGGCTCTGCTCCTTGGTGGTGACACTCAATGACACCGCCTGGCTTCCTCCAGGTCCCCAACACCGGGGTCATTTCACCGGTTTAAAAGAAATTTCAAAAAAGGGCCAAATCATAGCTGTTATTCAAATATGAAATTAACAGGTATTAAAAAAATATTACTTATCAAAAGTTAAATAAGACCATAAAGATTAAAGGTAAGATCAATAGGAGACCTGAGTGTTTATATCCAGTTTAAAACAGAATTCAAAGAACAGGCATATTTATAGATTTGGAATGTTGAAATGAATGTGAAAATGGAGCCAAACTGGTTTTTTCCAGGGAAAGAGAGGGTGGAGAGTAAATTGACCTTTTATAGTCAAGACATAAATTTTGGGTCTATGACTACACATTATTATTATTATTATTTATTTTTAAGAGAGAGGAAGGGAGAAAGAGAGAAAAACATTGGTTGCCTCCTGTATGCGCCTGGACCGGGAGGATCAAATCTAAAACCTAAGTATGTGCCCTGACCAGGAATCAACCCCCAACCTTTTGGTGTATGGGATGATGGGCTAACCAACTGAGCCACCCAGCCAAGGTTATAGCTATAAATTATTTTGTATTGCCCTGACCGGTTTGGCTCAGTGGATAGAGCGTCGACCTGAGGACTGAGAGGTCCCGGGTTCGATTCCGGTCAAGAGCATGTACCTTGGTTACAGGCACATCCCCAGTAGGAGGTGTGCAGGAGGCGGCTGATCGATGTTTCTCTCTCATCGATGTTTCTAACTCTCTATCTCTCTCCCTTCCTCTCTGTAAAAAATCAATAAAATATATTTTTAAAAATTATTTTGTATTGATATCAAGTAGCTACAATTTACCGAGTTGTAAAATGGCTCAAAGACACTGAAAGACAGTAATTGGAATGCCTGAGGGGTGTCCTCTAGACAACACATCCTTTTCCCATGAACTTTTCCCCTACAAGACCAACCTATTCAATTTCATTCTTTTTCCCTCTCCAGACCAGGTCACTGGTGATTCGGGTATGTACTCCTCAGTGAACACCTGGTAAGTTAAGTAACCCTGAGCAAATATTAAAGACAAAAAGTAATGACTGTAGGAAAAAAAAATATATAGCTCTATTTACAATGTTTAAATAAAATTGAAGACAATGACCGAAGCGATGTGTTTCCTGTCCATTTTCTACCTCATGCCTCCACCTTATCATCACCAGCCTATTGTCACTTCCGACTCTTGTTGCAGGGCCTTTAGGAAGCAACGTCACTGCTGACTTATGGGAATCCCTAATTTACAACAGGCAAACCGACCCAGATGAAGAATTACAGGAACAAAGGAAGTAGGTCAGGTCCATGCTCTTAAATGGGGAAACCACAATGAGGAATTCACATCATAAATAGAGTAATATTAAGTGATTTTTAGAGGGTTGGAAGCGGGTGAGGGACTGAACTAGATGAAGACTAGGGAAGGAGTAGCCATTCATTCAATCAGTCATTCAAATGGACACTTTTAGTGCTAGTCACCTGGGGTAGGTGCTGTGGTTAGCAACCAGAGATAAATGGGTAAGTAAAACAGGACCCCTGTCTTGTAGTTATTTCGAATTTAGGTAGGAGTGTTCCTTGATTCAACCAGATGAAAAATATCATGAAATTTCTTCTGCTCAAACTGAGACAGGTCTGGAGGTGAGATTTTAGAAGTTATATGATAAGGTGGCCCTTTAAGGTGTGTGTGTGTGTGTGTGTGTGTGTGTGTGTGTGTGTGTGTGTTGGGGGGGTCTTCCCTTGCTGGTCCTGTTCCCCGTGACACACACAATGGGTATAACACTGCAGATTATTTGAACACTACCTAATTAGTAAGTAATTACAACAAACGATTAATAAATTATTTTATCATTTTAAACTACATAGTATTTATTTTTATAAATAAAGGTATTGGTTTATTGCCAGAATAAATAAATAATTGGTTAAAATAGGTAGTTAACTATTAATAAGTTCTGTAATGAATAAAGAATCATTAGCAAATTCCCCGCCACAGTTCAAGAACTGCGGCAAGATGCATTCGCTGGTTCTTTCCATCCTTGACGCTCTGGATGCTGGTGGGCCTCAAACTCTCTCACTTTCTCAGTGTCAAAAAGTCCTGCCCGGCGAATTGAGCCTCCTGTGGGCTTACAACATTTGGGAAGGTGCATCTTTTTGCCTTGCCTCCCTCCTGTCTAAAGGAAAGATTGCAAGGAAGCTGGGTGAACGCCTGAAAAACAGCCCTGCTCTCCAGGCTCCTGAGCCCTGACACCCGCACTGTCCACGAACCGGTCACCCTGGATTTGTAGTGAAAGCTGACGCCCTGCCCATGGTGGCTGAGAACTTAAACTAGTGCAAGACAAGTCTTGACTAACAGACAATAGATCAAGTAGCGGGGTATTAAGGGAAATCAGGGAAGTTCCGAGGGCACCTCTGGCATTTAAGGACGGTGTCTTCGAACGCGAACACTGGACTCTCCCTCACTTTCCCTCAGTGTTGTGGCTGGAATCCTGGGCCAGTGGCCTTTTGTCTGACCTGTGATGACATTTCTGATCTTCTTAAGAATATTGTACCAGAAAAGGTCATGCTGAGCACCCTAAAGAACAGATGCGCTGCTCGGGGCAGAGTCTGCCTTGAACACAGCCCCGGATTTCGGACACAAGCTCTTCCAGCATGCCATGCCACATGCACCGGCACCAGCTGATGGTGATGGTGTCCATGGTGACAAAGTAACCACATGAATCTTCTTTGTCCCAAATGGTTGGGCAGGGAGGGGGGAGGGGGAGAGGGGGAGACAATTCCATCAAGGTGGTCAGTTTCCAAGTGGGTGATCCAGGAATGTTTCCATGACCCTAAGCATAGAGCCGTTTCCAGAGATTCTGGCCTTGGCTACCTCCACTCTCACTGGGGAGGGGCTTTCAATAGCATACCCTCCTGGGGGCTCCGCATAACTTCCCCAGGAGCAGGGATGGTTTCGGTTCTGAGCTCAAAGATCCCCATCACCTTCTTTCCTTTCTTCTTTCCCTTCTTCCTTCCCTTCATTCTCTCTCCTTTCTCCTCTCCATTCTTCTTTCCTTCTGCTCCCTGGCCTTCTATTATGAGCCTTCTTGCTGTGTCGTGGATGACTCTGTCAGATCCTCAGGGGCGCTGGGCGGTGGGGGGGTGTGGGGGGGGGACATGTCAGTGAGATTCTCGGCTGCCCCTTTTCTTCTAGCTTCTGCCAGTAGAGCCCTCAGCCCTGGTAAGTCCACGGGACTGTGGGAATCCGAGCATTGATGGGAAAGAAGAGAGGGGCTTTTGGGCCTCTCACTTTCCTGTTCATTAGAGTCATCATTCTCAGTCAAGGTTTGGGGTGAAAACTGGGGCCTGATTCAGTGATGGAAATCCCAGACTTCAAGGCTGGGCTGGTGCAAGGCAAGGGCGGGATTGCGGACAGGAAGTGGTGTGGCTGCGTGGGTGTGAAGGAAGGGCTTCCTCCCTCGCTGACACTTTCTCAGCCTCCCGCCCCTCCCCCCACCCAACAAACAGCCAGCGCAGACGCCGTGCACGGGCCTGGCACACAGCAGCAGTGTGGGTAGAACCAAGCAAATCCAATCCCACCAACTTGTCTACTCCCCTTGTCTACTCCTGGAATAAGTGAATAGTTCTCAGATTTATACAGATTTTCTGCTTTGCCAGAATAGAAGCTGGGGAGCTGAAACAGCCCTAATGTTAATGGGAGCTTGATAAGACTATTCTTCACAGCCACGCTCAGTGAACATTTGGTTTTCAGAACTCTCGTCGCATCTCCAGTTGTCTTGGAGGGGACTTGGCCCCAGCACCACGACTCACACCCTGGGTTACCCTAGTTTTGGTTCCCTGACTCCAAATGTACTGTTTTGACATCAAAAGTGAAGGTCTAACTGCCCCTACATGTGAGCTCAACCTCAATGAATGCACAACTTAGGGAGGCAACCCCCAGTGTTCAGCAACTAATTTGAATCAAGTTCTTGATAGCAGACCAGGCCATTGGCACCCTGGAGCAACGTGGCTGGACCTGGGGGGCGGGGCCATTAAGAACCTGGAGGAATCACATATGATGTGGAGAGTTAGAAAGCAGCCCTGCTCTCTGGGCACCTGGGCACCGGCACCTGCACCGTCCGTCAACCTGACCAGGTGAGTGATGGAGCCCTTTATAAAACAGGTGAAAACAGACCGAGAAGCAAGTTTGAAGGAAAGACGGTGGGGTCATGGGTACAGCTTTGAACGTGTTGAGCGGATGTGCTTGTGAGGCTCATGACGGGAAGCTGCACATACAGGTGGCCTGCAGGAGAGAGCTGGGTTCTGGGCACGGAAGGGGAGGTATCAGTCTAGGAAGAGATGGGGACTGAGGCCCCAAGAAGAGGAGCCCCTTTATTCTGAGAAGCAGGCAGAGAGAGAGGAAGAAACGCAGAAGCCAGTGTCGTAGGCTGTTGGGAAGTTAGGGAGCTTGCTGGGACCTCGGAGTGGGCAGTTTCAGTGAGGTGGCAGGGACAGCGGCTGCACCTTCTATGGCAGAGACTACTAGTAAGTCATGAAATCCAGTTCCTCCACCCTGAGCATGAAGCTAAATTTCATTTCCTGACCTTCCCTGTAGCTGGGTGAGGCTGTGGGATGGAGGTCTGACCCACGGAGTGCGGGCAGAAAATGGTCCACTATCACCTCTGAGAAGTAGCCACTCCCCACCCGCCTCCATGGACCCGTCCTCCCAAGTCTCCCAGGCAGAGTAGGGGACCCAGGGGGGCTGGAATGCCTTGGGGGTACAGAGCAACTAAATGGAAGGAGATTGGTCCCTGAGTTATTATGTGGAGCCACGGGGTTCGGGCCAGTGAGGCCAGCAGGTGCAGACACGCAGGGGTTAGCAGTGGAGTGGGTGAGCGGCCAGCTGGACAGCAGTGGCAGTAGGGATCAGAGCAGATCAGCGGTCAGGAAAGCTAAACGGGTCTAGCTGCGACCCAGCTGGGGTGACAGGGAAGTCCCTTTGGCCTTTGCTCTGCAGCCCCCCAAAGTTGCCTTCCCATCCAGCTTGGATGAGGCTGCAGGGGAGATGACCAGGAGGGAGAAGCAAGGCCCATGAGGAGACAGTGGACACCCCCTCAGGAAGAGAAAATATATTATGTCTCTAAATTCCAAGAACTTGCCCAGCCAGTGTGGCTCAGTGGTCAAGCTTCAACCCATGCACCAAGAGGTAGCTGGTTGGATTTCCCATCAGGGCACCTGCTTGGGTTGCGGGCTGGTTCCCCAGTAGAGGGTGTGCAGGAGGCAGCCCATCGATATTTCTCTCGCTGATGTTTCTATCTCTTACCCTCTTCCTTCCCCTCTCTCTAAAATTAACAACAACAACAACAAAAAATTAAAAATAAGTAAATTCCAAGAACTTGCCAAAAAAGAGAAACGATAACTGTCTTTATTACCCAATTCTAGAGAAAATGATTCTGCAGCGGCAGAACCTCGTAGCTGCCATAGTGGAAGTGACGTGAGTCATGAGGATGGTCTCCCAACCTGGGTGACCTGGATCCGCTCAAGGTTCTGAGAGTCAGGTGCCTGTGGGCATGGCCCGGAGCTCAAGGAGGAGGCCTGGGAAGGTGCCTCCCCATCTCACATGGATGTGCCTGTGGTGGGGGGATGACCAAGATCCATGAGCCACAAAACACCCGAGGAGCTAGAAGACGGCCTCTCCGGGAAGAGGAACCGGCGGAGGAGGCCCAGCCACAGGTCCCCTGGATGCGGAGGGAACCCCGCTCACTGGTATGAAAAGGACCAGGCTCCTTGCAGGGTTTCACCGGGGCAGGCAGCCGGCCACCGGGTCCGGCCGCAGCACGGGCACGAAGTTCATGGGGCACAGCAGCAGCGGGCACATCTTCTCGTGCTCCTTCAGCGCCTCGCTCAGGTGCTTCAGCTCCTCCGTCAGCTTCCCGATCTCCCGCCGCAGCACTGCGTTTTCTTGCTCCAGGCACTCATATTCCTGGGGAAGAGGGAGTGAGCAACTTCATTTCTTTCCCGTCCTCCTGGCAGATCTAACCCGCACTGTGATGCTCATCTCCTTTCCACGAAAACATTCTCGTTAACCTGTCCCCCCTCTGCCACTCATAACTGTTGGTGCATTTGCTTGCTCTGTCTCCTCCCGCCAGGAGGAAAGGGTCAGGAGGGCAGGCCTTTGTCCAAAACACTCCATGAGGTGTAGTGTACAGAAAATAAAATACACCTACCTTATGTGTATAATTCAGTGAGTTTTGACAAATGTAAATAACTATGTGGATCAATTCAGAATGCTTCCACCATTCCGGAAAGTTCCCTAGTGCCCCTGTGAGCCTCCCCTTCCAACTGCTGATCTGTTTTCTAAAGGTCTCTGCTGGGTTTGCTGCTATAGCCCCAGCACCTGGATCAGTGCCTCGAACATAACACACGTTTGTTGAGTACTGAGTAAATGGACGAAGAGACCCCTTGCTTTGGCTTTGCTCCAATACTCATGCGTTAATTTTCCTCTACAGCAGAGTTTACAGGGGCTTAGAACTGGAGGGGATCATAGAGACCCCTTAGCAGCTAAGGTCTCTTAAATACAGTCTCTCTCAAACCCACACGATATAGAAACCTTCCCTGTGTAACTCTAGCTCAGACGCCCAACTTGTGCTGAGCGTTCTCTCTTCCAAAGGACAGGCCTTGCCATCTCTCTGAGCTGCTCTATGAGGAAGCTCCTCGTTGCACTGATCCAAAAACTCTCTCTCCTTCAAACCCACCTATTGGGCTTGGTTCCACCTTATGGAACCACATAGAGTAAATGCAATACTTTTTCAACATCGCAGTTCTTGAAATGTTAGGAGGCAGCCCCATACCACTTCCCTTTAGGTATTCTCTGAGCTCAACGGTCTCAGGTCCTTTGGGCTCCTTGGGTTGTGGGAATCCTAGTCCCTGTGCCCTCTTGGACGCCATCCAACACATGCTCCAATTTGCCAGGGGCTCTGAGAGAATATCATTCCCACCATGCAGTGCAGGATTCCAGGGATGGCCAGGCCATGCAGAGGGCAGATTGTGCAGGTGATCTGCACTGGGCTAGACCCAAACCACAGCCACCCTGCTCCGGGGACTCCCCCCTGAGCATGCAGAGATGTGCAAGCTTTGTCTGTATCTGCTGCTTCTTTGTCTATACTTTAAGGACGATTGATCTTTTGGAGCTTGAGGATGGGCCTTACACCCACCTCTACTGCATTTCACCCTGTTCCCTTGAGCGTCTTCCAGCCTAGCAAATCCTTCAGAATCTTGATTGTGTCGGCCCCTGGCTTAGTGAGACCACAAGCTTTAAGCTGTCCACGAGCTTGGTAAGCAGGTCTTCCTTTCTTTCCTCCAAGTCATGAATAAGTTCTGCCGTAGTTGGCCAATGAGAGAGGCCCTCTTAAGGCTGACAGCCTTAGGTAAGTCTTGCTGAAATGTTGTTTACAGTCATTTTTTCTAGGTTGGTTCACACTATTGGGCTTTGTTGTGTCAGGCATACCATGTTTCCTGAGCAGGGGGCTCAACCTTATTATCGATCACACCTTTTCTTTTACTCGTCATTTTTAAGAAATATCACTAAAAAAGAAAGAAATCTGATCTTGCAGGCTCTTAAGGCACATGCAAATTCTCAACTCTGCCCCTGAGCTGCCTTCCTCTTTTTCTCTGTGGGGCCAGCTCAAGCCCACCACCTCCAGGAAGGCTTCCATGATCATAGCACCTAATGGAAACATCTCTTATTATGTGTGTCTTATTCAGTCTTGTATCATATTCAATCTTAAATAAGGTCTCTCTCCAAAGGTCAGAAATGTATATAGCACATGGGGCCTCTGCTACCCTTTCCTGTACCCCACCTGACAGGCCCCAGTGCTCAGGGCCCCCTCAGCCCTCTGTCTCCTTCTCTCACCCCCTTTCTTCCCTCCCTCCCCTATAGACATCTTCCTCCTTCTAAGAACAAGGGACCCAGAAGGGCTGATCTGCTCTGACCCCTACTGCCACTGCTGTCCTCTGCCTCCTGCCTTTCTTTCCTAGGCAGGCTCTCAGGATGGTCTGGGATACTCGGCAAGACAGCAAGCAGGCCTAACCTCTTCTCCCCACAGGTTGTCCTGGGTCAGTCCGGCATCACTAGTACATTGGCCCTGTGCTGCCTCCAGCCCTCCTCCAACTCCTCATGCTCTCCTCTGGCTTCTGACAAGCTGCAGTCCTAGAGTCAGAATTCAGTCTACAAACACAGCAACCAAGCCCTCTGGGAGCAAGGGGAGGGTCTGGATGGGAGGATGGGGGTGGGAGCCTACACATCCGGGAGGCCTGCCTGCAGCAGAGGGGTGAGAGGCGCACACACACACACACACACACACACACACCTGGAAATGCTCCCCACTTCCAAGTAAACAGAGAATAGAAAAGAATGGTTTCAATGAGCTAACGTTTCAACAGGATTCCAAAGAATAGGGAACTCTCCTCTTGTGGCAAATATTCCAAACTGACTTTCCATATTTGCTGCATTTTGTGGCGAGACGCTGTGAGCTTCTGAGCTTTGTCTCTGGAAGCCACACGGAGTGGTGCTGCTTAAGGTACCACTGCTCTCCCCCAAACCCCAGCGGGGAAGGGCTCAGAGCTGCCCGCACAGGCACCCAGCAGGCCCCTCGCCTGCCTTCTCCGAGGGGACTTTCTCCTCTGAGATTTAAGTTTTACACAAATATGCTGAGGGACTTTTATCGAGCCGTGTGAATAAAAAAGAGAGAAGAAGTAAAAATCTCCTTCAGGTGAGACCAGTTCTACAAAAAATAAAAGGGGAGGAAGCAGAGGGGAGAGAACACGGAGAGGGAACACAGGGGGAAGAGTAAGACCCCCTTCGCACCGAGAAGAAATTCCCTGGACTTCGCAGACATGAAAAATAATCAAGAACATGAGACCCTTTGCTATTTCCAAAGAGATGCTCGGTTTAGCTCAACGACTGGTGTTGGAGGTGAATGAGTAAGTCCTTTGCCTCAGGAGGGTTTGAGGATACTGGGCTGCCTTCCTGGGTATCTGCCAGGACGTGGTCACCAGGAAGAGAGACCTACAAATTAGAGGTGGTGAGGTCACTGCAAATCCCAGTTCTGCTCAGAAATTAAGCTGTCGAGGGCAGGGACTCTCAAGTGGAGCAATGTGTCAGTCCCCAGGGGACACCTCGCGTGTCTGCAGACAGTGTGGGGGAGGGGTGCTACTGCATCTAGAGGGCGGAGGCCAGGGATGCTGCTTCAGGTTCTACAGTGCACAGGACAGCCCTACCCCCCCACAACAAGGAATTATCTGGCCCCAAGGTTGAGCAAGCTTTGTCTGGGCATCAAAGAGAGGTTGACTGGGGTCTGTGGGGCTGTCCAGGAGGCCTCTGAGGCAGAGGGAAGGATCAAGACTGGTAAAAAAGACAAGGTGGGTACCAGGGACCAGAACTGATAACTAAGGCAGGAAAGGACAGGACGGGGAGGAAATGGCCATCAGGACACAGCCACACACGGACCCCATTTCACAAGCAAGAAACAAACTCAGAGAGGCCCGGTGACTTTCCCAAGGTCATGTAGACTGGAGCCTGACCCCCGATTTCAAGGTCAACGGCAATGCTCATGCAATGACAGCGATTCAACCTTCCCTCGGCAGTGCCTGGACTCAAATGTCCCCATGGCCATTACCAGCAGAAAAGGGCCGTACGCACTCAGGATTTTACAAGAAGTCTATTCCCAAACCTAACACAGATCCCCTTCCCGGCAGAAACATGTGTCACCAGCCAGGGCAGTAAAATTTGGTGTCATCATCCGTTTCTAAACCAAGTGGGGGACTAACACGAAGCATTTCTCTTAGAAAACGCAGTATCTGGAACAACCAGGGCAACACATACCACAACCGTATTACTCAAGACACGTGTCCGTTTGTGACATTTGGGGCTCCCAAGGATGGCATCGCGGCCTTCCTTTTCTGACTCAAAATTCTTTCTCAGTCTTACGCCTTTCGGTGCCTGGCTCCAACCAGTCTGACCCACTTCTGAAAGGAGCGTCTTTCAGCCTCTGCCTTGGGGCGCTGGACTGTTCGCTGGGGTTCCTATTTGTGAATGTGGACTCAGGCATGTGCCTACCGTCCAGAGATGAATGGGGCTCGAAATCCCCATGAGAGGTGTCAGCGCCTTGAAGGGGTGCTTTAAAAAGCCACAGAGAGCACTGAGGTCCACAGATACACATTGGGAACTGCTGTCACCACTGCAGTCCAACTTCCAGCAACTGCCACCCTGAGGGGAAAGCTCTCCCCTGGCTTAGCCTGTCCCCACTCTCCCACTGGCCTGCCCTCCAAGGGGGGGACGTGGGGGGGGGGGGCGCGCCTGGAAGGACAGTCCTCTGGCTTTGGCGATGGAGAACGGGGAGGGGAGGGAGGTGGCCGAGAGACTTAGATGAGCTGGGACTGGAGGAGGTGAGCGAGAGAGGTGGGCAGAGGAGAAAGGTGGGAATTTTAAACGTCTTGCTCTAAATATTCCCCTTCTGGGTGTTCAAGAAAGGCAAATAAAGATCTTGAGTGACTCAGATGTTTAGCAGCGCTACCCAGAGCCTGGGATAGAGGCGTATGGGACAGGGACTTCACTCAAATCTCCGTAGGGAGTAGCGGGCAGCCACGGCTGTCAGGTGGCTGTTTCCTGCCTGGGGTGCCTCCCAGTGAGCGGGCCCCTCCACGCACTGTGTCCCCTCTCACTTTCCCATCCTACCTGTGGCCTGGGAGCCCCAGGGGGCCTGAGGGGCTTTCTGCCATGGCTGACAGCAGTATGCTAGGTGCCTCGCCCTCAACTCACCACATTTTTTTTTATCAGATGCCCTACCCCCAATAGGAAGATTTTTTTCAATGTTTAAAATATAGTCGATTTTTACTATATTTACTTTTTTTTTTTCACTACGTTGGCCATATAGAAAGAACATAGATCCCCAAAACTATGATGTGCTCCCTGGAAGGAGGCAAGGAATGAAGGAGGAGGGATTATTCATGTGGCCCAGAGACACCGCTCCTCCTCTTCTGCTGAAGGATTGGATATTTCCATTTTCCTGAGCCCGCCACCGGCTCCCTCACACCCTCTTGTGACCAGTGACATGGGTGTGGTTAGTGGCAACTAAAGGCCTCCAGCTTTGGGGTCTGTATACGGATGGAGCCGCTGTCCTGGCCTCCTGGACGCTGTGTTTCTCAACCAAACTGGCCTCACTGAGGGGATCTGCCAGGCGCACAGTCCTCATGCATTCTTCTAGCTCCACAGAGGAAGGGGAGAAGGGAGTGTCCTTCCATGGAGGGACTGGCTTTCAGATCGACCAGCCCTATTTCTGGAAAGGACACCTGGCAGAATCAGTCCTGTCTGTGGACAGCAGAACAGGCTAGGAACCCCGCAGACGGGCCCTCCACCTGTGGTTCTAAGACAGCCGTGGGCAAACTACGGCCCTCGGGCCGGATCCGGCCCGTTTGAAATGAATAAAACTAAAAAAAAAACCAAAAACCGTACCCTTTTATGTAATGATGTTTACTTTGAATTTATATTAGTTCACACAAACACTCCATCCATGCTTTTGTTCCGGCCCTCCGGTCCAGTTTAAGAACCCATTGTGGCCCTCGAGTCAAAAAGTTTGCCCACCCCTGTAGAGGGAGCAGGTGGGAGTACATGCAGCACCACCCCTACTGGTAAGTTTCCCAGGCACCTGGTTCATTTGGTCATTGAATCAAACAGTGACAGAGATGGGAAGACCTGTCTTAACTCTGTAGTAAATTCGTGCTGCTGCTTTCTGTGATAGAATAACAGCCCCCAAAGATGTTTACATACACTCTTGAGAACCTGTGATTATGTTACTTTAAGTGGCAACAGGAACTTTGCAGATGTGATTAAGTCAAGAACCTTAAAATGGGGAGATTAACCCGGATTATGCAGACGGACCCAATTAATCACAAGAGTCTTTTTTTAGTGAAAGGAGGAGTCAGGAATCAGAAAAGGATATGCGCCTACAGAAGAAGTGTCAGCGCAATGCAGCATAAGAGAGACTCGACTGGCCAGCTGGCTTTGAAAATGGAAAGGGACCACAAGCCAAGGGACACAGAAGCTTCTAGAAGCTGGAAAAGGCAAGGAAACGGATTCTTATCCAGAGTCTCCAGAAGGAACGCTCTTCATTTTAGCCCCGTGAGATCCATTTCAGACACCTGACCTCCAAAACTGTAAGATAATAAATCTGTGTTGTTTTCAGCCACCACATTTGTTACACTTTGTTACAGCAGCCACAGGAAGCTAATACACATTCCCCGGAAATTCCTGTGCTTCCCATGGACAGGAACAAGACCTCACTCCTTCCTTTGTGGCCCAAATGACAATGCCCTGCCCATGCAGTGCTTCATAAATATTTGTGAGGTGAATCTGAATCTACTTGACCTTTCTCTATGAAAGATCTTGTTCAAGTCATTTACTCGCCTCTATACACGTAATCACTCGGGACTTAAAACTGAGTGTCCTCTTGTTTTTTATATTAATGTCCCTGCCTTGGACTAGAAGCTTCTTGAAGGGAAAGACCCGAGCTGTCCACCTGGCACGTGTTCTAACACAGGGCCATGCACTGTGAGCCCCAGGTCCCCTCCAGGGGCTACTCGGTGACATGAAGCCAGAAGCGGGACAGCTTTAGGAGGAAGCGGGGAGGGAGAAAAGAGGCAGAGGGCACTGCCGTTCTTCTGAGGAAAGGTTATGGAACTAATAAAAGCTGGGAAGGACCTTCCCTGACCCCAGGCGGAAGAGCCCAGGGCCCAGCCTTCCCACTGCCACGCTGTGAAGCTGTATCAGTGGGTCTCCTCTCCCTGGAGTACGTACATCCTAACTCGGTTCTCTGTTCATTGTTAAAGGGTTTTCAGAGATTGTCATTCCCCCTCCAAACACCCGGGTCTCCTCTGCCGTCGGTGCCCCCAGACTGGATTGCTGAGACAATCGACGGCGAGAAAGCTTGGCCGGGGAGAGTCCAACTAAAATCGTAGTGGTTCACACCAACGCTGTGCCACGCCGAGAGCTTGGAATGAGCCCCCCTCCTTGGAAAGACCCTCGGGTGCCTTTGAGGCCAGTTCCTGATAGAGAGCAGTGCCCATGTCCTGGCCGTGAGATGATGTGGGGTTATGCGCAGGGGTAGAGGAAAATGGAAGAGTTTAGGATAAATCCCAGGTTCCAGATTGGGGTGATGGGAAAGATGGTTAGCTCCATTAAGTACAAATGGAAGGCAGTGAGAATGGACTGTCTCGGGATCAGCAGGCCCTCTAATATGACCATGCTGCGTGTGAGGAGCCTGCAGCAGGCCCATTGGGAAACTTTGAGATGTGGTTATGGCTAGAACAGAGGTCTTTCCCAGAGTGATTGATGATGGGAAAGCAGATTTATAGATTAAATTTTCCAGGGTGAGAAGAAACAAGGACAGAGTCTGATCAACAGCATTTAAGAAAACAGACAGTAAAAAAGAAGGACCTCTTACCATTTGCAACGGCATGGATGGAACTGGAGAGCATTATGCTAAGTGAAATAAGCCAGTCAATGAAGGAAAAATACCACATGATCTCACTCATTCATGGATAATAGAGACCATTATAAACTTTTGAACAATAATAGATACAGAGGCAGAGCTGCCTCAAACAGATTGTCAAACTGCAGCGGGAAGGCCGGGGAGGGTTGGGGGGCAGGAGGGAGGCGGGTAAGAGATCAACCGAAGGACTTGTATGCATGCATATAAGCCTAACCAATGGACATAAGACACTGGGGGGTAAGGGAGGCCAGGAGACCGTCAAGGACGGGGGGGGGGGGGGGAAGGACACATATGTAATACCCTTTGTAATACTTTAAGCAATAAAAAAATAAATAAATAAATAAATAAATAAATAAGAAAACAGACAGAGCTCTAACCAGTTTGGCTCAGTGGATAGAGCGTCAGCCTGCGGACTGAAAGGTGTCCCAGGTTCGATTCCAGCCAAGGGCATGTACCTTGGTTTCGGGCACATTCCCAGTAGGGAGTATGCAAGAAGCAGCTGATCGATGTTTCTCTCTCATCGATGTTTCTAACTCCCTATTCCTCTCCCTTCCTCTCTGTAAAAAAATCAATAAAATATATTTTTAAAAAAGAAAACAGACAGAGACAGAAAAATCTAACAAAGAAACTGAGAGAAAAAGTGGTTAAGAGGGTCAGGAGAAGTAGGAGATGTGGTTTTTTTTTGTTTGTTTGTTTGTTTTAGAAGCTAAAGACCTTGAAAAAGGTTTTTTAAAAGGGGAGGATGAATGGTGTCAAATAGTCCAGCAAGGTCAAGGGTGATAAGACTAGTGGTCTCAGCGGGAGCAGCTTCTATAGGAAGTGTGTGTGTGTGTGTGTGTGTGAGAGAGAGAGAGAGAGAGAGAGAGAGAGAGAGAGAGAGAGAGAGAGAGAGAGAGAGAGAGAGAATGTTGGTTGGGAAGGGAGGCAGAAACAAAATCAGAGGACTGGGCAATAAATGGGAACTGAGGCCATGGAGCCAGCATGTCTCTCTTTAAGAAGCAAAAAAGTGAGGGAAGGAAAGAAAAGGGCACAAGCTTATAAGGTGTCAGGCTCAAAAGGGAATCTGTGGTCTTTTTTTATTTTATAATGAAAGAAACTTGGGTGTGAGATGCAGCCAGTGGATGAGGGAGAAATGAAGAGGCCAATGAGCAAAGAACCAGAGCACTGGGCTGGAAGTGCAGAGCAGAATTAGACATGCACGTGGCCAAATTGGTGATGACCAGAACGTGACATCTGGGCCACCCCCACATGCAAGCGTCTTCATGGCCCTAATGTGGCTCTGCTCCGACCACAGCCTCACCTCATGGAGTTTGTCAGCCTTCTGGGTCTGCTTCTTCCGACTTCTCTGAGCAGCAACGCGGTTTTTCTCTCTCCTTCGGACCTTCCTGTCATCATCCTCAGGGCTCTGGGGGAAGACGTGTGGTCAGGAGTGACGTGGAGGCCCCTCACCTCCCCATCTGCCCTCTCTCCTCACTCCGCATGGCTCACTGCCTTCGCCACCTCACCTGCAGCCACAGCAGTGCTTGTTGCTACATCAATAGGGCAGCAGTAGCCCCTTGTGAGGGAACACTCCCCAGGTGCTATGGCTGCGCGTAGCTGCTAATCCCCACGACCACCCTGAGAAATGTGTGGTGTGACCGCCATTTAAAGGATGAGGAATTGGAAACTCAGAGAGGTTAAGGAACTTGCTCCAGGTACCACAGCTAGTGAGTGGGTGAATGGGAAGTGGAACTCAGGTCTGTTGGACTCCACCAACGTTCACCAACCTCTACCCCGCAGGGCGAGTGCCGGGAAGAGCTGTGGTGTTGGTGGTGCTCATCTGAGAATGGAAAAAGCAGCAGGCATCCACAGTCTGGAACTTGCCATGTGCCAGGCCTTACACCACCACACACAAATAGGGGCTTTTGATACTCCGGGCAGATCACGGTTACTCTTACAACTCACTGTGCCCACATACCTCTAGCAGCACGCCAAATGGTCTTAAACACCACTGACACCAGGCTCACGTGAACCATGCTCGACTGGCATTTGGTTTCACAGGTCAGAGCAAATCAGAAAGCAAATTGATGATGTGTCTCGGAAGCCCTTAGCTGTATCTGAGATTTAACCAAACCTCATCAAATCCTCCAAGAGGTAGCATGAAACAGGCAGGCAGAACAATGTACCGACCATGTAAAAACACTTCATTCAGTTCCAGAAAACAAGAAGAGAGCAGCATTTGCTTTCAGAACCCTATTAGAGGATGCCAAGGATGGGGAATGCTATCTTTAAAGAGTTCAAAAGTCGCCTGAACCGGTTTGGCTCAGTGGACAGAGCAGTGGTTCTCAACCTTCTGGCCCTTTAAATACAGGTCCTCATGTTGTGACCCAACCATAAAATTATTTTCGTTGCTACTTCATAACTGTAATGTTGCTCCTGTTATGAATCTTAATGTAAATATCTGATATGCAGGGTGGTCTTAGGCGACCCCTGTGAAAGGGTCGTTCGACCGCCAAAGGGGTCGCGACCCACAGGTTGAGAACCTCTGGGATAGAGTGTCGGCCTGCGGACTGAAGGGTCCCAGGTTCGATTCCGGTCAAGGGCATGTACCTTGGTTGCGGGCACATCCCCAATAGGGAGTGTGCAGGAGGCAGCTGATCGATGTTTCTCTCTCATCGATGTTTCTAACTCTGTCCCTCTCTCCTCCTCTCTGTAAAAAATCAATAAAATATATATATATTTTAAAAATTTCAAAAGTCAAGAGGTTAGTGGGATACATACCTAGGAAAGCAATTCAATCATCCATGTAATTGAAAGCAAACACTGATCACATACAGTAATGAATGTGATCAGTGATCATTTTATTTGGCCTTGTCTTCCAAATAGACACACATGCCATCTTCCCCAAGTAATGGGGATAAAGAACTTTTAGCATATGCAAGAATAAAGGAGAAGAATTAGAAAATATAACAAGTAGAAGAGGCCTGGGTTAGGGTTAGGGTTAAGGAAACAGATACAAGGTGTTAAAATGTAGTTCCTTTGAGGCAAAGAAGTCTTGGTACACAAAACCAGAACACCACGGGGGAGGGGGTGGGGTGTAGAGGATAGAACTTTCGCTTTAAAACTGCACAGCTTCTGGGGGTTTTTCCCCCTCCTATTGTCAATATGGTCTTGGGGACCCTATTCTCTGAATTTTTGGGTTTCTCACTTATTGTAAGTGTGATTCATTCGGTTCTTTCAATAATGTTAACAGAGTACCTGCCATGTGCCAGGCATGGTCCCAGGCCCTGGAGACACATGCCCAGAACTGCAGCTTGAGGCCGGCAGGGGATAAAACAAGATTTTATCTTACAGCTCCCAGCACACAGTATGCCGGCAACAACCTCTGCTGAGGTTGCTGCTACTTTGTATCGAGTCAGCGAGGCCCCTATTGTGCTTGTCACCCAATCACACCTCTTTGTTCTCCAGAATCCGAAAGTCATAGGGCGAAATGAAGCTGGCTGCAGCCTGCCCTCCGGAGCCCCATCCTAAGCTGGATTATCAGCTACCCTGCGGTCACACCTGACAACCCAGAAGACACATTTATCAAGAGAGAAAGAGGGGAGCAGAGAGTGGAGAAATCCCTATATCAGTAACCATATCTCAAGGCGTCCTCACAAAAAACCATTAGAAGTTGAAATTATTATACGTACTCATATTACAGGTGGGGAAAACCGCAGACCCAAGAAGTTAATAAAACTGCCGATGGCTGTTCAGCCTGTGTGGCAAAGCCAGGATCAAACTCAGACCTGTGCGACTCTCCAGCATCATCCAATGACACTATTTGCCAACACCCAGGTGAGAAGGGGGAGGGGGGTGGGGGAGGGGGTGGGGGCGCATAACGATGGGAAAAGACTCAGTCCTACAGCAGCTGATGGAAAGCCTCGCACTGCCGTCCCCGCAGGCAGCCTGGTCTCAGGTTCCCGAGGACGCAGCTGTCAATGTCGCCGGGGCAGCGCGGAGGGGGTTCCTCCAGCGCCGGGGGTGGAGCCGCCCGCCCTCTGCAGGCCCCCCGCCCCGCGCCCCGGGACTGACCGGTCCGAGTTCCCCATTCTGGCGGCAGCCTGGCAGGGTAGGTGCTGGGAGCGCCTGGGCACGAGCTGCCCCTTCGGGCTGAACTCCCCCCTCCGCGTCCTGGCCCCACTCGGAGCTCCCGAAAGGGCCACGCGCGGCGGCCGAGTCGCACGGACCCCACGTGCGGGGGAATGTGGACCGTGCGCCTCCCGGGCAGGCGTCGGCGCCCTCGGGTCACCGCGCTGGACGCCGCGGGTCCTCGCGCGCGCCCCTGGACAACCCCGCACCCCACGCCCCCACCCAGTGCTCAGCCCCCCGGAGCCCCCGCACCTCCCCGCGCCCGGCGCCCGCTTCCCCACCGTCCTCCCCAGCCCCCGGCTCACTACCTGCGGCTGCGACTGGTTCCCCGGCGCCGCGACGCTCCTCGGCGGGACGCTGCCGGCGGCCGGGAGCCCCTGCGACATGCCGGGCGCTCGTCGGCCCCGCCGCCCAGCCGCGCAGCCTTGCGGGAGGAGCGGCCGCGCGGCCCGCCGCGCCCTGCACGCGGGGCGCTGCCTACCCGCGCTCTCCCGCCCCCCGCATCCCCGCCCGCACCTGCCGGCCCCGCCCAGCCCCGCCCCGCCCCTCAGGCTTCCCGCTCGCCCCGCTCTAGCAGCTTCTGCGCGCCGCCCGGGCTTCCCCACCCCCGTCCCGGCCGCGGTCCTTCCCGTCCCCGAGTCTGCCCGCCCCCTCCGGCTCCCATCCCGCCTCGTTTCCTCCTCTGGGGCCGCACCTCGGGGTCCCAAATCCCACCCCCGCCGCCCCTCCCCCGCGCTTCATGGAAGTCACGTGGCGGCCCGAAACCCCGAGGGAAGGCGAAGCCCACCCACAGGAGACGGCGCGGGGCGGGCGAGGCGCAGCCTGTGTGGGGTCCCTCGCTGCTCTCAGGGAATCGGGGTGAGAAACACACGTGGGTGGTTTGGGGTTGGTGGGTGGTTTTCTCCCGGTCCCATCGCGGCATCTTCCTGCGCATCGGCCCCGCCTCCCCCGGCGCCAGGGTCCCGGTCTTGGGGGACTTTCTCCGTGGCGATCGGTCACCCGGGCGCGCGCCGCTCTCACTCCTTCCGCCGCCCTGGGCTCCCCGCGCCCGGGGGGCTCCGGCTCTCCCGAGCCCACCGCGCGCCCCGAGAGCCAGGGGCGCCCCAGGGCCTTTCTGCGGAGCCCTCACTCCTCTGGTCCGCCGGGCTGCGGAGAGGCCCGGAGGATGACGTCCCCCTCGGTGCGGGGTGAGGAGGAGGCTGCCCTGAGAGCGAAGCGGTCCCGGTGGACGTCACCGTGGACAGGTTTGGGGACCTGGACCTCAGGCCGTTTTTCTTTTTCAGGATGAAAGTGGCAGCCGCTCTGCCTGGGGGTTAAGATGGGTGACTTCACGCCAAGCTGGGGACGGGGTAGAGACGCCGCAGGTCCCCCTCCACCTGCCTGCCCGTGGAGAGTTGCAAAGTCAGGCCGTGTTGTACAAGGTCCCAGAAAGAAAAGAAAGAAAAAAAAAGCGAGCGGTTAGGGTTTGTGGTCTGCAGACTGTGAGCCCCGGGCGAGAACGATAACCCGGAACCTGTGTGGGCGGGTGGCGACCGGGACCAGGGGTCAGACGTGGCGTCCCAGGGCGGTCGCTAAAGTGTTCAGGCTCCTGGGCTGCAGCGGGCGTGGAGGCGGGCACTTCCGACTCCCAATCCAGTGCACGTGGCTCTCCGCCCGGATTCCAGCTCCTGGCAGATGCTGGGGGGTGCAGCTTGCGCGACCTTGGCGACCTGGCTGCGGCTCGGCGGGAGGGCAAAGGGAGAATCCTGTCTGTGTGCGCAGGGGCTCTGACCAAGGCGCGGAGGGTGGAGGTGCAGGGCTGGGGACGGCGGGAGGTGGACGCAGGCCTTCACAGTGACACTGCGGACCCCACGCCGTCTATTCTGCACAGCGGAGCCATCTCTACACCAGGGTATCCGCTAGAGACTTACCTTCTTCATCTCCCTTGGATCCTTGTCTTCTCTGGGCATCACTCGTGGTCGCCCGGAGCCTTTGCTCTGCGTCCCACACGGGCACACACAGTGTGCGCAGGACTCATGGCAGTAGGTCAACTGACAGCCCTCATTCTTGCAAACGGAAAAGGACTCTAACAAGCCGTCAATGTTCAGAAGTGTTTTCCTTCCCCAGTGTTTAGGTTTATGAGGGAAAAGGGTAAAAACTGGATATTAGGTGCAGTCCCACGCTTCATTCCGGTAGTCGCCACTCTTCTGTTCTCACTGAGCCTCTTCACGTTCCTAGTCCGTTGGGGGCTATAGCTTCCACGGAGCCTGGGACCGTGCCCAGCACACAAGGACTCCTCATGTGACATAGGCCCACTGTCCTAATCATTCAAAGGTCCCTTCAACTCTCTTTCAAGGAGGAGGCTTGTTAGCATTTAAGGAACAGATCAGTTTGACCTACACCTCATACATCAGAATGAATGGATGAAATAATTAGATGTAGAAAATAAAATCAGGAAGGTAAAAAAGAATCCAATCCTACATCAAAGCCCTGGGAAAGTCCCATGGAGAGAATTTTCTGAGACAAGCTGTGACAGGAGAAATCACATTGGAAAGATTTGAGCCACAAAAAGAATGTTAAATTGCTCTAGATGGCAGTTGTGACCAAAGATGTAAAAACAAACAGATGGGGGAAATGTTCCTGGTAAATCTGATAAAGGGTTAAAAACTCTAGTATATGCACAGTCCATGAAAAGGAACAAAAAAAGTACTGAGATAACCTCCCAAAAGTAAACTGCACAAGTGGCATGAACTGGCATTTCCCAACAGAAGAAATAAGGAAAGTAGATATAAAAATGTATTCAAAGGAGAAACCTTTAAAAATATTAAATTAACAAAAATCAAGGTTGTATCAAATGCCAGTGACAGTGGTGAAATTAGAACTGTCATATTTCACTGGCATCATTATAAATTGGTACAAACCAACTGGAAAACAATTTTGTTGTATTTTTAAGAACCAGGCAAAAGTCATCGCTTCTTACTTTGTTTTCCCTAGAAAACTTCCAGAAAACCAAGCAAGGAAGAACATCGGAAATACTAAAGAGAAAAATACTATATGCACTAAAAATTCATAACATTTGAAGAATGAACATTTGTAAGCAGCAAAAATGTCCAATTAAAGGTGAATGGTTCAATAACATGTAATAGTTATGGAATGGAATGAAATATTATGCATCTTTAAAATTACAAGCATCAGACAAATTTGCCACATGGAAGATTTATTTGATATGAGGTACAGTGAGAATAAAACCAGGATACAGTAAGTACAAATAGAACATGTATGTAAAAATGAATGTACAACTCTACTGTACACTTAAAAATGATTAAGATGGTAAATTTTATGTTGTGTGTTTTATACCACAATGAGAAACCATATGTATATGAGAATAAAATTAGAAGATAATATATAAAAAATCCTAGCTTTTCTGTGGTGGTGGAGAAATTATAAATCATTACTTTTACTTGTCCTTTTTAACCTTTTGAAAAATATTTTATTGTGCTAACATCTAAAAATATTTTGTATTTACAAGCAATAATGTCTTCCTGGCACTAAGTTCATTGTCATACCAGAATGCCAACACCTCACTGACCAAGTGGGATGCTCTAATTACAGCCTCTTTTTTCACTTTCCTGTAACATTTTCTGATTCATTTTATTCTAAGTCAGAAGGGGGAAGAAAAATGAAAAGAGATAAACAAGAACAAACATTTCAAATGTGTGTTTTTTTTTAATTTGTATTTTTTCCTTAGAACTTGGAAGAGAAATTATATTACATGATTTGGCACTTTCCTATTACTACCACGATAACCCTGGATTACATCTTTGGGGACAGGAGGGGGTGCAGGAGGTCAGTGATCAAATCCTCTGGTGATTCACTTAACCAGAAGATGGTTCTTCGTAAACACCACTTGCTCAAATGCTAGAAAACCCTGTCACTCTGTCACCTTTGCTCTCCCCTTTTTAGGGAAACTGGCCTTCCCGTAAGTGCATTTTCACTGATCTTTCTCAGAAGGAGATCCTGTGGGCTTCCGGTGGGGCTAGAAAAAGGAAAGTTTAAGGCAAAGGCCCCAGCGTTGACCGGAAATCAGTCATGTGCCAGGCACTGTCGTAGGCACTGGGGCACAGCAGTGAACAGAACAAAGACCCGCTTCTCCTGGAGCTCACGTACTGGAGGAGGGAGACAGACAATCACAACGCATAGTATTTATTTATTCTTATATATTTTTATTGATTTCAGAGAGGAAGGGAGGCGGGGAGAGAGATAGAAACATCAATGATGAGACAGAATCATTGATCGGCTGCCTCCAGCACACCCCACACTGGGGATCAAGCCTGAAACCCAGTCATATGTCCTGATTGGGAATCCAACCATGACCTGCTGGTTCATAAGTTGACGCTTAACCACTGAACCACGCAGGCCGGGCACAACGCATAGTATTTACACAGTGATGTGCTCTATGGAGAAATATGAAGCAGGGGAGGGAAACAGGGAATAGTGAGGGATGGTCAAGCCAGGTTTCCTGAAGGAGGCAAGAGGGAGTCCTGAGAATATCTGGGAGGAGTAGTCCAGAATGCAAAACAGTAAACACAAGACCCCCTTGGGAGCGTGCCTGGCCACTCCAGAAAGCGTAGGAGGCTGGAGTGGAGTGAGGAAGGGCTGGATACCAAGAGATGATGTCAGGAAGGCAAAGAGCCAGGTTATGCAGGGCCATTGGGACTGTTGACTTTTACTCGAAATGACATTGGAAAACATTGCAGGCTTTTAAGCAGAAGTGTGACATGATCTGACTTAAGTGTTTATGGGATCTCTTTGGGCCCTGTGTTAAGAATAGAAAAGGGCAACGCTGAGAGCCCTGGAAGCTGGGTCAGATTTTCCAGGAAGTCAATGAGCAAAAGCTTTAAGGCCCCTCACGTATAGCCCCCTAACAATGCGGTCACGTCATGAAAGACTAGAATAAAATTTGCAAAAATGGGATATTTTAGCCACAAATGGTTAAGACCACGGTCTCTTTTTATCCCAACTTCTCCTTAGTCCCTTCATGTCTGGTAGTGCTGAAGTAGCTATGGGCATTTGGGGGACCTTGGGAAGGAAGATTAATCAGAGATATCTATAATAATAAAAGTGTAATATGTTAATTAGACCGACGTCCATAGCAATTATTGTACCCTTATATGTCTGTACTTGTCTGGTTGTGGCCTTAGGTTTAATTCCTAGTAGTGGAATTGCTATTCAAAAGGAATATACATATTTTCAAGGTATTTGACACATATTGCAAAATGGCCTTTCAATGAATAGTCCTGCTAGCAGAGTATGGAAATCCTACTAGCTAATTAGGGAACACAATTAGGATTACAATTTTAGGACTACAATTCGGGGTCAGAAGGATTGAACTTGTTTCTTGGGTCATTTGTTGGATTCCTGATAAAGATGGGGGGAGGGGAGAAAGAAAAGAGGAACAGATAAATATGAGGACCTGCCTAAAACAACATGTCAAGGGTTGTTTTTAGCAACTTCCCGTCTAGAAACATCTACTCCCTGAAGCTGTCTCCCTGGTGCCCAGGATTCCCCAAGGAATGGGCAACCCAAGAGCTCTGGGCTCTGCAGCTACTTCAAAACACAACACATTCCTCCATCCAAACTTGCCACTCGTCAGCCTTTCTCTCCCTCGGCTCTTACAGGAAAGATAAAGACTGTGAGTTAAACTGTTAACTCTCTATTAAAGGTATTTGCATTTTAAAAGGAAAAAGTATTAATGATGCATTTACACAAAAGACAAATTACACAAACTTATTCCAGATAAATTGAGTGATCATCACTCCCAATTCTAGTCATTAGTTTGGTGTGTGTCTATCCAGTTCTGATCTATATTAGTGGCCTAGCCTTCATCTACACATCTGTCTCCCCCTGCTAGATTAGAAACCCCATGAGGGCAAAATCAATGTCTTATTCATCACTTTGTCTCCATTCCCCAATCCAGTGTCTCATTGTAGGAATAACCAGCGCTAGAAATGAGGGCAGTGAAGTGCAGAGCCCTTAAGGAACTTGCTCAGGTTACCCAGAAAAATGGCAAAGTTAGCATTCAAACTCAGGCAGAGCATGCACTTACTAAAGGTTTAAAAGATAAATATATAATGAACATTCACGCTGGGACCAGTGACATTTGGATAGAAGAGTTGCACCCTAAGAAGGTCTAGTACATGCCATCAAAGCAGAAGTGAGTGCACTTTTTGACTTATAGAAGAATCCAGGTAGCATACTAAACACACACACACACACACACACACACACACACACACACACACACACACAAAAATTGGTAATTCATTTTTATTTTTTCCCCTTCAATTTTGTTTTCTCTGGAAAGACATCTAGTACAGTAACAGTGTTTTAACTAGTTGTGCAATGCTAGTATCTAGTGCAGCTCTAAATTGTGGTATTCCATGGGAATTTTAATAGCCTAGTATCCGAAGCAATGGCTCATTATTCTCTTGAAAACAAGAAATAAGACATTTGTCATTTGTGATTCACTTTAAAAAAACATTTCACTCATTTCCTATTGGACTTACCGCCACTTACAACTACTTTGTAATTTCCTTGGAGGATTCTCCAACTTCTTGTTGTGCCTGGCACAGGGCTGGGCTCACAACACTGGTCACACATCTGCTGAGTGAGTTAACTGCGAATGACTTACACTGGTGTGGCTATGGAGCTCCTTAGAACAGTGGTTCTCAACCTTCTGGCCCTTTAAATACAGTTCCTCACGTTGTGACCCAACCATAAAATTATTCTCGTTGCTACTTCATAACTGTAATGTTGCTACTGTTATGATTCATAATGTAAATATCTGATATGCAGGATGGTCTTAGGCGACCCCTGTGAAAGGGTCGTTTGACCGCCAAAGGGGTCGCGACCCACAGGTTGAGAACCACTGCCTTAGAAGGAGCATAGCAGCTTTGGTATCCCCCCAGGAACTCCTTTCGTATTCCTTCAAGAAATCTCTTCAACAGCCTGTGCTCTTGGCTTGTTTGGGGCAGAAAGAGTCTTAGATTTGAGTAAGAAGGTGACCTAAAATGTGCTCATCAGACCTGAGGTACACAAAATTAGATTAACCTTTATTCTCAGTTCCTTATACTCTGTCGTCATTGGTTCATAAATGGACTTCCTTTAACTACTTATTACTTATTCGCTCATTAGTAATGTAACAAACATCTCTAAACCCAACCCCTAACCCAAGAACCAGAACATGGACAAACCCTTTCATTTACTTGCATGCTCCTTCCTATTCCAGCCACCTCCTCCCCATCTTAAATGTTGTGTTTATCATTTTGTTGCCTTTTTTCCATTTTTTTTTTCCAATTACAGTTGACATTCAACATTATCTTAGTTTCAGGTGCTGTTGTTTTTTTTTATTGCACTTTTTTGTGTGTGTTTTTTGTTTGTTTGTTTGTTTTGTTTGTTTGTTGTTTTTTTCCTTTGGTTGATCTCTTACCCCCCTACCTCCTGCCCCCCAACCCTCCCCAGCCTTCCCACTGCAGTTTGACAATCTGTTTGAGGCAGCTCTGCCTCTGTATCTATTATTGTTCAAAAGTTTATAATGGTCTCTATTATCCATGAATGAGTGAGATCATGTGGTATTTTTCCTTGATTGACTGGCTTATTTCACTTAGCATAATGCTCTCCAGTTCCATCCATGACGTTGCAAATGGTAAGAGTTCCTTCCTTTTTAGAGCAGCATAGTATTCCATCGTGTAGATGTACCACAGTTTTCTAATCCATTCATCTACTGATGGGCACTTAGGCTGTTTCCAGATCTTTTTTATTGTAGATATTTATAGATTCACATTGCAATGAGAGCCTCTCTGCCCTTTACCCAGTTTTCCCCAGAGGTCAATATCTTGCAAAACTTATAATTCAGTATCACAACTAGATACTGACATTGATACAGTCGAAATACAGAACATTCCCATCACCACAAGGATCACTCTGTTGCCAGTACCTTTTGTAGTCACAACCATGTTCTCCTGTGCTTGGCCCGCCCACTCCTTAATCCCTGACACTACTGTTCTGTTCTCCATTTCTATTCTTCTGTCATTTCAAGAATGTCATATCAATGTAGTCAGTCATGCAGTACATAATCTTCTGAGATTGGCTTTTTTTCTTTCAATCAGCATAATTCTCTGGAAGTTCATCCAGGTTGTTGCTGTATCGATAGCTCATTTTTGTTGTTGCTGCCCAGTAGTATTCCATGGTGTGGAGGTACCACCGTTGGTTTAACCGTTTACCCACTGAAGGGCATCCGGGTTGTTTCCAGTTCTTGGCTATTATGAATAAAACTGCTATAAACATTCGTGTGAACTCAAGTCTTCATTTCTCTGGGGAAATTCCCAAAAGTGCAGTTGCTGGGTCATATAGCAGTTGAATGTTTAGTTTTTTTAAAAAAATTACCAAAGTGTTTTCCAGAGTGGCTGAGCCATTTTAAATTCTCAGTGTGTGAGTGATACCGTGTCGTGGCATGCTCTTCAGCATTTGGTTTTGTCCCTATATTTCATTGGAGCCATTCTGATAGGTGTGTAATGATATCTCATTGTGGTTTTAATTTGGGTTCCCCTAATGGCTAATGATGTCGAACATCTTTTCATGTGTTTGTCACCTGCATATGCTCTTCAGTGAAATGTCTTTATGTCTTGTTGATTTTATAATTTTTTGCTATCCTGTTGCTGAGTGTTGTATAGCTACACATGCAAAAAGACTGTCAAACTACAGCGGGAAGGCCGGGGAGGGTTGAGGGAAGGGGGTGGGTAAGAGATCAACCGAAGGACTTGTATGCATGCATATAAGCATAACCAATGGTCACAAGACACTGGGGGGTATGGGAGGCTAGAGGAAGGTCAAGGGGAGAAAAAAAAAAGGAGACATATATAATACTCTTTGTAATACTTTAAGCAATAAAACAATTTTTAAAAAAAGAAATCTTGCTGGGATTTTGACAGGCGTTGCATTAAACCTATATATGACTTTGGGGAGAACTGACATCTTTGCTAGGTTGAGTCTTCCAATCCATGAGCACAGTGTGTCTCTCCATTAGTTTAGATTTTTATTTCTCTCATGCACATTTTGTAGCTTTTAGCATACAAGTCTGTACATGTTTTGCTAGACTAACACCAATATCTCTTTTCGTTTTTAGTGATTATAAAAAGTATATTTTTATATATTTTTTTATTGTTTAAAGTCTTACATATGTCTCCTTCCCCTCCCCCCCTCCAATGACCCCGCCCCGCCACTCCCACCCCAGAGGGCAAGCCAGTATGTGTCCATTGGTTATGCTCATATGCATGCATATAAGTCCTTTGGTTGATCTCTACCCCCGCTCCCTTCCCCTACTCCTCATCTCTGGATCTATTTTTGTTCATCCGTTTATGTTGATCATTATATCCCACATATGAGTGAGATCATGTGATATTTATCTTTCTCCAATTGGCTTATTTTGCTTAGCATAATGTCGGTGTCCATGTGTTCATTTGATTTTTGTAGGCTTATTATTTGCTGAACTCACATATTAGTTTTAGGAATTTTTGGTAGATTCTTTGGGATTTCCTATATGGACAATCATGTCATCTGCAAATAAGAACAGTTTCATGTGGTCCTTTCTGATCTGTATAGTTTTTATTTTCTGTCACTGAAGAATTTCCAGCACTATATTGAATAAGAGCTGTGAGAACAAACCTTCTTGCCTTGTGTTTTGAGGGGAAACATTCAGTCTTTCATAATTAAATATAATGTTAGCTGTAGTGTGTGTGTGTGGGGGGGGTGTGTGGGTGTGTGTGTGTAGATGCTTTTTATCAAATTGAGGAAGTTCCCCCTTTATTCCTATTTTTCTGGGAGTTTTTAACCATGAATCATTATTGAATTTTGTCAAATACAATTTCTACATCAATTGATATGATAGTGTGATTTTTCTTTTTTTAGTCTAGTAATGTGGTGGCTTATCTTGATTGATTTTCAATTATTAAACCTATCTTTTATCCTTGGAATAAAATCTATTTGGTCATGATGTACAATTCTTTCTATATATTGTTGAGTTCTATTTGCTAATACTTTGTTAGGGTTTCTTTTCTATAAAGGATATTGCTCTGTATTTTTCTTTATTTTATACTGAATTGTCTGGTTGTGGTATCAGTGTAATACTAGCTTCATAAAATGAAATGGGAAATGTCTGCTGTTCTGTTTTCTGGAAGAGATCACATAGAACTGGAGTAATTTTGCTTTAAACATTTAGAATTATTCAGTGAAATCATCTGGACCTGGATATTTCTTTTTCGGGAATTTTGAAATTACAAAGTAAGCCCTAGCTAGTTTGGCTCAGTGGATAGAGCGTCGGCCTGTGGACTGAAGGGTCCCGGGTTCGAGTCTGATCAAGGGCACATGCCTGGGTTGTGGGCTCGATCCCCAGTAGGGGGCACGTAGGAGGCAGCTGATTGGTGACTCTCATCATTGATGTTTCAAGCTCTCCCTCTCCTTTCCTCTCTGAAATCAATAAACATATTTTTAAGAAAAGCAACAAAAAATTACGAAGAAAATTCCTTTAACAGTTATAAGGCTATTAAAATTATCTGTTTCATATTGGATGAGTTGTGGTAGTTCATGCTTTTCAAAAAATTGGTCCACTTTGTCTAGTTGTCAGATCTGTGCTTGTACAGTTGCTCGTGGCATTCCTTTGTCATGCTTTTGATGTCTGAAGTTTCTCTAGTTATATTCCTGATGTAGGTCATCTGTGTCTTCTCTCTTTTTTTCTTGGTCAGTCTTGCTGGAAATTTGTCAATTTTGTTGATCTCAAAGACTCAGCTCTTTGTTTCAGTGGTTTTCTGTATGTTTTTTTCATTTTATTAATATTTATTGCCCTACCTGGTTTGGCTCAGTGGATAGAGCACCAGCCTACAGACTGAAGGGTCCTGGGTTCGATTTCGGTCAAGGGCACATGCCCAGGTTATGGGCTCAATCCCCAGTAGGGAGCATGCAGGAGGCAGCCGATCCATGATACTCTCTCATCATTGGTGTTTCTATCTCTCTCTTCCTCTCCCTTCCTCTCTGAAATCAATAAAAATATATTTTTAAAAAATATTTATTATTCCCCTTTTCTCCTTGCTTTGGCTCTTTTCTAACTTCATGAGATCTTTTCACTTCCATTCAATTCAAGGCATTTTTTTCACCTCCCTTGAAATTTCCTATTTGACTCATGAATTATTTAGAAGAATGTTTAGTCCAAGTGTTTGAAGATTTTCCTATTATTGATTTCTAGTTTGATTTCAATGTTGTCAGAGAATATACTCTGCATAATTCTAATTCTTTTTAATTTGTTGAAGTTTCTTTTATGGCCCAGGATATATCTATATTGCTAAATGTTTCATGGGCACTTGAAATGAATGCGTATTCTGCGGTTGTTGGGTGGAGTGTTCTGTAAATATCTATCTGGCCATATTGGTTGATGGTGTTGTTGAGTTTTACAGCCTTGCTGATTTTTGTCTACTAGTTTCATCAACTGTTGTCAGATATCTTAATTTTTGCCTGTTGGGTAAGTGGGAATTTTACTTATTGTGGTCTTGAGTTGCATTTCCCTGAGTTCTAGTAAGATTGAGAATCAAATTAAATATTCTCCTTCCTCCTTAATTACACTTTTAAAAGCATGTCATTGAGACTTTACCAATTATTCAAACCTATTGCTTTTTTCTCTTTGTTTTTTGTTTTGTTTTGTTTTGTTTTTCACATATGTAGTGACCCCTGCTGATGCATCTGAATAGAGAGGCCAAAACTATGTCTGCATAATTCTCCTTGTGCATCTCCACCCGGCACATTGCCACAGCAATTAGATACATACCTAGGTCAAAAACCTCCCATGACTCCTCGTTAATACAGTCCTAAGCCTTAGCCTGCCATTTAAAGCCCGTATGATGCACTTCTGACTTAACTAATCCAGCTATGTCATCCCCTAGCTAAGTTGGTCCCTGCCTCCACACTTTTGCACATACCATTCCCTCTGTGCAGAATGTTCTTTGTCAACCAAAATTCTACTAATGCGTTAAATGTGGCTCACATGCTCCCTCTATGGAGACTTTCTTGATCATTCCAACTGGAAGTGCCTCTTTCCATTGTCCTCTAACATCTGTTATATGATCTGCATGGCTTGGGTACTTAAGACACACATCTGGGAAACTACTGGCTGGCCTGAGGTCAGTAATTCAGACCAGGACTGCTTCCTGGCTTGTAGGCAAAGTGCCTCTCCTTCACTCATAGAGTGAACATTATTACAATTCCATCTCAAATAACCAACTTCACCAAAGGTGGCATATTAGGCAAACCCCAATTTGTTGAGCAGAAATATCACCTATGCAATAAATTTAGAAGAATGAATTACTTAGAATGTTGGTAGACTCATGCTTAGAGTGACTTCTATATACATATCAACTGATTGTGGGAAATGAACTCTTCTCTTAATAGTAAAACTACCAAAAAAATTTGACTTGTGTTATGGTGAGTGGAAGTGGGCAATACTCCTCTGAGTTTTGAATTTTGCTTCTTCAAGCTAGGTGATAGTTTCAATAGGCTGTATAATTAAAAGGGCTTTACAAAAAACAAGTCTAGATAATGCCCTATGTTATTTTTAAAATAAGAGATTCCAGGCAAATTTCACACAACCTATCTATATAAGTAGCTATGAATTTTTATGTCTCATATGAATACAATTTCATATACCAGGCAATTCTAGTCTTCATAAAAAAAAAAAAAAAAAACTGAAGGGGGACCTAGCCAGTTTGGCTCAGTGGATAGAGCATCAGCCTGAGGACCAAAGAGTCCCAGGTTCAATTCCAGTCAAGGGCATATACCTTGGTTGCAGGCTCCTCCCCAGCCCCGGGGCCCTGGTCAGGGCTCCTGCAGGAGGCAACCAATTGATGTGTTTCTCCCACATCGATGTTTCTCTCTGTCTTTCCCTCTCTCTTCCATTCTCTCTAAAAATCAATGGAAAAATATTCTCAGGTGAGGATTAACAAAAACAAACAAAAAAATAAATAAATAAAGGTGATTAAATGTTTTTTTTAAAAAAAAAACTGAAGGGGTATCAATGATGATGGAAGGAGACTTGACTTGGGGTGGTGGACACGCAATAGAGTGTACAGATGATGTATGGTGGAATTGTGCACCTGAAACCTGTATAATTTTGTTAATCAGAGTCACCCCAATAAATTCAATAAAAAGGAAAAAATCAGTCACCCCAATAAATTCAATAAAAAGGAAAAATCAAACTACAGAAGACTAAAAAAAATTTAAAAAATAAAGATTCTCATCTAATTATAAAATGAAACATTCATTATAGAAAAATTCAAAATAACAATTATTGATAATTAATAATAAACTATTATATTTAATTAATAGTTACAATAAATAAATTAGTATTACCATTTTTATTTCCTTCACCCAGCAACACCTGCTGATACTATGGAAGAACCCCTGAGAGACTGTTCTAGATCTCTTTGGGTTCATGTTTAGGCAAGACTATTGGTGCTAGATTTTTTTTTAATGAGGAGTCTGTACCACCCCCCCTCCCCACCCCCCCACCCCCCCGGGTGACCCGGGACTTAAAAATGCTGATGGTCAGCAGTTCTTCAGTTTATTTTCAGTTCCACATGCCTTCTTCAAACCCATTTCCCAGCAGAGGCAGAGAGGTATTGGCCCAAACGCTTCCACAGAACTCCACCAGTGCACCCAAAACCTGCTCTTCTCTGGTGTGAATCAACCAGGTGTTCTCTCCTCGGCATTTGAGTCTCATTTTCCAATTATTTTATCACTTGGAGGTATTCCCACCAGCCCACTTGATCCTTTGGGATTCTCATTCCTGAGAGCGGGAGGCGGGTCGGACGGCTTTGGGGGCTTCCTTCCACGTGTGACTTTGTGTGCCGCTTCGTTGGGCCTGGATACGATTCTGCATAATAAGCTTTCCTGGCTGTGTGACTCAGGAGTGTGGTTCCTAATGAAAGCCACGAACGGTAAAGGGAGTTCCAGGAATTTGCTGGTTACTCATTGGCGGTGGGTCAAGCAGGGAAAATACAGGCCCCTGCCCACTTCCTAGTCACCTCTCCCACGTGCATTGCAAAGGGGATGGTTACAAAGAACGGTCTGAGCGACCCCACATTGCCCCCTTGTAATGTGCTCCTTGGCAGGGGAATGCTCTGGGGATGATGTTTCGGGGAGCTCTGGCTTCATAGGGGCTGCTTCCCTCAGCGAAGAATGGGGCTCTAGGTAGTTGGGGGCTCGCCCAGGTTGCCTCCTCCTGGTTTCCTTGTGTCTTTTCAAGGCAGCCACTTTTAAACGTGGTGTTGGAGCTGTGCATCGCTGCAGCCTGGTACCCGGGAACCTGAGAGATGCAGCCACGTTGGTCCTGTGCTCCCAAATGAACCCTCTAGAAGTAGCTAGGAAGCAGAGTGGGCGGGAGCCTGAGCGCACTGTCATGCCACTGCTCAGGCTCCGTAAATGGCCAGCTTCGGCAGAAGCAAACGTTCAGGCCCTGGCAAGCTTTTGCAGAAAGTGCCTGGGCTATTCTGTCAAACACCTTCCCAAATTGGCCCTCCATTCTTTGCAAACATTCACCACCCCTTTCATTCATCTTACTCTTGTGTCATGGATTTTTTTCTTTTCTTAAGGTCATTTCTCTTCTCCCATCATTCAAAGGGTGCCTGAAACCACCTCTTCCTGGAAATCTCCCCCGACTAGAACAATGAAACCCTCTGCCCTCCTTCCACACTAACCACTCTCCAAGAACTTCCCCTTTGTTTCCGCAGAATGTAAATGCTGCAATTTATTTATTGTTGAATGTGTTTTAAACAGATTCTCAGGAAGGACCTAACAATAGAAGTCCCATGGTGTCTCACGGATGTGCAAATGACCGCAACACAGAGCAGCCAACTAGTGCTGCTGCTATACATGTGGCTCTGCAGGTGGTTGCCCAGAACCTGAATTTCCACATTTCCAGTGGTGCTGCTTATATGTGCAGCATTAGCCAGATGCTTCAGTAGTAGTTAGCAACAGGTATTTACTGAGAACCTACTACAAGCTAAGCATTGTTAGATATGGGGGATGTAGTGCCCACTGAAAGTTTATATATATATATATATATATATAATTTCAGAGAGAAAGAGATAAATACAAACATCAGTGAGAGAGAATCATCGATTGGCTGCCTCCTCCACGTCCCACACTGGGGATCGAGCCCATAACCTGACATGTGCCCTGACTAGGAATTGAACCGTGACCTCCTGGTTCATGGGAGGTCAACCACCAAGCAACTCCAGCCAGGCCCATTGAAAGTTTTTAAGACTATTTTGGTGGCCCATCAATTTGATGGCCCTAAATCCTAAAGGAACCATGCTCTCTGTCAGCATTCACACCCTTGTATAGCCCCCAGCTCCACCATTTTTAAAATTGAATTTATTGGGGTGACATTGGTTCACAAAACCATACAGGTTTCAAGTATACAACTTAACAAAACATCACCTGCAGTGTGCCGTGATTCATAGGTCGATGCTCAACCGCTGAGCCACACGGCCAGGCGTACCACATCTTTTTTGTCCACTTATCTACTGTTTCACGATTGTGGCTATTATAAATAACACTGCTAACATAGGGTGCAAATATTCTTTTGAATTAGTGTTTCAGATTTTTGGGGGATACATTCCCAGAAGTGGGTTCACTCTGTCAAAAGGGATTTTTTAATTTTTTTAGTTTTCCACAGTGGCTGCACCAGTATGTATTCCCAACAGTATGTGAGGGTTCCCTTTTCTCCACATCCTCACCAACACTTATTTGTTCATTTATTGATGGTAGTCATTCAGATAGGAGTGGGATGATATCTCATTGTGGTTTTAATCTGCATCTCTCAGATGATTAGTGACACTGAGCATTTTTTTCATGTCTATTGGCCATCCATATGTCCTCTTTGGAGATGTGCCTACTAACATCCTTTGCCCAGTTTTTAATTGGGTTGTCTTCTTAGTGTTGAGTTGTATAAGTTCTTTATATATTTTGGAAATTTAACTCCTTATCAGATGCATCATTAGCAAATATGTTCTCCCCTTCAGAGGGTTCCCTTTTCATTTTTTTAATGAGCTGGCCTGTGACTTGCTTTAATTAATAGAAGATAGAAGTGATGTGCTAGTTCCAAGCATAAGCCCAAAAAGATCTGCAAGTTTTCTGCTTTTGTGGTTTGGGCAGCCCTGAGCTACTATTTATGGAATGATCTGTTACACAAAAATTGATACCTAAACAAACAAACTATAATTCCTGAAAGCAGAAGAGTATATGATCTTCCAGTGGCTTCACAATACTTTGATAAACCAAATACTTAAAAATTTAATAATCAAGCAGAGTCACGGTACCAACAGACCTTTTGAAAAACCAGTTCATATCAAGTTTTTGGTTTAAAACAATAAGCAAGTGGTTATTTGCTCACAGTTCTGTGATCTGAGCTGGGCTCAGCTGGTGGTTAATCTGCTGGTCTTGCTGCTGGTTGGCAGGAGGCTGGGTTCAGCTGGGACTTGAGATGGCTAAGCTTCTCTCTCTTCCCTGTCGTCTCAGGGCCTCTCCCTTTTGAAGTGGCCTCTCTCCATGATTTCTCCAGGTTGAGCAGCTGGACTTCTTACTTGGTAGCTGTGGTATAATGGTGAGGACATCCAGCACACCAGGTCCCTTGAAACATATGCTGTGCAGATGTTTCTTTCCTGCAGCGACTGTGTCAAGAAGCAAGGATGGACTGGCTTATGGCACCTTTACTGTGTAGCATAGGGAGAAACTGGAGGCGGGGTTGGAATCACACGCCCTCACCCGATTGTGTTCAGTCTGCAAATCCTTGGGAAGGTGTCCGGGTGTGTACACTCTTGGCATGTTCCTGGCACGTAGGAAGTACTCAACACATGGTAATTACTAGTATTTTATTACTGTTACCTTCAGCAAATAAATTAATAAGACTGTATTCAAACATTTATAGGAAAACATTTTGTATAATTCTGGGGCTATAGTAAATTTTTTATATGCTTGTTTTAAAAAATATACTGCCTTAAACAATTCTATAATTCATGCAATTAATGGTCTTTCACCCAATGTTGCTGCAATGTTACAGTTGTTGGCTTTACTTAATCTCTTCCTTTGGGTTATCTTTTTTTTTTTTTTTAATATATTTTATTGATTTTCCACAGAGAGGAAGGGAGAGAGATAGAGAGTTAGAAACATCGATAAGAGAGAAACATCGATTAGCTGCCTCCCGCACATCTCCCACTGGGGATGTGCCCGCAACCCAGGTACATGCCCTTGACCGGAATCGAACCTGGGACCCTTCAGTCCGCAGACCAACGCTCTATCCACTGAGCCAAACCGGTTTCGGCCTTTGGGTAATCTTTTATCTTGAATAAGAGTAGAATAAATTGTGAACTAGAACAAATCTGAGATAGTGAGTTTGCTTTAGATATTTTTTTCAAATCACATTTATAGGGAGATATGAAATAAAAGTTTTTTCGGGGGAGAAACACACATGGTTTCTAAGAATTCTGAGGCTCTAATGCAGCGGTTCTCAACCTGTGGTCACCAACAATGAAAATACATCCTGCATATCAGATATTTACATTACGATTCGTAACAGTAGCAAAATTACAGTTATGAAAAGCAACAAAAATAATTTTATGGTTGGGGGTCACCACAACATGAGGAACTGTATTAAAGGGTCGCGGCATTAGGAAGGTTGAGAACCACTTCATGTGATATCTTATCTAGTGAAGGGAACACAGGCTTATCTGCACGTCACATATACTGTTCCCCGACCTCTCCATAGTGTAATACCTTCACAGGCAACATGGGGGTGAACTTGATCATGGTCCCTTTGTTGACACATCTCAGCTCTTCCTCCTGTTTTCTCTCTCTGACTTAGCTAACAGCAGGGAGAAGGGGAGATGGGCAGAGTACCCCCAGCAAAGTAAGTCCGGTGTTTTGGGGCGGGGGCAAGTCTGGGAGTGCTGGGAGTTAGGGGTGGGGTCACAGAGTCCATCACCCAGGCAGAGAGAGTGCAACACTTATTTATGTTTTTGAACTTTTGTCCCCTGTGAGTGTGAGACAAAGGAGGATTCATTTTAGTTAGGAGTATTTCTCATCTGTCAAATCTGAAAATCTCCTTTAAAAGAAGAATTGGGTTGGGGCTTATACCAAAGAGAAAATGCAAGTAAGTATTAAGATTTGCCAGTAAATTACAGGAATTTCTTAGTGTCCCATTAGTTTCCGAAACCAGGCAAAACAATTTCTTGCAAACAGCTAATTCCACAGAAGTCTGAAAACCCGTGAGTTTCACTCTCATCTTCCCTTTAGGTGCCTGGAACCTCAGCAACAGTATGGATTCCCCCTACCCCTCCCTCTCCAGTCCTGGGCCTTTCCCTCCGCCCCCTCTCACTGTCACACACTGGATTCCCAGCTGCCACTGATGTCTCTTGTGACCAATGGCCGATGCTGGTGGGCAGGGTCTATGCTTTGGTTCAAGAATATCCATACACCTTAGCACACTATTCCGAGTCATTGAGTATTTGTAGAACCAAAGGTGTGATGATAAAAAATGATTTCAAAATATTGTTTGGAATGTGCCTGGGAAGATCACAAGGCTCTGAAGCTGAGATACGTGGGACGACCTGGAACAGAGGTGCCCTACAAGTTGGCCACATGTCATTATTCTGTCACTGCCATCCCCTAATTTTTTTCTCCTTTTTTTTTTCTTTAGTCATCCCCTAATTTCTACACTCCCACAGGAGCAGAGCTGGGTAGATATGGCATACATAGAGATCAGCGAGAATTCATACCCACACTTACTTGAACCTTTGTCCCTGTCAAAAAAAAAAAAATCTAATAGGGAAGGAAATAAAGCCAGATGTGTGGGTCACAGCGTCCCCTCTTATTTTCCTACTTGGTCTTCTAGGGGTGGTGCCCAACTGTAAAACGGCTCGAAAGAAAAGGAGCTTCGGAAGTAGAGACCAAGGCATGAGGGGGCTCTTATCTGGGAAAGGGCCACTGCACCAGCTGGTGCTCCAAAGGGCAGAGGTGGGGGGGGTGCTGAGGGGCTGTTGGGGTGTCTCAGGCAGCTAGGACCCTGAAGCGGTCACCACTGGCTGCTTCGTGGAAGAACTAAACCTCCGAAGAGTTTGAAGGAACAACGAGAATGAAACGCTCAAGTCTCAGATACTAGGGACTAGTGAAGAGGGGCATGCTCCATCAAGGTGACATGAGAAATGGACAGAGAGCTCCAGTGCCATCATGGCGGAGGAAGTGGCCACAGAGCCACACACGTGGGCAACAAGGAAGGCCCTGAAATCCACTTGAGCCCAAGGGCATGGGAGCCATTCTCTGAATGGGGCTAGTAGAGGTGATGCTAGGTGGCCTGACCCTTCACAGGCATAGACATGAGCTGCAGCAAGGGACCCCGAGGAGCCAGGTCTCCCCTGGCTGCCCCAGGCCACCCAGAAGTCAAGGGAATGCAGCCAAAGGAAGGAGGGCCAGAGGCAGATGTATCTCTAGCATCACGGAATCACTCTGAGGGCGGTGAATGCCACCCTCTTCTCTGATCAGGCAGGGATCTGGGGACTAGGCTTTAAGCTCTAATAGCCAGAAAATGAGAATTCTAATTCAGACGGTTTTCCTAGTGATTTGCCCTCACTCCTTTAAACCCCGCCTCCACCCCCATCCTCTACAAAAGTTAGCCCATCTTCTAAGCTGAATTAATAATGAATATAGCCCAGCCAGCGTAGCTCAGTGGTTGAGTGTCAACCTATGAACCTGGAGGGTCACAGTTCAATTCCCGGTCAGCGCACATGCCTGGGTTGCAGGCTTCATCCCCAGTGCGAGGAGTGCAGGAGGCAGCCGATCAATGATTCTCTCTCATCATTAATGTTTCTATCTCTCTCTCCCTCTCCCTTCCTCTCTGAAATCAACAAAAATGTATTTTAAAAAATTAATCATGAATATGAATGCCACAAGTCATTTATGTCTGAGATTGTGACTTGGGGGAAGTGGTAAGTTAGAAATTTGCAATATAAAATCATTCATTCATTCAACTAATATTAGCAAAGGGCCCACAGCGTACAAGCAACGTAGAGATACAGCAATGAACACGAGAGGACTCTTCAACCCTGAAGCTTCAAATAAATAAAATACTGATTTCCCCAAGTCCTTTCATACAAAATCCCCACAAACCCTTCAGTGGTTTGCCAACCTTTCGGACCTCATGGACCACCAGTTGGCGACCGCTGCTTTAGAAATATTTTTTTTCCTTCATTTTTGTACACAGAGGCTTGATAATAGAATCTATTTGCAAAACAAATAGCTGGGGGGGGGGGGAGCAGGGAAAGCACTCCAAAGACACCCAAACTAAATGTCCCAGCTAAAAACAGGGACTACAAGTCTTATCTGAAATATACTGAGATAATGGAACTGAAACCCTGCGGCAGCCTCTGGCATATAATTTATGTCTTAATTCTCAATGACAGTGTCAAAGACAACTTATATTCACTTGCATTTGTGTTAGTTTTAAAACCATTAAAAAATCAAATTTATTTTTGTGCAAGTATTTTATGCACATCATTCAAAGAATCAAATGTATAAGGCTTATGTCAACCACAAAAAGTCAGTTCCTTTGCCTACTTCCCTTCCCTAGGTTCATTCACAAAGTTAACTACTTTCCACTCTCTTAGCTGTTTTTCCCCTAACCAGAGTAATATCCAAAGTGTGCTATCTCTTGATTCAGCTGTTTTAGAGATTAGGCACTGATGTTCCATTGTGATAAACGTTTCATTCCCAAACATTCCCATTTCATTGCTGATATTCAGGCGGTCACACATTATCAGAGAAAAATTAACTCCTGGGCTGGTCGGGGCAGAAGCTTCCTCAGTGCCCTCTCCAGGCCGACCTGCCTGCTCTAGTTCCTGTGCTGGCACACCCTGGCCTTCCCCAGGACCCAGCAGATAAGGGGGCCTCCAGAACTCCACCACACTGCTTGGACCACTACCGGTTCTGACTGTCCAGTGCCTGTGCTGTATTCATCAATTCCCAATCCTCTGACCTTCCCAATATAACTGTCCCAATTTCCTACTGAATTCATATTTGGGATTTTCATTATTATGTTTATACAAATATTGTTCACTGTGGAGTCAATCTGTAACTATGATTACATTTTTCTTGTACAGCTTTCTGCTTTTACTGTAATGAATAAATGCCTGATTTTTTTTTTTTTTTAAATTCATTTCTTTGGACACCTGAATACAGACTGCTCTAACTATGGAGTGAAACTTTGGACTTGCTGAGGGACTTCAAGGTTCAGCTGTCAGCCTGGGGGTTTTTAAATAGAACAAACTTGCCCTCGCTGGTGTTTCTAAGTGGTTAGAGCATCAGGCTGTGCACCGAAGGTTCTCGGGTTCAATTCTCAGCCAAGAGCACATACCTGGGTTGTAGGTTTGATCTTAGCCCTCGTCAGGGCATGTGTGGGAAGTAACCAATCGGTGTGTCTCTCTCACATTGATATTTCTCTTCTTTCTCTTTCTCTCTCCCTTCCTCCCCCTGCTCCCTTCCACTCTCTCTAAAAAAAAAAAAAAAAAAAAAAAAAAAAAGGAAAAAATATCTTCAGGTGAGAATTAACAAAAAAACTAAAATAAAATAGAACAAAATTTTTTTAATTATAAAAATTTCCAGATACAAGAATATATCTATCACACAGACACAATGTTATCAAGATTTTTACCACATTTGCTTAAGCTATTCCTTTTCCTTTTGCTGACATATTTCAGAGCAAGTCCAAGACATCAAGTTCATTAAACAATATACATCTCAATATGTATCATTTTTAAAAGAGAAATTTTCTTTTATAATCATAATGCAATTATCTAATTTAGGAGAATTAATAATTCTTTTGTTCACAGGCTTTTGGAGTAAAATAATTCATACAGAATTATATACTATAAAAAACACTGCCTTAGAATAGCCATATTCTGTAGACTCAAACAATTTAAAAATGAAATTTAGTATGTTCTGAAATGCAAGGTACTGAGCTACCATTCAACTAAAGCTGGGTTCAAAAGTGCCTAAGACAACTCTTAAAAAAAAACACAGTATAAAGATTTTAGTCATTGCACATTATTTTAATAAAAAAAAAAACTGCTTTATACAAATATACAGATCTCAAATTGTAACATTAAAATACAGAATACCATAAAGTGGCTATGTAAGTTTTCCTAATTGAGACAGACTTTCTGTCACATTTTGACATTTATGATTATTAACACATAATAAACACAAGAAGTATAGATTTCCAACCTCATGATTAATAAATTCCTTTGCGAACGAATGAAGGTACAATCATCAAAAGGGGAAACAGTTGGCAAGTTAGATAGCCCTGCCTACATTGTGTTAATGTGAGTAAAAGACACAGCAGGAGTTATAAGGAACTGTAGTTAAATATTCAAAGTAGGGGCGATATAGCTTTCTCAGACTTCTACCAATGATTATATCCTTGATATATAAACATCCTTAAATATAAAATAGTTCAGATTACATCTATATTTATTCCACATGACAATTTCTTAATGTATTACTCTGATGTATATTTTTGAACTGGAGTCATATACAAAGAAATAATGAGAAATCCTTAAAAAATATTATTCACAAGTCAAATTATGCTTAAAAATTAAAAGGTCTATGGAAAACAATGTGTGGGCAAGAAATATTGGGAGAAATTCTTCCACAAATAGTAGCTGTCTTGTCTTATAACACAAAATAAAAACAAAACTTCCTACAATTAAACTCACAGACCTAAATTAGCTGAACTAGAGTGACAAAGTCAAAGCTAGTCTTTTATTTGCACATTCATTTGATAAAACAAATCACACTGAAAACAAAAAAACACCAAAAAAACAAAAACACAAACCCTCCTGTGCAGAACTGGTGATTCCTCTCAGCACTTAAAGGAAGACAACTGTTACACAGCTCTTTTTTAAAGAAAGCAGTATATCCAGGAAACTGACAGAATGTTACTCATAAAATTCCATAAAAGCTGTAAAGCTGCCAAGAGTTGATGGCATTTAAGGACAGTAAAAGATTGTACTGTTTATACTCATTGATGGACTTTGTGCCAACATTTAAAACTATGCTTTTCATCGACTATAGACGAAACACTGAGGAAATACAATATTACATCATACCCCAGGACAGTTATTACATCTGTATAAAGAAATCACTAAAGAGTTACTTGTTATTTTAAATAAAGTTCTGTCTAGGCATCAGACTTTAATCTAAATGCTGACAGTGCCTAATTTCAACTCCCGAGATAAACAAAAATAGCTTACGTATCAAGATAAATTCTCTTTGGCCGCAATGGATACCATTTTCTCTGGGGGCAGTCTTTAGTTTGCTTTCTTTTCAGTACCACGTTAGTGGTTTTGCTGGTAGAAGTCTCTGTTGGTGTGGTTTCTATTTGTGTTATAAAGCTCTCAGGTTTAACATCTGGCTCCCTATAACAACTGGAAAAGACTTCTTGGTGGATTCTCTGGAGTTGGATAACAGGCTGCATCTTCAAAACTTGGGAAAATCCATCTCCTTGTTCAATTAATGCAGGCAAGGACTTAAAAAAGTAAACAAACAATAATACTCAAAATTAATCTCAGGTTAAAACAGAAATACACAGCTGCTGGCGTGATTGCCCCTAACCGCCTCTACCTCAGCCGCTGCCACTTTGTGGCTTTGTCTGGAAGGATGTCCGGAAGATGTCCAGGCTAATTAGCATATTACCCTTTCATTAGTATAGAAGATATTAAGACTCCAATTTGATATGCTATATACTATAGTGGTTAACAATATAAGCTCTGGAGCCAAATAACCAGAGTTTAAATCCTGGCTGAGTTACTTATTTGGGCAATCTAGTTAGCCTCTCTGTGCCTCAGTTTCTTCAGCTGTAAAATAGGGAAATAGCAGTACCTATCTCATAGGGTTATTGGAAGGATAATGAGGTAATATATGTAAAGCAGTTAAATGGTACCTGATCCATGCTAAATGCTCACTAAATGTTAGCTGGTATTATTATCCAAAATCATTTGTTGGACTGCTAACTCTCAGAACTCAAAAATATAACCAACCTTTAAAGAAGCCAGGTATAATACTGGCACACAGTAGGTATCTAATAAATGGTAGTTATTCTGAATGTCACTGTTGCCTAATTAAGTCATTAATGACCTATTTTAAAAACTACTAAGAATTCCTACTACAATAGACTAAAACACATATGGCTGCTAAAAGCAAATACCTAGCTACAGATTTTGTTCATTTTATAATTTTTTAGCATATAGCTTTTACCTTCATGGCTTCACTGATCTCCTTAGCTACTGTTTCTCCTCTGCATCTCAAATTTTCCACACGAGAGGCTGCAAAGAAACCGCCAAACAGTATTTTACATTTTTAAATCTGATAACATCATAAAAGACATGCAGATGCTACCTAGATAAACATCTGTCAGGACCATTCACCTTAGTTCAAGCTTTCTTAGGATAGTTTATAATCTATTAAAACAAGTATCCTTTTAAATTTATCTAGATACATAAGACTAAAAACATAAGAACAGTAGAGTAAAAGAAAGTTATACACATAAGATGATAGACAACAAGAGTTGTATTATGAGTAGTCTTAACACTGTGACTCCAGAAGAAAGCATGTTTGTTCCTATATTATTTACCATTATGTTTAACATCTTCAAGCCCTATCATCACATTTAAAATAAACATGGGCTAATATTTGATATTTATACTATTCTGAATTTTATAAAAATAAAACATATTTGGACTTTCGAGTTTGTATTCACACTGCATCAAAGATACCTAAATGGAACTTCTGGAATAGATTGTGGGTAGTATATTAATTTTTCTTTTCTTACTTCTTTGGTGCTTTTCTAATTCCAAATATATTTTATTTTCTTTTAACCTCTGTTATAAGTGTTCACGGCTACTTCATAACAGACCTGCATGCATATTCAGGGATAAAACCTAAAACTCCAAGAGAAACCAGAAATGTGAAAAATCATTCTATTATGAAATTGTCTACAAATTAGTTTTTAGTCACTAGAAATTTCCTTTTTATTTCCAGTGTCCTGACCGGGAATCAAACCTGAGACCCTTTGGTGCACAGGAGGACACTCTAACCAACTGAGCCACACCAGCCAGGGCAGAAATTTCATAAAGTCTAGGCAAACAAGTACATAACTATGTTAGAAGGACTATAACTTTATCAGCTTCAAGAGACTGGCAAATAAGTCAAGAAAATAATTTCTTTTATAGCTGCTATTTTCCTTTTCTGACTTTCCTTAGCTCAAAAAAGTGAGAACACTTCTAGAAAAAAAGGAAATGAATAGTAAAAGCAAATGAGAGAAAGAAGGCACTCAAAGTTGAAAGCAGGCCCCGAAAGAGCAGTCACTCAAAGGTGACATGATGGGCTCAAGAAAGGGTTCTCAACCATTTTTGTTACCAGAAATTTCTTTTGAAATCCAATGAAGCCCATAGACCCCTTCTCAGAATACTTTTTTAATGTACTGGTTTTTTAAATTGACATATAATTTACATACAGTGAAATATATATCTTAAGCTTAGCATTCAATCACCTTTAACAAATATATTCCAGGATGGACATTTCCATCACTCCAGAAAATTCTTTTGTTCCCCTTCCCCAGTCAACCTTCTTTATAGGAAGCATCCATTCATGTGATTTCTATCATTACACATTAGTTTTGCTTACTCTAGAATTTCAGAATGTTTTAAAATAAAATTTAAAAATATGATTATTTAAAAGTTCTGTCCTGATCGGTTTGGCTCAGTGGATAGAGCGTCGGCCTGCGGACTCAAGGGTCCCAGGTTCAATTCCGGTTAGGGGCATGTACCTTGGATGCAGGCGCATCCCCAGTGGGGGTGTGCAGGAGGCAGCTGATTGGTGTTTCTCTCTCATCGATGTTTCTGACTCTCTATCCCTCTCCCTTCCTCTCTGTAAAAAAATCAATAAAATATATTTTTTTAAAAAGTTGTATATGTAACATGTGTCCGTTTACTAATGATTTAAATAACATCATCAAATAGCAGGTCTAATAATTACTGTAATATGAAAATAATGAGTATAAACAATATTGTGAAGTATCTGCAACAACTGAAATTAAAAATATCTGTGGCTTCTAGTAGCAAAAAGAGTTACAGGTATGGCTAGTATCACCACCATTTCCTGCATTCTAAATGGAAAGGAAATGCTAAATTTCAGTTTGAGGTTAGTAAAAATAGCAATGTAATTTTTTTCCTACCCAAGCCTATAGTCCCCTATATTCTAATAATTGTATTTATTGTACACATGAAGATGCAATGAGCATATTACTTGAAAATATATCTAACACACTGTTTAAAAATAAGTTTATCCTGTTTCCCAACTATGCAGACACTCCGCATTCTTGAGCAAGGTAGTTACATGTGTTTATGTGTAGGTGTGGATATAAAGTCATCAAGCTGTGCACTGTATGTACACCCTAATACAGTATATACACGCATACACATAATAACGAACAAAATCTTTTTAAATATTTACTCTTAAAAAAAATATATTTACTCTAGAAAATTGTCCTACTTTTATGTATAGGGCAAGACAATCATATTCTTCTTCATTGTTATTGCATGGTTTACAAAAGAATCTATCATCCAAGGTATCCTTAATTTTTTAAAAACACGTGCTACTTTTTAATTGTCTATAAACCCATATTGATGGACAACAACAACTGTTCTCCATCTGCTGCACAAGCAATGACAATGTAAAAAGTACCAAGAGTAGTTTGGGTTTGTGTGTAAAAAGGAGTCAGGCCCCAGGCTTAGATAATTATAAACATATGTTCACACATAAATGTCTGGTGGAATATTCTAAAGTTGTGCTGGACATATAAGACATTCAGTATTCTTATCTCCTGACTACAAAATGCCAGCTGTACCCCCCTATTACTGTGGTTAACCCAACACTTTCCAACCCCCACTTTTTCAAAATATATTTTTATTGATTTCAGAGAGGAAAGAGAGATAGCAACATCAATGAGAGAGAATCACTGATTGGCTGCCTCTTGCACGCCCCCTACTGGGGATCGAGCCCGCCACCCAGGCATGTACCCTTGACCAAAATCGAACCCGGGACCCTTCAGTCCACAGGCCCAACTCTCTGAACCCCCACTTTTCCAAAAGGACCACTAGGGGGCAGTACTGCCTCCAGTGAGAATCAAGCTGTTCATTATTTATCAGAACTTGCTTGGGAACAAGAATCTCATTTTCTCAACCTTGGACTCCCCAGTGTTGAACACAGTGCTTGGCATGTAGAGTGCTCCACATGTATGATGGACAAGGCTATGATAGAGGGTTCTGTGGAGGCACAAAGGAGGGTGAGGTCAATCCAACAGGGGAATTGAAAGGAGTAAAAGCTTTACAGGTGTTACAAAGAGTCACCTTAAACAGATTTGGTGCTGGAGGCTGGAGAGGAGGCGGGGTAGGAGGTAGGGTGGAGGAGGAAGTGCTATGCCAAAACAAGGGAATAAATCAAGAAAGAAGAAAACACAGGAACCAGGAAACATGATTCCAAACATTAGAGAAGGAAAGGAAATTCCCAAGGTGATGAGGAAAGGAACAGACAGGATATAAGTTTTGCACCAGGCCTAGAGAGCAACCAGTCCAGATTAGAACAGGAAGACAAAAGGCTCCCAGAGGAATACCTCAAGAAAAAGAAAAAGGTTTTAAAAATGGATTTGATGGATAACCTGAAGTGTTTACCACAGTGAGAGGAATTTTACAGTCCTACTGGAGTGTACAGGAAAGAATTGATAGACACGAAAGCAAACAAAGCAAATAGAAAACTAAAGCAATTAACATTACAAATATTAATACTGCTGTTCTTACGTTTTTGGTTTTTTACAAAGGGAGAGATTAAAAGTGAAGCTAATCAGTATAGATTATTCTTTTGAGAAATTAGGTGTCAAAAAGTAAAAGAGAGTTCAGAGAAGAGAAACACAATAGCATGAAAACTTTCCCTAACTGATCCTCTGACAGCCCATCCCTATAGTAGTACAAGCTGGCAAACACTGTCAATCAATCTTATGTAATACCTTTAGCAACCCTGTGAGGCAAGCAGGTTTCATTAGCCTCCTTTTATAGATAAGGAAACAAGCTGCAAGAGCTGAAAAATGTACCCAGAATTGAATAGAAGTGGAACCATACTTCCTCGAATCCAAAACACTTGCTCTTCTATGTTCTATAACTTTCCAAAACATCACTTTGTCAAAAATCATACTATACTCATAAGAATTAAATCTAAAAGTGGTCAAAAATCAGCTCCAACATAATGAAATCCTTTTTTTTTTTAAAGTATGTTTTTATTGATTTCAGAGAGGACGGGAGAGGAAGAGAGAGACAGAAACATCAATGATTAAAGAATCATTGATCTGCTGACTCCTGCACACCCCCTACAGAAATTGAGCCCGCAACCAGGAATGTGCCCTTGACCAAAATCGAACCCAGGACCCTTCAGTCTGCAAGTTGACACTGTCCACTGAGCCAAACCAGTTATGGCATGAAAACCTCTTGAAATAAAAACATATTATGCCTAGTAAAGAATTAAAATTAGAACAATTCTATAGTTAAATCTATTTTAACTATTAATATTACAGTATGTTTAAGTTAAGTGAATTAAATTCCTTTAATTGAAAACTAAAAAGAATCAATAATTTTAAGAATAAAACCAAATACACAAAGATTAAAAATATAGTATATAAAGGGGAGAAAAACAAATACAAAAATGATCACTAAATATGTGACTGTTATCTGTAAATGCATCAAAAAAACATTTTCCAACATTAATATCTGCTTCAGAAATTTTAAAATATATAAACTTTTCACTCACTCTCAAGATTATTTTGTAACTAGTAAGAACATATAGATACTCCTGATATACAAACACTTAACTCAAGACTATCTCCATGCCAATGGCTGGTCACTGCCCTGAAAGAGATGGAGCCACACACATTCCCAATGGCTTTCTCTCCACAGCCTTGATGGGAATATCTTCATGGCACCACTATTTACCCTCTCATCATACACAAAGGTGTTTAGAGATCCCAAATCCTATTTAGACAACATGTAGTAAAACTAATGTGCATCTGAAATGGGAAATTCGTAATATTTTTCATCATAAATATAGTAGTTCAGCTACTTGACTGATTAAACAGGTCTTTAAAGGTTGGCCTAGAAACTTATCCATTTATAATACCACTAGCGGCCCGGTGCATGAAATTTGTGCACTAGAGGGGGGGGGGCTCAGCCTGGCCTGCACCCTCTCAGTCTGGACAACCCAAGGGGATGTCCGGCTGCTGGCTTAGGCCCACTCCCTGTGTCCCCCTCGCAGTCCAGGACCCCTCGCTCCTTACCGCCCACCTGCTCACTGCTCCCACCACCACCGCTGCGCTCACCAGCCATAAGCCTGGTTTCTGGCTGAGCGGTGTCCCCCAGGAGGTCAGTGCACACCAGTCGTTCTGGTCGTTCCGCCGTAACAGTTGCTTAGGCTTCTAGTAAATGATAAATTTGTTTTTTTCAGGGGGAAATGCATTTCAAATGCCAAAGCTCAGGTTAATTATGAATTCTTGAAACATAACAATTTATATGTGGGTGGCTACCTGTAAAAATGCTGGCAGTGGCTTAAGCAAGTTGGCATTATTAGGAAGAAGAGGAACTGGCTCTTAAGTCCTCTGCTTATAGGGTCAGCAAAAGAACTGGAAGTATCATCAAGTCTACTGCAGAGAACCTTAAAATAGCTCCTTGTCATCACTACGTGTTTAGTGAAGGACGAGGGGGAAAAGTCTCTTTAATTAACTTCAAAGAACATTTTGAAAAAGAAGACAATATGGGAGCAATTATTAGTTTTATTAGTAGGATCCCAAAAGATTATGAAAACTCATCCGATTGGTAGACAGCTAATCAGAAGATTGATGCAAGGATATTAAAAAAACAAGTTTGTTCTTTAAAATGTGGAAGTTAAGCACCCTTGAAGATACTGCCTTCCCTAGTCACTGGCTTTCTAAAACATAGGGAAATGAAAAAGTGGAAGTGAAAGATTGAGTAATCAACCTAGTTTTGCTTTCAGGTCACTGGACTGACTAAACTAGGAAACATAAAATTCCAAAAGCCTGCAAAAATTCAGAAATTCATCAAAAAAGTGTTAACTGAGTGCTTCCTTTCTATTTCCAATGTATTTTAGAGCATGAGTGAGCACGCATGTACATGAGCAGACATAACATAGAATGGCTGGCTTGCACTGGTTCTAAAGGAGTAACTAAAAACATAAGAACCATGGAGTAAAGCAGCATTCCTGGTAAAAATGAAACCAGAAACTGAGCTGTGATTTGTGACTTTCTGGAAGATAACCCTACGCTACAACTTAAACAGATCTGTAGCGGGTGTGTAACCTTCTGCATCCGCTCCCACCTGCACCCCGCCAGCTCCTTCAGTACTGTCTCTCTCTTAAGGCACCAAAGACTTTCAAACTCCTACCTGTGTTATCTAGCCTTAGCCTTAGCCTGTAATGCTCTTTCCCTCTATTCCCTCCACTACCGCCTCAGTGGTCTTTTGTTCCATAAATACTCAAGCCCAGTCTTAATGTAGAAACTTGTTCTAGCTCTTCTCTCTAACTGAAAAGCTCTTCCTCTTGTCACAAGATAAATTCCTTCTTGTTACTTCCTCAGAAAAGTGTTTCCCATACCTAAACAACCACTCTAGTGCTGATATTATTTATTTTTAGATTTGTTTATACTCTTCTGTTCCCACGAGAATGTAAGATCCAAAGAGCAAGGATCTTGTCTGTGTTGGCCACCATTATATTCTCCACATTGAGAACAGTTCTGGCCTATAGCAGACACTCAATAAACATACTGACTATGTAGATGAAGAGTGGTCATTCAGTATTTATTGAGCATGGTGCCATATGCTGGCTACATAATGCAAACTCAAGAAAGCTCATGGACTTTTCAGTTTTATTAAAGACCATAAGCAAGGGAACACACAAATACTTGCATATTGTAACAAATGCTATTAAGGAAATAAGTGTTATGATTGAGAATTGAGAAGAAGCTATTTTAATTAGGGTGGTTAGAGCAAAAAGGTACGTGCCTGAAATGAATTTGGAGAGGTAGGTTGGGAGCCAGATTATGTAAGGGGAATGCCAAGAAGTTTGAAGTTTATTGTATATTTTAAAATTGGAAGCTTTTAGGATTTTAAGCAGAGAATGAAAGCTGATTTGTGTTTTTAGAAGTATCTTAGACTTCTAGTCAAGTTGACTTGAGGTTCACAAACTCCCCATCTTTTTCCAAAACATCATTGAATGAATATAGAAAATTTCAAAAGAATATCCCAAGTATACACACAATTAATATTTCTATGAACAAAAAAAAAAAAAGAAAATTATACTAAATCGGTTAAGTCAAATATCATGCCCACAGACATGCACCCTAGGCTTAAACAATTTTGTGGATGAATCTTATCCACTCTTTGAAAAAAACAAATAACCTCTATGTTTACAAACTGTCCTATGAGAGCATGAATACGAAGGATCCACTCAGCTTGAGGATAGTGGTTACTTCTGAAGAGGGAGTGGAATGGGATGGTGGAGGCTACAAAGAAAGTTTCAGCTATAGCCATACCTTTTAGTTCCTGAAAAGGTCTGAAGCAAGCTTGGCAAAATGTGAACAGCCCTCAAGTATGAGTGGTAGGTACAAAGATGCCATTATGTTGTACTCCATATTTTCTATGTTTGATATATTTGAAATAATTTTTTAAAAATCAATTGTGCCTGATGTCTACACAATGAAATGGAAGACAGCAAGAGTGAAACAGGAAGCCCTTCTAGAAAACATGTGTACAAATCCTGGCTAGAGTAATGGTGACCGAGACTCGAGGTGATAATAATGAGATGAAGTAGATTAAAGTAAGATGATATTTCCATGGAATAATTTGTGGAACTTATTGATAAACTGGATATGAGGAGCTCAGAAGAGGAAAAACTCAAGGTTAACTTATGGCTAAAGCAATGTGTACATGAAGGTGCCATTTTATCCGACGGAGAAAACTGGGAAAGGAACCAGTTAGAGGGCACGATAGAATCCTATTTTATGTTCATCTCCTATTTCTTCCACTCAGACATAAGCTCTTTATGGGGAGCATCTGTCTACTTTACCTTACCTCTGTATTCCCTAAAGTTCCTAACATAACTATGCCAAACCAATGTTATACAGTATACACTGCCTATGTTCAGTTGCTCCTCTGTATCTGGGATTCTACATCCATGGATTCAACCATAGATGAAAAAAAAGTTACATTGTTGCTTACATGTACGATATAGGTAGGCCTGTGATAATTGTGTCTGTACTAAACATGTATGGACTTTTTTTCTCATTACTCCCCTAAGCAATATAGTATAACAATTATTTACACAGCACTTACATTGTATTAGATATAATAAGTAATTTAGAGATAATTAAATTATACAGAAGGATGTGAGCAGATTATGTAAAGGATTTACGCATCTGTGGATTTTTATATCTGCGGGGGGTCCTGGAACCAATCCTCCCAGTAACCGAGGGAAGACTACATTGTTTTGAAAACCAGACAACCTTTTTATTTTATTTTATTTTTTTAAAATATATTTTATTGATTTTTTACAGAGAGGAAGGGAGAGAGAGAGAGAGTTAGAAACATCGGTGAGAGAGAAACATCGATCAGCTGCCTCCTGCACATCTCCTACTGGGGATATGCCCGCAACCCAGGTACATGCCCTTGACCGGAATCGAACCTGGGACCTTTTAGTCCGCAGGCCGATGCTCCATCCACTGAGCCAAACCGGTTTCGGCAAGACAACCTTTTTAAAAAGTATCAGCTTTCAAAAACACGTGATATCACTTAATAGTCCAGTAACAAAAAGAAACTTTCAAGAAGTTCCAATAAGTTTTCTCATGCAGCTTATTTAGATTTTTATGTTCCATATAAATTTGTTTTCCACATTAAGCCATTTTAATTAATTTCATATGATTTTACCAGCTAGATACATTATAAGCTATGCAATATTAAAAGGCAAACCATTGTAAATGGGATAAAATTTATAATAGGGTTATTATTACATAGCATCTCCTTACCAATTACTATTCATGTATTTTAGTTATACAGAGCCCCTTATCTCATATGATTCATAAACGACCTCAAATAAGTAGGCAGGAACGTTTCTGTAATATTTAGAGTTGGTATTCACACCGAAAGCATTAGGTCCCTTATCATAAGGAAACTAATGCTTGAAGTGACTTGTCAGAGGGTGTACAGCCAGCTAATATAACTGCAAGCTAATTTTGCTGTGCTTAAAGAGCTGATGCTATTCTAAGCTTATAAACATTATGAAAATGTATAATGACCAAATCTCCTCAAAATTTATCCAGAAGATAGACTCTAATTATTCCTTTGCTTACTTTTGAAGTCAGAATCATATGATCAGAGATTTTTCTAATACCATTATTGGAATGGTAGGAATAAAACCATGTAGACCTTCAAGGGATCATTAAAGCAAATCTGTTTTCCTTCCTAAGATAAAAAGGTCACCAAGTTTCTTTAGAGGGAATTAACTGTGTCTAAAAAGTCATAATACTTGAGAATATTATGATACCACAAGTTTCGATTCTTATTTTTATGTTGCTCAAAACCAAAACAAGTATATTTCAACCACTGCATTTGGCAACTATCCCTTTTTGGTGAACCATGACAACTAAGCATTAAGTCTAGGTCAATTTTTATTTCAAACACAGTGAATGCTGTGATTTTAAGCACTTCCAGAGTATCTTTATGCTTGTAGTTCCCCTTCGTAATTTATTCCATTAACTTGGGGGTTTAAGGGAGGGCAAGGAGACCTTTCTGGTAGTTCAGAATTCAACAAAAGTAAGGTCCTCAAAGCCATACATATAACTATCCCTTACAAATTAATCAGGTCTTAACAATTTTTTTAATACCTCAGAAGCAGTACTTTTGCATGCCATAAGTAAATTCCAAAAGGTTTCTTGGGAAAATTGTTACAAATTTTTAAATGTGAGAATGGAGCCACTTAAAAATATAATGATCCCACATTTTTAGCAATGCCACTTGTTTCTGGGTTTACATAACTTTTTATCAATTTGATTTCTCTGTTTTAGAGGATGGATCTAAATGGAAACAGAATTGAGTTGAAAGGTGTCATAAGTGTGTACATCTCTTCTTAAGTTCAACATTGTATTTTTAGTGGATTTTATTTTGTAAAGAATAAAAACCAATGAAGGCGACACTGGGAAGTGACACCATGAGTACTTCAATAGTTCAACTCTGGCCATAGTGCAAAGTTAGAGATGGGAGAGTATTATAATAAAAGTTAGAGACTGGAAAGCTGTTATAATAGTCTAGGTCAGGAGAAAGCTTTATAAAGCCCAGATTTCTGGGTCCTATTCCTAGAGTCAGTAGGTTTAGAGCAACTTCTCATATCCTTAGTAAAGAGCTAAACATGGCTGGCTGGTAGTGAGTTGGAGCATCAAAGAGAAGATACCCTTGATGCTGACACCTTTAAAGGAGTATCAGGAACCCATAAAAGTTACAAGCTGATTCTGCATTTTTACCACAAATGAACAGACTCACCTGGATCAGGGTCATATTTTAGGTCCAATGGGCGTACAACAGGGTGGTATTCCTTCTAAACATAATATAAATTAAAACAGATTTAATTTCACCATTTAATGCCTCATATAAACATTTTCTTCAGCTAATGTAAGCAAATGTACTATTAGTTGTACCATTCTTTTGCCCCCCCAAAAACCTCCCAAAATGAAATCCTGCAAATCTTTAGGAAAGGGAGAGGAAAAGAAAAGATCAACCTAAGTCTGAACTATACCTTTTATAGTATTGCCACCTACTGCATACACTAAGAAATTACACCATAAAAAATTTAAGACAAGCAATCAAGCTAATTAAAGGCACAGAGACTAAATTTTGTGTTTCAAGTACTAGGTAGTCTCCAAATTATGAGTGAACTGTTTTTCAAAAGTTCACTTTAAGACAAGGGTTTGGAACTCAGAACTCATATTCCCACAGAAACTGTTTTTAAAGGTGGCTGCCACTGCCATGTCAGCACATTAAAGCCTACATATCCTGTGATACACTAGACTACAGTCGCAGAATTACAGGAACAGGATCCACAATTCAGGCAAAAAGAAAGAGGAAAATCTTCCTCCTTCTCTTGCCCAAAGCTAGCAAGAGCCAAGAAGGTTTTTTAAAAAGCTGTCTTGGGAGCTGGGGACTGGGGGTGGTGGTGGAGGGACTGAGCAAGAGAGAAAAGAAGCTGTCTTAGAATAGAAGTAATCCTGTTATTTGCAGATTTTTAATATTTCCTACAACTTTTGTGATATGCTATGTTAGTACAGTTTTGGTAATATTATATTTAAAATCTTTTTATTGAAATATTAATGTTTATTGCATATAACATTATACTTAAAATCGTTTTTCTTGAAAACAAAAAAATAATAAATAAAAAATAAATTTACAAAAAGAAGCTGTCTTGTCCTAGCCGGTTTGGCTTGGTGGATAGAGCATCAGCCTGCGGACTGAAGGGTCCCAGGTTCAAGTCCGGTCAAGGGCATATGCCAGGGTTGTGGGCTTGATCCCCAGTGGGAGTGTGCAGGAGGCAGCCGATCAATGATTCTCTCTCATCATTGATCTCTCTCTCTCTCTCTCTCTCCTTCTCCCTTCTTTTCTGAAATCAATAAAAATATATGTTTAAGAAAAGTGGAGTCTATGTCCTCTCTTTAAAAATTAAAAAATAAAACAAATAAAAATAAAAAAAGAAACTGTCTTTAGTATCTTCACCCCATCCATTTTGCATCACTTTTAAACTTCTACAGCAGTACCTTGATTAGGCCTGCCAACTTTCTTTCTTTTATGCAATACTGATTACTAGGTTTTTTCCAGGGAAGAAGGGGTAGTTAATAGGAAAGGAGACACATTTTTAATGTCTTTCCTAAGAAAACTTTAAAAAGGGGGTGGGGAATGAAGTAGAGTATTTCTTTGAAGAATAAGTGCTACAGAAGAAAAAAGGAAAAATTCTGCTTATAAATATTTTTTCTCATAGAATGACTAAAATATTTTAGATAAAGTACCTGCCTTTACTGTCTAAAACAATTCCTGAAAGGAAAGTAATCAAAAGATTTTTATGTATGCTCATTTTAAAAACTAAGGGAAAAGAGTAGATCACAATGTAAAACAACATGTACTTCTAGCTGTAGAGGCCAAAGCCACTTCCCCGCAAACCTACTTTTGATCCATCATGACTTTGGGAGCTAAACAAATTACACACAATTCATAAAGCAAATTTCAGTATTACGAAAAGGTACTCAGTTTTCACCATGAATTTAACTAAAGGGTCTTCCAAAATATGTACTCATCTATACTTATAATAGGGTAATATGCAAATTGGTTGGGATGCTGTCACATAACGACCCATCAGCAGGAGGGCGGGGCAGCAAGCTACCTGCAGCAGAGAGCTACAGGAGGGTGGAGCAGCAAACTACTCGAGCACAGATTTGTGTGCAGGGCCACTGGTATACATATAATATGCTAAACACAAATGACAAATAGAAAGAAAAGCCTTAAAAAATAAATTTCTCTTTTTTTTCCTTCCTGGTATCAGAATTATAAAGTCATTGTCAATCTTCCATCTTCAAAGTCTATGATAGCATGTTAGAACAGGAAAGTCTTCAAGAGACAAAAACAATAGTAATTGAAGGAAAAATAAAAATGTCATTTATCTCTACATGAATTCTATACTTTAATTTTTTATTGTAGTTATACAGACACAACATAAACTTTACTATTTTAAAGATAAATCATCTTACCAGAATTTCTTGTTTTGCTTTTATAATTTTTATGACACATTCAAGGATCTTTCTGGGATACTGCTTACGTTTTGTGGCTAAGTCTACTATGATTTCATCAAAGTGATCTTCAAGTTCTTTGATATCAGAATCTATTTAAAGAAAAAAAACATATCAAAAAAATTTCTTAAAACACTGTTTATATTCTACATAGACATGTAATGTAATTAAATTAAATTTAGAAAACACAAAGTAATTAAGGAAAACAAATATGGCAAGTTAGTGGATGCCCTCACTTTGGTGATTGATTCATTCATATATTGAACAATTGATTAATCAGAGAAACCTTTTTTTAAAAAATACTAAATATTAACTTCTATTATAATACTTAGTTATAGGGGGAAAGAGGCCCGGCCAGTTAGCTCAGTTGTTTAGAGCATCATCCCAATATGCCAAGGTTGCAGTTCAATCTCAGGTCAAGGCACATATAAGAAGCAACCAATGGCCCTGACTGGTTTTGCTCAGTGGATAGAGCATCAGCCTGTGGACTGAAGGGTCCTGAGTTCAAATCCCATCAAGGGCACATGCCTGAGCTGTGGGCTCAATCCCCAGTAGGGGCCATGCAGGAGGAGGCAGCCGATCAATGATTCTCTCTCATCATTGATATTTCTCTTGCTCTTTCCCTCTCCCGTCCTGTCTAAAATCATTAAAAATATTTTCTTTTTTTAAAAAAGCAAATGCATAAATACGTGGAGAAAAAAAAAATCAATGTTTCTCTCTCCCTTTCTCTCTAAAATCAATAAATTTTTTTAAAGTTTTATTAAATACTAAAGGTCATCAGCTTAACTGGTCTTATAGCTTGTGTTCTGCTATGTCAAAGCTTCATTAGTGAGAAGAACCATATGTATTTTTTGGAACCCTTTTTAGACACTTCTGATATATATCAGCATATATTTACATATTGGGTAGAGATAACTGAGGTGCAGTATGGCCTTTCATTTATGTAACAAATATTAAGTCCAGCTAAATTACTTATTTTGAAGATTATTAAAAGAGATATGGTCATTTCTTACTTTGAAACGTCATTTAAATGAGCAGCCTCCCCTAAATTTTAATTTATCCATTTGAAAAGTTTAATCGCTAACCTGAAAGGAAGAATGTACTATTTCACAATCAGCTAAAAAAGAAAAAATCAAGTCTCCCAGCTAAATCTTCTATGTAAGGAAGAAAATGGTTTCATAGCGCCACCTAATGATAAAGCTATAAAAGTGAAATTTATAAACAATTTGAGCAGGGAAGAGTCATTAATTCAACAAATATTTAGTGGGTGCCTACTGTGTGTCAAGCTAAGTGTTAAAAACATAGTAATGAGAAAAAAATATAGTCCCTGCTTTCAAGGAACTTACATTTAAATTTTTAAATGTGCCTGGTCAATCGTCCTAAAATCAAGTCCACTCAGGGTAGTTAAGGGGCAGAAAAGTTGCTTTCACTTATATATATATTCCTATGTTCCCTATATTCATTCATTTACTCATTCATTTGTTTGTCTACTCATTTATACAATGATCTCAGGGAATAAAATAGACAAAAACCTCTGCCCTTGTGAAGCTTACTTATTGCTTTTATGTTTCAAGATCAGATACAAATCCTATTAATTCTCTCTGCTGAACATCTCTTGCACCTTTTCCTTTCTCTCCTTTCCCACTGTCATAGGGCAGATCTTCACGGTATGATGCTGTACTACTGCAATAACCTCCCTTAGGTTCGCCTGCCTTGAATGTTTCCGTTCTCCAATTCATCCGCACACAGAGCCAGCAGTTAGCTTTCGTGTAAGTTCTACTTTAAAAGCCTTCACCAGTCCTGGCCAGTTTGGCTCAGTGGATAGAGTATCAGCCTGCGGACCGAAGGGTCCCAGGTTCGATTCCAGTCAAGGGCACATGCCTGGGTTGCAGGCTCGGTCCAATGTGCAGGAGGCAGCCAATCAATGATTCCCTCTCATCATTGATGTTTCTGTCTCTCTCTTCCTCTCCCTTCCTCTCCGAAATCAGTAAAAATACATTAGGAAAAAAAAAAGCCTTCACCAGTTCCCCATTATCTACAACAGTGGTTCTCAACCTGTGGGTCGCAACCCCTTTGGCGGTCAAATGACCCTTTCACAGGGGTCGCCTAAGACCATCCTGCATATCAGATATTTACATTACAATTCATAACAGGAGCAACATGACAGTTATGAAGTAGCAATGAAAATAATTTTATGGTTGGGTCACAACATGAGGAACTGTATTTAAAGGGCCCGAAGGTTGAGAACCACTGACCTCAAGGTAAAGTACACATTCTTCAGCACATCCCAGAGGGCTCTGTGATCTGGCCCCACCTTATCTTTCTGACCATATCCGCCATTCGTTTTCCCAATTCACTTCTGACATTTTCAAAACGTAGCACTCCTTTGTGCCTTTGCACATGCTGTTTCCTCTCCTTGAAACGTCCTTCCTACTTCCTTTCTGTCTAGCACATTCTCATTTATTACATGCATTTAACAACCTAGTGTGTTATGTCTATTCCCACTTCCCAAAGAGTACAGTGTCCTTGTCCATTTCCTTCCATTAACGATGAGTTGCTAAATAGTAAGGACTATGTCCTTGCATCTATTTCCTGGCATTTGGCATAGTGGTTGACATTTATCAAGAGCCCATGAAAAAAACAGATTATAACTATTTTCCCTCACAGTTATAAGGGGGAAAGGGGACAAAGATATACATACTCCACCCAGGTTACCAACCTGTCAGGAAATATATGTGTTAATCTATAAGTTGATTAATCCTATTGCTAAAGGCAGTCTGTGCCAATCAATAAAGCAATTCCAAAGTGACCTTAGAGAAAAAGAGTCAGATAAAGACACAGTAAAGGCTGTATAGCTTGAACTTCTAGATGGTTCTGATGCACTCCCTCTTCCCTACAATTACTCTAATAATATTTGAGAAATCCAATGTTACTGTCTTTAATGTCTTAATACATAAACCAGAAAGTACAATATAGTAACTCTGAGGAGATAACTACTACATAGGGATGTGCAAAAGTAGGCTTATAGTTGTGAGTACACAAAAGTTTATTCTTGTATTATTATTTATTAATTATTATATTATTTGTTTGTATTACAACTGTAAACCCACTTTTGCTTATCCCTGTAATAATCCCAAGTCTTCTGGGCAAAGTATTATCTCAATGTTGAGAAAAAATTACAACCACAGAGGGTTATTTGGTGGGCTTGGAATCCGCTCAAGGGTATCTGAATAATCAGAACAGTTAAAAGTGGTATTAAACTATGCTGGTCAGATCTCTATAATACCACTATGGGGACAGACAAAACACGCTGGCCCACTTCTCAGGACACTGCTGAAGAACTGTGCTTCTTTTCCCACACTGATCATTATTATTTTTCTGATTTTTTTCTTCCTACACTGAACATTTTCTTTCTACCCAAAACTTGGATTTCTTTAGATATGTCAATAACATTAGTTAGGGTACAATCAAGTCTGCTTTGGACCAGGAAAATGTTGTCTTTTTAAGGAGGTCTCTCTAAATATTGATCTCATACTTGACATAGTATTCTTATAGTTTAACTTCACATTTCTAAGGGTACTTCAGTGTCTAAGGATCACTTGTAAAAATACAACTTGATTCATAAGGTATTAATCATAGGAATTCTCTGGGCCTTTTTCTTCATCTGGGGATAGTTTCACAGTATTTTCCAAGCAACTATTGACAAGGGTACTTTTAAAGATTGATCTGATGAAAGTCTCGTTGAGATGCCAGACAGAAATATAAAGATCAAGGTACCTACTGTGTTGTTTTCCTCAGATTACAACCAATAGTCTTCTAGATTAGTTTTCTCTCCCCCCTCCCAGTAAAATACATTTTAAAGAGAACATGAAAATGAGGACTCAAAATAAAATAGCTACAAAAATAACTCAGAAATTAGCAACCAAAGGAGAAAGTTACATCACTTACCCCTGAAACAATCATCTGAAGCTTCTTGCCATGCCTGCCCATTAATGCTGACATTCTCTTGCACAGCAGATTCAAAAGTCTGCAATACATTCACAATAGTAATGTCACTAAAAATAACTTTAAATACTGAATTTAAACATTTTGGCAAGATAATCTGTTTGTTTTTGTTAATCCTCGCCGAGGATACTTTTTCCATTGATTGCTAGAATGGAAGGGAAAGAAGGTGGGAAGAGAGAGAAACATTGATGTGAGAGAGACACATGGATTGGTTGCCTCCCAACATGCCCCAACCGGGGGCGGGGATCACACCTACAACCCAGGTACGTGCTACCCTTGACTGGACTCAAACCCTTTGGCGTGTAGGCCAACACTCTAACCACTGAGCAATGCCTGCCAGGGCATAATTTCAGATTTGTGAAAGAGAATATTTAAAAAGTGGCAGACTAGCCTATTAGTATACTATTTTCAATGAAGATTCCATTGCAATTAATTCTACCTACACTTTCACTGATAGCCATTAAGCTACCTATGAGATAATTCAATCCAAAATTTTAGAATATTCTTTCAAACAAAAATATATATACTTCTTAAATGAAATAAAAAAATAAAAGCTAACAAATTTGGGCTCAGTTGAATCTCAAGAGTGTAAGTACTACATATACTGTGAATGAACGTCATTGTTAACAAGAAGAAAAATATATATGCTTAAAAGAAAGTGAAATTATGTCTGCTTTATAAAGGGCTGTATTTTTTAGAGATGTATACTGAAATATGTAGGATGAAATGACATGACATCTCGAATTTGTGTGAAAATTAGAAGTAACAAATTTTTGATAACTGTTAAATTTGGTGATGGATATATGGGTGTTCACTGTACTAGTCTATTTTTTTGTAGGGGAAGGCAGAGAGGGTTGGTGGGTGGAAGGTAATCAACCAAAGACCTTATATGCATACATGCATAACCCATGGACACAGATAATAGGGTGCTGAAGGCCTGGAGCAGGGGTAGGGGGGGTGAGGGCGGGCTGGAGGGAGTCAATGGGGCGAAAAAGGGACATATATAATACTTTCAACAATAAAGAATTATTTTTTTAAATGTTAATACATTAAAAAATAAAGGACTGCCCTGGCCAGTGTTGCTCAATGGTATCAGCCTGCAAACTTAAGGGTCAGGGGTTCAATTCACTTCCCAGCCCTGTTCGGGGCATGTGCAGGAGGCAACCAATCAATGTGTTTCTCTCACATCGATGTTTCTCTCTCTCTTGCCCCCCCCCCCACGATCCCCGCCTCCACTCTTTTTCAATGGTAAAAAAATCCTAGGGTGAGGATTAACAAAAAGTAAAAAGAAAATAAAAGATTAAAGGAATATGGAAGCACCACTAAAATTTTGAATGCACATACCCTATTATCTAACAACTAGAGGCCCAGTGCACAAAATTCATGCACGGGTAGAGTCCCTAGACCTGGCCGGAGATCAGGGCCGATCTGTGGGGCAATCAGCAGGGTGAACAGGGGGCTCCCACTAGCACCCACCTTGACTGGCCTGGGGCCTGCAGGCTGGGGACAGCTCCTGTGTTGAGTGTCTGCCCCTTGGTGGTCAGTGCATATCATAGCAACCGGTCATCTCATTATATAGGATGAGAATAGTCCTTTAGGTTAGGATACATTGCTAGAAGTGAGATCCTATATAATAAAGCCTAATATGCAAATTGACCAAACGGCTGAACGACCGGTTGCTATGATACATAATGACCACCAAGGGGCAGACACTCATCACAGGAGCTGCCCCCTGGTGGTCAGTGTGCTCCCACAGGGGGAGCACTGCTCAGCCAGAAACAGGGCTCATGGCTGGCAAGCTAGTGGCGGGAGCCTCTCCCGCGTCCACAGCAGCACTAAGGACCCCTTGGGGGTCCCAGACTGCGAGAGGTCACAGGCCAGGCTGAGGGTCCGCGCCGCGCCCCCCCCCCCCCCGCCCCAGTGCACAAATGTCATGCACTGGGCCTCTAGTAAGAACATAAAGAGGATGCACTAGGAAAGTTTCTTTTAGCACTGTTTGAAATTATAAAATACTGAGGAGAAAAATCACAAAATTTAAATTCAAAATTAGAAGAATGGTTAAATATTCAATATATCCATACCATGCAATACTTAAAAAGAATGAAGTATATTTGTACATAATACTGACAGACATATTTGGTAAAAGAAAAAAAAATGGGGGAGAGCAGGTTGCTAACAATACAACAGCATGACACTTAATGTTTAAAACAAAACAAAACGGCCCGAACCAATATGCTCAATTAATATTTGACAAAGGAGGCAAGAACATACAATGGAGCCAAGATAGTCTCTTCAACAAATGGTGCTGGGAAAATTGGACAGATATATGCAAGAAAATGAAACTAGACCACCAACTTACACCATACACAAAAATAAACTCAAAATGGATAAAGGACTTAAATGTACGACAGGAAACCATAAAAATTCTAGAAGAATCCAAAGGCCACAAAATCTCAGACATATGCCGAAGCAATTTCTTCACTGATACAGCGCCTAGGGCACTTGAAACTAAAGAAAAAATGAACAAATGGGACTACATCAAAATAAAAAGCTTCTGCACAGCAAAAGAAACCATCAACAAAACAACGAGAAAACCCACTGTGTGGGAAAACATATTTGCCAATGTCATATCTGATAAGGGCCTCATCTCCAAAATTTATAGGGAACTCATACAACTTAACAAAAGGAAGATAAACAATCCAATCAAAAAATGGGCAAAGGACCTAAATAGACACCTTTCAAAAGAGGACATTCAGAAAGCCAAGAGACATATGAAAACATGCTCAAAGTCACTAATCATCCGAGAGATGCAAATCAAAACAGCAATGAGGTACCATCTCACACCGGCCAGACTGGCTATCATCAACAAATCAACAAACGACAAGTGCTGGAGAGGATGTGGAGAAAAAGGAACACTTGTGCACTGCTGGTGGGAATGCAGACTGGTGCAGCCACTATGGAAGACAGTATGGAGTTTCCTCAAAAAACTGAAAATGGAACTCCCATTTGACCCTGTGATCCCACTTCTAGGAATATATCCCAAGAAACCAGAAACACCAATCAGAAAGGATATATGCACCCCTATGTTCATAGCAGCACAATTCACCATAGCTAAGATCTGGAAACAGCCTAAGTGCCCATCAGTAGATGAATGGATTAGAAAACTGTGGTACATCTACACGATGGAATACTATGCTGCTGTAAAAAAGAAGGAACTCTTACCATTTGCAACGTCATGGATGGAACTGGAGAGCATTATGCTAAGTGAAATAAGCCAGTCAATAAAGGAAAAATACCACATGATCTCACTCATTCATGGACAATAGAGACCATTATAAACTTTTGAACAATAATAGATACAGAGGCAGAGCTGCCTCAAACAGATTGTCAAACTGCAGCGGGAAGGCTGGGGAGGGTTGGGGGGCAGGAGGTAGGGGGGTAAGAGATCAACTAAAGGACTTGTATGCATGCATATAAGCATAACCAATGGACATAAGACACTGGGTGATAGGGGAGGCTAGGGGACTGTCTAGGGCGGGGGGATAAAATGGACACATATGTAATACCCTTTGTAATACTTTAAGCAATAAAAAAATTAAAAAAATAAAATAAAATAAAACAAAACAAAATACAGAAAGAGAGGGGGAAAGAGAGAAAGTGAGAGAGAGAGATGTAAAACCATAAAGAAGGGTGTAGAAGGATTATAACCTCTATGTACCCTCCAAAATAGTAAATTCTTTCCAGGAAAGAAGAGGGATGGGGAAGGGAAATTCAAAGACTTTGCTTTATGTTTTTGTTTTGTTTTTTTACAATGAGGATATATTTGGTATTCTGTATAATTAAAAATAAGCATAAATCAAATAATGCATAATTATGAAATAAAGTACGTTATTTTACACTTTAAAATTTTTATAGAGTAAAATATTTACTTTATATGTGGACTTCCAAGGATTATCTGGGAATACAAATTGTCATTGTAGTATTGGCACAATCGTACCAATACTACTTTTTTAAGAAAATCTGTTACGATATTATGTGGTTTTAGACAGAGGTACATGAACATAATTAAAGCCTCTGCCTTCTATTTGTTCTCCTATTTAAAATAAAACACAAGTCGATTCCCTTGGTCGTTTACCTTCGCAGTTCCTAGAAACTCTAAGATCGTTACACAATAGAACAGTCTCCTTCCCAAGAAACCACTGAGAGCGTCTTTTCTTCCCTTGGTTACAGGAGGGAATAAGAGCCACTGTTTACACAAAACGGGAAGGCAGCACAGCTCGGGGAGTATTTCTTCATTCGCCTTCCACTTCACCTTTATTTTTATCGTTTGCATTGTGATCATTCACACTCACTGGCGTGCTGCATTTAAAATTTTTAAACTCTTTTTTTCTACATATAAAATGTGTGCTTTGTTATTTATGACAGCCACCAATCCATTTGTTGTACCTTTCCTCCTCAAAAAAAAAAAAAAAAACTATCTTCAAAGGCTTTATTTACAAAATATTTGAGAAAGGAACGGGAAATGTGCTCTAAGGGCCAGTTATGATCTTAGGAGAAGTTTATAATCAAGACAGCTTCCTTATCTGGTTTAGACGTATAGGGGAGATGTTTTCACTCTCTTCACAAGATATTCTTAAAACACAGGCAAACGGAAAGGCCAAAAGCTAGCCTGGTGCCCGACTGACTTCCAGGATTCCCGTTCCCGGAGAAATCCTCCGGGGTCTGCGGGCACGCGAACCGGGCGCTGCCAGGCCTGGAAAGGCGGCTCGCCCCAAAGAAGATGAGCTGTACGTTTCGGACACCAAATGCGAAAAGCCGGGCACTGACAAAAGCACGAAAAATATCTCCTTCGGGTTTTTAAAAGTATTATTATTCAATTAAAACGCTATCTTGGTCATAGTGGGTTAAGTAAAACATGTTACTGCAGTGAACTTCACCTGTCTTTTCTAGCTTTTAATAAGTTACCTACATAGCTCGCCTTGTTCTTTTCTATTGGGCAGCGTGGGTCTCTCTAGGTAATTAATGCCCGGCGGCCACTACATCTATTTCGTCCCCTCGCGCTCCTCGGGCTGCTCTTCCTGCGCGTGGGCACCGCTAAATCTGCCCGCGCAGCCTCTCGAGCCCCGAGACCGGGGAAGAGGGTGAAACGACAAGTGCCGGCTACTGGGCCCGTACCCACTGCGCGTCTCGCAGCGCGGGCTCCCGAATCTCCTCCGGCAGCGCGTCCCCGAGCTGTCGCACGAAGCGGCCGCACAGTTCCACCAGCTCCAGCACGGCCTGCTTCGAGGTGCAGCGCACGCGGAAGTCCTCGCGGGGAGTAGCGGGGCCCGGGGTGCGGTCTTCTGTCCCGGCCGCTCGCTCCACGTCCCGCGGAGGCGAAAGGCTCACCAACTCGGAAGCCCCCGCCATTTTCCCAGTTTGAAGCGGGGGCGGGAACTCTGCGAGCGGAAGCGAGTGCCACCGGGCGAAAGTGTCCGCCTACAGCCGGAAGCTCAGAGCGCCGCCGCAGTGAGGTTCCGGGCCGAGGCTGCGCGGGCGGATTCCAGGGCGACGCCAGCCGCGGCGATGGGGGCGGTGGGCGGAGGGTTGGTGGACTGCCACTGCCACCTTGCCGCCCCGGACTTCGACCGCGTATGTGAGGGCGAGGCCGGGTCGTGGGAATGGGGAGACCCCCGCCCCCCCCCCCCCCTACTTGTCCGGGCTACCTGTGCTCTCCTTTCTTAGGACGGAGCCCAAGACTCACCCAGGCCGGTCTGTCGCTGCACCGACTTGCTCCTGACTCCCTATTTATTAACCGCAGTCGTACTGATCTTTCTTTCCGATCTGCATAGCCTAAGCCCAGCGTCTCCTCTTCCATTTGCTGTTGCCGGTTACCGGAGTTCTTCCCCCTGCCTGCGCTTGGCCCGGCTGAGAATCCACTTTTCCTGATCCCATGCAAACAGAAAGAACAATACACACACCAGATCAGAGTTACAGTGTCTTACCCGCTCTATTGGAAACCAGAGGCTTCTGATGGAGAAGGAAGAGCGGAGTCTATTCAAACAGAAGATGGGTGTAGGGCAGTGATGACCGCTGGCAGGTTGACCTGGCACATTCATGCTACCCAGTGCTGGATGGAGCGTGATGGGCTAGAAAGAGAGAGGCATGAAAAGGACCGAAGAGGTTTGCAGGGACAGCTGTGGTCAGTCAGTAAGGAGTTCGGGTTTCATTAAAACAACAGTGCGAATCTTGTCTTTTTTTTTTTTTTAAGAGAATGACAAGATCTGATACTCAATTTACTAATAAAAACTTTTGCTGATGTGTGGCGAACAGAGGAGAGCGAGGGTGGAAGCTGGAAGACCAATTTGGAAGCTTCTGCAGTATGTAGACAAGAGGTGATGGTGGGTGCAGGGAAGTTTGGGAAAAGCAGATGGGTTGGAGGTATATTTTAGAGGTAGGATCTATATGCTGGGGAATTGGATGTGGAGAGGGAGGGGAAGCGAGGACTTGATGCTGTAGGGAGGACGGTGGTGCTGTTTCCTGAGCTGAGGGAAGGCTAAAGGAAGAGGTTTGTTGGGGAGAACACAGAGTTGGCATATGTTGAAGCCTAAGATCCATCCAAGTGGAGATGTCATATCATCATTCTTTTTTATTTTTAAGGTTTGTTTGTTTCTTACATTTTTCTTTATAGCCCTTCTTAAATGTGAATCTGGGGTGCTGGAAGGAATTATAGACTGAAGATAACAACCGGGGACTCATTAGCATAGTAATGAATGACATTTAAACCCGTGGGTAAGATCACTTCAGGTGAGCACAGAGGGAGGAGCATAGGGTCCTGACGTCAGATAGAGGAGAAAGAGCCAGTCAAGAAGACTGAAAAGTAGCAGCCAGTAAAAGAGTGGTGTTTGCAGGTGAGCAGTGTTGCAGAAGCCAAGCGTGGAAAATATTTCTGGAAGGGAGGGGTGGATACATGAGGAGCTCCTAAATGCTGCTGAGGGGTAAGAGACAGGGAGGTGCCCTCTGCAGTTGACAATAACAGTTTGTGTCTCAGTGGAGTGGAAACAGATGCCAAATGCTACTAAGAAAAAGAAAGAGGAAATGAAGGGGGGGTCAGTCAGTGTAGGTTCTTCACACTCTACCACACTGTTCCTTGCCATCATTGTCGTTCTTTACGGTGCCTCAACTACTAGTACAGCGAAATACACAGCCAAAGAGCAGCTACTTATCCATCTAAAATAATTGTGATAACTTGTGCTTATTTTAGGATCTGGATGATGTGTTGGAGAAAGCCAAGAAAGTAAGTCAATATCTATAATTGCCCTTTTTTGGTTTTTGTTTTAGATATGCTATATTAATGCTTCAGTAAGAATAAGTTGCATTTATTAAGTGTTTACTGTGTGACAAGTACTGACCTAAGCCCTTTCTGCACATTATTTCGTTTAATGTTTCACAGCCACCTTCTGAGGAAAGCTTCTATTTTTTAGGCAGCTATTGCCCACTGTGTAGATGAGGAAACTAAGGCCTAGAGACTAACTTGTCCAAAAACACACCGCTAGTAAAATGATACAGACAAGATAGTCTGAATCCAAACATGTTCCCCCAGCCATCATACTTACCAGCAATATGGACCAGATTATCCATCTGTTGGTTCTAAAATTAACATTACCCTGGGGATTTTGGAGAAATGATAAAAGTTTTGGGAACCATTTTGATTTGTTTGAGAAAAATTATTAATTTTTGGAGGTGCTTATAAAATTCATTATCACTAGCATTTCATGGTCTTCCCTCAAAGTATTAGTTTAGAAGTAGCTGCCAGTATATTTTTATATTCAACCCTCTTGCACTATGACATTAATTAGGAGTGTGGGCTTTGGCGTTACACAGGCCTAATGATCTTGGGCAAATTATTTCACTCCATCCAGAATTCTGTCTCCTGATCTATACAATGGATTGTAGCAATGCCACCTCATAAGGTTATGTAGATTAAACGGAGGTAATATTTATGTTCACTGAACACAGTGCCTGAAACATAATAAGTATTCAGTGATAGCCATTATGATTATACTGACAAGAGTATGGATGTGCAAGAATAACTAAAACACAGAAAACTTTATAATTCTATTTAATTATATTGGATGTATATTGCTTGAGACTCTAGCTAGTCTATTCTGTTCTTTTTTGTTTCAGGCCAATGTTATGGCTCTTGTGGTGGTCGCTGAACATTCAGGAGAATTTGAAAAGATTATGCAGCTTTCAGAAAGGTTCGACTTCTCATTAAGAACTTAAAGAGTTGCTAATAAGGATGCAGTTATGATGTCATGTTCATGATCTCAAAGATTATCCATTTTTAAAGAGAATGAGAAGGAAAATATTAACATAGCCCTAAAAAATATGTCCTACTTATTCTTTAGAGTAACGTTGCCTGCTAGTCTAATATTCAGCTTCTCAATTCATTCTACACTGTTAGGTATAACGGGTTTGTCCTGCCATGCTTGGGTGTTCATCCAGTTCAAGGACTTTCACCAGAAGAACAAAGAAGTGTCACATTAAAGGTAACAGTAACAGTCAGCTAAAACAAGAACCATAGAACATGATAATACCTTTGACTCAGTAGTCCTTCACTTTCTGATTTATAGTGTTAGGCAATAATCTAAAAGAAGGCAATGCTACCTTCTTTCCCAGAGATGTTTGTTGCAAAATTATCTGTAATAGAGAAAAGGGGGGAATAGCTTAAGGGTTCAGAAATAAAGGAATAATTAGTTCACTTGTAGAGTAGTAAATATAATGCATTTATTAAAAATGAAGACTATAAGCCCTAACTGGTTTGGCTCAGTGGATAGAGCGTCGGCCTGCGGACTCAAGGGTCCCAGGTTCGATTCTGGTCAAGGGCATGTACCTTGGTTGCGGGCACATACCCAGTAGGGAGTGTGCAGGAGGCAGCTGATCGATATTTCTCTCTCATTGATGTTTCTAACTCTCTATCCCTCTCCCTTCCTCTCTGTAAAAAATCAATCAATAAATATATATATTTTTAAAAATAAAGACTATAAGATTTATGTAGTAACATGGAAAATGTTTGCAGTATAATATAGGGAGAAAAGCAGGATACAGACGGTTTATTCACAATGAGTGGCATCATGTAAAAATATATCCTGTAAGGAAAAGACTGTAAAGAAAAACAGAAATGATAGTAGTTATGACAATCTTACAGAATTACATGTGATTTGTTTTTATTTTTTTTTATCACATTGTTATATTGATTTGGCAGAAAGGTGATAAAGTATCCAGAGAAAGAAAGATACAAATTCATAGATGCAATACTGTGAGGGAACAGATGAGCTCAAGTACACAGTGTCTTTGAACGTTGAACCATCCTTATAGGAGTGATCTTGATCTACTAAACTGCATGGCTTTCATACCCTCTCTAAAAAAGATCTAGCCCTAACCGGTTTGGCTCAGTGGATAGAGTGTTGGCCTGCAGACTCAAGGGTCCCAGGTTCAATTCCCGTCACGGGCATGTACCTTGGTTGCGGGCACATACCCAGTGGGGAGTGTGCAGGAGGCAGCTGATCAAAGTTTCTGTCTCATCGATGTTTCTAACTCTCTTTCTCTCTGTAAAAAAAAAAATCAATAAAATATATTTAAAAAAAAAATCCTACCCATGAGATATCACTGACTCACCATAGCCTTGACTACTGACTCAGCACTGGGGAGATGCACAGTTTCTTAAGTGCTTTATTACATATTGGGATCAACAGCCCCATTTTGAAGAAGTGAAGATTTTGTGTTACCTATGAATAAATTAAGAGATGAGGTCCATTCTTTCGAAATAATGAATTTGTATCCCTACATTTGAATACCCTAAGTAGCTCTACTTATTTTGCAACAAAATTACGTTGAATTCAACTTCATGTAAAAATAAATACTTATTCTGTAACTCTCCTGAGTTGTTGATGTGATAAAATTTCCCCAGAGAGTTACAATTCTGAAAGTGTTGGGGATCAGAGCAAGATGGCATTTGTTTCATTTATGTAGAGATTTATAGCTATAGGCATTCATTTCGTTAGTCAACCAAGTGTGTACTGAGCTCCTACTGCATTCCAAGCACTTTAGAGTAATATCCCTCTCATGAAAGTAGGTTCTAGATGGAGGCAGACAATCAACAATTAGATACATGAACAGGAAAACTTTCGGCAGCACTAAGTGCTTTAAAGACAATAAAATAAGATGATGTGATAGGGATTGTGGATGCTAGTTTTTAGATTGTGTAGTCAAGGAAGGCCTGTCTGAGGCGGTGACATTTGAACTGCAACCTGAATTATCCTCAGAGGTACCTTGCAACTTACATATCCTGAGACTACAATCTTCAAGTCACGTATTTTAAAAGAAGCAAATTTTCTACATATTTGCCTTTCCCTTGTCTGACAAGGGAAACCTCAGAGGGCAAATTCTCTAAGTGTAATAGTAATAGTGTGGAAACTAATGGTACACAGTTACTTCAATGATTACAGACAAGCACACATATGATACTTAGTGTTTATATTGTTGAACCTGTAGAACAAAAATAGGCTAAACAGGATTATCAAGACAAAAGAAATCAGTGCAAAGAGTACAAAGAGTGTATGGGATTATCACTATGACAAACTCACAAACCAATGTTACTCTAAAAGGAGAACAAAACATAATGCACTCTCCAAACCTCACTTACAAAAGTGGCTTTCTTCTCTCTTGCTCAGCTACTCCAGGAAATCAGATCAGTCCTTCTAAATGCCAGGAAATGCCTCCTAAACAGAAGGAAGTGTTTAAGTGTGAATCTTTATAAACAGTTTCATTCCTGTGACCTGAATAGGTATGGGATACTATCCAGATAGAAGTACTCACCGTTCTAGGATTACTATTCCTAGTTCCTCAACTGGTTAACGGAATAGAATATATGTAAAGAACCAATACAGCATAGTGCCTGGCATTTAATAGGTATTTATAAAATATCAGTTTCCTTCTCCATCTGTTTTAACAAATTACTTTGTTTTCTCCCAGGATTTGGATGTAGCTTTGCCCATTATCGAGAATTATAAGGATCGATTATTGGCAATTGGAGAGGTAAACACCCATTAACTGATCAAATGACTTCTGATTTAGACTTTCATGTGATATATGAAAAGAATCTTTAATTCAATATTGGTGATTATAACTAACTTGGATAATTATGTTCACCCCATCAAGCTGAATAATAACTCATCAATACTTCCTCAATAAGCACAAGAGCTTGGGGATGAATCAATAGAAAGCCTCATCATAGGCTTATGTTAATACTTTATTGTCATTTCTATATACTATGCTCTTTTTTTGCTTAAATATGGGTCATCTCTCTAGTTAAAGTAGTATATACAAAGCATACTTTAAAGAGGCTAGAGAACATTTTTATTAAATAATTTACAGTTGTAAAACATTTTTATCACTTGGTAATAAATTCCACTTCTAATTAAAGATAAAGATAAGAATAACAGTTAAATTCAGAATATAGATTATAACAAAATATATAAAGGAAAGCCGTCATTTATAATCTTTCCTGTTCACTGTGATGACCACATGTAGCTGTTGAGCACTTGAAATGTGACTGGTCCAGATTGAGATGTGCTTTAAGTATAAAACACCCAGAGATTTCAAAGTTTTAGCACCCCAAAGAAAGAATGTAAAATAACTCAATAATTTTTATATTGACCATGTGTTGAAATAATGCATTACTATATAATAATAATGATAATGTTTGGGGGTATACTGGATTAAGCAAAGTATATTAAAATGAATTTTAGCCATTTCTTGTTAGTGTTTTTAATGTGGCTAACTAGAAAATGTGACGTTATATATGTGGCTTGCACATATGGCTCCTATTATCTTTCTCTTGGACAGTACTGTTCCATAGTATGACTTTTTGGGTTCATTAAACCATGAAAAACGTAATTCTGTTTGACTTTTCTGTTATAGGTGGGACTGGATTTCTCCCCCAGATTTGCTGGCACTGATGCACAAAAGGAAGAGCAAAGACAAGTCCTAATCAGACAGGTCCAGTTAGCCAAAAGACTAAATTTGCCTTTGTAGGTTAATTAACCATCTTCCTATATTAATAGCTATAGAGCAAATTAAAATGATTCTTTTGAAATGGAGCTCTATATTTCTTTTTCTCTTAATTACTTTAATAGAACAAAATAATGTCACATTAATTACTTAAAAGGAATATTTTGTTGTTAAACAGAAATGTTCACTCACGTTCAGCTGGAAGACCCACCATCAGCCTCTTAAATGAGCAAGGTATTTAGATTCCTGAGACAAATGTGCCTAATGTTTACGTTTGGTATTCCAGTCCATCTTCTCATAGAACAAGCCATGTTTTAATATGATTTCTTAAACGAAAGGAAATAGAGGAAGGGGGAAAAGGGAAGGGAGAAATGGGAAGTCAACTAAAGTGGTTTTACAAGTCAGTCTACTTTTTACAAGGTTTTCGATGTGATTGTGATATTTATAATCATTTGCCAGGGTAAAACAAATGAAAAATTGGATTAAGTAATTTATAGTCCTAAAATAAAAAATGTATCTTATAGCATTACTTTTCAAACTTTTTGAAGTGATACTAATATACACACATATATACTTTTTTTGGTAATAAAAGTATGTGTATACACTGGTCAGTCTTGACCCACTAGATTGATTTCATAACTCACTTGTGGTTATAACCCACTAATGGTCATACCTGCCATTTGAAAAACAGTTTCAAATAGTGAAGTAAATGTACTTGCCTACATCTAGAAAGCATGGTATTTCCCAGTGATGAGTGCTGAACCCTTTGGGATCACTGAGAGCATGATTTGTACGCAGGCTGAGCAGCCATTCTTTAAGAACCAGAGGCGATTTTGTGAAGCTAATGCTGATTAGTCAATTTGTGACTCATTTAGCTCCCCATTTACTCTTCCACTAGCATTCTCACTGAGGACTATTTGACTGCTTAAAAACCTATTAGGAACAATAATCTGACAGTTCACAAGCTTCTGGAAAATGTTTGAAGGTATAGGAAGATTCAATAATTGTTTAAAATTTTATATTTCCATTTTATTTAATAATTTCATTCTGAAAGTTAAGAATGTATTATATTTTTATTCTACTGCTTGAACACTATATATTTATCCCTCCTTTAGAAGTCATAGAACCTCATATTTCTATCACAGTGAACAAATTTCTTATCTTTGCTGTTCAATTTGATTAATGGAAAAACCTCTCATTGAGGACATAAATTGGAATTCTGATCTATCTTCTATTTTTGAGAGGTGCTGACAAAGTGCTGCTCCATGCATTTGACGGTCGGCCATCTGTAGCCATGGAAGGAGTAAAAGCTGGGTACTTCTTCTCAATCCCTCCTTCTATCATAAGGAGTGGACAGGTAAATTCTTTCATTAAGCTTCCACCTATACTTTGTGAAATACACTTTAAAATAAGAGCTTCTATATTTTATATGTAATATAAAATATATATTTTATATATGATATATAGTTTATATGTAATAGATACTTATATATAACACTTGTGATATTATTCTAGTTATACTACAAAAATCAATCCTAAGTCCCTACCTTATGTCAATATCATATTATCATGATTACATTTGATTTATAATAAGTTTTGAAATCAGAGATAATATGAGAATTCCAATTATTTTTTTATTTTCAAGATCATTTTGGCTATTCTAAGTCCCTTGCCTTTCCATCTACATTAGAATCAGCTTGATTTCTTAAAAAAAAAAAAAAAAAAAGCTGGCTGGGATTTTTATTGGAATTACATTGAATCCATAGCTCAATTTGGGAATAATTGATATGAACACACCATACCTCTTTATTTCGATCTTTGATTTCTCTCATCAATGTTTTATAATTTTTGACATACAAATCCTGCACATATTTTGTTATATTTATCCCTAAGTATTTCATATTTTTCATTCTATTTTAAATGGTACTGGTTTTAAAGTTTTAGTTATCAATTATTCATTGCTAGTATATAGAAATACAGTTGATTTTTCTATATTAAACTTTTATCAAGTGACCTGCTGATTATTCATTAGTGCTAGCAGTGTTTTGTAGATTTTTCAGGATTTTTATGTAGATAATCATGTCATCTTTGAATAAAGATATTTACTTTTCCCCTTCCAATATTTGTGCCCTTTATTTCTTTTTCTTGCCTTATTTCACTGGATACAGCTAGTAGAATGTTGAATAGAAATAGTAAAAGCAGAAACCCATGCCTTTTTCCTGATCATGAAAAAACATTCATTCCTTTACCATTAAGTATACTATGAGCTGCAGGTTTCTTATAGGGTTTAAGGAAGTTTCTTCTGTTTCTAGTCTGCTGAGTGTTTTTATCAAAAATGGATGTTGGATTCTGTCAAATACTTTTTTGACAATATATTATCCTTTTTATAGTTTCTTAGGTAGAACCTTAGATTATTTGAAACCTTCCTTGTTTTCTAATGAAGATATTTAATGCAATAGTTGCATTAGCACTAACCACATATAGTTACAATCCACAGATATTAGATTGTTATAATGAGGCTGTTTTTTCTAGTATAAGTATTGATATGGTCATAGGTTTATTTGTGATCTTTGCTGTATTTTCACTTTCTTTCCGTTCATAATGTTTTCTAATTTACCTTGAGACTTCCTCTTTGACCATAGTGACTATTTAAAAGTGTATTGTTAATTTCCAAATACTTAGGAATTTTCCTGATATCTTTCCATTTCTGATACCTACTTTAATTGGACTATGTTCAGGAGACATTCATTGAATGATTTCACCTCTTTTAAATTGGTTGAGGTTTGTTTAATGGCCCAGAATATGATCTATCTTGGTGAAGGGAACATACACACTTCAAAAGAATGTGCATTCTGCTATTATAAGATGGAGTGTTCTACACATGTCACTTTATAGTCCAAGATTATTTTTATTTTTCCTACTTTTAGCTTTTGTGGAAAAACTTCTTATTTAGTAGTAACCTTTAGCTGTGGCATGTTTCTTTTTCAAAACTAAAATACATTTAAAGATAATAATTTGTACATTATAGAAAATTGAATCACTTCAGTAAAGAACAAATTTTAAATTAATCCAGATTCTACAACTCAGGAACAATCATTGTTAACATTAATTCAGATAAAATAAGAAGATAATCTTATTCTTTTTGTTTTGAGTTAGCTTCCTGGGTGTCTAATTGTATCAATAAATATGGACCTAGCTCATCTTTAAAATGATAGTATGATATTTCATAATGTGGATGTACTTTAATTTATTTAAGCATTACTTTAAGTAAAGGTTAGACTGTTTCTAATTTTTCACTGTTATAAACAGTGCCTGAGTAAACACCTTTGTACATCTTACATATGCACACTTGTGCAGTTTTCCCTCTAAATGGAATCACTGAGGAAAGGGTGTACATTTTAAAATTTGGTTAAACTGTTACATTTTCTTTAAAAAGTTTATGCTAGTTTAACTTTTATCTACCAGCAGTGCATGAGCATACCTATTTCTGAGCCTCTGAAATTTTAATCTTCAAACAATTCATTCTAATAATATTCCACTCTGCATCATGAGTCTCTCCCTGCCATTTTTTACTTTTTAACAGTGCATCGGCAGCAAAAGAATTACGTTCTTGGTATAAAAGTCATTGGGTTCATTGCAATCCTTATAATCCAGACAGAAAATTAAAAATAAGAAAGTAAAACCATCTACCACCTAATCTAAAATGTGCATATGAACTTTGGATTTATATCAGAAAGCCTGAGTGGCTTAAAGTGAACAGTAGAAAGAAGCACTGAGTGTGGTGGAGAAGCAACAGAAGTCTCTTCCTGAGATATCTCAGTGGGATGGTGATATCCGGTGTCTGACTTCCTTACTGTGTGTGCTTTTGGTTACTACTCTCTGGGTCCCTGGAGTCTCTGGATAATTTTTGGCAATGAATGTTGCTATTTAAACCTGTTAGTAATAGAATGAGAACGTAGTGAGCATGTATCAATTGAATATTGAAGCATGAATTTTAAGCTCTTGCAGAGTAGAATGCATTGGCATGTGGGTTTAATGTTCTTTTTTGAAAATTCTTTATTACTCCTTTTTTAAACTTACTAGCTTTTTCTTTTCTCTAAGAAGCAGAAACTTGTGAAACAGTTGCCTTTAACCTCCATTTGCTTGGAAACAGATTCACCTGCACTAGGACCAGAAAAACAGGTAAGTCATTTTCAGTTTTCCACATGATTGAGATCAAGCATGTAAAACTCGCAGCCTCGGCATGCCTGGGGCCCACCAGCCGCAAATTTGATATGCTTGATTTAGATTGTGTCTTTCATTTGAGTATTTTTGATTTGTCTGTGTTTCTCATCACAGTGTAAATACAATGGAATCCTATTTTAACGCTAGGTTGAGAGGTTATATCAACTTAATTTCAGGTCTTTTCTAAATATAATTTTTATGCCCCAAAGAATATTATTTGATATGGACCATGTCCTCGTCTATGTGGTAATGAAAGCCAGACCAGTATAGCAAAAAGCTCAATGACAAGAGTCAGAAAGACCTGGATTCAAATCCTGTCTCTGCTACGGACTAGCTGTTTGACTTTGAGCAAGTTATTAATGTCTCTGAAATGTTCTTCACTTATAAAATGTAAGCAAACTAGCAAATACTTTGAAGTAGTATAGTGAGAATTAAATGGAGTAATGTATCTGGCAGTATCTGCTATATAGTAAGATGCTCAATAAATGTTTATTTTTCTTCTTTTAATTAGATTGTTATAATGAGGCTCTATTTCTTCTAGTACAAGTATAATAAGTGTATAATATGCCATTGTGTGAATCTACCATAGTATATTTAACTTGATATTGTGATTTGGGTTGTTTCCAACACAATTATATCTGATGAATGTTATCAGGTTATTTTTCTTAAACTTAATAGACATCTTATTCCTCTCAATATTATCATCCTAAGTAGATAACTTAATAACAGTAATACATTTCACCAAATCTAAATGTACAATCTAAATGATTGTAGATGCACCACTGTTTTGTGACCATTAGGATGGAAAAAAAAAAAACCACTGCCAGTTATACAACGACATGTCATTGAATCCAAGTAAAATATGTATCAATTTCAGAGATGTTAAAATAGGAGAGAAATACATCTTAGACTCAGTGAAGTACCAGTACATATCTGTTTAGCCGTCCAAATATGTACTGGTACTTCTTGAAGGTGTATGGTGACATTTCTCGAATCAAACTGTAATGTCTGTAGCCTGTGAGGTGCAGGGGCCAAGCAGCAGAGCAGTGACCTTTACAATCACTCAGTTAAGCAATAAACCAAAGGACGGCTAACCCATCAGTCATGCAGGTTGCCAAGTGTCCACTGTTTGCAGACTGCTAGATGCTGGGACCTCAGTTGTTAATACCCCACGGCTCTTTTCAAGAGCAACATAGACTTACAGTCAGTGTGTAGCTATAGCTTCTAAGCTGAAGTTCAAGACTTTCTCCCCTTATTGCCTCCCACCTTCCCCCAGCCCCATTAAAAAAAGCACTCATCGGCTGTGTTTACCAACTCATTTTCTTCTATTTTATCTACAGTCTTCAAGGATTGCTTCTTTTGACAATCACGTTTGAGTTAGTGTCTGCTCTGTTCTCCTTCAGGTACGGAATGAACCCCAAAACATTACCATCTCAGCAGAATATATTGCCCAGGTAAAAGGAATCTCAGTGGAAGAAGTGATGGAAGTGACAACACAGAATGCATTGAAATTGTTCCCCAAGCTCCAGCACCTGCTCCAGAAATAACTTCAAAGCCAAGTGAACTGAAGGGGGGCAGCATTTGAGAAAAAGAAATGTTCTGGCCCTAGCTGGTTTGGCTCAGTGGCTAGAGCTTCGGCCTGCGGACTGAAGGGTCCTGGGTTAAATTCTGATCAAGGGCTTATGCATGGGTTGCAGGCTTGATTCCCAGTAGGGGGCGTGCAGGAGGCAGCCAATCAATGGTTCTTTCTCATTGATGTTTCTATCACTCTCTCCCTCTCCCTTCCTCTCTGAAATCAATAAAATATATATATTTTTTAAAAAGAAATGTTCTGATTAATAGTCTGAACTGAAGAAAGCATTATATAGGGATAAAAAGATTATACTTTTAGAGAAATATTTGTCATTTGTTGTTAATCCTCACCCGAGGATATTTTTCCATTGATTTTTAGAGAGAGTGGAAGGGAGAGGGAGAGACAGAAACATTGATGTGAGAGAGACACATTGATTGGTTGCCTCCTGCATGCTTTCCAGCCAGGGCTAGGGATCAAGCCTGCAACTGTGCATGCGTGCCCTTGACCAGAATCAAACCTGGACCCTTCAGGCCACGAGCCGACCCTATATCCACTGAGCCAAACCAGTCAGAGTGAGAAATATTTGTCTCAGAAATAAAACTGAGCTTGGATCCTGAAACCTTGGGTTCTAATTCTACCTTGCACTGCTTTTCAATTAATGGACTCCTAGCAGGAGGTTGGGAGACACTACTGCTTCTTACCTTGCCCTGTTAAATAGAACCACCACATGAACTGAAACCATTTTTTCCAGCAAGGGTGGCTCCCACAGGTAATCATTTTCTAGCCTTTCTTGCAACCAGGGCACTGATAATATGACCCACCCTAGATTCTGAATGAAGTGAGACACACGAGGAAGCCAGGACTGAGGGTGGCAGTATGGCAGCTTGGTGAGGTTAGCATTGTTAGCTGCAGGGTCTGTGCCCACAGGTTGTGTTAGTAGAGTCTTTATGCTTCTAGTTCAGTGGTATGAATTGGTTTTTCCCCCCTCCTGGAGATTTTACTAACTATCCATTATCCTTCAGTAAATTCATTTCCTTCTTAAATTAGCCAAATTTAGTTTCTGTTGCTTGTATCTTTAAGAACCCTGCTTGATGAGGAAATTCATACCCTGAAGTAGTTATCACAAAGAGACCATTAGGGAAAATAAGGAAGGAAGAGAAGGAAATCTGAGACTCATTATAGTGCCTGGATCACTTTCCAGATAGCAAATACCAGTTAATTGTAAGGGATAAGAATACTGCCCGTCCATAGCGGATGATGACCAATGTTGTGAAAGCATGTTAAAAAGATACTCTATGGCAAAAGGATATGTGCTGATTTGGGGGCAGCCCAAAGGGTACTGCACTGAACATTTTCATTATTTTTCTTCACTTTTTCTGTATTTGTGGAACCTCTTACCTTATGAGGCAGAGCTCACCTTCCACTGTACCTGGCCCTTCCCTTTGGACCCATCTTCCATGCCAGCAAAGAAACGCAGCTTCCCTGCCCTGGCCTGCAAGACCCTCTCCAGGGAAGAGGCACTGGGTGCTGGTAGCTTCAGCAGCAATAGCAGGCCACGCCTTCGCCTTTTCTGCGTACCAGGGATGCCACAGAGGGCCTTCCTGCACCCACATTAGTGGCCTTGACTTGGGAACTCACTGCAGACAGCTCTGCAGGGAGGCGGAGCAAAAATGGAGGGAAATGACTGTCTGCCCATCCCCCTGTGTCTACTGAGGAAACAGGTGCATCAACAAATCCGAGACTCCTGGGAGGGGCAGAGAGGTGTCTGGACTTACTATGATTTCAGGTAGGGTCAGAGTCCAAAATTGGTAGGTTTGTGACTTTTGGTTTTCTGGTTTTAGCCTGAGGCTGTTATAAGGTGTATAGAGGAGGACAAAGTAGAAACACCTAACGGGGGAGGCAGAGGGAGAGCTTCCAGGAGAAGGTGGCATTTAAACGAAAGTTAGCTAAGTGAAGGGAGGGTAAGAGAATAAAGCAGAGAACCCCAAGTAGTTCCATAAAACCAGAGGTGCATGAGGGAGGAGGCAGAAGAGGACTAGAGAGAATTAAGATTCGAAGGTTGTTAAGTGTATTATCTATAACCTGACACTCATGTACTATGTATTTATTCCCTGATTCATCTTAGAACGAGCCAAAGAAAGGATGCTGTGTTTGATAGTCTTTATGTGGGCAGCTAAGTGTTCAGAGATAATTCTCCATAGGTCTCCCATTTCTGTGTATCTCTGGGGCAGAGACACTGGACAGCTTTTGTTCCAGATTATCTTTATTTGAGAGAGAGAGAGAAACATCAGTTTGTTATTCCACTTATTTATGTATTCACTGGTTGATTCTTGTATGTGTTCTAACCAGAGATTAAACCTGAAACCTTGGCATATCAGGATGATGCTCTAACCCACTGAACTACCAGCCAGGGTCCAGATGATCTTTTCAAGGATGTTTATATAGCGAAGGGCCTTGGAAGACAGATAATGTCTCCCACTGAAGCAGAGGCAAGTTTATTCTTTCTGCAATATAATGAGCATCTCTACCTCCAATCAGAGGTTGGGTTTCTTATTTTTTTTGTTTTGTTAATTCTCACCTAAGTATATTTTTTCCATTGATTTTTTTTTTTTTTTTTGAGAGAGAGAGAATGGGAGGAAGGCGGAGAGAGAAAGAGACAGGGAGACAGAGAGATGTGAGAGAGACACATCGATTGGTTGCCTCTGGCATGTACCCCAACGGGGGCTGGGGATCGAACCTGCAACCCAGCTATGTGCCCTTGACTGGGACTCAGACCCAAGACCCTTCAGCTAACAGGCCGATGCTCTAATCACTGAGAAACTCCAGCCAAGACAAAGGTTGGGTTTCTTAAGCTCAGAGATTTTCAGCTATGAGGCAAAGCCTCTGTGTGCATGGCATCTGTCTGAATGACTTCACATTATTTGGGGCCAGAGAGTGGAAAGGCGGGGGCAGAGAGTACCAATCAGAACATGATGCTTGTGCTGCTTGCTGTTGTGGAAGAAAGGGCCACATGCTAACCTGACAAGCTCAAGGAAGGCCTGCATGGCAGTCTTGCAAACTCAGAGACCTAAAGTAACCACAAAGGATGGTCTGAAATTAAACTTTAACTAAAAGCAGTTATGTCCTAGGCCCATATCTTCACTGACATAGTCAACCTTTACCTTAACTGAGCCTATATATCTTTTTGCATCTGTGATAACATATCTTTGAAATGTCTGGGTAACATGTAACTTCCCTTTTTCCTGACCCCTTGGGGCACACAACCTAATGTGCCTGGATGCTAGGACAGATGCCACAAATTCCTTCATTGTTATTTTGTCATGTTCATTGTTGACTGTTAACTGTCCTGCACCCACATAAGTATGTGTCCATCATTTTATTTTCTATCCAATCCCAGAGGTCCATCACCCTCCCACTTTGCTTTCTCCTGCCTCTCTAATCTACCACCAATGGATTTCATGTAACCCACCTATGTCCCCTCCTTTGATTGCAATGTATAAAAATAGATGAAAAAAACCTCTATTCTCTAGAGCAGTGGTTCTCAATCTTCCTAATGCCGCGGCCCTTTAATACAGTTCCTCATGTTGTGGTGACCCCCAACCATAAAATTATTTTCATTGCTACTTCATGACTGTAATTTTGCTACTGTTATGAATCGTCATGTAAATATCTGATATGCAGGATGTATTTAGGCGACCTCTGTGAAAGGGTCGTTTGACCCCCAAAGGGGTCGTGACCCACAGGTTGAGAACCGCTGCCTAGAGCACTATCCCAATTCCCAGCAATTGTTGACAGTTTGGCTCAAATAAACTCACAAAAATTCTTTACAGGTTTTTATGTTAACACTGCTCTGAGCAATAAAGTCCTTTGCCTCTGAACCAAGATTCTTATGTCTTCTGTCACCAATGCCCCTGAAACTGTGGCAGGCTAACCCTTCATAGCTCTTGACACTGGAAGTTTTGTTGTTTTTTGAGAAGCAAAAAATTAGCTTTGGGCCTGGCTTTTTAATATATACCCTCAGGGTCAATGAATCTTATCCCCACTGTGCCCTGGTGCAGTCCTAGCTGAGATAGCGTTTTAGGCCAGTTGACTGATACATATCCTTTCCAATATTAATATGCTTTGGCTTGTGAATCTGAGCTTTCTATGAAGGCAAATGGCAACCAAATAAAAGGTGAATATTTCACTGATATAAATACAAATGCAAAGCTGCACGTGGGTTCCAAGCCAAGTAGTGCCCAGCTTGCCATCAACACTAATAAAAGAGAAAAATGGTAATTGGCGTACGACGATACCCTTTTCATTGGCTAATCAGGGCTATATGCAAATTAACTGCCAACTATGATTGGCAGTTAACTGCCAACAAGATGGTGGCTAATTTGCATATGTAGGCACAATGCAGGGAGGCAAAAGGGAAAGCAGGAAGAAGCCCCCTGCCACTGACAGTGATTGGAAACCCAGGGGGGAGCTAAGAGCTGGGGGGCAGGGCAAAGGCAGCCCTGGGGCCGCCTTTGCCCTGCCCCCCCAGCCATGATCAGAGAATCAGGAGCCTTTGCCGCCCTGGCCAGTGATAGCAGGAAGTAGGGGTGGAGCCAGCGATGGGGGCTGGACACAGTCGAAGCTGGCAGTCCCGGGAGCTAGGGGTCCCTTGCCTGGGCCTAAAGCGGAGCCCACGATCGCGGAGCCGCTGCAGCTGCAGGTCCCCGCTGCCCGAGCTGGCCGCCTCAGCCAGAGGCGTTAGGCCTGGGCAGGGGCGGAGCCTGCAACCGTGGGGAGCTGGGGGTCCCCTGCTCAGGCCTGACACCCCTGCCGGAGGCCTCAGGCCTGGTCAAGGGGCCGATCCGGTGATTGGTGATCAGAGGGTGATGAGGGTCAACTCCTCTGGCCGAGGCATCAGGCCTGGGCGGGGGGCTGAGCCAGGGATTGGGGGGATATGATGGTCCCCTTGCCCAGGCCTGAAGCCTGGGTCAGAGGCGTCAGGCTTGGGCGGGGGGGGTGGAGCAAGCGATCAGAGGGAGATGGGGGTCCCCTGCCCAGGCATGATTCCTGGGCCAGAGGCCTCAGGCCTGGGCGGGGGCCAGAGCCAGTGATCAGGGGGAGATGGGGGTCCCCTGTCCAAGCCTGACACCTCTGGTGGGGGCGTCAGGCCTGGGCAAGGGGCCGATCAGGTGATCGGAGGGTGATGGGGGTCTATGCCTCTGGCTGAGGCATCAGGCCTGGGCAAGGGGCAGAGCCAGCAATCGGAGGGGTCTGGGGGTCCCCTGCCCAGGCCTGATGCCTGGGCCAGAGGTGTCAGGCTTGGGCGGGGGGCAGAACCAGTGATGGGGGGAAATGAGGGTCCCCTGCCCAGGCCTGACACCTCTGTCAGAGGCGTCAGGCCTGGGCAAGGGGCCGATCCTGCGATTGGAGGGTGATGGGGGTCAACGCCTGAGGGCTCCCAGTATGTGAGAGGGGGTAGGCTGGGCTGAGGGACACTCCCCCCCCCCTACACACACACACACACAGTGCACGAATTTCGTGCACCAGGCCTCTAGTATGGAATAACAGGCTACTGGCTCAGACTGCAAAAAGGAACACAAGCCACGTCAAAACCTGAAAATTAGTCTGCTACCCAAGAAGGAATGACACACAGATAATTCTAGCAATGCTCACTTTGGGGATGGAGAATAAAATAAAACAAAAAGCTCCACCTTGCTAATCTCTCAAGTATGTACTTAGTCAAATTATCAAAATCCTTGCTCTGAGTTCATGCAATTCAGTGTTTAGAAGCAAGTTGTTAACTTTGAGGATTAGTGGGATTGGTCAACATACTCCACCAATTTATAGAAACAAACTATTTAAACATTTTAAATTAATAAAGAGAAGATCACCGTAAAGGATCTTTTAGGTGATAAATATTTCCAAGTATCTTTTTAAAAAAACTTTTTTTAAAAAGTCTTATTGATTTTAGAGAGAAAGGAAGGAAAAAGGAGAGAGAGAGATGTGGGAAACTGATACAGGGTTGAGCCTCGGACTGACCTGCTGGCAAAGTCACAAACAAGTCCTAGCTTAGAGGGCACAGCCCTCTTAGCATAATTAGGCTTGACCTTCTAACACTCCCTAGATCTTATCTGGGAAGCTAACGGGCTGAGGAAGTGCACAAAGTGTAACCATGGTCAAAACAAGTGAAACTCACAAGAACTGTGTAACTATGGTAACCACTACCTTGTTTACCTCTCACTATAAAAAGCTTGGTGAGGCCTGAGCACAGTGGAAGTCCTCCTTGAGTTGGACTTGCCCTCCTGGTCCCCCAATATTCCCAAATTATCTCGTGTCTTTTCTTTTTCATTTGTGTGCGGCTCCTCTTCCAGACCCGAACCCTGAACCACGCATGACGTGGAGGGAAACACTTACGACAGAGAAAAACATTGATGTGAGAGAGGAACATTGATCAGTTGCCTCCCACAGGCATCGCAACCTGGGTATGTGCCCTGACCAGGAACCAAACCAGCAACCTTTCAGCATTCAGGGAGACACTCAACCAACTGAGCCACACTGGCTGGGGTGAAAGTATCTTTAATAACAAAAATCATCCCTTCAAAAATATGACTAATAGAATGAAATTAATGAAGATGTAATACTTGTTATATGACTTAACAAAATATTTCCTTGGTGAACTAGCAAATACTTTTGGCTTCTTTTATAATTAATATTTGTAAATAGTTCAGAGAGATACTGAAGAAGGATAAAGAGATGGTATTTTTGTGTGTCTCTGGGGATGCACTTTATCCAAATATTGCATTATCTGAAAAATAAAAATAAAAAGTATGTTATATAACATAATTCATTTCATAGTTTCTTAAATAACCCTGAGGGCAGAGAGGATGAGTACTGTTTCAAAGATACAGGAAGTAAGGTATAGAAAGCATAAGACTAGTCAATGGCAGATACAGGACATGAACCCAAGTGCAATGGACTGAATGTCTCCTTCTCCCCCCAAAAATGTCTATGTTGAGACCTTGATCCCAGTGTGATGGCATTAGAAGGTGGGGCCTTTGGGAGGTGATTATGTCATGAGAGTAGAGCCCTCACAAATGGGACTAGTGCTCTTATAAGAAGAGGCCATGAAAGGGCGAGTCGTCTCGGGGCCTGACCACGCTGCTGGCGGCCTCGGGCACCGACTCCCCAGCCCACGGTGGGAGCCGGGCGCAGGCTGCCACCCGCCCGCCGCCCCCGGACCGGACCCACGCGGCAGCAGCGGCGGCGGGGCGGGGCGCGTGCCCTCGCCGGAGGAGATGGAGGAGGAGGCGATCACCGACGCCCCCGGGAACGAGACGGAGGACGTGGACTTCCTGCCTGGGCTGGAACTGGTCGATCTACTGGACCCCCAGCAACCGGACTGGCCCCTGGAGCCCGGGCTCAGCTCGCCCTGGGGGGGGGCTAGGACTGCGCCCTCCATCTTGCCCTGGGTCCTCCATTTTTGGGGTGGCCGCCATGTGCTCAGGAGAGTGCCTTCTTCCCGGAAGCCCAGGCCCCTGCTGGCCACGCCCAGGATTTCTTTAAACTAACCAATGACAATCAAGGGACGTGCGCACCATAGAGATGACCCGACTAGCGCCTGGCCAATCGGCGGGGCCCACAGTCCCCTCTCCTGCCCTCACTCCACCCCCCTATAAAACCCCCTGTCCCATCAGGCCTCTCTCTCTCTCGGCCACTGGAGCTTACTGTTGCATCGGTGAGTGTGGCAGGGGAGCCAAACCTACGTTTGAAAATAAATGACTCTTTGCTTTTGCATCGGACTGACTGGCTCCCTGGAGGTCTTGGGAACTTTGAAATCTGGGCACAACAGCCAGAGCACTCGCTAGCTCTTTCTGCCATGGGAGAGGACACAGCCTGAAAGCAGCCCTCTATAAACCAGGTAGAGAGCTAGCACCAAGCACCTGCCCTGACGCTCTGATCTCAGACTCCCATCCTCCAGACCCGTGAGGAAGAAACTTGTCATTTAAGCCAGCAGTGTACGCGTTTTTTATAGCAGCCCAAACTAAGATACCAAGTTTTCTGTTTTTAAGGCTGTTGTCTTTCAGTAAGATTGCCCCTCTTTTGGTGTTCACACCTCTAAGTGGACAATTGAAGAGAGAGTGTGAAAAGGGGTGGTAGGATGTTGGAAAGTTTTACTTAAATAGGGTGATTTCTGATTAATTGGCTTTTTAAAAATTATTTTTTTATTGATTTCAGAGAGGAAGAGAATGGGAGAGAGAGAAACATCAATGATGAGAATCATCAATTGGCTGCCTCCTGCATGCCCCCTACTGGGGATCAAGCCCTCCAACTGGGCATGTGTCCTGACAGGGAATCAAACCGCAACCTCCTGGTTCAAAGGTCACCACTCAAGCACTGAGCCTCAGCCTGATGAATTGGCTTTTGAAGGAAGATCTGAATAAATTGAGGGAAGGAAAGAGAGAGAGAGAGAGAGCCCAAGGTAGAGGGAACAGCATGTGCCAAGTCCCTGAGGTGGGAACCAGAGTGGTCCATCCCAGAAACAGGAAGAAGACCATGGTGACTAAGTGGGATGAGGCCAGGGAGAGTAAAGGAGAAAAGGCTGAAAAGAGAAGCACACAGGATAAGGAGAGGATTTTATCCAGTGTCGTGTGACACCATGGGTGAGTCCTGAGCAACAAGTGAAGTATCTAATATACAGGTTATTTTTTTTAATCACTCAGGCTGTCATGTAAAGAAATACATGTGGGAGGTGGCAAGAGCAGAGGCTGGGGGACAGAGGTGAGGTCCCTGCTGTACTTTGGGAGAGAGATGACCGTGGGTTGGCTCTGGGTGGTAGCAGTAGTCAGATTCAGGACTGATTTTGAAGGAAGAGCTGACAGAACTTCCTGACAGATTGGACGTGGAATGTGAGACAAAGAGGGGAGTCAAAGGTATGACTCGCTCTATGGCCATTTTCTGAGATGAGCAGGGGTCAAGGGTGAGTAGGTTGTGGGGTGGAGGATAGGAATTCTGTTTGGGCGATGGTAAATTTCACGTAACATCAAGGAGAGGTGGCAATCTGATACATGCTATCTGATAGACCAGTCCAGAACTCAGGAGAAAGGTCAGGGCAGAAGCAGAAATGCGGGAGTCCTCAGACTAGAGATGAGATTTTGAGTCCTGTAACAGAGCGGGACTGTCTGGGCTGAGATCACCTAGAAACCAAGGGTAGATGATGAAAGAGGGCCCAGTATTGAGTGCAGGTGTTCTTCGGCATTCAGAGGACAGAAGAGGGCCAACCTAATAAAGGGGATGCTATTTTATCATTAATGATGTTTACTATTTGATTCATTGCGCATTTGTTGAGGGCCTACTAGAGTACTGTAATGTTCATCAAATTTGGGAGGTAACGTTTACAAACGAGGGTTTTCTCGTTGCATCTGCTGGCCTCTGGGGCAAGGGGGGTGCTCTCAGTCTAGTGTGGCAGGCCCAAACTCGTGGTGTGGATTGGGCTAAGTTTTCTCTTGGGGTGAGTTCACCTTTGACTGCTTTTAAGCCAATGCTTCCAATATAGATTTGCTTTCCGGCAACAAAGCCACCATTTTTACCTCCATCTGTCTCTCAGTCGATGTAAAGCCAGATTAGGAACAGAAGGGTATTATTGTTGACTTTTTCAAACTTCAACAGTATTCAGAATAAAGCAGACACTCCAACAAATGTCAGCACCCTTCTCTAACACCCAGGGACTCTCCACTTGTGGAGATAAAAAGAAAATAAGCCCTCAGTATTCCCAGACCACCCTTTAAGAACTACCAGTTTAGGCTAATTAAAGGAAGACCATGGATTCACATACCGATTCCCATAACATTTACATTAGGTCTGTACTTATCCAGCATCTTGTCATCATAAAGTTTCTGTTTAATTCTGTTCACTTAAAAGGAGCAAAGAGCTTTTCTGCAGTATTTAAAGGTTATTTTAATGTTCCAGAATTGTGGGCTTCTAGCCTCTATATCATGCATGTTGGTTATGGAAATTATACTTGTTAGACTCTGTTTTGTAGAAAACCATGTGCATTCATGTAAAGAGGTAAACTATGTCATAGGAGGTGGATTTTAATGTTCACTATTAAACTTGTGAGAATTAACCTACTACCTGTGATTTAACTCATCTAGCTCCAAGTAATTCAACCAGAATAAAAGGTAACACTAGAATTAGGAACACTAAAGGCATTCCTCCTTCTAAAGGAGTTACATTTTAATGTAAAATAAACACCTGACTGTTACAGATTAACTTTAACACACAATGGAGAACCTCACTTGTCCAGGCCATACTGTTTCCTCCTCTCATCACCACCTACCAGGAGCGTGGGGCTAATGCAAGTCACGACCCCCTCATCAAAGAAGTTAAATCTCCAAATCGCCAATATAGCGATTCTTTTGTTTCTGGTACAACTGAATCATGTGTTGGTTGTATTTAATATAATTATACTCTCCTTTTACTTTACTTTTCTTCTCTTTTTTTTCAAATAAAGGAGAAAAACATCATCAGTTGTTTGCCTTGAATTAGAAACAAGTATTCACAATCAAGGTAGCTACCAGTTCCTCTTCTTCCTCCTGCAAAATACTACCCCGAGGGCACACCCTCACCCCAACTTCCGTCCACATCTTATTGTTTCTGGGGCCTTTTGTTTAATATTTGTCCTCAAAATAATTTCCATTTTATCTCAACTTTGCACATGAAATTTTTACAGAGGCAACAAACTTTGGCGAGATAGGCGGCCTCCTAAGTTGTGGTGGTCCGTTATAATTACCTATCACAACTTTTCTCAAAATACGGTTCTCAGGCCATCAGCATCAGAATCACCTTGGCCTGCGGAGAATGCAGGCCCCAGGACCCACCTAGAGCCTATATTAAATGAGGCCTCCTGGATGTTGCGCCTGGGATTCTGAAGGCACAAGAAAATGAGAGCCTCCATCAACTAGCCTCGTTGACTGATGCTTTCCCTTCAGACAGGTTGTCCTTAAGCTATCCCAGAGCACCACTATGACATTCCCCCTGATTATACAATTATCCCTCCTGTCGACTGGGTGGGAAACCTACCCATAACATCTTACTTTTTGATGGAAAGTGCCTCTTCTCTATGTGAGCAAGGAGACTCAGTTTGACCCAGGAGCTCCTGCCACTGTCAGGCACAGGTTCTTTGGTTTGGGAATGAATATGGCACTTATAGGCACAACTGAAGTGCCTCCGCTGAACTCTCAGTAAGCTGACTTGATTGCTTCTTTCCACCAAGCAGTTGGACTCACGCTTTTCATTGATCTCTTTCAGGAGACGTTGTCTGTCGACTTTGCATTTTATAATTGTTTCATTGGCCCTGTTTATAGTTGTCATTATGCTGGCAGACTAATCATGAAGTGCTTCTTCGTGTCCTGCAAACAAATTTTAAAAAAATTCCATCAGTTAGTTGCCTGATTGATCCAGAAGCCAGCACTGTTCACAGTCAGGTGTGAGCCAGTCCTCTCTCTCCTCCTGCAAAATACCACCACTGCTGCCCTCACCCCACACCTCCCTCCATTTTTTACTACTGTTTTCTAAGGTCTTTTTTTGTTTGTTGATGTTTCTTCAGAGGGAAAAAAAAAGTTTTATTTTTTAAAAAGGGTATAGTAGAAGAATACATTTTGGTTTTTAGATACTATGCATTGATTCTTGCTTTTAGGGTATTTTGTTATTTCTTCTGATTATAAAAAAAATTTTAAGAAAATACAGAAAAGCACAAGGTAGAAAAGCTAAAATCACTCTTGATCCAGAAACAACCAAATTCACATTTTGGATCTTTCTTTCACAATAAACATCCAAAGGAATTTTATTATAACAAATACAGAAAACAACAACAATAGTAAATTGGCTATAGGAGAACATAAATTTTAAAATGTATAAAGGTTGTTTAGTACTTAGGAAGATTTTGCTTGTTAGAACTGTACATTTGTCTTTTCAGGCATTTGAAGTGCTTAAAAATCAGATGTTAAATTTACAAAGGAAGTTTAAAATATTTATGGATCTTGTGTTAACTAAATCTGTAAATGGACTGATTACTTAGAAGTATTCAATCTATTCAACCTGGGTTAATTTCAGAAAAAATAAGGGTGATCGTTCTTTATACAAAGTAACTCAATTTATAAATAGCATATAATCAAAGGTTGGCAGAAAGGTTTTAAATGTTTTAATTTTAGAAAATCAGTATAAATAATCTCACATTAACATTATATATAGATGAACAGAACTTCCATTTAAATAACTATGGCAAACCAACCAGTGTGGCTCAGTGGTTGAGCATTAACCTATAAATAAGGAGGTTACAGTTCGATTCCCAGGAGATCACAGTTCGATTCCCGGTCAGGGCACATGCCCTGGTTGCTGGCTCCATCCCCAGTAGGGGGCATGCAGGAGGCAGCTGATCAATGTTTCTCATCATCTCTCATCTATCTCTCTCTTCCTCTCCCTTCCTTCCTGAAATAAATAAAAATATATTTTAAAAGTAAAATAAAAATAAATGACGATGATGGACTAGATCAGCGACCTTCAACAGGCGTGCCACAAGTATTTTTAAAATTTGCAATACCTGACTGTTTCCAGTCTCCCTTGGAAAATCACTGGGCTCAGGCATCATATTCTCTTTTTAAGAAATACGTTTTTATTGATTTCAGAGAGAGGAAGGGAGATGGAGAGAGGAGTAGAAATATCAGTAATGAGAGAGAATCATTGATTGGCTGCTGCCTGCATACCCACCACTGGGGATCAAGCCCGAAACTCGGGCATGTGCCCTGGCAAGGAATAGAACTGTGACCTCCTGGTTCATGGGTCAACGCTCAACCACTGAGCCACACTGGCTGGGCAGATATCAGATCTTTCACAATAACTTTTGGAGTTTGAGCTCAGTATAATTTAGGAGCCCAATAAAAAGCAATTGATCAATTGACCTTTTTGAAGGTATAAATCCAGTGATGTAGGCTCACAATACAAAAGATAATGTACAACCCACCAGAAAATGAGCCCTTGGTATTCAAGTGATTTAAGTAAATAAGCAAAATGCAAATTACAAAAGTGAAAAGAGAAATGAGAAGATAACCTTCCCACATTGGATCTTGCGAGATTAAATTGAAGGAAGAGCCCTGGCCGGTTGTTCAGTGGTTAGAGCATTAGCCCTTGGTCCAAAGGATTCAATTCCCAGTCAAGGGAAGGTACCTGAGTTGCAGGTTCCCCAGCCATGGTAGGGGCGAGTGCAGGAGGCAACCAGTCCATGTGTTTTTTTCTCTCTCTCTCTCTCCCTCCTCCCTCCCTTCCACTCTCTCTTTAGAAATCAATGGAAAAAATATCCTCGGGTGAGGATTAACAAAAAAAAAAATTGAAGACAAAATATTTTACACTCAATTAACACAAAAGAATTAAATTGACCTCAATAAGGCTAATTCTATCCCAATCACCAATTAATTATCCAGTGTAGTGGAAACAAGAAAATATGGTTCCTACTCAAGCCATGCTAACACCACCAAGTTACCTTCACTAGGCCTCAGTCTCCTGATATGTTAAGTGTCAATAATACCCAACTCACATGGTGTCATAAGGATTAAATGAGCTAATGAAGTATCCATCTGATGTAAAAACTGCTGTTTGAAATGTTAACCCTGCTGTTTCTGGCTTCTGTAGATGCTTGCTGGCTTAAGTAATAAGGAATATAAGACTACTCCCATTTCAGAGAGTCCATTAAATCTTCCCCAGACGAAGTTATCAGTGCTGGCACCAGGCCAAGCCTTTGGTCGAGGTCTCAAAGCGCCAGCACATAGGGCCCTTTAAGAACTTGCAAAGAGAACCGGAAAAAACCCATATTGGGGAGACAAAGAGGGTAAGATAGTATAAATAGAAGAAACTTCCTGTGTGATTTCACCCAGAATTTGAGAGACATTTTCCTCTGGGCCCGCGCGTAATAAATGTAACTCCATCTCTCTAAGCGTTGCTCGGTTCTTCTCCGGTTTTTGTGTAACACTAATACATATCAAGAGCTCATTATTGCCAGCCCTCAATGAATGGGAATTTTAATACATTAGGTACTGTGGGAAAAAGGACTTGTTCAATTGGATAAAAAAGTAATATTTTTGTTCCTGGGTTAATCTGTTTACTTGTAGTGTCACCTGGACCAGCTAATACATAACGTAATGCAGAGCCAAGTGAAAATGCGGGGCCTGTTGTTCAAAACACATTGAGAATTTCAAGCATTAAACCAAGTGTGGGGCCCTTCTGAGCACAGGGGCCCTACGCGAGTGTAGAGGTCCCATGCCTATGAATCTAGTTGGCTCTGTATGTGCCCTGGCCGGTGTGGCTCAGTTGGTTGGGTGTCATCCTGTGCTGGTTGGAATCTCGGTCAAGGCACAAGCCTGGGTTGGGTTTCGGGCTTCATCCCCGGTGGGGGGCATGTAAGAAGCAGCCCGTCTATGTTGTACCTTCGAGACAATGTTTCTCTCTCCCTCGCCCTTCCTCTCTCTCTTGAAAAAAAAAAAAAAAGGAAATTGATAAACTATTCTTTTTAAAAAAATTAAGGTTGAAGTAACAGTTATTTAAAAAGAGTGGGGGGAGGGGGTTATAGTCTCTTAAATGGAGATAAGTAATGGGCATAACCTATGGCTTTTAAAAGGACTTTGAATACATCCTTATTATTCATGGACTCCATATTTGCAAATTCACCTACTCACTAAAATTTAGTTGTTACCCCGAAATCAATACTTGCGGCACCTTCATAGTTGTTCGCAGGCACGGGCAAAGAAGTAACACATTTGAGTCTCCCTGACTAGCATATCCCCAGCGAAGGTCAGTTCTCATACTGCAAACAAATGTCCTTTTCATGTCTATTTAGCGTTACAGTTTTTGCACTTTGGTGCTTTTTGTTGATTTCACTATTTAGAATGCCCCTCAAGCGTAGCCATGCTATGTAGTGATCCTAAGTACAAGAGGCTGTGATGGTTCTTATGGAGAAAATGTTTATTAGACAAGCTTTGTGCAGGCACCACTTATAGTATCATTGGCCATGAGTTCAGTTAATGAATCAACTTTTATTACATCACTAGAGGCCCGGTGCACAAAAATTTGTGCACTCGGCAGGGGGCGAGGGGGTGTCCCTCAGCCCGGCCTGTGCCCTCTCGCAGTCTGGGGCCCCTCAGGGGATGACCACCAGCTGGCTTAGGCCCACTCCCCAGGGGATTGGGCCTAAGCTGGCAATCAGACATCCCTCTGGCAGCCCGGCAGCCCTCGGGGGATGTCCACTTGCCAGCGGAGAGCAGACCTAAGCTGCAGTCAGACATCCTTAGCACTGCTGAGGAGGCAGGAGAGACTCCCACCACCACCGCTGTACTGGCAGCCATCAGCCTGGCTTGTGGCTGAGCAGAGCTCCCCCTGTGGGAGCGCACAGACCACCAGAGGGCAGTTCCTGCATTGAGCGTCTGCCCCCTGGTGGTCAGTGTGTGTCATAGTGACCAGTCATTCCCAGTCTTTCTGCTGTTAGGGTCAGTTTGCATATTACCCTTTTACTATATAGGCTAGAGACCTGGTGCATGGGTGGGGGCCGGCTGGTTTGCCCTGAAGGGTGTCCCGGATCAGGGTGGGGGTCCCGCTTGGATGCCTGGCTCGCCTAGGTGAGGGGCTGATGGCTGTTTGCAGCTGGTCACACCCCCTTCAGGGTGGGGGTCCCCACTGGGGTGCCTGGCCAGCCTGGATGAGGGGCTGATGGCTGTTTTCAGGCTGGACACACCCACTTTAGGGTGGGAGTCCCCACTGGGGTGCCTGGCCAGTCTGGGTGAGGGGCTGAGGGCCGTTTTCAGGCTGGCTGGCAACTGAAGCTCCCAGCCTCTCCTTTCTCTCTCTCTTTTTTTTTTTTATTCTGGGATTTATTTACCTTCTATAATTGAAACTTTGTTGCCGTCATGGGAGCTGAGAGCTGGCTCCTGCTCGCTCCAGCTCTGTGGCCACGGCCTGCTGAAAGCAGGTATCTGGGGTTTGTTTAGCTTCTATAATTGAAACTTTGTTGCTTTCGGAGCTCAGAGCCAGGCCGCGGCAGGCGGGGAACCTTGGCTTCCTCCATCACTGGAGCAAGCAAGCCTCCTGCTCGCTTCAGCTGCATGGCTGCTGGCCGCCATCTTGGTTGGGTTAATTTGCATTTCACGCTGATTAGCCAATGGGAGGCATAGCAAAGGTATGGTTAATTACTATGTTTGTCTATTATTAGATAGGATATTTAATATGTATTAAATGAGGGGCCTTTAAACAGAAACACACATAAAACAAGGTTATGTATTGATTGTTGACAAAAATGTTGTCACCAGAGGCTGGCAGGAACCTAGTCCTATACTTCCATCAGGAGCCAAATGTTTAGTATTCGCTAAGTCAGTGTTTGGGAAACTTTATAGAACATAAGTACAACAATAATGAGAATCTACTGTATACATAGCCCTCCCTTATCCTGGGGGGATACATTCCAAGACCCCTCCCCTCAGTGGATGCCTAAAACTTTGGATAGTACTGAGCCTTTATATACAATTTTTTTCTATACATATATATCTCTGATAAAATTTTAATTTATAAATTAGGCAAAGTAAAAGATTAATAATAATAACTAATAAAATAGCATAATTTTAACAATATACTGTAATAAAATTTATGTGAATGTGGTTTCTCTCTCCCTCACTCTCTTTCTCTCTCACTCTCTCTGGAAATTTTTATTTAATGTTTTGGACTGTGGTCGATCATGAGTTAACTGAAACCATGAAAAGTGAAACCACAAGTAAATATATTATTGTTTCTTCAAGTACATTATTTTAAATTACCTTTAACATGCAGCAATCCAAAGCCTATTTGAGGTCCACTAATGTGGATCAGTCCATTGAGATGTTACCCTGGTGATGGAATGTTCGGATTGTGCCATTCCAACTTTGTTCTATTTATAGAATCCTGGTTAAGAGAAATTTTAGCCCTAGCTGGTTTGGCTCAGTGGATAGAGCGTGGATCGAAGGGGCCTGGGTTTGATTCTGGTCAAGGGCATGTACATCAGTTGCAGGCTTCTCCCCACCCCAGGCCCTGGTCAGGGCACATGCAGGAGGCGCTTCATAGCAAGTTAATCAAGCCCAAAGAGTGGGCTGTGGGAACTTGGATCTATATACTAGGATCGCCCATCTGTCAGAAGCACATGTTGAAATAAGAATGTCCAAACAGAGGATACACCTGGAAGTGAGATCTCAACAGATTGAGACAAATGCTTCAGAGAATAACAGTTTGCAGTTTCTTTTATGCATTCGAGATTGCATGAAGGTGGGAGAAAGCAAAGAGGGATTGGATTCCAGCAGAGTTAAGATTGTGCTCTCTTGAGGGTGGGCTCGTAGACACCAGATCACAGGGTTGCTCTCTTGAGGGACGTCACACTTTAGAAGTGTGCTGGGCAGTTAGAGAGACATGAGCAGAGCAAGGATGATGGGCCAGGTACAGAAGGCCACCAGGGCTGAGAGCTTTGGGTACCAAGCAAAGGACAATTATAGGGCGGGACCTGGTCCCCAGGGTGACCTTTCCTCCCCCAGCGTATCGCTGGTCATTTGGTTTAGACCCCCTGATCTTTTAGGCCTAGAGATAACATTTAGGCCTTAGTTATATTTCAACTTCAGGCCCAGAAAAGCAACAAAACCAGACAAGCAACACCATGGGCGAACACAGGACCGGCTGCATTGGATACACTGTATTGGTGCCAACCAATCAATCAGTGGAGATCTAGACCCTGAAAGGACACACCTAGAAAGCTGATGAATATTCTATTGAGATCTGCCCCTAAAATTGCCACCCTTAAAAACCCTTAGGACAGAGGACCCATCGCATTCTCCCTTCCTCCTCCCCCTTTACCTTCCCCACTCCCAAGCTCCAAGGGCCCTTCCTTTATCTCTATAACTTGTTTCCTCAGCCCGTTTCTCCTACCTCTGTGATTTTCCAAATAAATGTTCTCTTATAGTTTGAGTCTTGACTCTGAATTCTTTCCTAGCCAGAACTCAACTACCAAGGTTACTGAACCCACGTCGGGTCTGACCCCACTGGTCTAACACCTGGTTGCTTGCTTCCATTCCATTTAATTCTTTTTCTGGAGATTTCTTCTGTTCTTTCACTTGTGACATGTTTCTTTGTCTCCACATTTTGGCTGCTTCCCTGTGTTTGTTTCTATGTATTAAGTAGAGCTGCCTCCTGCACTCACACCAAACCTGCAATCCAGGTACTGCCCTTGACCGGGAATCGAACCTCAGCCCCCTCAGTACTTGGGCAGATGCTCTAACCATTGAACAACACTGGCAAGGGCTAGGCCCGAGTTGCGTTTCAGCTCCAGACCCAGAAAAGCAGCAAAACCAGGTGGGTAACACCAGGACCGTGTACAATGACGTAGGTCCCTGTCTCGGCACTGACCAATCGGTGGAGACCATGGCCCTGAAAGGGCACACCTGGAAAGGCTGATGAGTATTCTATTGAGATCCTCCCCTAAACTCCCAGTCTTTAAAACAAAGGATCCAGCACACACCTCCTGGGAGCACATCTGAGCCTGGCCCTTCCCCTTTTCCTTCCCCAACAGGTGTGCATCTCCTAAACTCTAAGGCACCCCAGGGGACTTGCAACCGGGGGAGCAATGGGCAGTGGCAGCTCATCTCAGGCTAACCCTCTGAACCTGTCACCAAGGCCCCCTTTTCTCTGCCTTTCCAGTGAGCTGACAGCTGCGCCACCTAGGTCCATTTCGTTCCTATAACATTTCTAGAGAGCCAAAGCAGCCCACCTAGACTCCTATTGTTTCTCTCACCCTAGGCCCTTTCTTGTTTCACTGTCCCCAGCTTTAATAAATGTACTCTCAACATCACCTGAACTTGTGTTATGAAATCTTTTCTGTGTGAATCATGAACCCACACACTACTGGCAGAACCCACATGCTCAGGGCCAGGTCCCCTTTCCGGGAACACTAAGAGCAGGAGATTCAAATATGGCTTAGACTGAAGCTTAGTTTGGAGGGGGAGAGACATATACATTATGTAAAGAACAAAAATTCAACTGAGCACATTTAAAGATCTAATTGGCTTTACTGAACAATTTTTGAATCCGGGCAGGTTCCCATCTAACAAGGATGACAAGGGTGGGGGTGAGCAGAGGTGGAATTACCATCAAGTTAACGTAGATTAAGCTTCAGGATGTCCTTGAAAGCCTTGTATCTATTTTCTGTCATTTAATTTTGATGTCAGTTTCTTAAAGAGATCCTGAAAATGATTAAGCCTCCTCCATCCCTTCATTCCCAATGTAATCATGCCACAGAACAGAACAGCATAGCTGTGGCCGTTCACGTGAACCGAGCACGGTAATAGTGGTGCACACTGAAGGCCAGGCTGCTAAGATCTACTCCCGCCCCATGAAAAATGGATTTCACATTTAGTGGCACTGCTCTGCTTTGCAGCTTGCCCTCTTAGACTGCAGGAAACCTTTGCCCAGGAACAGCCACATCACTCCTAATAGCTTCTTGGACCTTGGCTTCCAGATCTCATATCGTTGAACTATTCCTTACTCAAATCTCTCTCAGACTTGGCATTCCACACCCATAATATAGCTCAATCTCATCTGGACTCCCAGCCAAGTGATGCTCCCCGTCGTGCCCTCGCTGGCAGAGATGGAGGTTCATGTTACATTACACTAATACATCCGAATGTATGATGTTTATATGATTTATGCCTAAACTGGTTAATAAGTATCTACCATGCAACCCTCCAGAGAGAGAAGGTGAGGCTAATAGATTGGATTGACACAATAAGCTGAAACCGGTTTGGCTCAGTGGATAGAGCGTCGGCCTGCGGACTGAAAGGTCCCAGGTTCGATTCCGGTCAAGGGCATGTACCTGGGTTGCGGGCATATCCCCAGTAGGAGATGTGCAGGAGGCAGCTGATCGATGTTTCTCTCTCATCGATGTTTCTAACTCTCTATCTCTCTCCCTTCCTCTCTGTAAAAAATCAATAAAATATATTTTTTAAAAAAAAGAATGACACAATAAAGAGATACTGCTGAGTTTCCCACTTTCTGAACTCCATTCTTTATTTTACACAACTTGGTTGAAATAGGTATGTGAATTTTGTCTAACGGCTTTCCTTGGAAATACCTAATTTTACTTTTCGTAAATCACAGAAACTTAAAAGCAGAAGAAATTCTAGATCTCACATAGCTCAGTTTTCCATGGATTTCATGAATCCTAACCACAATATACATGGTCCAACACAGACATCCTCTAACTCTTGTCTAGATATATCGCATGGTGGTTCATTCAACTGAATGATAGGAGAGCTACCTCTTGTTAGGCCCAAAGTAGTTAGTAGACGCCATTGTGTGCTGCCCTTTAAGGGGGCATCCACAGAGCACCCTCAGGGAGAGGCTCTGCAATCATAAATCCAGTCTGAAAAGCTTGGAGTAATTCCAGGACAATCCATGCAGCCTTGAATAGACAAGATAGGGTCAAATCTAAGATAACATGAGACTGAGATATGACTCTGAGGAAATATGAGTTGATGATAGTGGTTATGGGTAACATTTACAGAGTATTACTCTAGGTCAGAGGTCACTCAGGCACCACTCAGGTGCTTTATATTTTCTAGCCATTTATTTCTCACAATATTTTCATGAAGAATAGTCTTCATTTTCCAGTTGTAGAAGCTGAGGCACAGAGTAACCAATGCAAAGTCATGCAGCTAGTAAGTGAAAGAGGTAGGATTTGAATCCGGGCCAATGGGACCTGGAGTCTGGCCCCTTAACCACTACAGCAGACTACCTTAATAATTGTTAACTAGTTGAGAATGTCCAAACCACGCACCAGGTGTCATTTACTTATTTGACCCTCATAAGAGCAATCCTATGAAACATGAATGGTTCTAGAACATAAGTAACTTGCCCAAGGTCCTGCAGCTAGTGAGTATGTACTGAAGTTGGTATTCAAACCCAGGTAGCCTAGAGCTCTAGGTCTGATGCTCTCCCAATGTTATCTGCCAGTTTCTGCTTTCAGAAAGGGAGCGGGATGTTTGTAGATACCTGAATGTTTACTATCAATATGTATAATGGAGGTACAAGTCGAGCACGCAAAGAAAGGTCCATTTAAAATTCTACCCATTGGATTCCTTTTCTGAACAGCTTTGTGTGTGTGTGTGTGTGTGTGTGTGTGTGTGTGTGAGAGAGAGAGAGAGAGAGAGAGAGCGAGCGAGCTACGTAGGTTTCATGGTACATGAAGGACTTAAAAGTGCCCTTAAATACTGTGTAAGTTGTGCTGAATATTATGCAGTACATGCAATACAATTAGCCAGTTTTTCAGAAATCCAAAATAAACTTCTTAACTAAGGCTGAAGGCCTTTGGATTCCATATTTAGTTATTTTTTCATTCAGAGAACATGGCTCAGTAAAATGAAATAATGACCAAATAAATGTTTAGAAACGCGTATTTGCAGAGGAAATTTACAAGTTTTTTTTTTTTGGGGGGGGGGGGGAAGGATTCATTTGCAAAGCAAATATTTTAAATATTCAATACTTGTTAGCCGCAGTCATTCAGCAAATATGTATTTAACACTTACTGTATTTAAGATTAAATCTATTGCTGAAACCAGTTTGGCTCAGTGGATGGAACATCGGCCTGCGGACTGAAGGGTCCCAGGTTTGATTCCGGTCAAGGGCATGTACCTGGGTTGCCGGCACATCTCCAGTGGGAGATGTGCAGGAGGCAGCTGATCAATGTTTCTGGCTCTCTATCTCTCTCCCTTCCTCTCTGTGAAAAATCAATAATAATAAAAAAACGATTAAACCTATTGTGAGAAACCCTTACTTTTAATTTCAGTTTAATAATGATTATTCGGAGTTGGGTGTGTGTGGGTTTTTTTGTTTTTGGTAATTTTCTTTCTCAAGAAGTAGCAGGACTGACTTTTCCTCTAGTCCAGGAAGACTCGCAGGGCTACATGTGCTCTATTTTCTTTGCTGTTAATCCTTACCAGAGGATATTTTTTCCATTGCTTTTTAGAGAGTGGAAGGGAGGGAGGGAGGGAGGGAGGGAGGGAGGGAGGGCGAGAGAGAGAGAGAGAGAGAGAGAGAGAGAGAGAGAGAGAGAGAGAGAGAGAGAGATTGTTGTGAGAGAGACACATCAACTTGTTGCCTCCCGCACGGACACCCCCACCGAGGGCAGACAGCGAACCTGCAACGCAGATACGTGCCCTTGCCAGGGATTTGAACCCACGACCCTTCGGTGCGCGGGCCTCTGTTCCCAACAGCGAGCCACACCGTCCAGGGACCACATGTGCTTTTGAAAACAGAGACCGTGTCCCTTTTTTTATTTTTTACACCCCAGAGCCCAGGAGAGTGTCTGGCACACACCGTTCAAAACAAGTTTGGTACCTGGAACCCACTGAACCGGCTGAATGCGTGTGTCCAGTAATGACTAACCACACGTGGTGGCCCCAGGGCGAATGCTGAGCGACAGCGTCGGCTCCGTCACCCAGCCTCACCCGCCTCACTTGTCGGGGCGTGGGGGTGGGGGGATTCCAACTTCACAGGAGCAGAATCTAACGGAATCGCTTTATTTGGATTGGAACGCCTTGGGGTGCGTCTCCTCTGCGGAGAGAGCACGCATTTACGAAACGTGGCGCTGTCTGCTCTGAAGGCAGCGTCCGACCTTGACGGGCAGCTGTGCTGGCTCGAGGGTGCAGATTCGACCTCCTCCTCTGTGGGACCTGGCCCTAGGCCTAGGGGCACCCCTCGGGGCGCATCGGTAAACTCACGGGTCACCTGGGCCTCTTTGTCTCCCCCAGTTGCTCCCTCCTCCTCGTGCCCCGCCGGGAGGCGCCTAGTCCTCCTCCACCGAGCCGGCCCGGACTCCTTCCAGCCCTGCCTTCTCCTCCGCCTCCGGGAGCTCCCGATTGGCTCCCGCGCCGGGAGAAGGCGCCCGCTGATTGGCCCGCGGGTCGTCATCACGAGGTGATGTGACACCCTGTGGCGGGGACGCCCCGCCTGGCGCTCGGGGCATTTACTTTGCTTGCGGATCCTGGCTGAGTGTTTTGTAGTTCGGGCTCCCACCGGCCTCTCCCCGTCGGAGAGCGGGCCACGCACAGGAGCGGTGGGCCAAAAGGTTGGGTTGGGGTGCCGGGAGGGCCTCGGGTGCTGGGCGGGGGTGCAGGGCGGGGGAGGGGGCTGGGGGAGCGAGGCAGCACCGGGGAGCCCAGGGACTTGGCCGGGCCGAACGACGAGGAGAGGGTAGCGGTGGCGACCGGGCATCTGCCTACGAAGGGATACCTCCCGGTCCCCGGGGGCTTGCCGGCCGGGAAGATGAGCGCGGAGCCGCAGAACGGGCCCAAAGCCGGCTGCGTGGCCCTGAATGGGGTCCCTCGGGACAGCCCCACGGCCGTCTCGGGTGCCCTGGGCAGGCTGCAGACTCAGCTGGCCCCGGAGGAGGAGACCCAGATTCGGCTGCTGCCCACGACCCCCGGAGAGGAGCCCCCAGGGGCCGAGGGCTCCCCGGCGCCCCGGACGGCGCTCTCCGCGCGGCGCTTCGCGGTGCTCCTGATCTTCAGCCTGTACTCGATGGTCAACGCCTTTCAGTGGATCCAGTACAGCATCATCAGCAACGTCTTCGAGGGCTTCTACGGCGTCTCCTCGCTGCACATCAACTGGCTGTCCATGGTGTACATGCTGGCGTACGTGCCCCTCATCTTCCCAGCCACCTGGCTGCTGGACACCAAGGGCCTGCGCCTCACCGCCCTGCTGGGCTCCGGCCTCAACTGCCTGGGCGCCTGGGTCAAGTGCGGCAGCGTGCAGCAGCACCTGTTCTGGGTCACCATGCTGGGCCAGGCCCTGTGCTCCGTGGCCCAGGTGTTCATCCTGGGCTTGCCCTCCCGCATCGCCTCGGTGTGGTTTGGGCCCAAAGAGGTGTCCACAGCTTGTTCCACCGCCGTGCTCGGCAATCAGGTAAGGTACTAGGGTTGATAGATGAGAATCGGATGCTTAAAGGACCAGATAAAGTAATAGGCCATGTGAGCTAGGCATACGGACGGACCTTCAGGAGGCTTGTCTAATAAAGAGATAGGAGTCAGCCTTGGCTTAAAGGGGGATTTTGGTCTCTTTGTAAGGAAAAGACTTTGAAAAAACAGTTTAAAGTGAGCACCTGATCACTTCACTTGGAGAATTACCTGTAAAATAATTAACTGAAATGGCTCCTATGTGCCTGGCTTCATAGAAGACTTGGCAGTGCAGTAATGAATGAGACTTGGGTAGGTATTATTTTTGTCACCCACGTCAGTGTATTTGCAAAAGACGTATTGGATTCTGGGAAGTTTGTTCCATTTGCGTGGTCAGTGTGACTAGCCCTGTTTAGTTTTATATAGTAGCAGCCTGCAGAGTGCTTGGTACATAACAAACACTTATACATGACTGCTAAATAGATGTTCTCGTCTAGAGATAAAAATCTCACAAAATTCCTGAGTCCAATGACCAATTTTTAACGGTAAGAAAATGAAGATAAATCACAGATCTTGGAACCCATTGTAAAGTCTCCATTGCCAAGTCTCCATTAAGGTGCTTGTTAGTCTTGTCTTACACCATAGGTCCAAATTCCATTAGCATGACTAGGTAGAATGTGTGGTTTTTTAAAATTGCAGATTGATTCTCTTATAACTTAAATTTTGCATATGGAGTTCTATACTTTATGGAAATTGTATTGAGTGTTCACTAGCCTGAGGAGAGTCTAGTTAAAAATCTGTACACCAAGAACTTCACATGTCTCTCTACTACATGTAGCAATATATGTAGTTATGTAACAAAAGAATGTTACTTCTCCCCTAGCTGGTTTGGATCAGTGTGGATAGAGCGTTGGCCTGTGGACTGAAGAGTCCTGGGTTCAATTCCAGTCATGGGCACATGCCTGGGTTGCAGGCTCAATCCCCAGTGGGGATCGTGCAGGAGGCAGCCAAGCAATGATTCTCTCTCATCATCTATGTTTCTCTCTCTTCCTCTCTGAAATAAAAATATATATATATACTAAAAAAAGAAACTAATAAAAAAAGTTACCTCCAATCCAATACTTGTTTCAAGATCACAATAAGATTTATTTAAAATCTATAAAAAAAAGACAAACTCTACATGCTTTATATTTATTTCCTTTCTCTAAAAGTGCAGAAGGGGTAGCTTGAACTATAGTTGTTTTGTATCCAAAATATTTTGTGACCAATATTTTATTTTATTTAAAATATATTTTATTGATTTTTCACAGAGAGGAAGGGAGAGAGATAGAGAGTTAGAAACATCGATGAGAGAGAAACATCGATCAGCTGCCTCCTGCACACCCCCCACCGGGGACGTGCCCGCAACCCAGGTACATGCCCCCGACCGGAATCGAACCCGGGACCCTTTAGTCCACAGACCGACACTCTATCCACTGAGCCAAACCGGTTTCGGCGTGACCAATATTTTAGTTGTTTGCTTCTGCATGCTTGGATAGGAACTATTTATTTAAGTATTTTACATTTACATGCCCTAACCGGTTTGGCTCAGTGGAAGAGCCCTGGCCTGCAGACTGAAGGGTCCCAGGTTCGATTCCGGTCAAGGGCATGACCTTGGTTGCAGGCACATCCCCAGTAGGGGGTGTGCAGGAGGCAGCTGATCGATGTTTCTAACTCTCTATCCCTCTCCCTTCCTTTCTGTAAAAAAACAATAAAATATATTTTTTAAAAAAAGTATTTTACATTTACAAAATTATATTCAAGATTAAGACTTCATTGAGCATGACAAATATTATCAACTCCATAGCCATGGATTATCTATTTCATGGATAATAAATGGAAATGTCTTCTCATAGGTAGATTTCCCTCTAACCATCAGCATATCTCTGGGCCTTCTTCCTATATCTACCTGGGTGTTCTCATCCTTCCTTGACTCCAGTAGCTCATGACCCCCATGTGTGCAACGTCAGCCTAGATTATGGAGTGATCATTTATAATAATATACAACATTATTCAGCACTCATTAAAACTTGGGACCATATTAAGTCCTTTACTTGCATGTGTCATTTAATTAGTAATGTAAGGTAGGAACTATGATTCTCCCCAATTTATAGATGCAGAAATTGAGTCTTGAAGGGACGAAATTATTTCCTGAAAGTCACATAGCTAATTAGTGCCAGCATTCACACTCAAGTCTGTCTGACCCCTGAATTCCAGATTTAAATTAACCATCTAATATTGCCAGGTCTCTAACCTAAGAGAACCTTTCAAAACATATCAAGCCATTGCCCTGCTTTGAACTTACCAATGATTTCCCATAGTACTTAAAATCTAAACTCTACTTTGAATTATACAACCTTACTAATATGTCTTATTTGGTTCCTTAAACAATACTAAACTTGCATTTTGCATAAGCACCTTTGCAGAAGCATTCCCTCTGCCTGGGATGTTCTTCCTGCTTAGGATGACATTATTACATCCTTATTGTCACTGAGTTCTCAGTTTAAACTCATTTTAAATATCACTCAGTGGCAATTCTTGACAATCCCATTTAGAGTTGTCCAATCATTCTCTTATTACATAATTATACTTTAATTCTCTATGTAGTGCTTATCACTGTCTGGTATATTTATATGTTTGTATATTAACCATTTTTTATTACTCACTTCCCATCCCCACCATCAGATTGTAAGTTTCATGAAAATAGGCACAAGGTCTGAATGTACACACTTGTATCACCAGCATTTGTTACAATGCCTGGCACATTGTAGAGTCTCTATAAAAACTGCTTGGCTATATGGATAAGTTTCAGATTCATAGATACTGGCCAGCTAGATTTAGCCACTTGGATATTCCATACGACCCCACCAATCAAAATTGACTTTGCCTCCTAGCTCTTTTCTATTCATTTCTACTGCCACTGTCTTAGTTTTGGCCGCCTGCAGCCGTCACCCAGAGAGCTTGCTAACTGACCTTTCCATCCACAGCTCTTGCTCTCTTCCCTCTATTCTCCACATCCATCCAGCGTGGTCTTTCTGATAGCTCTGTCTGGGCACTCCCCTGCAGCGGCTTCCATTGCCCTTCGGATAAAATTCAAACTGTCTAAGATGACTTTTTTTTAAAATATATTTTATTGATTTTTTACAGAGAGGAAGGGAGAGAGATAGTTAGAAACATCGATGGGAGAGAAACATCAATCGGCTGCCTCCTGCACATCTCCCACTGGGGATGTGCCTGCAACCCAGGTACATGCTCTTGACCGGAATCGAACCTGGGACCTTTCAGTCCGCAGGCCGACGCTCTATCCACTGAGCCAAACTGGTTTCAGCTAAGATGACTTTTTATATGCCTCTCTGGTCCCAAGGTTAAAACCAGAGGTATAGCAAGGTCACCAAGAATAACTTGGAGGTTGCGGTTGCCAAGGACTTGTTTTAAAGTTTTCAAATCTGACCGAGATTTCTGACATTTAGAAGAAGAAAGAATTCAAACTATTGTGACAGTGTCTGACGTTCCAGCTCGACCTCCTGCCAACTCCTCAGCCTTACCTCTCTCCACACCCCCATCCATCCTCTCATGCCTACTCCTTCTCTGCTCTGAGGGAAACTGTGCTCTACTCAGTTTCACACAAGGTCATGCTCTCTCTTTCCTTTGTACATGATGTCCCCTTGTCTGGGAACATTTCTACTTCACTTGGCTAACTCCAGTTTCTTTTCTTTCTTTCTTTTTTAAAAAAATATATTTTTGTTCATTTCAGAGAGGAAGGGAGAGGGAGAGAGAGAGAAACATCAATGACGAGGGAATCACTGATTCACTGCCTCCTGCACGCCCCCTTACTGGGGATCGAGCCTGCAACCCGGGCATGTGCCCTTGACCTGAACCGAACCTGGGACCCTTTAGTCCGCAGGCTGACGCTCTATCCACTGACCCAAACCAGCTAAGGCTAACTCCAGTTCCTTAACCAGATCTTTGCTCCTCCAGAAACTTTTCCTGAACTCCAAGTCTATATAAGGTGCTCTTCCGAAGCACTCTCTTAGCTAGGGTGACCCTCAGTTTGCCTGGGACAGTACACCTGTTGTCCAGTATAATTACTCCCGGAGTCCCTTTCACTCTGAGTACTATTCTTATTTGGATCATAAATTACTTGATCTTCTCAGTCTTATCACCTACTTCTCCATTATAATACTATACTTACTACTCTCTTGTAATTACCTGTTTAATTATCTCTACCGAGCGTTTTGAAAGGGAGCAAATGAAATATTTGGTAAATGTTATCTCTGCCTCCCTTTTTTTTTTTTTTTTAATACTCACCTGAGGATATGTTTATTGATTTAGAAAATGAACCATTTTTGGCTCTTTTAAGAGAAAATGATTTTAGGGAGAGAGAAATATCAATGTAAAAGAGAAACATCAACCGATTGCCTCCCATATGCACCCGATGAGAATCGAACCCACAACCTGAGTATGTGCTCTGACTGGGAACTGAACTGGCAACCACACCAACCAGGGCTGTTTATTGATTTGAGAGAGAGAGGAGGAGGTGGAGATTTAATAAAAAAAAAAAATCAACCAAAAAATGAGTTTGCGTGTCACCTCTGACACGCGTGTCATAGTTTCGCCATCACTGCCCTAATGACTAATGATATTGAGCATTTTTTTTCACGTGCATATTGCACATTTGTGTAGCTTCTTTAGAGAAATGTCTATTCAAGTCCTTTGCCCACTTTTGAATTGGGCTGTTTGTCTTTTTGTTGTCGAATCATAAGAGTTCTCTATGTATTCTGGATAGTAGACTCTTATCAAATATAAAATTTACAGATATTTTTTCCCATCCTGTAGGTTGTCTTTTCTCAATCTTATTTTGCATATTCTTATTCCCTTTTTTATTGTAAGCATCAAACTTTAGAGCATCATTATTTAGGTTACAGAAGCTCAGTGAATGCTTGTTGATAGGGAAGAGATCTGTCAGCAATTCCTCTTTAACGGTACCATTGTAAAAAGACATTAGAACGTGGTGCTTTCGAGTTCACAAAAGCACCTCACATACACTAGCTGTCCTCTTTGTGTTGTATTAACTGGCAGTATGTGCTTCTTTCTCTTCTAAGATAGCTGTTAACAGGACTGTTTATTTTACAGCTTGGAACTGCAGTTGGCTTTTTGCTACCACCAGTGCTGGTGCCCAACACTGTGAACAACACAGATCTTTTGGCTTATAACATCAGTACCATGTTTTATGGAACATCAGCCGTCGCCACACTTTTATTTATTTTAACAATAATTGGTAAGTGAATTATTTTCCCTAGAGCTTAAGTAGATAAATGCATGACAAACGTATGAAAAGAAAAATAACCAACCCTAAACATTGTTATTACTATCGCAAATGTCATTTGCTTGTTTCATTCTTGCCGTAACACTGTCTTGCTCAGGTAACGAATGTTACAGCTCTAGGGCTATGTATGGTCCATCTATTTTAATATTGTAAAGGGTTTGAAGACTAATTCATCTCACTTGTCTCCCTACTAACTTTTCTTTCCTGATAACTGTTGGTTTCAAACATTAACTGGCTCCTCCTTGCATATTCCTCTACATGTTCTGCATCTTCCGCTAACCTAGCCAGGGACAAGTTCTTGTCAATGCTTTGATATGATGCAGAAAGGCTACAATCCTAAGTCCTTCTGAGGATCCTCAATGTAACAATTGATTGGATCTGAAAATGTTGACCAGTGAATGACCCTGGGCAGTGGCAAGCTGTTCAGCAGAATTTCAAACTGTGGCAACTATCTACTTGTTAGGCCACGCCAGCACAGTTCTGCTGCCACCCTCCGTCACTGAGTCCTCTCGCCGGGGCCTGTGTCTTGAAGCAGTCAGTCAAAGTCAGCTGCAAGCAGCCATCATCAGTTTGGAAGAAGGTTTGGGAAGGTCTGCTTTTTAAAGTTTATTTTTAATGGGAAACAAGTTTGATTTCAGGGAAAGGGCTAGGTAAGGTTTATTTCAGTAACATACCTGCTAAGCTAACTATAATACTGCCCTTTAGGCGCTCAGTATATCTGAATGTGAGAGGAAGGGCACTTGAAAGATAAAAGGCCATCTTTTAATCATTAAAATTTACAATTAAATTGGGGTTTTTCATTTATATATTAATTTTTACCGTGGCTATAATAGTAATGAAAAATTCAAGTTTTATGATCTTCAAATATGAAATCCTCAAAGTTCAATGAAAGGTATGCTGAAGACGATAGAATGTTTTGATAGAGACTGCCTTCATAAATGAACTTCAGGTATAGGAAGCTCGGCCACATATTTAATTTCCCTTAAGATAATGAACAAAATATTTTCTTGGTAGCATAAGGAATATTCTGACATATCCAGTCTACTTATGGTTGGTTTTTGTGTTTCAGTTAGTGAGTGGCATATTTGTTGTGTGCAGACTACTGAAAAAGGACAAATTATCCCTGTACTATTTTAGCAGTTTAACAAAGTTTTAAAAGAAATCTATATATCTTTGATATATATGTGTGTGTATATATATATATATTTTATTGTCTAAAGTTTTACTTATGTCTCAAAGAAATCTATATTTTTAAAAAGCAAACTCTTAAGTATACTTTTCTGATAGCCATATTTGATTTGCTAGATGAAATATAGTTCATATGCATTTTGCATGCATGAGTCTTCCATTAGCAACAGGGATTATTACAATATAAAATTCTCTTTCCTTCGATTGCTTATGAATCTTCACATAAATTCTGGTTTTCCTTTTCTTTATTGTTTTCAAATTGTATCTTTGGAAGAAGTGAGAGTAATAGATTATATATGAGATATCTATAGATATGAAATTACATATGCGCACATATGTGCTTAAACATATATAATGAGATGCTACAAATATAAGATTTTTATCTGTTAAGGGAGAAGGCAAAAAAAATATAACAACCCCACAATAATCAGTGTGACCATTGGCATGTCACCCTGTGCTATTTGAGAATTTAAAAGAGAACTATTTATGTACATAATTATTTATGTACTCATAGTTTATAGTAGACAGTGAAAATAGAAATGGGGCTGGGGGAATGTAAAACATGGACTGGAAATGGAATAGGAAAAAAAGGGCTTACTGTCAAGTTTTGCTTGGTGACCAATCTTATGATATCAAGCCTAGTGTAAAAGCAAAACTATACATAGTTGTGATGTGAATGTCTTAGGTTGAAAATTGTGACATTTAAATTAAAATTTTAATTTGAATAAATTAACTATGTATCCAAATATTTGCTGTTGAGGAAAATTTGGGTTATTTAAAAAGTCCTTAATTACTCAAAGGTCCTAAGTTACTAAGACAATCCTAGTTTCTTCTAAATTCTACCCATAAATACTTTGGGAGCACAGCCTAAATTACTTTATAATTTATGTTTTTAGCAACGTGATATAACTAAATTGGTCTTTAGCAGTCTTTCTAAAATACTGTCTTGAGGGTTCATGCCATGTAACTCTTTTACCCTCCCTCACAGAGCTTGAGTATAATCCATCTGGCGTTTCTAAATTAACCCAAGCCCTACACTAAATTTACACTACTACCCCCTTCTTATTGGGAGAACTCTATTACGGCCTCTAACATTTGATTGCTTGATATGTATCAAACATGCGTAAAGGCACACTATATGCTTATCTCATTTAATTAATTAATTGTTTTATTGGCACAAGTTTTTGGTGGGGAAAAGAGAAGGGGGTAAGAAGGCAGTTGTTTTTCAGTTTCAAAAGATAAGGAAAAAGCCGTCTTTCATCCTCTGAAAATGCAGTACAGGGTCACAGACCAATGGTTTTTTGTTCCTTTGTCTTTCCTTCATATAGACTTAAACCCAACTTTATTATATCGTGTAGCTGGTAGATACACGCCTGATTTTGTTCCAGAGGACAACTGACTGCCTAAAATGAAAAGATCACATTTCTATTCAGAAAATAAATCTAGTGGATTTAAAGACTATCAAGAATCGTTTTTATTTTGCATTTGAGTTCAGATCTGAGCCATTTAGACTCATTTTACCATAGTAAATAAAAACCGAAGGAAATTAAGATTCAGTAAATATTCATTACTACCTTGTAAGCATTTTTGCACTCTGAAACTTTGCTTTACAACTGTGTGAGTTCTGTATGACCAATATTAATAAAAAAGATATTTCCTATCTTAACTAGGACCCTTTCAGGAAAGGACAACAGACTTCCTCAACAGTGCAAGGAGCAGATAGGGTGAAAGGAAGAGGAGAAATTGCAGCAACTTAAACATTTATGTCTACCAGTCCTCCAATGTAAGGATATTACAAAGTAAATATGTATGAGATATGTCTCCTCTTGAATTAGTTGTGAGACCTGTAAAACTAGAAGTCTGTTTAGTTATATCATAGTTAATCATGTTTTGGTGAGTAAAGAACTTTAAGTTTTTAATTTTTAGCAGCAAATAGGAGAATTTTAAAGAATTGCAGTATTATATGGAAGTTTTAAGGATCATTTCTTTTGCAGTGATTTTCCCAGCTGGCTGGGTATTAATAGCATTTGGAGAATTTTTTTTTAAAATTTAAGTTCTTTATTGTTTAAAGTATTACATAAATCTCCTTTCCCCCCCATTGACCTCTCCCTAGGCGCCCCCAACCCCCAGAGAGTTTTGTGTTTAATACAGATTCACAGGTTCTGTTCTGGAGGTTCTGATTCTTGGATAGTCTCGTAAAATCTGTACTATTTTAAATTTTCTATGTGATTATTATTGACAGCCAGGTCCATCAGAGCTAGCCCACTTTTTAAAAAATATATATTTTTTATTGATTTTTTACAGAGAGGAGGGAAAGGATAGAGTTAGAAACATCAATGAGAGAGAAACATCGATCAGCTGCCTCCTGCACACTCCCCACTAGGGATGTGCCCGCAACCAAGGTACATGCCCTTGACCGGAATCGAACCTGGGACTCTTCAGTCCACAGGCTGACGCTCTATCCACTGAGCTAAACCGGTTAGGGCTATCTAGCCCACTTTTAAACAACAAGGCAGACCTTCATTGTTGGAAGAAATAGCCACTATTAAAAAAAAGAGAGAGAAAGAAGTTCTGGTCTTTTAGAAAATACTACTTTTTTCCTAATCTTTATTTCATTGATTCAAAAATGTACACTTTTATCACGAAATCTCTGAAATCAAAATGCTTTTAATAATTAATGGCATCTAAGATGAATAAGTTCCACATTATGCCCATACTTAACAATACCATATTGTGAACTTAAAATTTATTACTAGGGCACATCTCGTGTTGCGTTTTTTTCACAATTAAAAAAAATCGATGGCCTATAACATTGGTGCCAACTGAGACATGATTATGTGAAAACCTTCTATTGATACCTAGCAAGATCATTGTATGCCAGCATCAGACCATCTTAGATTTCAATGAAATACAGTATTTTCCACTTTATTTTGGTTTAAATTTTTGAGTCAGTACTAAGACTAGATTTTGATTTCTGATGTACCAGATTTTAGCGATACTGGAAGAAATAGCCAATAGCTAGCCAAACCCTACAGAAATCTCTCCCTAGCCATCTGTTGCAGGAAGTTAGTAGATCCTTCCCTGCCCAGCAAAAGGGCAGTCTCTAAATGGCTGCCTAAGAAGCCTGTGAAATCGGTCCCTAACTCCATAGAAATGGGCGGTGCTATGACTTGTAGAATCAGAAACCATCACACTTTTCTGTCTCTCAGCTCCACCCCTAGATTGCCCATATGTAGCTAGAGTGAGTCAGCAAGCAGTACCCCTGAATCCACCTGGACCTTTTCAGTTCTAGAGGTGGGATTGGATAGATGATAACACTTATGCCAGATTTCAGAAGAAATAGTTACTAACTCAAGACAATCCTCTAGAAGTTCAATAATATATTGGCTTGCCCCTACCTGATGTTACCTCTAACTACAAATTGAACTAAAGTTAGAAATATAATTGTTGAATACTTAATAAAGATTACTCTTGCTTAACTAAAACTGTAATAACCAGTGGGCAAGTTTGTAATGTATTGCTAATGGTTTTGCAGTTTTGAATGGGCCAAACCTCTTGAGTTTTAGTCAGTTTCAATGCCAAACTAGTCATCACTTAGAAATCAGTGAAAAACGAAAAGCCTTACACTTGGACTTTCACTGCCTCTTTGAATGTAAACTGAATTTAGTCACCTCACTAAGGAAGATGCATTTATTTCATGACCTTTTTCATGTACGTTTCCAGCATTCAAAGAAAAACCTCGCTACCCACCAAGTCGGGCTCAAGCAGCCATTCAAGACAGTCCCCCTACAGAATACTCCTATAAGAACTCAATAATGAACCTGTTTAAAAACATGCCTTTTGTCCTTCTATTGATCACATATGGTAAGTGGTTTCCTTTTATCTTCTTTGATGTCTCTATTAACCAAGGGTCCTCAAACTACCCGCGGGCCACATGCGGCCCTCCGAAAACATTTATCCGGCCACCGGGTGTTTTTGCCGCCGCTGCCTGTCCTGCTTAGCAGCCGACTCCTCCCGGGCCTGCAGTGCACATGTGTGAAATGTCTGAGGGACAGTGAACTGGCCCCCTGTTTAAAAAGTTTGAGGACCTCTGCTATAAACCTTTGAGCATTGTAGATTCTTTCCATTTAATCTAGTGGTTTGAACTTTCATTAGTGCAGTAGGGTTGTTAACTCTATAAAAGTAATGATAGCATAGTCATAAACTTAAATTAAAAAAGCAAAAACTTTAGGGTGGATTTTGTTACATGTTTTTAAAATAAATGAACAGACCTTGAGTAGAGAAGCAGTGCCTTCTTTTGTGAGTTCCATGGGTACTTTAGATGCTTTCTGAACTACAGTTAGGACTGCTGTAACCATGTGGGAATTGTCATCAACAGTCGTCTTGTTTGACCCTGTGCAGACTAGAGTCTTTCCTGACTCCTCGATCAAAACTAGACATTAAGGAGGTCACCTTGACCAGTTATAACTTAAAGGAAATTCTCACCCTCCCAGATTTTTCCAGATGGCTGACAGATACTCATCTTAACTCTGTGGCTTTAACTGCAATTTATTCTTTGTTTCTTATATTAGCACAGTTATATTCACCACCAACACCTCCTATATCTTTCTTACTTGCCTTCAGAAATCACTCACTTCTGTTTCCATTATGGTGGGAGTACACACCCTAGTATATAATTGTTTTACAGGTTATAACAAATTATGCCCTGACCTAAACTCTTACCCTTTTATCAAGATTAATTCCTTTTTCTTTTCTTTTTTTTTTTAATCTAATGAATTCCTGAATCTAAAACTTCTAACTAGGAAGTAGAGTGGTTCACTATTATCTCTTAGAGCAAATTCATTTCTTTAGCCTCTCATTTAAGGTGGCTTCTTTCCTATGCCCTTTTATCATTCGCCGTTTCCCAATACAAAATTCTCTTTCAGCCAAATTTATAACCAACCTCCTGTCACAGACATATACAATCACACACACAAGTATGCCTCCACATGCTTATATACTGTTCATTCTAGTTTCTGTGACTTTGTGCCATTATTTCTTGTACCAGAAATGTGCAAGCAGTTCTACAACAGCTAGCTTAACAGTTATCTCACTGTTGTTCATTTTATTTCACCAGTAATTATCAGATATCAACAGTAGTGCCATAGATGCTGTGTGAGCTAGGAAGAAGCATGATACAGATATGATTTTTGTTCTGAAATAATTATAATCCAATGGGAAGATAATAGAAACATCTGAAAAGTAAACAACAGTGTAAGAGATGTTTATCAAAAGGTAATAAGTTGTACAGCAAGTGCATGCTAAAGGCACCTGCTTCCATGATTACTAAAGCAGAAAATGGGAAATGTCACCTTTGCTCCCATTTAAAGTCTATGGCCATGCCACTAAGTGCCTGGAAAGAGAAAATCCGGAATATTTGTCAAGAGCTCTAATGACTAGAACATTATGCAGATATAAAAATGTGATGTTTGGCAGAAGAGAAACTATATAGTAAATTGCCCTGAGATCACTGATTACCCATACAGGAAAAGCAGAGTAAAATTAGGTCTCTACGTCATACCATACACAAAAATTAATTGTAATAAATTAAAGACAAAGGGTAAACATCAGACCTTTAAAGTTTTAGAAGGAAGTATAGGAAACCACATTAGTATTCTTAAAAGAATTTCTTAATGCAAAAAGTACAAACTTGAAAGAAAAAGATTGATAAAGATGATTGTTTCAAAATAATGGTCTTTTCTAAACAGCATCAGTAAAATGTGAAAAGACATAGATTCTGAGAAAAATGCCTGCAATGTATATAACCAACAGAGGCTTAGTACCTACAATATAAAAGTAACTCTATTGATCAACAAGAAAAGAGCAAGCAATCCAAGGGAATTGGAAAGCATTTATGTGTTTGTATGTGTGTAGTGTTCATATATACGCTCAACCTTACTAATAGCCAAGGAAATGGCAGTCAAAACCAGAGCAAGGTATACCAGTAATATCACTCAAATTGCCTCTCCCTAAAATTTTTTTAAAATTTAGTGAAAACAGGTTTGGCAAGAATGTGGAGTAAAGGAATTCTGCTGGTAGTGTAAACTGATGCAACCATTTCAAAGAGCAATTTGGCCTTATCCAGAAAGTATTCCTACTCCTAGGTATATACTTAGAGAAACCCTTATGCATAAAAACAAACACAGAATAATCATTACAACATTGTATTAGTGAAAAACTGGAAAACATTTTCCTATCATAATCTCTAGTAAGTTAGGTGTTAATTGATCAGTTTGTTGACAGGATAAGAGATACATAAATTGAAGTGTATCCACACACGGACTATTACACAGCAGAGAAAGCAAATGAACAGAACTAAAAATATCAGCACTGATAAATATCAAAACCATAATATTGAGAGATGAGAACAACTTGCAATGGATATAAATAATATATTATTTAGAGAAAGTTTAAATACACACAAAATTCTAATTGTAGTTTATGAATACACATAAATATCTAAAATAATTTTAACATCTAAAATGATAAATCCCAAGATCAGGATCAGGGTTATCTCTGAGAAATAATAAGAGAAAAGGGTAATTTAGCTAAGGTCTAGAAATTGAATCTGAAGCAAAGATGGTCAAGTGTTAATGTTCGACAAAGCTGGGTGAAGAGTAAAAGAGTGTTTGTCAAATTATTCTCTGTACTATTTTGTATGCTTGAAATATTTAGTAATAAAGAGAAAGAGAGAAATAATAACCTTAAGTTTCAACCAGGTTAAGAGACTTACCTAAAGCCACACATTATGTGCAAGGAAATACCAGGATTCAAACCTAGTCGTATGCTTCCTGATAACCAGCTGTTTTATTTCTCTCTTTTAAAGTATTCTTTAATTAATATTGTCTTACTAATTGCCTTGTCAGTCTTGATGCAGGGGTGAGATCTCTGAAGCAGGGATTGTGCCGTATGCTTTAACATTCATTAGCTCAAGTACACTGTGGGTGCTCAGTAAGCAATCCGTTGCTTCATTGCCATATACATTGTTATGTTGCTTCATTGCCATATACATTGTTATGTTGCTTCATTGCCATATACATTGTTATGTTGCTTCATTGCCATATACATTGTTATGTTGCTTCATTGCCATATACATTGTTATGTTGCTTCATTGCCATATACATTGTTTTGCGTGGGGCTATGATTCATGGTCAGTACATCAGAATCTAAATAGTGATAAATGGTGTAATGACAGAATTTTCCTATCATATTCTCTAGTAAGTTAGGTGTTCATTGATCAGCCCACATCCTGAAATGGCAAGAGTTCTTAATTTTCTCTGTCAACTGAGAAATACATTGTATTTTCACAATTGTCACAGAGAACTCCATAGCACTTTATGAACTGGTAATGGTACATTTATTTATAGTTTTCTGCTTCTTATTATAGGTATCATGACTGGAGCATTTTATTCAGTCTCAACATTATTAAATCAAATGATACTGACGTATTATAAGGTAAGCTTCTGCCGATATTGTGTTGCATGCTTGGCCAAGGATTTTCCTTTAGCAGAATTGCTGTTTGCGTGATCATAAGAGTAACGATTTATGACCTTGTTGCTGTAAAAGATTTATATTTGTTTCAATTGAGAATACATTTTAAAAAATATATTTTTATTGATTTCAGAGAGGAAAGGAGAGGGAGAAAGAGATAGAAACATCAATGATGAGAGAGAATTATTGATCGGCTGCCTCCTGAATGCCCCTACTGGGAATCAAGCCCACAACCTGGGCATGTGCCCTTGACCGGAATCAAACCCGGGCCCCTTCAGACTGCAGGCTGACACTCTACCCACCGAGCCAAACCAGCTAGGGTGCAATTGAGAATACATTTAATCTAATTTATAAAACACACAAAATGAAAAGCAGGAAGTTGTTACTGCTTTGACAATGCCTACCTTTTTAAAATTACTATTCTTTTTTAAAGAAATAGTGTGACTGGTTATATGGAAAAAGGCAAAAAACATTTTAAGGGAAACCAACACAAATATGAAGAAGTATATATCAAGCCCTGACCTCTCTTTGCTTCTGAAAAAGCTGTCAGATTAACCTCCTTTTCAGGCATCAGTGACTTACTTAGGAATTCTAACAAAAAATCACTGTACTTCTAATTATGGAGGATCAAGAAAATTCCCCTTTTTGATTTCTCCATATTTTAGGGTTTTTTTCTGGTTTGAAAATAGAATGTCCTTTATAATCTGCTTTACCTTCCTCTGCTCCCATCCTAAACACAGACCAAATCTTCCTATTATGTGGTATGCTTAATTCTACCTGATTATTTCCATTGACTATGTGAAGGTATGGGAATGTGAAGGATGCATTAGAATTGTAAGTGTCTGGTTAACTTCTTATGAAAATTCTTTTAAGGGAGAAGAGGAGAATGCTGGGAGGATTGGGCTAACACTGGTGATCGCTGGAATGGTGGGCTCCATTCTCTGTGGCTTATGGCTGGATTATACCAAAACATACAAGTAAGCGAAGGTAGATAGATGTATGGTGTTCATTTGGTTTTAAAGAAAACTTTGCTTTTTAGTTTAAAAAAATCAAAAAAGTGTTATTACTACAAGACTTGGATTCTAGGCACTCTTAGGTTCCCTTCGCTTCTGAATGTTTCTGTAGTTTACATATCGTCCAATTTTGTGGGTCGTATTTATTTAAAGTTTGAGAACTTGGATACATTATGAACTGTTCTCTTCCAATAATACTCATGCATACCACTTCTTTAAAAAAGTCCTTTCTGAGAAACACTTAACTCTGACAGAAGTTTTATGCTGCTTTTTTCTCATGTTGTGAGCTTAAAAACAAGCAAAATGATGTTCTTTCCTACCAGAAAATTATTATTATTGAGCATAAGGATTTTTTTGGTAAAAAAGTTTGACTACGGTGTCCCCAGCTATAGCACCACTTAACTATAATATAATACACAACATGAAAACACTATATTAATTGTACATCTATATGGAATCGGCAAAATAATAATACAAAAGGAAAAGCGAGTAATACCAACTGGGAGACTGAGAAAGGGGTTTCAGTGGCAGCATCTTTTGCTCTGAGCCTTAAAGAAATAGCTACAGTTTTTAACAGGCAGAAACTTTCCATTTGCTTGGGAGGAATACATGGATGAATGAATGAAGGAAAGTGAGGTGAATAAATGGAATAAATAAAATATGGAACTGTGTCCTGTCCACCTTCAAGGCCCAAAATATGTTTAATACCATTATCTAACCCAGTGGTTCCCAACCTTTTTTTGGCCATGCCCCACCTAAGCATCTCTAAATCCTGATGCCCCCGTGTGACATATAATTTTTATTATTCAAAAAGTGAACTCCTATTCACAAGGAGGAAGCCTAGAAGGCCATTAACTTGGTCTAAACAAGCTTCCAAAGAACATGGCATCCATGAAAGAGAAAAATAAAAGAACGAACGGAGAGTTGAAGTACTGAGCAAGAAATCACTAAGAAATTATTTTAAAAAAATAATATGAAGTGATATTAAAAAAGCAAATAAAGTTTCAAAACATATAATAGAGAACTGAAATGCATAAATATGTCACAATATATATTTACATTCTGTATATGAGGCCCCCACAACCATAAGAAATGCAAAAAATTCAGTTAATAACTCATTCTCACATTGCCCCCCTTAAAAATCAAATTGCCCCCCTGTGGGGCATGGGCCCCACCTTGGGAACCATTGATCTAACCCCTTTCAAATTACCTCTGATCATGAATTCTCCAAGATAGTTCTCCCATAACTTAAGATAGCACTTGCTACAGCTTCATTATTATGAAATGATAACTAGAGTGAAACCCATTAAATTTATAGATGAAGGGATCTTATGTAAGGGATTAAACTTATTAATAATTATTGGTCCATTATATAATTTAAAAACTTGATAGGCATAGCAATGTGTTCTCTGTTGCCCTGGCTGTCTTCTCAGGTTAGCTAGGAATTGTAGCAAGCAATATATAGTTCCTATCCTTAAGACACTTGTGGTCTAAATGGGGAAAACAAGTCAGTCACATAAAAAATTAAATAATAATAATACAGACTAAAATAGATGTCTGTATTGGAGTAAGCCCAATAGATATCAAGTTCCAATTATTTGGATAGTAAAATGATAAGAAATTTAGAAGAAAGAAACAATGTTGTAAGCTTCAATGGTTAGGAGAGGCATTTTGGAAGAGGTAGAATTTAACCCAAGTCTTGAAATATGGATAGGGAACCATCCCATTTGGTGACATGAAAATGATGTTATCCATATGAATATTCCTTCCTGTACTAGCATAAGATGTGGTGTGGGTTTTGTTGTCTGCTGTTGTTGAAATTTAAGCTTTGAAGTCCATGCTTGGGTGGAAATATTTTCCATAGATAAGGGAAACCTAATCTTGAAAACCAAAGTAATTATTACTGTGTGGACAGAGCCATGGCTAACCACATGATGATTATGCGCTTCGGCTATAATACTAACAATTTTGTTTTGTTTTGTTTTAGACAGACTACTCTGGTAGTTTACATTTTGTCTTTTTTGGGAATGGTTATATTTACTTTCACACTGGACCTTCAATACATTATCATCGTGTTTGCTACTGGAGGGGTGCTTGGGTAAGTATCAAAAGGTGATTAGGAGGAATAATAGCATGCTGTTATGATTCTGAAATATTACTACGGTGGGTTTTATTTTATAATAAATATATTCTTATTGATTTTAGAGGGAGAGGAAGGAAGTGGGGGAGAGAGAGAAAACCATCCATCGGTTGCCTCCTGCAGGTGCCCTGACCTGGGATCAAAATTGCAACCTTGGTGTGTGCCTGGATCGGGAATCGAAGTGGTGACCTTTCGGTGCACAGGACAACGCTCAACCAACTGAGCCACAGCGGCTAGGGCTATTGTGGTTTTTTTAATTTTTAAAGTTCATCCAAGGGTTCTTTAACATTTTAAACTTTAAAAGATTCATCTTGTGCACATAAATGTGTAATACTTTAGAAATATAAAAAATAGTTTTAAATTGGATTTTTTTTTTGGTATATGTAGGTGAAAAGTGGATAAGCCTTACTTAGTCCAAGTAACTTTATTTTTCTCAGGAAAATATTAGACATTGTTTTGCTTCTCAGTTCTTGTGACCTTGGGGGTCAATGGATGCACAATAAAAGTGCCTTACTTTCACATACCAACTTTAAGACATTCCCTTATCTGATCATTCAAATGGGCCTGAGAGGTAGAATGACTGCCTCTGTGTCACATTGCCCTTCTGCTAATCCTGTAATTCTGGATGCATTTTCCTAGTTTCTTCATGACTGGTTACCTCCCCTTGGGCTTTGAGTTTGCTGTGGAAATCACGTACCCTGAATCTGAAGGTACTTCATCCGGTCTTCTCAATGCTGCTGCACAGGTAAGCCTCTGACTTCCCTTCCACCTGAGACGACTGGTTTTCCGAATATTCCGGCGGATGATGAGTTTGACCCTAGTTTTTGTTTTTAAAATTCCACCTTTTAATGAATGATTCTAGAAGTCAAATCAAGTGAGTAAAAGCGTTAAGAAAATTCTGGGGAAAACGTTATACTTGTTTTTCAAAAGCAAATTTGATGAAAATAATTATTTTATTTTAGATTTTTGGAATTCTGTTCACGCTGGCTCAAGGACAGCTCACATCAGACTATGATCCGAGGGCAGGAAACATATTCCTCTGCGCTTGGATGTTTGTAGGCATCATTTTCACAGGTAAATCAGGCTATTTTTCTGGCAAAAGTACTTGTATTAGATTGTCTTTATGTTTAATTTTCACGTGTATTGATTCTGAATGGCTTGGCAGAACTCAAGACAAAAATGAGATAGAAAGCAGGCTATGATTTGTTTTCTTCCAACGATATGAAGCTGTTAATTTATCTTTGTTTCAAATTCAATACAGTCACTCTGCACAGAAAACAAAACTGTTGCAACAAGAGTCAGTAAAGAGCTGGAGTGGGGCCGTAACCGGTTTGGCTCAGTGGATAGAGCGTTGGCCTACGGACTGAAAGGTCCCAGGTTCGATTCTGGTCAAGGGCATGTACCTTGGTTGCGGGCACATCTCCAGTAGGGAGTATGCAGGAGGCAGCTGATCGATGTTTCTAACTCTTTATCTCTCTCCCTTCCCCTCTGTAAAAAAATCAATAATATATATTTAAAAAAAAAAAAAAAGAGCTGGAGTGGGCATACCCACCCTCAAGTTCTGATTCTGCTACTCACTTGCTGTATGACGTGAGACAAGCGACTTCACCTTTCAAATCCTCCTTCCCTCGTTTATGCAATAGGGTATTTAAAAGCCTGCCTTCAGGGGTTGTTATGAGGATCAGTGGAGGTGTCTAGCACCTAGGACAAGCCTAATCATGTTAGCTATTACTACAATGTGGTGGTGGTGTAAGAAGTCAGATGGCGGCGATGGAAATAGCACTTGGCATGGTTAGCCAGTTCTTACACTTCTTGGGTGTAATCAGAAGAGCCTGGAGCGGGAGAGTGGGTAGTGTCCCACCTCCAGAGAAAGAGCATGCTAAAGAACTTGGATCCATAGTTTGTCCAGACATACAGTGTAAAATTGGATTCAGAAGCAATGCATGTCCAGTAGTGCTCTCTGGTCCATACTGGCTTCTGTTATTTCACTTGCTCATTTCTTTCTGCCGCCCTTTACCAACATGAGAGACGGAATCTGTCCAGAAGATGGGAAGCAAGGCTTTCTTCTTACTATGTTTACTGAATACCTGATCATTCTTTTTGAAACCCCCAGCATGAAATCTTACCAGTGGTGAACATTTATTTCGGAAATACACAACCACATAAGATCACTGTTGTTCACTCGTTCTGTTTTTTTTTTTTTTTTTTTTTAATATATTTTATTGATTTTTTACAGAGAGAGATAGAGAGTTAGAAACATCGATGAGAGAGAAACATCGATCAGCTGCCTACTGCACACTCCCTACTGGGTATGTGCCCGCAACCCAGGTACATGCCCTTGACCGGAATCGAACCTGGGACCCTTGAGTCCACAGGCCGACGCTCTATCCACTGAGCCAAACCGGTTAGGGCTGTATATTTAGTTTCAATGACTAGGACCACCATGTATTCATTCAGTTGGTATTCATTCAGTTGCCCAAACAAGAACACTTAAGTCACCCACTTTTTTCTTTCTGTCCTCCCTGTTTTTTATATTCTTTGTAGGTGTGTTATTGAGCATTTAATGACTCTTTTTACCTGCTTTATGTCCATTTTTCATATTCTATCAAAGCAACGATTCTTACGGTTCTATTCTCAAATATCTCTAAACTTGTCCCTTTATCTCCATTTCTCACATATGCATGCCTCACCATGCCTCTCTCAGCAGGATTAAAGCCTCTTAACTGACCTTCCTGTCTCTAATCTTGTTGCCAAAAATGATCCTCCTTGCAACTGCCAGACTGAGCTCCTTGAGTTATCAGTCCCAAAGTTTGTATGTGTCCCCGAAGCTTCAAAAGGCCAGTATTAAAAATTTCAGAGCTTGGAGTAAGGAAAGGTTCATTTGTTCAAGAAGGCACCACCAACTTAAGAAGATGAGGATGCTGTAGACATTCCTGAAATCCATTTTAAGAGAGCCCAGAATTCAGGCTTCTTTTATGTCAAGGGAAAACAAGTGAGGAGGGAGGGCAAGATGTGATTGAGGACTCCAGATATCTGGGTGCCACCAGGGGTCCAAGGAAGAGGGTGAATCTCTACATCTCTTTGTTCCTGGCCCACTGATGTTGACCCTACTGGTCTGAGCCTGCTCTTGAGGCTCCTGCAAATCTTTGATAAACAGTCATAATTTTGTACATATTTTCCTACCTCCTCTGAGAGGCACCCCCTGGCAAGGCCTATTCTTTCAACAACTCAAGCCTCAAGCAGCATTCCTCTAATGATTAGCATAGCTACAGCAGGAGCTATGTGCCTGAAAGCCTTGGGGAAAATGCAGGCTAGAATTAAGATAGAGTCAGAGAGACTGAGAGAGCGTTTCACTCTATTACAGCCCTGATAGCATCCTCCCCTCTCAGATGCAGTGTAAACTCTTTACACGGTGTCCACAATACCTACCAACCCAGCCCCGTATCCTGCCATCTCCCTCAATGATCCCTGACTACCTCTAGTGCCAAGAATAGGCTAAGCTCTTCCTGTCCCAATAGTTTTGCATATGCTGTAATCTGCCCGCCCAGAATGCCTTCCTCTGTCCTCTCATATGTTTGACAAGTTCCTCCTCATTGTTCAAGTTTCAATTCAAATGTGTCTCCTCTGGCAAACCTTCCCTGATTTCCTTTGCCTAACATAGGCATCCCCCCGCCTCCATGCTCCCATGACACCTTATACAACCCCGAATTGTTGCAGTTCAGTATACAGTGCCTACGTGTCAATATCTCCCTACATGGGAAGGTGCTTTAGGGAAAGAATTGCACTGTTCATCTTTGTATCCTTGTTTCCTGGCATCCTGTATTTCCTCACTAATGAATGACTTGCTAATTACGTCAATGGCTTAGAGAGGTACTATTACTTTTTCAGACCACAAGGATGCTATTGAATATGATGGCACTGTGGTGGGCTAAATTTGACAAGATTAAAAAAGACTTTGCGCTACTTAGAGAAAGTACAATGCTACTCACTCTGCGGTAACTGTTGGTGCTTCTGTTTCAGCATTAATCAAGTCTGATCTGAGGAGACACAACATAAATACAGGAATTACAAACGGCGATATTAAAGCTGTAAGTAATAAATACTTCTATGATCATACTATTGAGAAATGTGTGCGTGGAAGAAGTGTGAAGCCAATCTATTCCTCAGCTCTTTCTTTATCCCTGAGCTGATTGTTGATCGGGCATAATGCATGTGCCAGATGTTATAAACTTTCTCATCGTCTGATCCTTTCCACAGGTGCCAGTTGATAGTCCCACAGATGAAGAATCAAAAACTGTTATGACGTCCAAGCAGTCAGAACCAGAAATTTGAGCTGAAAAGAAAAGTTAGTATCCTGTGATATTTGAGCTGTAAGGCTTGGTTCATAGGTTATGAGGCATGGACACTTACTTGAAAATTACTGTATGGCTCCCTACATGCAGTTACTGTTTTGCTTAATTAACTGAAGCAATATTTTGCTTACATCCTTTTAACACTACCATTATCTAACGAGTGTCCCATTTTTAGTCTTCTATCATCTATCTCAAAGGAAGCTTCTTGATATTTATTTTTCAAAAGTCAGTGTTTTTCTTTTTTGTGGAAAGTGGAAGCTTACATGGCTTTCTAAAATGATCGTGTGGAGGTCTAATCCCTTTAAGTCACAGAAGAGGACGTACAATTTATATGTAAAAATACCCAATAGGACCAAGTGTCCTATTGGCTCCCTTCCCAGCTGTCGAACCCCCTGAGTGTGAGTACAGTGTAGCGACAGGACACTTCAGTCCACCAAAGGGCAGTGCTGGGATGCTACTTCCAGACAACTGCTACAGTTTCCCGTTTCTTACATTCTTGTTACAAAGCGCTTTGTAACAGGTACTGGCATTGGCCATAAAACCATTCGGTGTACAGACTGAACCCACCCACGACTTTGGTCTTATGTTCTAGTTCAGCTCAGGAGCCAGGTACAGGCTCAGCATCTTGACTTCTCTGCTCTGTCTTCTTATCATGGAAGAAATGGTAACCTATATTTTTTCACTCTGGTTTGAAAGAGAGATGTTTTGTACCCACTGGCTTTTTTACTCGCTTCCCCCCCCCCCCCCCCCCCAATATATACCTTTCTAGTAAGAAAATTTCATCATATGTGTAACTGGCTTTTCCATGATTTCTTGTATCACATCGTATACTTTTGCCTTGAAGATTCCTAAGATGAGGAAATCTGTGCCCAGCCTGGGTGGTCCGATTTAGTGGAGACCGCTTAAAATGCTGTCTAGCCCTGGGCTGTGTGGCTCGGTTGGTTGGAGCATCGTCTTATGCGCTGAAAGGTGGTGGGTTCAATTCCCAGTCAGGGCTACTCAGGTTTCAGTTCGATCCCCAGTTGGGGTGAGTACGGGAAGCAACTGATCAATGTTTCTCTCTTTCCCCTTCCTCTCTAAAATCAATAAAAAGGGCATGTCCTCAGTTGAGGATTTTAAAAAATGCTATCTATGCTAATTCTCCAGTGACATTTTTTTAAAAAAATATATAGTCTTTTTACACAGAGGAAGGGAGAGGGATAGAGAGTTAGAAATATCAATGAGAGAGAACCACTGATCAGCTGCCTCCCGCATACCTCCTACTGGGGATGTGCCTGCAACCAAGGTACATGCCCTTGACCGGAATCGAACCTGGGACCTTTCAGTCTGCAGGCTGGCGCTCTATCCACTGAGCCAAACCAGTTAGGGCTCCAGTGTCATTTTTAATTTTTTTTTAATTTTTATTGATTTTAGAGAGGAAGGGAGAGGGAGGGAGAGAGAGATAGAAACATCAATGATGAGAGCAATGATGAGAGAGAATCATTGATCGGCTGCCTCCTTATTGGAGATTGAGCCTGAAACTCGGGCATGTGCCCTTGATGGGAATCGAACCCGGGACCCTTCCATTCACAGGCCAATGCTGTAGCCAAACAGGTAGGGCTCTCCAGTGTCATTTTTTATGACTATTCCCCTTTGAGAAATACGGTACCCAGGCATGTGCTCCCTCGGTTTGTCAAGAGAGTGGGTCTTGTCTTCACCACACTGTACAGTCTCCATACTGTAGGAACAGTCAGCGCTTTCACACGCTCAGGGGAAGCAGCATAGGACCAAAGGTGTTTCCACAGTGCCTACCTCTGCGTTTTGTTTACAGTGAGAATTTAGATGTTGTTCACATCCCGACTCTCTAAACTGATAAGGGAATATCCTCTTCAGAGTAATGACATTTAACAACCGTGATATTTATATTTGTCCACACAAACAAGAAAAGCCAACCCGCTGTACCCTTGATACCCTTGAAGTGAATTAGCAGCTCTGATCTGAGCATCACATATGCATCGCTTTATCCTGGAACGATAACATCGTCTGTAATCAACCGATTATGTAGAATCTTACCCAGAGGCTGTGTCACCAGAACAACTCGGCCGGGAGCCAGGAACTCCAGGTCCTGGATCTGTGTCTAGCCGTCTCTTCATCCATATAATGAATGTATTCAATTTGATCTCAAAGATCTTTTAAAAAGTCATCATGAGGTGGACCAAATCATGGTGCCACAGGAACTTAACTAAAATATAGCTGAGACATTCCCTGGGCAATTGGATAAACACTATGTTTGTTACTTTGTGGATACGGGGATTTGAAATCTGTCTTTTTAGCCTTTTTATTCAGTTGGTGAGAGCTCTGGCAGAATATGCTGACTCATTAACTTCCTTAGCTATTTACATCAAGATTTTATGGCCCCAAATTTATTCTAAGGTCCCTCCTCTGAGTGATTGTTGTTGTTTTTTTGTTTGTTTGTTTTTTAAATATATTTTTATTGATTTCAGAGAGGAAGGGAGAGGGAGAGAGAGGGATAGAAACATCAATGATGAGAGAGAATCATTGATCGACTGCCTCCTGCACGACCCCAATGGGGACTCAGCCTGCAATTGGGGCACATTCCTTGATCGGAATCAAACCCAGGACCCTTCAGTCCACAGGCTGATGCTCTATCCACTGAGCCAAACTAGCTAGCGCGATTGTTTTTTATTTTTAAACTATCAGTGTTATTTGAAATAATCATGTACTTGTTGAGTTCCTGAAATTACAAATAAAAATTGGAATACTTTATTTCTGAAAAGCATATACTAGTACATGTCATATCTATTTTTCCTTGTTGATTAATAAAAAAATGAAATATATGAGAAAATACAAAATGAATTGATAATTTTTCTGTCAAAGTTATCTGTAACATGTCAAACAAGAATATCATATAATTCTGTATCATACCTGGGAAATGGAGTTGGGTAACCAACATGTGTGTAAATTTTTAATCAAATGATTTGAGAGAAAAACCAGATGCTTTCCATAGCTGTTGCATTTATAACTGTCGCAGATACAGCTTTTGCCCTCTGTGAATGTGGGAAAATGTCTTTAAAACTCTGTTTATGTGTAAACTCAGAGTATTTTTGGGAGAATCCCTGTCTGTCTTAAGTCATTTTTCATGTTCTGATTACTCGCTCTTTGTAATACTTGTCTGTATGCTTGTTCTTCAGTATGTCAGACTGGAAATAAATTTATTTTTTTAATGTTAATTTTGTATGGCTTTTTTTTTTAAGATCGGATACTTAAGTACCCATGGGGAGTGGAAAGAGATGAGAAGATTTCAGAGTGGGCGGGGGAGGGAGCGAGGTGGTTTGTGGAGCTAAGTCCGTGTAGCATGGGGGGCTTATTCCTCTCCTTTCTTTGATGCCTGTCCCCTCCTGGGCAGATTGGCTGCCCGCAGTGAGCCACCATGGGACACTACACCTAAGCTTCAGACTTCTCTCGACCTTTTTCTCCTGATACCTTGTGCCTGTATAATACCTTATGTCCTATAGATGTGTCATTTTTCCTCAAGGCCTTGCTGTTTAACTTCATAAAAGTGAAAAGTGGGGGAGTTTTCACTGAAAAACGGGGTATAATAAGTGTTCTTATTTCTGAAGGCAGAACTGGGTAGTTTTTTAAAGAAGTCAAAAGAAGGGAATTGGTAGCCTAAAGGGAGATGCTGCCTCCTACGTAACCTGGAAGCCCTAAACAAATGCTACCCCCTTCTTGTCACATTTTAATTATAATGAGTGTGATATTTCAAGGTGAGGTTTCCAGCTTTGGGTCGTTTCATAAATAGCTGAATGTTGAGGGAAAGTCATCAAACTGAAATGTAAAAGAGAATACATAACATCCATCTGTTACCAGTTACCCTAAAGCAAATAGGGACTTCAAAATCTAAGACCTTCCTCTGATCTCTTTGAGAATCATTAACACGATATTTACATTTTCAGTGGAAAAACCTAACTTCCATCCAGGAAAAAAACACAAATTCTCACTTTTCACAGCAGGCAAATATATAAGGTAAGTAACACATTTCTGAAGCCAACTCATTCTCCTGTAACCCACCTGCCCAGTCTCAGCTTCCCAGACCAAGCCACCGGCTCCCACATACTGCCCCTCCCTCTCTGCAAATCAAAGTAGTCATTCCTGTAGACAAGCTGCCCTGAGGTGACTTCGGAGCCCTGAACAGGAGCCCGTGCCTGGAAAATGCCTTTATGACATTTCCCAGCAGATAAAATGCCTTTGGGCTCCTAGTGATAGATCAGTTTCAGAGCACACTGACCGCCCAGAGGAGATGCCATCTCTTACGTCTGTACTGAGATCTAGACATGTCCTGTGAGCAGGTATGAATAGGACGGAGGAGGAGGAGATGGGGTCTGGAGGCCCTAAAGCCTCGAGAAAGGAGAAGGGGATTCAGGAAGAGAGGGGCGAGAAAGACTCAGACGGGAAGGACACCGAACTTCATTTTCCACGTAGACAAAGTATGCACTTTTCCTTATGTCTGTTATTTTAAGCCCATGATGAAATGGTAATTAGGAAGAGCACAAACCATCAGAAACGAGTAGAAACTCGATTTCTGGTTGGAGCCCGAGGTTTTGGCCGATAAATGCTGCTTGAGCATGCCTCTCTTTCTCGGGGAAACACCAGGTTCCTCCAGGCACTGAAATGGCCCCAAACCCCCTGAAATTGATAGATTAAATGTCCTAAGGTTTCAAAAGCAGAAAAGTGAGGCTGAAATAAAAGTAACAGTAGTCCAGCTAGAGTGGCTCAATTGGTTGAATGTCATCCTGTGCACTGAAAGGTGGCTGGTTTGATTCCCAGTCAGGGCACATACCTGGGTTTGGGTTTTGATCTCTAGTTGGAGCACATACAGAAGGCAACCGATTGATGTCTCTCACATCGATGTTTCTCTCTTTCCCTAAACATGTTCTCAGGTGAGGGTTAAAAACAAAAGTAACAGCGATTTTCTTTTCTGTGAAAACCCTCCAGCGGTTCTCAAGCTGTGGGTCGCGACCATCGGAAAACACATATAGCACATCAGATAGTTACATGATGATTCATAACAGTAGCAAAATTACAGTTATGAAGTAGCAACGAAAATAATTTTATGGTTGGGGGTCACCACAACATGAGGAACTGTATTAAAGGGTCTCGGCATTAGGAAGGTTGAGAACCACCTTTAGGGCCTAAACCTTCAAAACATATTTTGACCCAAAACCAAGACAAGTAAGCTCTAGATCAGTGATGGCGAACCTGTGACACGCGAACTCATTTTTTTGGTTGATTTTTCTTTATTAAATGGCATTTAAATATATAAAATAAATATCAAAAATATGTCTTTGTTTTCCTATGGTTGCAGATATCAAAAAATTTCTATATGTGACACGGCACCAGAGTTAAGTTAGGGTTTTTCAAAATGCTGACATGCCGAGCTCAAAAGGTTCGCCATCACTGGTCTAGATCATTCTAGCTAAGGCAGGGTGGATGCGTGGACAGAGCGTCCAATTGCACAATCAGGAGGTTAGTATTTGAAAAGAAGTTTCTGGAGAGGTTGCACATGGGCACAGATTCATTCATCACCTGCAAACCTATGCAATACTTGGCACTGTTATTTACAAGACGGCTTCCTTGTCCGGTTAGATTATGTTATTCACGTGCACATTTTATTGCCTTAACTGCATCAGGAACCATCATGCCATCCATCATGGCATGTAGGGCAAAGGATGGCCTTTTGAGAGCCTAGAGTCCTAGGTGTGAAACCTGGCTGTCGGATCTTCGACGCTCACATAAACCCTCTGAATTTCTGTTTCATCCTCTACTAAACAGGATATTTCCTTCCTTGCAGGTTTGTGGAGATGATTAAGTGGAAGGCACACAGTTTGATCCTTAGTAAAGCAGGCCCAATATTATTCTCATTGTGAGAAACAGTGTAATAGGAACTTGCTGCTGATAAGACTTGAGAGGCACTTGACTGACTTGGGAGAACATGGTGTTCAAGTCTTTGAACTGGAAGCTATTTATAGCAGCTGCCACTCCTAAAATCATTCATGTCCAAAGTGTTTAGCCACTTCTGTGTGCGTGTGGGTGCAGTGCTGAGCACTGTGCAAAGGAAATGAACCGAAAATTGACTTCTAACGAGATGGTGAAATCTGGGTAAACAGGATGGGAGTCAAAGTACTTGGGCACCAAAGAACAAAACTGAGTCACCCTGGTGGGCAGGAAAAATTGGTTCCTGTGCTTATTGCACAACCCAATAAGCTAGGAAGGACGCTAACCACAAGTCCATCCCATGCATGTGTCATCTTACTAGGTATAAAGCAATTTGTATATTTAACATAGCACCATAAACTTTCCCCATATTGTGACATGGCCCATATAGCTCTTATTTTTATTTTACTTTTAGTTTCCCCAATCTTATTGAAATATAACATGGTATTTGTTTAAGGTGTTCAACATAATGATTTCATGTATGTCTATGTTGTAAAATGATTGGCACCGTAATCACCTCAGGTAGTTACAAGTTTTTTTTCCTTGTGATAAGAACTTTTAAGATATACTCTCTTAGCAACTGTCAAATACCCATTATTATAAATAACTTGCATAATAGTCCAATAAGGCTAATATACCATAACTAGAGGCTTGGTGCACAAAATTCATGCGTGGGTAGGGTCCCTAAGTCTGGCCAGCGATCAGGGCCAATCTGTGGAGCGACCAATGGGGTGACTGGGGCCCCAGCTCGCACCTGCCTTGGCTGGCCTGGCACTGTCTGCTTGCCAGCCCCACCCCCGCTGCCGCCACTAGTCGAGGCTGTGGGCTGTGGGCAGCTCCTGCATTGAGCGTCTGCCCCCTGGTGGTCAGTGCACATCATAGCAACCAGGGTTTTATATAGATAGATTTACTTAATGGTTCCCTACTCGTGGACATGCATGTCATCCACTTACTCGACATTTCTTGAGCATTTACACTTTTGTCAGGGTTTATGTTAGCAGCTGGAAATATAAACACTGTCTCTCTCTCAAAATGCTCAAAGACAACAAAACAAAACAATCGGAGTGCACAGCACTTGGTCAGAGATGGTACGCCTGCAGTGAACCAGGAGTCTCCTCCTGCAGGACAGGGATGTGCAGGGGCACACTCTGCTCTCACTGTTGGGATCAGGCTTTTCTCTTCTTTTGAACAGAGGAGACTGTACCACTTAGGAAGCCCTCGTGTCATTATTTTACAAAACAAACAGACAGACTAAATAGTCTTTGCACCTCCTTGTGTTCCAGAAATCACTCAGCTTTAGGCTGCTGCCTCTTAGGCCTACAGTAAATCTGACTTTTTTTTTTAATCATTGAAAAGCTGATGACCCATGCCTGGCACGGAGAGGCAAGAGCCGTTTTTACTCCAAAAATGGGGAGAGCATGCCCTCTACTGGCATGCTCTGTTTTCAACTGTTTCATACTCACTGAATTTTTCCGGGATTACTACCGTCCCACCCCTCTGTGTGTGTGTGTGTGTGTGCGCGCGCGCGCGCGCATCTAGGCAATGCAACATGGGCCAGTGATGAAACACTAGTCATCAACAACCTTTCACATTTCTAGTGACATTTCCAAGACAAATTAATGGAATGGTCGGTGAATGTGCTGACTCAGCTTAGCAGCTCTGCACAGCTTCTGTAAAATGAGAGAGAATGTGGAATCCATGAGCCGTTCCTGTGGCTCGCGGGGTGCCCTCTGGCTACGCTGCTCCAGACCAAGGCTCGTTCCCATCTCTGCAGACCAACGATCAAAAAGCAGCGGGCCTGCTCTGAAATGCAACAGGCTCAGAGGATTTGGACACAATGTGAGTCTGAGCCAGGTTACTTGGGAATGTGTGAAAGCAAGTTCTGCGAATAGCCTGTGCCTGGGAGAGCGAAAGCATCCTGCAAGGGGTAACACCAGCATTGCCCCTGTCTTTTGCTTCTCAGGCAGGCTCCCCAAACTTTTTCTCCTGCTGGCACACCTAAAAAAGGATACTATTAGTACCACCGTCAGGAGGGCCCCTGGCATGACCCCTAGGGCCCCAGGTCCTGCCTCCCACGCTGGGCTCAGGGTGCACTCTCTGGCACACCATACCCCAGAGGTTCTCCAACTCGAGTGTGCCTCAGTCACCTGGCAGGTTTGTTAAAACACAAGGTGCCCCGCCCACCCCCAGAGGTTCTGATTCTGCAGGTCTGAGGCGGAGCCTGAGAATTTATATTCCTAACCAATTCCCGGGTAATGGTGATGCTGCTCCAGGGCCCACAGTTTGAGAACTCCCGCCCTTCAGCGGCTGCCCCACCGGCCTTGCTTCCCCTGGCAGGCCAAGCGCACCCCCTGACTGCCTCTCAAGTGAGTCCACCGGGGCTCAGCACGAGGTAGAGATTTGGTTTCTAGACACCCCCAGTTCTGAGCCGGGCGGGGGCACCTGGGACTCTGGTGGAGGAGGAATGCAGATGGCACAGTGGGCCCATCTCCAGCCCATGTGGGACCACACACCACCAGACACCTGCTTCTGTGCAGAAGCAAACTTCAGCCACCCACAGGGATGGGGGTGGGGGTGGGGGTTGGGGGGGGAAACAGTCCCCGGGGCCAGGCTGATTCCTAGAGAGTGTCGGCTGTCACTCTTCGCTATCTTCCTCCCCTCACCTTTCCTCTGGACAGATTCAGAAAACAGGGTGGATTTCAGAAGGGAGCCAAGGACTGCTGAGAGGAAGGGAAGGTTGGAAAACCCGGCTCCAGGAAAGTGGTTTCCTCCCTGGTGAAGACAGCACCCACACCCTGTGCCCACAGCCCTTTCACTGTCACTCAGCCAGGAAAGCAATCAACACCTTTACCTGGTTTGGAGGAAAGGTAGCAAGAAAGAGAAGAGAGACTGCCCCAGCAAGTGGGCAGGAGATCCACCACTTTAACCAGGGAAATCCGTAGGCTTGAAGCGAGGGCCTCTTTCTTCTGAAAGTGCAGAGGAGGGAGGGAGGAAAGCTCTGTGGTCCTGATTTTTATGCTCTAGGAATCACCCAGGGTGGCCACACTGGGTCAGACCCACACAGGACACCACTTCCCTGAATTATTCACTTCCAGAGCTATCTGGTATGGGTTCGCCTAACCCAGTGGTCGGCAAACCGCGGCTCACGAGCCACATGCGGCTCTTTGGCCCCTTGAGTGTGGCTCTTCCACAAAATATTACGTGCGGGTGAGCACGTACAGTGCGAAGTTGACTTAAAACTTTAAGTAAAGTTTATTAAGTTAATTTTAAGGAACGTTGTGGAGTGAAAGAAGATGTAGTGTCGAGGATTGAGAAGGTTTGTTGAGATGGTTTGGACATACAGAGAGGATGAACGAAAGGAGATAGACGCAACAAGTACTGTATACACGATGAGTGTGGATGGGAGAGTTGGAAGGGGTCGACCTCAGCGAATGTACCTCAATCAGACTGAGGACGTTTTTAGCAAAGGCCAGCTTAGGAGTACCCTAATTAAGTTAATAACAATGTACCTACCTATATAGTTTAAGTTTAAAAAATTTGGCTCTCAAAATAAATTTCAATCGTTGTACTGTTGATATTTGGCTCTGTTGACTAATGAGTTTGCCGACCACTGGTAACCCTTCCTCTGCCTGTTTATCACTTTCCCCTCCCCCATTATTTATAAGGATAATGAATTGTATGATAAGGACTTCTTTCTTCTTTTTTAGCAAGGTGTAGGGCAAAAGTCCAGTGAACCACACCCACCTACTGCCAAGTCAGACACCCAGAGAGAACTTGAGGTCCATATATGTTGGGTTCTTTGATGGCCATTGCATATTGAATGAAACTCAAGGCATAAATCAAATCGTGCCTTTCTCACGTTTATTTTAGGGATGGTTGAATAGTTTCAAGTCTGCAGCAGAGAATTTACATGAAGAAGCTACCTTGGTTTTGGGTGACATGTATGGTGAGGTGGCTGTGACCCATCTGGTGGACCCAGGCGAACAGTGGGGTGCACCTGGGGACCACTCTGTGGACATCAGCCCTGCCCCAGAATGGGGAGGCTCTCCCCCTGACCTGCGGACACGGGCCAGTGTCCCTCATTCCGAAGTCCACTGGAGCTTCCTCCCTGGTCAGAGCTGCTGTTGAGCCGCCAGGGCCTGGGAGCAGAGGGCAGAGCAGCCACGCAAAGGGTTTCTCTCTTGCTGTTGGGTTCCCATGGGTTTTCTGGGAATGAGAACTGCCTGGTGCGAGACCAGCCCAGAGGGGAAGTGGGCAGTACAGAGCGGTGGCTTTGGTGTTAGATGTTAGAGCGTTCATAGGCTTTGGTGTTAGATCTTAGAGTGAATATATGCCCTGCTTCTTACTACCTACGTGACTTTGAGCAGGTTAGTAACCTCTCTGAGCTGAGTCTTCGCACCTGCACGTTGGGAAGTAGGTGAGAGGGGGTTAAATGAGACAGGGATTGCGAGTCCCCACACAGCGCAGGATGTCCTCCAGACACTGGTCCGGTGCCCTTCCTCCCCCAGCCCTCCCCCAGCATCTGCCTCTCCAGTGCCGAGCCTGGACAAGCCAGATGTCCAACAGCCTGCCCAGCCAGCTGAGTGCACGCCCTGGGAAGCCCACAGCTGTCAGCAACTTTATAAAAGTGCAAATCAGAGCCAGTCCCCTGGGTGTGGGGCCTCCTGACCTGCTGTGTCTGAGGTCAGGGGACAAGGGAGAAAGCAAGTGGCTTTGTCTCCTCCTCTAGCTCAGATGTCCGCCCCATCCCTGAATTTCCGGATCACACAAGCTGAAAGGGTGGAGCCCTGAAGGCTCATCTCACCTTCCCTTCTCCCTCCGCTCCCCTGTCCCAGGGTCCCCCAGCTCCTGAAGGAGGCCCAGGCAGGGCCCAACCAGCTGAGCCCTGGGCCTTGGGGCCTGGTAGGCAGGACGCGGCTGGAGTTCGGTGTTCTCCGAGGGAGGAGGCAGCTCTGGTTCTCCGGGTACCCCCCGAGGATGATGCAGCATTTGGGGGCCTGACCACCCTCCTCCGTGGGATCTTAGAAGCTTCGTCCAGCCTCCTGTGCCTGGTCCCCATGAAATGTACACACAGGTGGGTTTGCCCTCCTGGAAACAGACTTTGAGTTTGGCCCTAGGCTGGACTCAAGCCCAAGTCTTAAGAACCGTTCACAAGGCAGACTTGCGTGAGCCCTTGCTGGGACTGTGGAGTCCTCAGCACTTTCCAGAACTCCCTTCCTAATAATCTTCGTATTAGCAGCAGCACAGCCTCCTCTGTGGCCACTCGGTGGCAGTGTGAAGCACGTTCCTATACGCACCCTCCTGCGGGAGCTGCTTTCCAGCGGTCCGGAGGGACCCTCAGCGAGTCACCAATCTTTCTGAACTGCCTTTCTGACTCAGCTGGGCTGCGGTGGGGCTGGGAATCGGCATCTCTAGCAAGTTCCTCGGTGTTATGGCTGCTGCTGGTGGTCAGGGAACAGTGTCAGGGCTAAGAGCCCTCCTGGGAGCCCAGTGCCTGCGATCCAACTCTCCCATCTCACAGGAAATGGGCGCCCTGCCCTCTCCTTTGGGAAAGCTCCTCTCTTCCCATCCCCCTCCCCCAACGTCCTTTGTCACCGAATCCCTAGAGCAACTCTCCATCAAAGCCCTCAATGGCCAAACAATTAACCTTTCTCCAACCACAAGGGCTCCATAGAGGGGAGGCACCATTGGAGAGAGAACTGGAATTGGAGGGAAGTAACTGGAGAAGGTCAGAGAGGAAGGAGATGCAAGGAGTGAGCCCCATGCATGCGCAGTAGCCCAGAGCTCATCCCAGGATCACCCCCATCCTCACCACTACCACCACCACCACCACCAACACCCGTGGTACTCCTGGGCCAGGGATGGGGAGACAGTACGGAAGACCCTGGGAGGCCATGCCCTTGAGGCCCCTCCTGCTCTTCTTCCTGGCACCTTTCCCAGGCTCTTTGGGGCACGTGACTGTGTTCCAGCCGGTGGAATGTGGGTGGAAGTGATGCCATCCTACCTGGCCCACAAAAGGCTCCCCTGTGATCCTGCACTCTCAGCAGTGGGCCACCTGGATGCCACAGCCTTGGGCTGCCTTGAGGATGATGGAGCCTCTGGCAGGCGGAATGACTGCATGGAGGTGAGCACCCCTCCCAGGCCCATTAGACTGTACGCGAGAGAAGAACGAATGGCTACGAATTAAGGCACTGAGACTTCAGGATCTGCCCATTACGGCATCAAGCAGTCCCTTTACCAGCGTATCAGACACCTGCCCATTCCCTTCACCAGCGTGTCAGACACCTGCCCATTCCCTTCACCAGCGTATCAGACACCTGCCCATTCCCTTCACCAGCGTATCAGACACCAGCCCATTCCCTTCACCAGCGTTATCATATACCTGCCCCAATGGAAAGGAGAAAGAGAGCGGATGCCATCACATCCTACAGCCTTGCTGATCTCTCCATGAGTTCAATCAGAAAAGAGCTGTTAACATCTCCTGCTCCGGGACAGTAACAGTCACCACCTGCGGAGGGTCATCATGTGCTGGACAGTGCTCCGCCTTCATTCATTCATTTCCTCTTCCCAACAGTCAGAAAGGTAGTACTGTTACATTCCCCACTTGAGATGCAGATCTGAGGTGGGCGGTGGGGTACTGTCTCATGCCCAAGGTCACCTACTAACAGGCTCCAGTTAGAAGCGGAGACAAAGCTTGCGTCCAGGATGTCTGTCTGTAGCCTGACACTCCGAACTACACAACCTGCTCCCCAAAGACTCAAGGCCCAGCCTTCGGCTGTGAGGACGTTAAGCTGAGTTGGGAAGACATTCAGTAAACCTCAGAGTATGGATTTGGGATTGGGAAGCAGAATTTTCCTGACGCTAGGGTTGCTGGCTAAATGCAGATATGATGAGCCCACTCTCTACTGAAGGAGGAGGACAGAGGAAAGGAAGACGTGATTAACGCAACAAAGACAGATCCCTAGGAACGTCAGGAGTTTGATGATGTCATGTGTAAGTTCGGGAACAAACTTCCCTTCCCTCCCACTCCCTGCACCCTCCTGCACCCTTCTCTTTAGCCTCATGGTTTTAGGTGGGTCACAGGAGTTGAACACAAGAGAGGGTCTGTCTCATTCACTGTTGTATCCCCAGCACCTAGAACAGTGCCAGGCACATAGTAGGTGCTCAATAAATATTTGTGGAGTGAATTAATGGGGGAGAAACACAGCTGGCTGAAACGTGGCAGCAAGAGTCTGTCCACTTGGAGTCTCACGTCACTGAATCTTAGGGCAGTGGAACTCTCACTCGGCCTATGGTCCATGCCTGGCTTCTGCTGAGGACTGCCTGCCAATCACCCCCCACTCCCCGCCCCCATTCCTTAGAGGCTTACTGAACAGCAGGGCTCACTGAGGCCTTTAGAGACCATCTATCCCCGAGGGCCTCAAACTTGGCTGTGAACAGTATTCTGGTTTGTAGGATACTGACTCCTAAAGATGCTGACTTAATTGGTCTGGGCTGCCACTTGGGTGTCAGAATGCTCAGCAGCTCCCCAGGGGACGTTAATGTGTAGCCAACATTCAGAACTAAGGAGCAGCCCCAGGGGGTGGAGTCCCTGATCCAGTAAGTGCTCCTCCCTCCTCCAAAGGCATCACCTCATCTCCCCTGAAAACGCAAGTGAGGATGTCCTGGCTTTTGTAGCAGATGGTTCTTCCCAAGGCCACACCTTTTCAGCCCTTCCTTGATCTGCCCACAGTGGGTTTAGTCTGAATCCAGCCCCAGATGCGGCTTCACTCAGGTTCTTTCCTGCTCTGGGCGGACCATGCGCATCCCTGTCTTCAGCCTCCTGGGGAAGTCTCCAGCATCCCTTCCAGCCTCTCTCCCCGCTCTCTCCTTCCTGCCCCATTGATTTCTGGCCTTCCTTCCTCCGCCTCAGCTGCCTTTAACCCACTCACTCTTCTCCTGGCCAGACTCCTTCCCAGATCATCCCTCCCCCACTGAGCTGTCCCAGCAAGACCTGGAAGAAAGTGATTTCTGCCTCCTTTTCCACTTCTCCTCGTTGATGTCTCCCCCAGCTCTGCAACAGGAGGGCAGGCCCCGGAGGACCCGGCACTGTCTCCCTCACAGCTGGCAAACAGCTAACTTGAGTCATGGCCTTGGAACACACATAAGCGGCTCTCATTTATTTAAAAAACAAGACACTCGCAGCCAAAAAAAAAACCAACAACAAAACACACACACACACACACATACACACACACACCGATACAGGCTTTGGTGAAAGATGATCCCAAGCAGATAAACTGTTCCTTCATCCCCAGCGCAGTACATGAACCCCTCTCGGGGAGCCTCACTCAGAGTATTTTGGGCAGCCTGAGAGTTTAACCCTCATTGGCCCCAACTAAAAATGGATCTGCTGGAATTTTTATACGCAGCTATTAAGCATCAAGTAGAACTTTCAGTGCATTGTTACAAGCCCTCTTACTAATTATACCTCCCAGCCCCTCATGAGCAAAGGAGGCTGTTGTGTCCTGCCTTCCAGGGGCGAAAGCACAGTTGCTCTTATCCCTGACAATTTCTCCACCTCCCGCCATGCCCCTGGGCTCTCCGGAACACCCTCTGCCGCCTCATAGAACTTTGCTAATCGTTTCTATTTCAAGCATGTTACAGCCACTGAAGCCACCAGCCTCCTCTATGGAAGGAACTGAAACACCTGATATGGGGAGCCCTGCTTAATGTCTGGAGAGCACTCAGCACAATGTCTGTGATCCCTAGGGGGCGCTACACACAGCTAATTCATTATTTGTCCGTTGCTTCCTCATGAATAGCCTTGTTTGATCCTTCCAGATCTCCGGTGAGGTGGTGTTACTGGATCCATTTGCAGAAGAGGAAATGGGCTCAGTTACTTGGTTCGGCCATGTCTACCTGGCTCTTTGCACTGACTATACCTTAGACCAGTGGTTCTCAACCTTGGCTGCACATTAGAATCACGTGGGAATCTTTTAAAAATCCTGATTTCTGGGCCTCATCCTCCGGAAATTCTGTTTCTTTGTTATGGGGTGGGGCCACAACGTTAGTAACAAAGAAACAGAGCCTCTCCACACAACCCTGGGCTCACATTGGACACTCATGGTCTGGATACACCGACGCCTTGTTCTCTGTCTTGTGTTAAGTCCTTGTTACACCTTATCTGTCTATCCCTTTCATCCCCACGTGTGTGAAATTCCTCTGGAGGGCATGCCCCACCCTGAGGTGCATCATCATCTGTTTGCCCCCAATCCACTTGCTGCTCTGCTTTCTGCCCAGAGATTCCCTTGACCTGCTCCTCACCTACCTCAAAACCACCTGGGTAGGTGTTCAAAACGCATTTTCTAGGGCACACCCCCCCCTGATTTTCGGAGGTCAGCATGGAGCCCACTCACCAGGTGGGGACCAGATCCCCCAGGCCAGGCTCAGCTGACTGCAGTCCTGTGCCCCCTCAAAACAATTGCAGCCTTCACCCTCTTCACCAGCACCCCCCATGCCGGACCATCTCTGATCTCCTCGGAGAGGCTATGCTCCTTGTACCTTAACGTTAACGTTAAACCTAACCATACCCCTAATCCTAACACAGCCCTAAACCTAACCCTGACTCTAATCCTAACCTTGTGCCCTAACCCTAACCCTAACCCTAACCTTGTGCCCTAACCCTAGCCCTAGCCCTAGCCCTGACTCTAACATTAACCTTATGCCCTAACCCTAACCCTAACCCTAAGAGTTCCTTGCCATCCTTGATGGTTCCCTTCCTCCTAACTATGCCTCTGTCAAACACATATATCACTTAAATATTTTGAGAGTTCCACCTGTTACCTGCTTGACCCCTGACTGACGTAAGAGGAACCAATCTGTCCATAGTTTTTAGGGGACAGTAGAGAGATCTGAATCCCCCAAAATCTGCCCAGCACCCTGGCATGCTCAGGGAAGATTTCCAACTCCACTTTCTGTGAATATTCATCACACAGGTCCTGCGGCATTCATCACACACCCAGAAGTGGCTACCTGCCTCACCCAGGATGTGACACGCAGAGTGAAGATTAGCAGGTGGAGGTCCCTTCACATCACAAGGGTTTCTGAGCCTTCAGAAACACCCCGGTGTCGCTCCCACACGATCCCAGTCACGTGCCTCCCCAGCAACTGCTGTAGGCCCCTCTCATCAGATTGGGCCGGCCTGGGGCGGTGTGTCCCATTTTCTTTTGGGACACAGATGCCATCCTGTTAAACATGCTTCATTTTCACCTTCCTAAAGAGCCAGAGAGCCCAAAGAGAAGCTTCTTCATAAAACCCCAGTGGTCTCAAGGCATCTGGACAATTGCGCCTCTCTGAATTTCAGGAAAGCCCCACAAAGGCCACATCCAAGTCTTCACATGATGGTCGCTGAATGTGTGTGTCCCTCCAGAATTCATATGTTAAATCCTAAACCCCAATATGATGATAGTAGGAGGTGGGGCCCTGGAAAGTGCTTAGGTCATGAGAGTGGATCCCTCCGGAATAAGATTAGTACCTTTATATAAAATGTCTGAGAGAGCTCCTTTGTCCTTTCCGTCATGGGAAGACACGGCGAAACGATAGCCATCTATGAACTAGAAGGCCCTCCCTCTCTAAACACTGAATCTGCCAGTGCCTTGAACTTGGGTGTCCCAGACTCCCGAACTGTGAGAAATACATGTTTGTTGTATATAAGCCATGCAGCCTATGGTATTTTTGTTACAGTAGCCCCAAATGACTAAGACAGTTGCTTTCCTAGGAAGGAAGGGGCCGGCACAGAGCCTCCAACTGCACTGTCAAGTAGAGAGATCTGAGGTTTCTCCCTGAAGGCTGCCATTGTAAGAGAAGACAGTGATTTTACAGCAGGTGATCCTCTTCTCTGGGCAGAAAGTAGCTGGAATCCAAGAAAGTCTTAAATTTCTGCTCCCTCTCGCCAAATGTCCTCAAAGTACCTTAGCACCCTAACGCTGGCGGGAACGACATAGTCCAGGGCCCCGCTCCTGCCAGTGGGTTATTCAGGCCCTACTGTGGCCCTTTCCCTGGTGGCCCTTTCCCTGGTCTTGGCCATTTTGTTTCTGATTCTCCTCCATGCTCCCCCTTCCCTGGCATCCCCTCTCCAAGGGATAGGTTAGAAAAACGAATGAGCCCGAAATTGAAGGGACTTCCCTGGAGGGTAAAAGTTTGAATCATTAGGACGGGTAAAACTTTTTGATTGTAAAGATGTCTGGGAATTGTCTCTGATTACCATTTAAATCCACCTTCTTCCTGCTATTTCAGAAAAAGAAAAGAAAAAAAAGAGGGAAAAGAAAAGACCTGCATTACAAGACTCTAGGCTTAATTCCCAGTTCTGACACACTTGCTAATTGTACCATCTTATGCAAGTTACCTAACCTTTTCAAACCTGTTTCTTCCTTTGTAACATGGAAATAATAATACCTATCTCACAAGGTTATTAGAGTAGACATTTATTATGGCTTCAGGGGTTATTTAGTCCCCCACCTTTTTCTATAACTTTTTACTTGGAAATAATTTTAAATTTATAGAAAAGTGGCAATAATAAGAATAGTTAGAAGAATGCCCATATACCCTTTACCCGGATTCATCTATTGTGCTGTAAACTCGTTACCACTCTTTATCCTGCAGATCAAATCTAACTTATGATCAGGCATCATATTTAATTGTCATGGCTCTTTAGTCTTTACTCTGGAACATTTCCACAGATTTTCTTTGTCATTGATTACACTGACAGTCTTTAAAGCAGAACTTTCCTTATTTTGGCCTGATGTTTCTTCATGGCTAGATTCATGTTATGGATTCTCAGACAGGTAGTGCAGAGGGGATGTTGTGTCCTCAGGGCATCACATATGGAGGCTCATGGTGTCCATCTGCCCATCATTGGTGATGTTAATTTTTTTTTTTTTTTTTACAAATATTGTATTTGTTCCCGTTTTGTTTTTTTTTTTTAATTAAATCTTTATTGTTCAGATTATTACATTTGTTCCTTTTTTTTTCCCCCCATAACTCCCCTCCTCCCAGTTCCCGCCCCACCCTCTGCCCTCACTCCCCACCCACTGTCCTCATCCATAGGTGCACGATTTTTGTCCAGTCTCTTCCCACATCTCCCACACCCCTTTCCCCCTCAAGAATAGTCAGTCCATTCCCTTTCTATGTCCCTGATTCTATTATAATCAACAGTTCATTCTGTTCATCAGATTATTTATTCACTTGATTCTTAGATTCACTTGTTGATAGATGCATATTTGTTGTTCATAATTTGTATCTTTACCTTTTTCTTCCTCTTCCTCTTCTTAAAGGATACCTTTCAGCATTTCATATAATCCTGGTTTGGTGGTGATGAACTCCTTTAGCTTTTCCTTATCTGTGAAGCTCTTTATCTGACCTTCAATTCTGAATGATAGCTTTGCTGGATAAAGTAATCTTGGTTGTAGGTTCTTGGTATTCATCACTTTGAATATTTCTTGCCACTCCCTTCTGGCCTGCAAAGTTTCTGTTGAGAAATCAGCTGACAGTCGTATGGGTATTCCCTTGTAGGTAACTGAGTTTCTTTCTCTTGCTGTTTTTAAGATTCTCTCTTTATCTTTTGCTCTTGGCATTTTAATGATGATGTGTCTTGGTGTGGTCCTCTTTGGATTCCTTTTGTTTGGGGTTCTCCGCACTTCTTGGACCTGTAAGTCCATTTCTTTCACCAGGTGGGGGAAGTTTTCTGTCATTATTTCTTCAAATAGGTTTTCAATATCTTGCTCTCTCTCATCTTCTGGCACTCCTATAATTCTGATGTTGGTACGCTTGAAGCTGTCCCAGAGGCTCCTTACACTATCCTCGCATTTTTGGATTCTTTTTTCATTTTGCTTTTCCGGTTGGATGTTTTTTGCTTCCTCACATTTCAAATCATTGACTTGATTCTTGCGCGCCTCTGGTCTGCTGTCGGGCGTCTGTATAATATTCGTTATTTCAGTCCGTGTGTGCTTAATTTCTAGTTGGTTCCCCAATATAAGATCGAGGGTCTTATTAGTTTTCATGTAGATCTCATTAAGTTTATCGGCAGCTTCTAAACAGTTCTTGAGAGACCTTAAAAGTGTGGTTCTGAACTCTATTTCTTCCATTGACAATTTTGTCCTGTTTCTTTGTCTCCGCATTTTGTTATGCTTCCTTGGTGCACCCCCTAGTGGTCTTTGTTCGCAGTCTTATAGATAAATCTTGATTGTTGTAGCTAATTCCAGGGAGGGTTTGACCTCCAGGCCAAGTGGCTATGAGAATCAGCTGTGTCAGCAGTGAGAGAACTTCTGTCCTCTAGGGAGGTGCTAATCTAGCCTTTGCCTGAGGCTATCCGGCAAATGCCTCTGTGCAGGGCTTGGGCGGGGCGGGTCGCACAGGATCAACAGGGTGGGCTGGAGAGAGCAGTTATGGCGGCTCTCAGTCCTGTCCCCAGGGGCTCTGCCTCTCTGAGTCCCAGCACCCGCTGCAAAGCTCGGAGAGAAAGCTGCACTTGCTCTGACCGAAGCCAGACAGTCCCGCTTCTCCCGTTTGAGTCTGGGTCCCTAAAGACTCGCCCGGATCTGGAGCTCAGAGTCTGCGACTCCCTCCCGATTGAAAACGCCAACCGCGCCCTCCGCCGCCAGCCCGCTCCGCGGACTCCGCACCTCAGAATTTGACTTCAGCACTGCGCCTCCTCTGAGTGTCCGTATGCGTTTCTCTTTCCTCCTAGTTGTAGGACTTCCACTCAGCCAGCGTTCCTGTGGTTCTGGGTGATGTCCCTTCCGTGTTTTAGTTTCACTTTTGAAGTAGTTGTTCAAAGCAGCAAACTCCGGCGTTAACCTATGCCGCCATCTTGGTTCTCCCCGTTTTGTTTTGTTTTTTGGTGATGTTAATTTTGATTACCTGGTCAAGGTGTTGTGTAATTAACTCCACTGAAAAGTTAATATTTTTTTCCCTGGAAACTATTAAGAATTGTGTAGGAAGACACTTTAAGACCATCCAGATATCATGTTCCCTGAGATTTAGTATCCATTTTTGACTCTTGACTGAAATAATTTTACTATTATCGTTGCAAAATAATTTTCTAACTCTAGCACTTTCTATATTCATATTCTATTGTAAGCAAGAGTCTCCCCTTCTTCTCTAATTTGTCTATTTATAATCAATATGGACTCATAGATTCCTATTTTTCCCCCCAATGGCTTGTACTTCACTCTGTAGTTAATTATCTTGTGTTCAAATTGTCCCAGATTTGACCAGTGGGAGCCCCTTCTAATTGACTCTTTGTCCTTGTGAAATGCCTTCATCATTTTTTAAAGCAATTACTTTCTGGCCTAACAAGATGTTCTGGGGTCCTCTTGTATTTACCCTGCACCAGCCATGGAACTGACCGTTTCACCAGAGAGCTTTGGTTCCTTTCGGTGGGGAATGGTATTCAGATAGCAAGGAACGAGCTCTCGGCGTGCCCATTGCTACAGGGACATCTTTGCTTCTTGACCCTTTCAGCAAATGGTGCTTGTAAATGTAAATATATGACGCATATACACATACATATATAGGTACACCTTGATATACATATACACATATTTTAGAAGTAATAATTCACATCAATACCTACAATTCCATTTCATCCTACACGGTTCTTTTTGCTTCCCTGGTTCCATATTCTATGTTCCTGCTTCCACAGTGAGAACACTGTCTCCCAACAATAGTGATATCTTTACTCATTTGCTTAATCCTATCAGATATCTAAAATAGTTTAGGAACTGTGTAGCATCTTTTGATTACTCTTGTTATGTCTGTGGAATTTTCCACCATGTGAACCTTTTTTCTCTCAGATAAATCTAAGATAAAATATAGACATTTCCCTCTTCAACTTCCTTTATAAGTAGGACACAAACAAGTGACCTGGGCTTCACCAGTATAGTCATCATATTCAATCAATGCGATATGTTGATTCACAACAAAACAGGGGGGAGGACACCCGCCCAGCACTAAACATCCATTTTGCTGGTAAGGGTGGGTGATGGCTAAACAGTCTGGATTTGAAGATTCATTGGGGGTGTTAGGTTGAGCCCTACACAGAAATGGCGTTGAAGGGGCCAGCAAGATTCACTCCAATAAAGTCAAGTTGGCAAATTGTAGGCTCTAATATTTTTTAAAAATATATTTTATTGATTTTTTACAGAGAGGAAGGGAGAGAGATAGAGAGTCAGAAACATCGATGAGAGAGAAACATCGATCAGCTGCCTCCTGCACATCTCCTACCGGGGATGTGCCCGCAACCCAGGTACATGCCCTTGACCGGAATCGAACCCGGGACCCTTCAGTCCACAGGCCGACGCTCTATCCACTGAGCCAAACCGGCTTTGGCTGTAGGCTCTAATAGTAAAGGTGGTGGCAGTAATTCCTCATCAAGTCCAGTTCTGCACCATGATTTTGCATGTTGACCTTGGAAGCTTAGCCTCTAGTCCTTCCAACAATTCTGCAAGCTACTCTGCATCCCTTTAGTAAATGTTTTTTTCTACTTGTAACAAGAGTCAGCTTTGGTGCTTATTATGAAGAATTCTGGCCTGATAAACTTTTCCCTATCCTGGGTAATTTGCCCATATTTTCCACTAAATTTTTTCAATTTGTTTTCCACAGTTAACTCACCTAGAATATTTTCAACATTTTTTTCTTAAGGCTATGTCTTCACCCATAGAACTTGCTTCTCTCAAAGTGTGGTCCTCAACTAGCAGCACCATTGGGAGCTTGTTCGAAATGTGGACTCTTAGGCTTTGCTCCAGAGCCACTCAATCAGCTAAGTGATATGCAATTTGAGAACTTCTGCCCTAAAAGCAGAGCCTGAAGCAAGGATTCCCTGCTGATGGTTCATTTGAGGGGTGTTAACTCACAACAGGATGAGTGAGAAAAAAGAAAAGTGAGGCCAGGAAAGCTGGGAAGTAATGCAAGGTGATGGGTTTCTACTCTGGCCTCAGCTTTAACTGGGTCTCAAAGGGACAAAGTAGTTTGCTTAGAAGATTTGGGTACTTGACCATTGACAGTTTGTATGGAGAAACTGTACATACAACAATGGGGCGGGTGAGGGAATTTATTCTCATAGGACTTCCATTTCATGCTTCTCATTGGTTCCCCCATAGGGAGTTAATCATGATGCTTCTGGGACTCTTTGGTGGCCATTCACAAGCCAGGTTTCACATCCTATGATATGGTATTTCACCCAAGTCTGGAAGTAATAGGAGGAGCCAGAGAATATATTTATCCACTGGCCAGCCTGGCTATACAACAGCAACCAAAGAGAAAAGCCTAGGAAGTAGAACTGTGTGGAGCAGTCAAGGCCAAGGAAATCTGAAAAGGCATAAAAATATGCCCAATACAATCTCTCTTTTTACCAATCAGAAAAGCTGTATGATATAACAAGTCAATGGATGAGACATTCTGTAAACCCTTACTTAGATGGTGGTGCTAGTTGAAGCCCAGTGGACGATTAAAGCAAACCCATATATGGTATATATGTTGATTCCCATAAAGACAGATTACTGCCCCTCCCATTATATATGGGTCCTCTATTAGAATATGGAGCCGCCATTCTTTTGCTTTAAAAAAAATGATAAGAATAAAACACATTTACCTCTTTTCCAAAAGAGGGGGTAAAAATCCATTCAGTTATGAAATTCTCTGCAAGTCTGTGGCCAGTTGCAATCTCCAAGAAGACCTAAAGGGAAGATGCCAATGAATCAACTGACTGTAGGTTGATTCAAGCTACTATGCCTGGTCCTAAGGCTATAATTGATACCCACCACCCATTGTAGACTTCCCTCACTCATGTCCAACACTTCAGCTGGTTATCTAGATTGGTAGCATGATTGGTTGCCTACTTGGGAGAGGATCTGCAGCTCTTAAGTTGAACTGACCTTATTGAGTTGAATTGCTATCATTAAAAAGTTATTGCTTTGCCAGGCACAGAAGTACTAGGAGCTATTTCAGTAAACCCTGCAATCCAGGAGTCGTTGTCCAGGCTCCTTGAGGTAGTTAGAACTGCTATACTTTAACTCCTTTGCCCACTGGCCTCACATGGCCAGTGCAGTTAGGCAGTCACAGCTTTCAGATCAGTGGAACCTTACTGTGTACCCTGGCAGAGTTAGCTCCTTGGAAACCAGAACCTGTCACATAACAAAGTCCAAAGTTTTAGGAAGAAAAAGCACAAATTCCTCAAGGGGGTCACTGGATGTCACAGTGAAAGGTGCCACTTCTACATCCCTTGGTTCCTGGATGCATTCTTTCTAGCTATTGGGGATTTAGTACCCTGTATTGGTCATTAGTTCAAAGAACATTATGACCTAAAGGACTGTACCACAACGTTGCCAAGTGTCCCCTAGTTTTGCGTTAACTGAGTTTCATGAGGCTTTTCCTCTATATTATCAGGTCAGCTGCATCTGGATTTGGGATGCATGGTAAGACCAGTAGACCATGGTCATGAGCCCATTGTTGCCCCCTCCTTCACCATAAAATGGGTCTCTTGTTCTGAGGAAATGTTGTAAGGGGTAACATGTCAATGCATAAGGTAATCTGCAGGCTCTCAGATGGTGGTACTGCCTGCAGCCCTGTGTGCAGGGAAGACAAACCCATATATTGATTGAGGTCAAGTCACTGCCCCCTCCAAGGTAGAAGATGAGATATAAATTTACCTGCCACTAGGTGGATATCTGGCTTCCCTAAGGAATGCTGCTATATTGAGGTTTCAGCATCAGTTTTGCAGTTGGCCAGCTGGGCTCACTCAGCAGTGGCAACAGCTTTGAGACAGATCTGACTTAGACTTGGAAATTAGGTGAAGGTCTATGATTTTTCACCAAGGTGGCCAAAGTCAGTCTTCTGCCCATCAGCTGTTCTTTCTGATTATATTGATCAAGCAAGAGCCTGCATGGCTGCTCATCTGTTTTAGCCTCAGTAGGGTAACGCAAGTGTCAGTTTGACTAGGATGGTCTCGATGTATACCATGTAATCATTACTAGCACCCCTTCCTGTTCTCAAAAGTAGCTCAATTTGGACAATAAATTATATGAATACTCTTTCCCTAGGAACTCTATGAGCTATTAGTCAGCACCATGAGTCCCAGCAGAGAAAGTCACCCTGATCACTCCTCCACCTTGCTGTTCACTGCGATATGTCCACCTGGTCTTTTATGACTTAGTGCTCTCACCTGGCCTCTGCAATTCTGGGATTTTTGTCATTTTCACTAACAGTAAGGAGCTCAGTTACAGGGTGGTTTTCCCCCTACAATTAACCCTGGACCAAGGACAGCCACTACCGACTCTTGTGGTGCTCTTGCACATCAGACTTATTACCGTCTCTCTTATGACCAGCAAAGGGATCTCTATTGATTTCAGACACGTAAGCCATGCACTCCCCATATCCATCCTAGAACCACTGGTGGAACCAATGGCCTGAGCTCAGTTTCCCTAGGAAACAGAAATCTGAAGCAAAAGTTAAATCTGATTGAGAAGGCCACAAGAGTGAAAGGGGAAACGAAGTAGGCTAGGATGAGAAGCAATGCAAGGTGGTGTGTTATCATGCAGGTAACTGCTTCAGGGCCAGCTGCAAAGAGCCATGGCAGATTACTCAGTAGGTGCGTCTCAGTAGCTCTGCAGGACATATCCGGGGAGGTTGTCCATAGGAAGGAGGAATGAAAGAGAATGCATCTGCCTAGCTCCCACCCATCTCTTGTTTCTCATTGGTCAAAATGCTCCCCACAGGGAATTTCCTAGGGTGCATCATCTTCTAGTCTCTTTGATGGCTGCCTAGAAGCCACATCCTGTAGTATGGCATTTCCTTTGAGTCCAGTAGTAGTAGAGGAGTCAGAGACTCCAGACATGTGGCTGGCCAGCCTGGCTGTGCAGCAGCAGCCAAGAAGGATTTGGCTGGGCAAGTGACTAGCCAGTTCCCAGCGGCTGAACTGCATAGATTTAATTGGCTGTGGAGGCAGCTATGGAGCCAGCAGAAAGGCAAGGTCTAGCCAATGTGAGAAGGGACATAAGCTGTGTCTGATACACTCATTAATAGGCTATTAGCATCAACAAGTGATGGAGCTAGAAAAATGATCACCAGGTTAGCATCTTGTCTTATTTACCTTAGAGACCCCAGCACCAGGCACCTGAAAAATGAGATGCTGTTTAAACCGTTTTTCTTGTTCCAAACCTTCCCACTACACATCTCTGCTCTGCCAGTCATTATGCTAATGAATGGAAGTGACTATGCTCTTAGAGGTTGAGCATCATCCCTGTTCAAATCACAAGTTGGCCCTGTCCCACTACGTCACTGTTATTATTGACCCAAACTTTCAAAACCCATAATCTGTCAGGCCCGGGTTCATTTGAGACTTACGTAACAGAAAATACACAAGGAAAGGAAGAACAGAGTTGGCTGGTCCATGCAACTAGCACAACTCTCAAATGCACAAGGATTCTGAACAAAAAGTCTCTTCTGCCGCCCAGTCCCTCACTGGGACAGCACAGTTCACTTTAGAAGCCTTCTTACCACCTTTTGGGAAAAGTAGCTAAGTCTCACACTTCTCTTCATATGCCATGTAGCCTCCCACTGCATCCCACTGCCCAGGCAAGAAGAGAATGCACAGCTGGAATATTGGACATGAAAACAAAAGCTTTTCATTGAACTGTCAGGGAGTCCTGATGTGCCTGGGGCAGGAAGATGAACGGATAACCCCTCTCTGGTCCCTAGGATTCTGATTCAGGCAGGGCAGGATCCAGGCCTTGGTTTAACAGGGTAATTGCAGTTGTTTGGACCTGGCCTGAGTGCCCACACTGGGAATCGATACCAGGGAAGGTGACACTTGCCAGACATTCTTCGATGTTCACCAACGGGTCTGATCACTTGACTTTGAGAGCTCAGTTTTCTCCTGAGGGAGTGTGAGGCCAAATCCTCATCCTCTGCACACAAGTCTTCATCCTGAAATTCTAGTCTCCTGGACTTGAAACTCCAGGGAAGTGGGGAGAAAGGGGACAGATCTGAGAGATGGGTGAGAAAAAAGGGAGGAAGGATGCTTGAGATGAGAAAACAGATTGCTCGCTGAGGCAGGTTTTCTTTTAATCAGGAAATGAAAACAGAGCCAATTATATGGTGAGAGGGTCATTTCCCCCCCCAATTTCCTGATATTTTTTCAGGTGTGATTCTCCCACTTGTATTATTCAGATAATTTCCAGAATGAGCCAAACCGTTTCCTTTGTGTTGTTGGGACCTAAGTTATTATTCTCATTATTGAATGCATAAAGTCCTAGGCATGGGCTCTTGCCTGCAGCCATGCAGGGCTGGTCCGGAGTCCTGGGCCCCTCACCCATGTCCGGACTCTCAGCTATACCCAGTGACCTCTGCTGGCACTGGCCCCCTCACCACGCCTCCCAGGGAAGAGAAGTTCCAGAAACTGATCTGTCATCAGTGGCTCTCTGACAACTGCATTCTTAATTCTAGGTTAACTTAGCATCGCTATCACCACCGCTTTACCCTCTCAAAGCTGGCATGCTGGCTTGGAGTTGAAAGAGAAAAGAAACTAGAGACAGGTTCCTAAGTGCCCACAAGAGAGAGTCAGAGAATCACAGAACCTCAGAGTCAGAACAGACCTTGGAGAGTGAGGGGCTTGGCTTGCTCTCCTCTCCTCAGAAAGAGGAGCTAAAACCCAGAACAGGCAAGTGGCTTGTCCTGGGTCACACAGCTTGGCCCAGTGATAAATGTGGACTTAGAGCCAGCCCTCAGGTCAGCAGTCTGGTGCTCTTCCCATCTCTCCTTGCTCTTCTCTTTCTTTAAAGAAGAAGAAGAAAAAAAAGAGGGCTTTAAGGAAAAGTTGTTCCAGTGGGGAGTAGGGAGGGGTTTCCCCCTTCACCCTGACCTTGAAGCATCTCTCCAGCCCCTCCTCTAACTCTACAGTTCTGACCAAACGACCAGGACGCGGCTGACCACCTGGGTTTTAGTGTTACATGTCAGCTTGGGTTTAAAAGGACTTGATTAATCACGGCTAACGTCAGACAGTACATGACTGTACCCCCTTGTTCGTTTGGGGTAATCTGCCGTGAGGGATTAAAAAAAGAGATTGCTTTGTACCTTCCTGTTACAGCCCCTGCCTGAACCCCCGGACAGAGGCAAGTGGCTGTGTCCAGCCTTCCTCAGGGAATGATGCTCAGAGAAGCCCTCCTCTACTTCTGGGTCACTTCCCAGGTGACTTGTCCTCTGCTTCCCACAGCTGCAAACCCTCGCAGTGCCACGAGCCCTGGGGGAACTCGGTCTTCCGTCTCTTGGACAAACGCTCCAGCCCCAGGACACGACCGCGATCGCAATTTCGCGTGGCCGTGCGGCTCCCCCTGCTCCTCTCCTCCACCCCCACCCCCACCCCCACCCCCACCCCCACCCCCCAGGCCCGGGAACCTCGGAGCCAATGGGAGCGTCGCGAAACTCCGGGTTGTAGAGTTCCGAGCCCGGGACCCGCCCCTCTTTGTTGCGGCGGCCAATGGACGCATTCGGAACATCGGCGGCTGCCCGGGTGACTCGGTTATATGTCACAGAATAACATTCGAGAATGGGACTTGGAATGAGGGGCCGCCCGCCGCAGCCGCAGCAGCCCCAGCCCCAGCCCCAGCCCCAGCCCCAGGCCCAGCAGCAGCAGCAGCAGCCGCCTCCGCCTCCTCCTCCTCCGCCGCCCCCGCCGCCTGGAGTTGCGCCGCAGCAATGAGGCCAAGCGCCCGGAGGTGAGGTCCTGCAGCGGCGGCGCCCTTCCCGCGTCCCGCCTGCAGCCGGTCCCCCGGGGAACTCGTGGAACGCGGGCGGGTGGACCTATTTCCACGGGAGCCTGGGGGCTCCGGGAGGGCTTCCTGGAAGCAACGCGGCCGCCTTTGCAAGCCCAAGCGGCTGCTGCGCCCTCGCGTCGACCCCGGGCGCTCACGTGCGGGCGCGTTGCTGGTGTGCTCGGCGCTCGACCCCATCGGGCGACCAAGCGCTGCGTGGAGCCGTGCGGGGACCCCCTGCTCCTTCACGCTGCACGAGCCGCCTTTCTCCCCCCGCTACCCAGTCCACTCCGCACCCCCCACGCCTCTTTATTTCCCTCCCGGCGTGTAGGTGTGCGTGAAGCTTTGTGCCAAAATTCCAGTCGCCTTTCGAGGTAATTGCGGGGCTGGACGCTCGTAATTCAAATCTGCGGAGGGTCTGTCAGCGCGGGGGTGGAGGGGCGGGAGTGACGCGGGGACAGTCCGAGGCCCCACCGCCGTCGGGCACGGGGCCTCGGGGTGTCCACTTACCGCGGTGCGCGCTGTGTCTCCGCTGGTTGCAGGCTCGGCCCGTAAGAGGAGCGCCCGCCGCCGCTCCCCCTTGGCGCGTCCAGAGGCGGCGCGAGGCATGGAGGAGGCGGCCCCCGCGGGGCACTGATCCCCGCGCGCGCCCGCGCGCACACGCCCCCCGCCGCCGCCGCCGACGTCGCGCGACCCCCGCCCCGCCCTCCGGCCCCGGCCCCACCATGACCGGCTCTGCGGCTGACACTCGCCGCTGCCCCCACCCCAAAGGCGCCAAAGGCACCCGGTCCCGGAGCAGCCACGCGCGGCCCGTGAGCCTCGCCACCAGCGGGGGCTCCGAGGAGGAGGACAAAGACGGCGGGGTGCTCTTTCACGTGAACAAGAGCGGCTTCCCCATCGACAGCCACACCTGGGAGCGCATGTGGATGCACGTGGCCAAGGTGCACCCCAAAGGGGGAGAAATGGTGGGCGCCATCAGGAACGCCGCCTTCTTGGCAAAGGTCAGTGGCTTCGAAGGAGGGGGGTGGGGTGGGCGGCGAGGGGACATTTCGGTCTGTACAGGGCAAATAGAGGCACTATCCACGTCCCGGGTTCTGCTACCAACACCCTTCCCCTCTCCAGTCTTCCCCACAATCCCTCCTCCCCTTTGCTTAATTGAGATGTTTGTCTTGGAAGCCCTAGAAATGGGGGAGGGGGAGGTGGTGGCTGGCTGTCCTGGGACTGTGTGGTCTGTTGTGCCAAGGTTTCCTTGAATCTCTATCCAAACTCTATTATTTATTTACTCACCCGCATGTCCATCCTCTTTCAGCAAGAGCTGTAGCCGCTCTGTTGCAGCGGCGATGCCAAGAATGCATAGGTCCCCTAGGGATCCCACCCTGCTTCTCCCCTTCGGAGTCTCCCCCTTGCAAATGATTTATTAGGCTGTGAATGAATTTGACTCAACCAGTCAGACTTCTCAGCGTGAATCATTTCTAGACTTTTTGCCAATTTTTTTTTTTTATGACAGTGACTTTCACCTCTGAAACTTGCAAAAACAGTGAACTATCTCTTTTCATGGCTTATCTGGGCTCCAAGAAAAAAAAAAAAAAGTTTTGGCCGTGGCTTAAAGGGGACGTTCCAGTCAACTTGATGAATTAGTCTCACTGGATTGAGAAGGAGGCTCGGGAGTAGAACTCTTTTTACCTTGGAGAGAAGCCAGTGAGCTGATTGGGTTTGGTGGCCAAGGATCACTTAGCAAGATGGAGGGAGGGAGATGTGCAGTGGTCGCTGTATGAAACAAAATGCAAACCTGGGGGAGAAATGCTGCCAGAGCCTGCGGGGTGGGGGGGTGGGGGGTTGTAGCATGGCAGATGGTTTTCCTGGCACCCTGGGGACACTGGCATGGCTGAGAAGATTCCTGGGCAAGTCTAGGAATGCCAGACCTGAGACCTGGAAGGCCATCTGGTCAAATCCCCAACCTGGAGCATCTGGTGACCTGAGCGTCTGAGCCCTACAGGCCAGAAAGCTGTGTGTGCCCTTGGGAGAAGTGGCCGAGCCGGTAAGCTTCCTGTCGCAGTCAGTCACAGTGTCTTATTACTCTGCTGGTCAAGGAGCTCTTCATTGTGCCCAACGAGAGTCCTGCCTGCTTTACTGTCAGCCGCAATTACCCTTGCTGAGACCTCCTTGAGCGTGAGAACAACGTTGGTGCTGGCTTGTGGTTCGGGCTTTGTCCATACTTAAGTGAGCCTTCTTTACTGAAGGACGAGCTGGGAGCCCTTAAACCTGGAGGAGAGGTGGCCACAGCCAACAGAGGCCTGTTCCTACTGCCCCATGCTGCCTTTCTAATTCAGCACCCTCAGCGGCGACCCCGCTTCTAATTGTGGCTTCATTCTTCTCCTGATTTTGTGTGTAGTGACCCCCTTTCTCGATGGGAACCAGGGAATGTTAGTATTGGTGGAGACCAGTCTCCCTTCCGTGTTCTGAAGACCTCCTGAGAACCAGGGGCTCATTGCCTCCCAGGGCAGCTGGTCCCAGGCCTGGCTGGATTTGATTAGTGGGAAAATCTTTCCTGAGATTGAACAGAAGTCCTCCTCCTCTCCCCTTAGTCACATGTCACCACGGGTTCTTGTGTTGCCCTTTGAGCCAGAGTAGCACATGCCAACTTCCTTTGCTACTCACAGCTCCCTAGAATGTCACTAGACGGGGCTCTTAGAGAGCAAGGGACTGAATTCCAGTCCTAGCTGTGCCACTTCTAGCTTACTTAAAATCTCTGATCTCAGTTTTCTCATCTATACAATGGGAGTAGGCCAGACTTCAAGTAAAGTTCTTTCCAACTCTCACATTCCATAATGTTATGACCCGTGAGTCTCCAGGTTCTAATGCTGACCTGTGTGACACCAGAGGTGCACGGAATTACAAGTCCTCAGAACTGTGACATCTGTCAGCCTGCACCTTCCTTTAGTCTCCTTTGTCCACAGGTAGCTCCTTTCACCTTTTCTTATTTGTTAGAGTTCCCAGATCAACTCACTCTTCTCTTCTTCTTTCTAGGACAATGGCTAGTTTGAAATCAGTCAATCCCCTAAAATAAGCACATATGAAACACAATATTCTAAATGTTGTCTGAGCAGCTTAGAACATAGATCACTGCTTCCAGAGACCGCCAATACTATGGCTGCATGCTGTGTTCTTAAAAAGGAGTGGTCCCTGCCCTGGCCGGGGGTTCAGTGGTTAGAGCATCAGCCAGTGCACCGAAGGGTTGTGGGTTTGATCTACGTGTATGGGAAGCAACCAATCAATGTTTTTCTCTGTCTTCCCCCCCCACACACACTCATCCCCTCCCTTCCACTCTCTCTAAAAATCAATGGGAAAAATACCCTCTGGTGAGGATTAACAACAACAAAGAGTGGTCTCTTTTTTTTTTTTTTTTTTTACTAGAGTGGCCATATTGTACTTTTATTTTTTTTTAATCCTCATCAGAGGATATGTTTTTATTGATTTTAGAGAGAGAGGAAGGGAGATGGGGGGAGAGAGAAAGAGAGAGGAGACTTATGGGCCCTGACAGGGATTGAATCCTCAACCTAGGTATGTGCCCTGATCAGGAATTGAACCCACAGCCGTTTTTGGTGTATGGGACGATGCTCCCACCAATGGAGCCACCTGGCCAAGGCCACATTGCACTATTGTGGTAACTCGTAGGTCACATTCGAACTCCTGCCAAGCCAGGACAACCCCAGCCCGAACGTGGGCATTGGCTTTCTGAACCTAAGTAAAGAACTTAACATTTCTCTCTCTTACATTGTGTCATAATGGTTGGTTCTCCACCCCCTGCCCCATCATGGGATCCTACCTCTCCCTGGTTCCGACATTCCCCAAACCTTGACTCCTACACAGGCTTTGAGATGGGGACCGTTTCAAAAGCTGCTTTTTCTCGATGCCACTCCTCTTGGATTCAAGGGTTATTCCTGCGCTCAGATTGGCAGACTTTTCCCTCTGGGACCAAGCCCTTTGCTCCTTTAACCAAACCGATGCTTTACTGAGGAATTTGTAGAGAAGAGGAGGAAGTGGTGGAAGGGTTGGAGAGTTTCAGGGAGATTACGTTTTTTTTGGCAATTGAATTTGGCAAAGAAGTGGGCGGAGGGAAGGTGTCGGAGGCCTAAGAGGGGGGGGGACTGAATGTCACTTCCTTTGACTGCCGGCCATTCTGTTAGCAGCCATGGTAAGTTCTGCCCGAAGGTCCAGGTACCCCCTCCTGGGGCGTGGAGGAGCTCACCTGCTCCGAGATCTTCCTTCTAAATTTTCTACCAAAGACCCCTTCTCTGCTGGTTGCTACATCTGGAGTTAACAATTGTGTAGGTGAAGGCCAGGGTTTTTTAGGGATAGTGCAAAAAAGCAGTTCAAGCCAGGTAGAGGATGATAGAGGATGGGAAGCCAGGGGGCAGAGAGGGAGCTGGCCCAGAAAAAAAACAGCTGGGCTGTTTCTTGCAGAACCCACATTCGGTTGTGTGTCTCATTCTCACGTTGATCCCAAATTGGAAAGTAATTCACATTTAGAGGACGCAGCTTTGCCTGAGTAAGGAAGTGAATGCTGTGAGGTGAGACTTTGCTGCAAGCAGGGCTCCACCCCTGCCCCCTGCTGGTTCACTGGGCAGCTCCCTCCCTCCCTTGTTCTGCATTCAAGACCATCCACTGGTCTTTCCTGCTCAGCCCAAGGTTGTGGCCCCTGGGCCTCCATGGCAGGCTACCACCAACAGATTCCGGGCTGCTGCTGATGCAGGGGTCTGGGGCCCATCTTGGGCTCACGAGTGATGTTCCTTGCTCTCCTCCAGGAGACTCATCTGCCTGGTGTCTGCCAAGAGCAGGGACAGCAGAAGACTTTGCTTTGTCCTTGTTCTCTCTTGTTAAAGATCCCTGGTACCTGGGGTTCCAGCTGCCTCCCTGGCTCCTCTTTTAGTTCCCCCTTCTCTCCCACATGGTGATGATATGCACTTGCGTCCATCCACATCCCTTCTCCTTGCATTCTTCTTTTTAAAAAAAATATATTTTTATTGATTTCAGCGAGGAAGGGAAAGGGAAAGAGAGATAGAAACATCAATGATGAGAGAGAATCATTGATTGGTTGCCTCCTGTGCGCCCCCTGCCAGGGATTGAGCCCACAACCCAGGCATGTGCCCTAACAGGGAATCAAACCATGACTTCCTGGTTCATAGGTTGATGCTCAACCATTGAGCCATACTGGCTGGGCTCCTTGCATTCTTCTGACAGGTCATTGTATTTGGCAAGAATGGAGTGAAATTGAGTCTGTCCATAAAAACCTTGCCTGTGGTTTGTTTCATCATCATTCTTGAGCAACCCTTTTCCTGTCCACCCCACTTCCCCCTCCCACTCCCCGACCCCTGACCACAGGCATAGTATGGAAAGGGTCATTTTGACTTGTGCCCTCTAGATTCTGCCTCCATCAGCGGGGCTGTGGCTTGAGGGGACTGGATGCAGATGGCAGGAGGTGGGAATCTTGAGGGGAGGGGCCATGGGAAATCTAGGCTGGCATTTCAGGTGAAATAGGGCAGGAAAATGACAGGAGAAGAGACTCTCAGGTCCCCAGTCATGGAGAAAACAAAAGGAGTGTGCCCTGGGCTTTTTGTTTTGGTAAACGGTTGTACCAATTTACACTCCCATCTTCTGTATGGGAGCATCCTTGTCAGCATTGAGTGTCCACGCTTCAGAGCACCCCTGCTAAATGGAGAGGTGAAACTGTCATTCTGCACTGGCTTTAATGTGCATTTCTTAAATTATTAGTGAGTTTGAACTTTTTTTCCCCAAATATTTATCCACTATTTGCACTTACTTTTTTGTGTGAATTGTCTTTTCACGGACATTTAAAAATTGTGGTAAAATATACATAACATATAGTTTACTATTTAAGTGTTCGGTTCTGCCCATTGTTGTGCGTGTAACATCACCACCTTCCATCTCCAAAACCTCTTCTTCTTCCCCAGCTGGAACTCTGTACCCCTTAAACAGAAACTCCCTCTTCCTCCCTCCCACCCCTAGCCCCTGGCAACCACCCTTCTTCTTTCTGTTTCTATGACCTTGGCAATTCTAGGAACTCATATAAAGGAATTGAACGATATTCGCGACTGGCTTATTTCACTTAGCGTGAGGTCCTCAAGGTTTATCCCTGTTGTAGCATGTGCCAGAATGTTCTTTCTTTTTATTGCTGAATAATATCCCATTGTGTGTACATGCCCCATCTTGTTTATTCATTCACCTGGTTTGCTTCCACCTTTTGGGGCCATTAAAAAAAAAAAGGACAGATTCATTTATTCATTTATTATTTTTATTGATTTCAGAGAGGAAGGGGGATGGGGGGAGAGAGAGAGAGAGAGAGAGAGAGAGAGAGATACATCAATGATGAGAGAGAATCATCAATCTGCTGCCTCCTGCACACCCAACACTGGGGATTGGGCCTGCAACCTGGTCCCTGACCAGGAATTGAACCGTGATCTCCTGGTTCATTGGTCGACATTCGACCACCGAACCATGCCAGCTGGGCCAGTTTTTGTTTTTATTTTTTCTCGAGGCCCCAAAGTTTTCTCATCACCTTGTGTGAACACTTCATGAATTAAGGAGGTTAACGCATGGTCCCAGAGAGAAGTGGATGGTTTCATCCTCTGTTATTAGGGTGAGAAGGCATCTCAGGAATGCTCCCGAGTGTCCAGGGACTCAAGCGCTGCTGATTCTGTTTTCCTGAAAAGTGAAGACATTTCAGGCCTCCCCGTTGTCTGCCCCTGAAGGCACACTTCAGACGATAATAACACAGCTCACACTTAGAGAGCACCCAGTGCCAAGCTCCAAGGAGCACGTTGTATACGTAGGTCAGAGAATCCTCATGACCAGCCCAGAAGGTTTGGAGTAGGTGATATTCTCCTGTTTTATCGGGAAGGTAACAGAGGCTTAGAGAGGTCATATAGCTTGACCAGGGTCCACAGCCAGCAGGTGACAGAGCAGGGACTCCAACCTCGTTGTGTTGGACGCGTCATCACAACTGAAGGAGCCCACCTGGTTAATAGTTCATCGTCCTGTGGAGGCATTGGCGGCCTGAGGGGCCAGTTGGGAGCTGAGTCCCAGCCTGAGTTGCAGTCAGCTCTCCCAGATGTCAGAGTTGTAGCCAGATGACATCATCCCCTCAGCAGCCTCGGCCCCTCTTCCTGCCACAGCTCTGCTCCTCAGCTGGGGTTTGGGGAATGTGGCCACTCGCTCTCAGCAGGGGCTGAGGTAACCAGGCAGCTGTTCTTAAAAACCTTTGGGCGCCACTGAGCTTCTATTCTGAGGATCAGCTGCTGCCTGACTCCCACCCCGTCATCCAGCTCTTGTGGGCTCTGTTGGGTTTGCTGGAGTTGAAATAATTTGGTGGTTGGCCCCAACGGCCGGTTGACTCAGAACCCCGTCACTCTGGCCACCTCAGGGCTGTGGCCAACAGATGCCCCTCTGGGGATCCCTTAGGTGGCCCGTGCTTCTATGGGGCATTTCCCTGTGCTTACCCGCTTTTCTGTTAAATAGGGACTCTTCTGTGTGGAAGCTCATGGCTTCATAAACTGTGTCATCCCGCCTCTCTCTCTGTGCCCCTCCCCCTTTGTGCCTGCTCTAGAGCTGGGAACACAAGTACTAAAGAAATGTTTGTGCGTATCTCCCATTCTCTCTGCTTCTCTGCGGAATTTCTGGCACGTTCTTACACAGAATTCCCGGTTTGGGTATATCAGTGGATGTTACTGCACACACACAAAAATAAGGACAAGCCAGATACTTCTTGGTGTTTGTTAGGGCAGAAAACACAAAGGTACACTTCATTTAAAAAAAATATATGTTTTTACTGATTTTAAAGAGAGAGGAAGGGGGAGAGAGAGAGAAATATCAATGAGAGAGAAACATTGATTGGTTGCCTTCTGCATGCCCTCTATTGAGATTGAGCCCACAAACCAGCTATGTGCCCTGATTGGGAATCAAATCAGCGACCTCTCAGTGCATGGGATGATGTTCAACCAACTGAGCGACACAGGCCACAGCTACACTTCATTTTTTGACTGTGTGTGTGTGTGTGTGTGTGTGTGTGTGTGTGTGTGTCGGGGAGGGTGAGGAGCATGTGAGCAAATCTTCCAATTTGCTCCCAAAAATGACTCTCCAAGACAAGAATGTGATTTGAGTTGATATGTTGTAATCGAAATGTAGTTCACAGAACAGCTGTGTGTGCACACACTCTTACATTCACACACACGCACAGCACCTTGGCTGTGAAGTAGGAAGTGTGACTAGTTTCCTTTCTGTTGAAGGGGCAGTTGCTGTGAAGTAGGAAGTCTCAGAGCCAAGAGAGAATAGAGGCGCGGAGAGAGGAAAAGAATGTCAAGTAGCATTATAAGTAAATGCAGCCTGGGGTACAGAAGTATGAGCAGCCCTCTCCATTCCCCCTCCTCCTCCCACCCTCCTCAGGCCCAGGGCCAGCATGCCCTCCAGCTTCACTGCGGGGCCTGAACCCAGGGAGCTGGGAGAGCTCTGGTGCCCAGCAGGCTGCCCAGCACTGTCCCCAAGTCAGTTGACCAGTGTCTTCACTGTCCATCAGCTAAGCCCTAAATCCCCAGGGCCTCCCTGTCCCTGTTTTCTCCCAGGATGGAACTAATCTGTCCTGAGGCCCTTTCTGCTCCTTCCTAAGCACATAGGCCTGCAGGAGCCTCCTCTCCTTCCTGACAACGCACTGCAGGGGTCTCAGGCCCACATGAGCCCAGTTGCTCTGCCCCCAATGGCCCTACCCCACCAGCGAGGCCAAAGATGAGAAACTGAGAAACATACAGGGGGAGAGAAAGCAGAAATCGTCCCTCACTTCCCAGGAGTGACTGGATTGGAAGCCCCAGCCTGTTCTCACCCCCAGCCTCGTTGGCAGCCTGCTCAGCGCTGAGTGCTGTCTGGGCTCTAAATTCCAGACAAGAGGCGCCTACCTCCCCCTCTTGGCGCCCTTGCCTGCCATAGCTCCTTTCTCCTCCCTGCAGGACTTGTAGACACTTGGTGAATGTTGACCAAGAGGCAGACTAGGAAACCAAGAGGTGGTGGGGCGGCCCTAAGGGGAAAAGGGTGAGGTGGCTCATGAGTCAGAGGAGCTGCACTTACCTGGGAAGAGTAAAGGCAAGAGGGGACTCTATCCTCATCCATCTGGGTCTAGACTCATAGGAGGGAGGAGATGGGCATTGCAGGGGGTGGTGTTGAGAAGAAATGGTGGCCAAGACGCCCAATATTGCATTTCTTCAGGGCACCATTCATCTTGTGTTCAATGGTGCCCTGGAGTGGGGCACATAGAATGGGTCACACCAACCATGCAGCAAAAGGTTCAGTCATGCAGTAAAAAATGTGAGGGTTAGCGCCTCTGTGAACATCCTGGGCCAGGCTCAGTGGGGGACACTATAAGACATGGTCCTTGGCCTCAGTGAATGGCTGAGGCTCCCTGGGGAGGCTGGCTGTGTTCACACAATACACAGAAGGCCATAGAGAGTCACTGTGACCCACGGGGGAGTGTGTATAGAAGGAATGCAGAGAGGGAGGACTTCAGCAGGGGACCAGCTGGTGTGGGGAAACCTTGTCCAGGAGGTACCACTTGAACAGGTGACCATGGCAGGGTGGCCATCTGCTCCCAGGAGCAGTTCTCCGGTGGTCTCAGTCCTGGGCCTGCCACCAAGCACTGGGCCCCAAAAAGATCTCTCTCTACTTCTCTGCAGCCTTCAATACCCCAGGTTCCAAACTACAGGCTGTCGATGACGATCCCAGACTGGCTCCAGGCAATTCAGAACTACATGAAGACACTACAGTATCCTTCCCACGAGGGTCTGAGCAGACACAGCCAGGGGACGGGCGTGGTGATTGCAAGCCTGGTGGCCTGTCTTTCCCCAGCTGGTCAGCAAATACTCTCTAAGGTTGGTGAGGCCGGCATGGAGGGAGGCCACTATGTGAGAGTCTAGAAGGAGTGACAACAGAGGATGTAATTACAGTGATCAGACGCCCGCCCTTTTGAGCAGGATGTGGGCCAGGATGGCAAGAAGGCAGTGAGACAGTGGTGGGCCACCTCGAGCCCCTCTGCCTTCCAGCTTCTCTTTCTCCACTTCCTCCTCCTCAGTCATCTCTCCCTCTTTCTTCCTCTGCAGTCTTTCTCCCTCTTCCCTCCTAGTCTTCTGTTCCTTTTCTTTCCTCTCTCACTTTTTGCCTTCATCTTGACTGCTCATAATCTGCTGGAGGCCCAACTGGCGCTGCTTTTGGCTCCCCAGGTGGCCCCGACTGGTGGCCTTACTCCGTTCCTTGTGACTGAATGGGGCTCTCTCCCCTCATTTGAGCTTGAAATAGAGCTGGGGATCCCGTGGGTCCAGGCTGGGTTCAGGCCAGCCAGACTGTTTTTCTTCACCTCCAGGGTTCCCAGGTTGTTTGCAGTCAGGTTAGATCAGTTCTGAGGGTCTGCGGCAGCAACATTGTCAGGACAAAGGGCCAGAGGCGGATGGCCCACTGGCTGCTCTGGTGTTTTATCAGGGGTAGGAGTCAGAGGGGAGCTGGGCTGGCAGAGGTATATGTGAGAGGGACAAGCCATTTGCCCAAGCAAGTCAGTAGCATCTCAGAGCTAAGCCAGCATCAGACGCCCTGTAGACCCCCAGCACCTTGTCCAGGGTGCCAAGCCTCTTCTGGCCTCTTCCCTAAAGACCTAGAGTGTAGCAGAGAGGATTTCACGGGCCCTGGCCTGTATCCCACATGCTCTCTGTGCTCTAGGCAAGAACCTTTCCTGTGGATTTATTGTGGCTTCCCTGAAGGGATGAATACTACCAGGTGGGAACAACAGCAGTTCTGCTGTTTGGGTAGGCAGGTTACTCGATTAGCCTCTCAGTTTCCACTTTATAGATTATGAACTCCCCCACAGGGCATCTTCCCGGTGGAATCCTGAAGCGGTGTTAGAAGGAGAAAGTAGCGCCACCCTCTGCTCCAGCCCTGGGAGTGTGTTGATCCCCAAACTGGACCCCACCTGGGGAGCTTTGTGTGGTCCAGAAGCATAAACTCCTACCGGGGGAGACTTGGACCCCAAGAACTGAGCCTTCCTGGATGTAACTGACTTCCTCACAGAACATTCCAGAAAGCAACAGAAATTAGAATGTCTCTTTCCGTCTGTCTATGATATGGGCTTCACAAGGACCATTTGAGCAGAGATGAAAGAGAATGAGCCTGGTGGGGAGAATTTGCACTCTCTCGTAAACCCAGCAGCACACCCTCAGCCAGGTTTTCATTGTTGCCCTGAAGGAGCTGCTTTTGCGCTTTTCTCTGGTGCATTATGATGGTCACTGACTGAAGGGAAGGCCCGGCCGGCTGCTGGACTGTGCTCCCTGTCACCTGACCATTGGAGCCACCACATAAAGGAAGCAGAGTGTGGTCTCTGTTCTAGTTCTGTCCAGACTTTCACTTAGTTCCTTGGGATTGCCTATTGCTTTGTCCTGAACAACATGACCAGTGCTAGAGCACAGTGACCGTTCGGGGCCAGTCCTGACTATAGATGTGTGCAGTGGGCAGTAGCGATATGGAAAGACAAATCCTGCCTTCCCTTCTGACGGCCTCAGGGTCTTGGCCAGCGGGAGTGCTGATTTTGCACTGTGTTCTGGGAAGAGGTGTCACCTGACTTTGCTGAGGGCGCACTCGGTCAGTGAGTCTCTCACCCTGAGGGCAATGTTTATAGGAATTCCCTCCCCAGCTCACTTGCAGGAGCTGAAAACTCTTAGGAATTGAGAAAAGATGGCCAGATAATTTTTCATTACTTTATTACCATGAGTTTGTCTCACTTTATGTACAAGATGTACAAACTAGATACACATACAGGGAAAGTTGGGCATGTGCATTGCGTTTTTGCCATTTGAATCCTACTTTAAATATACCAGAATCTCATTGTTTGAATGGCATCTTTGGTAAAGTAAAAAAATCACCTAACAATGAGAGTAGATTTTTTTCTTCTACATCTAGGTTTTTGTATATTATTTTTCTAAAAACTAGGCAAGCCTGTATTGTTATTGGTTATTCTTATGTTCGTGCCAGTACTTTCCAAACTGTGTGCTTATTAAAATCAGCCCCTGGTCCTCGCCCTGGAACTTCCAATTTAACAGTCCAAGATGAGGTGACTCTGAATGGCATTTAGGGTTAAAACCATGGCCTGAAATCAAAATCTCGCAAGGTCGAGCCCAGAATGTGCTTATAATGAGCTGCTCAGGTGGTGGTTCCGTGTGCTCGTGTCTGAGTGGCCAAGCACATCTGTGGCAGGGAGGACTCCCAGCCCTTCTCAGGAGGGTGTTCAGCACCACCCTCTGCAGCTGCCTCCACCACAGTAGGGGCACACATCTAACCTCATACACCCTCCCTGCCTGGGCTACAAGTTCACGGTTCGTTAGCAATTCCCAAACATGCCCTTTTTAAATAGAATTTTGTTTGAGGCAGTATAGGGAAATGCACAAAGCAACGTTTTTCAGGCTCAGAAAAATTAAGATCCAGTCTCAGAGAAGAGAGCATGACATTAGGGAATCTTTGTCATTCAGAATGACCTGGTACGGGCTCTCCAGTCCCTGAGACCGTCTGGGCAGCTAGCTAAATCCAAGGCTGTGGATAATGTTGTCATCTCACATTTAGTAATCAATGTCAAGTGTCAGTTCAGGCATGAAATGAAAGTAAGCTCTGCTGCAGTCTGAGAAACTCTACTGCCATCCATCTACTCTTCCGTATATATTTATTCCCTTCTTTCCTCCTTCATTCATTCATCTATCTATCCAGCCAGCCATCCACCCATCCACCTTCCCTTCTATCTATCCAACCATTCATCCTCCCTTCCATTCATCAGTTATATTCCTTTCTTCCTTTCATCCATTCACCCATTCATTAATCCATCATCCATTCATCTACCTTTCCACCCATCTATCCATCTATTTATCCATCCATCTGTCTACCCATTCATTCACTTATTCTTCATTCACTAGATTTATGTCGGGCTTTATGGTTGATATAAAGATGATAAACAAATGGTCCCAACTCTCAAAGAACTTTTAGTCTAGTAAATGAATTAAGACATGTATCCAACTAACCAGAATACAGAGCAGATTGAATATGGCTATTCTAAAGGTCGAAGGTGCTTTGGGGCCTAAATTAGAAGTTAGATTTCCAGGCAGGACAGTGGAGGATGTTGACTACCTTCTGGCTACTGGACCCCTGGAAAGCTCTCACTTCCTCATCTCATTGAGCTTCCTCTGTTGGATTCCTGGGACTTTGGAGTTTTCTCTTACTTTCCCTTTACATACTTCACACAGATACAATCATACAGGGACGCAGTTCTTTGAAATTAGAAAAATGAGGCCACTGAGTGGGTAAGTGGTGCATGATCTGTGGGCCAGGTGACCTTTTTCCTACCTGAAAGCTGCTAACTCCCTCTCCCGCCCTCCATCCCTGTATCCCAGTGCTCACTTTCCTGGTCTGTAAGGGGTGGAGACGGGGTGTGGATTGGGGGTGACCCAGGGCCATGTTGGGGGTGGGGCTTGGGTGTGTACCACCCTGACAGCTGAGCTCAGTGGTGGAGACTAACTCGTTCGGGGGGTGGGGGATGCCTATGAAATGTGTTTCATGTGGCCTCCTTTACGCCATGTGATGCCCCTAGTCCAGGGGCAATGGGAGGACACTATGGAATATGGTCACTAACATCCAGGAACTAGCTCTTGGAGAGAGGAGTGGAGAATTTAGGATTTTATTTCTGCCAGGTGTGTATGTGCTTTGGCGTCCTCCTGCAAAGTGTGTCCTCCCTTTTCCCTCTGTATTCCTACGGTGCCTAGTGTGAGGACAGGCATGCTGACAGATTAACAGACAGACCAGTTGCATTATTAAGTAAGTCCTAAGACCCTTTGCTGTGCTCTATCCTACAGGTTAATGGAAACAGCGAAAGAAATGACTCGAGAGTCCTTGCCTATTAAATGCCTTGAAGCTGTCATCCTGGGCATGTATCCTTTAAGTTATGTTTGCTTAAGTTTAATCCACAGATGGACGGTGGCCTCACTGTGGGGCTGGTGTGCCTTCAATGTCCTAGGTCCACAGAGGTGATGACCATTGTCTCTTTGGAGAACTAAGCTCCCCTGTTGTGTCTCTTTAATGTCCACCATCTGGAGTTGAACCAAATCAGAGCTTGGCTCCTTGGACCATCATCACTGTAACCTGTTAGCTAAAGCCTGTATCAGGGCCAGCTCTTAGGCCGGCCTCACTAGTCGCAAGGAGAATTCTAACTTGGAGGGAGTAGAAAGAGAGAGTGCATCATCGTTTTTTGCATTCATCTGGCATCGCAACAGGAAAGGCACTCAAGGGGAAATGGGGTCCTCCAAACCCATCTCCAGGGAAATTTCTAAGAGTGGATTGTGGAAGAGACCGTGTAGTGGTGTAGTGTCCTGACTGCGGAACATAGAGCTGAAACCAAGGTCTGGTCTCTCTCACACCCTCTGTTCCATTTTCCACCAGACTCCTGGCTCCTCAGCTGAATATGGCCCAGAAAACTGTGATGGCACTGACGTACTAGGGGTGAAGGCAGTAGAACATGATCTGATAGAAGAGCAAAGAAACTCCCAGTCCTTTGGGGTGATGGCTAGAAGGGCCTGTGACCAAGAGAACATGGCAAGACCTGGGCTTGAGAGGTGGTCCCAAGTCAGACCAGTTAGGTCCTTGGGTGCTGTGCTGAGAAGTGTGACCTTTTGCAAAAAGGCAATGGGCAGCCTAGGTGAAAGCTCTGGAGCAGAGCGGTGACATCATCAGGTGTGCGCTTCAGAGGAGGTAATCCTTAGGGCAGGTTGAAGGTCCGACGGGAAGGCTGGGGCTGGATCTGCAGAGCCAGGTAGGAGCTGTTACATGAGGGAAATGGTGGTGCTTGGACCATGGTCCTGGCAACGGGAATGGATTGGAGAGAGTTTCAAGAGATATGAAGGAGATAGAATTTGCAGGCCTTGGAGGCCAGCTAGGTGTAGAAGCTGATGAGGAAGGGATCAGCAAATACAGGTTTCTGGATTAAGTGACAGTCTGTTCAGGAGGGGCTGAAGGGGTGAGAATGACAGACAGGTGAGATACGTCAGCACAGATGTGAACGAAGATAGCAGCAATGAAAGTGAGGAAGGCATTGGGGGTGTCATCAACTTGTGGACTGATCAGATGGGAGGAGTTAGAGGAGAAAGAGGCGGTGACTTCACATTTCTGGCTTGGAAAACTGGGGGATGGGATGATCCTTCAACAGTCCAAGGGAAGGACTTAAAAAGGAGGGTTCGGTTTATGGGGAGATGAGTTCAGATTTGGCTGTGTTGGATTTGAGGTGCCTGTGGGGTGCCGGGTGGGGTATCGGGAGTGTGGAGCTCAGGAGGGGCTCAGCGCCCGAAATGCCACTTTGGGAGCCGTGTGTTTAAGGGGTGGCAGGTGCTGTTCATGGAGAAGAGAAAAAGCTCAAGGGTGAAATCTCATTATTTTTTGGTCTAGTTGACACAAAGCCCATAAACGACACTGACAAGGACAACTCCAAAGGTAGAAGGTAATCCGGCAAGGAGATACAGAAGTGAGCGGAAGGATGGGTGGCTGAGAATCAGACGGGACAGTGGGACATTTTTATGGAAAGGGTACTTTCCGCCCCTCTGCAGTCTGCAGAGCACTGGCAGGCCTGGTCTGAGCAAGATTGTCCACAGGTGCCCGGGCTGACATTTCAAGAGTGGAAACTTGAGCCTTACAGAAGCCCCTCCCCAACCCCCTGTCAGACCTCCTCCCTGCTTCTCACAGAGATGAAAGGGGTGTCTGGGGCATCCAGCAGGAGTGCAGGATCAGGGTGGGTGGGGGAAGCAGATGGCTCAGGGCCCCACTTCCCTGCTCCCCCCCCCGCCCCCGTGGCAAGAGGCAGCACAGCTGTTGGGCAGAGCCTCCTACAAGTTTAATGGGGGTGAACAGTTGTTGGGGATTTGCTGGGGGAGATCACAAACACAGACCCTTCGCTGGGTGGACAGTTCACTTCAGACCGCCCGCTGATGGATGTCCGAGTGCACCTGGGCCATCTTGCTTTACAACAGTCATGCACAGTAGACTTGACCCTGTGCAAATTTATAAATTCAAGCCTTACTTGAAGTTACAGGAATTACCTAAAAACTTTTAGGCCTGGCCAGGGTGGCTCGGTGGTTGAGCATCGACCTATGAACCAGGAGGTCACGATTCCATTCCCAGTCATGGCACATGCCCAGGTTGCAGGCTCGATCCCCAGTGTGGGGCGTGCAGGAGGCAGCTGATCAATGATTCTCTCTCATCATTGATGTTCCTATCTCTCTCTCCCTCTCCCTTCCTCTCCGAAACCAATAACAATATATATATTAAAAAACAACAACAACTTAGAATTGTGGGGCTAGATCTATGACGAGCCTCTGGGCCTGTCCAAATCCAAGGATATGCTCTTGCTTTTCCTTTGTTCTTACTGGTGTCACATTTAAGAAAACTGTGGGGAGGGTGGAGTAATTCGGCTCTCACTGCCGAACTCAGGGAAATTTGACCCTTGGACACAGACAAGAAACACAGCCCTGAATTCTAAAAGCTACAGCGTCTTTGTCTTTGCTCTTTGCTCTGTGTCAGCATCCCTGTGGCCTGCTTTGCTCACGGGCACAGTGAAGGACAGGACTTGGGTCACCTGTCTGGGCCTTCACGCCCCCCCCCCCCCCTGGCCCCGCCACAGATCCTGGGAAACACCTGGTGCCTTGGCAACCTTGGCTCTTCTTTGAAGCCTGTGTCCTTCCTGTGTTCTCGCGTCTCGTTAGCCCGGAATTCGGGATTCATTCACAGAGAGCCACGGTTTCCGTCTCGCTCCAGCACGTGGGCACACTTTCTCGTGCGTGCTGGAGTGATAGACCTTTGGTTCCAAATGGCTTTTTGAATAACGGCAGCGCTTTGGGGGCCCTAGCTGACCCTGGTGGGGCTTAATTGTGGTAGGAAAGTACAGTGGGGCCTTGACTTACGAGTTTAATTCGTTCCGAGACCAAAATCGTTAAGGAGCTCGTTAACTCAAATTACTCTATCAACGCAAAAAAATCGGCAGAGAGACAGCTGGTATCTCAAAAAACTCGTCAGTCGGGACACTTGTAAGTCAAGGCCCCACTGTACTATGGTTTATTGATGTGGTTCATTAGCAGAGGCACGTTAGGCACATCCCCAGCAGGCTGGCTGGTGGGGCCTTTTCCAGGGGCTCGGGGCCCTGCTGGTCCCTCTTCCCCAGCAAACCTCAGGCTATTTCCCTGCCCTCACCACACCTCCTTGTCCCCCCCCCCCCCCTGCTTTGGTTCCCCACTGCTCCAGGACCCATGGCCTTACTGATGGCTGTAATGATGGAACATGTCCTAGAGATAGTGACTTGTGACAGATGCACCTTCTGGTGGTCTCTCCCATCCCCTCCCCACACCCACTCTCCCCATGGCTGACTCTATTTGTCCTAGGAGAGTCATGTTGGGGCCTCTTCTCTTAGGTCACCAGGCTTGCCTCTTACAGCACACTTCATATTATGAGTTTGTTTGTTTTTTTAGTTTTATTGATATGTAATCAACATATAGTACTATGTACAGCATAATGATTTACATCTATTGTGACTGGGGTTTTAAAATTGTGGTAAAATATTCATAATATAAACTTACCACTTCATTTAAAAAAATTTTTAAATCCTTACTCGAAGATATATTTCTTGATATTAGAGAGAGAGGAATGGAGAGAGGGAGTGAAAGAAACATTGATGTGTGAAACATCAATTCGTTGCCTCCAGTACGTGCTCCAACTGGGGATCCAACCTGCAACCCAGGTTATGTGCCCTGTCTGGGAGTCAAACCCTCAACCTGTTGGTGTGTGGGATGATGCTCCAACCATCTGAGTCACCCGGCCAGGGCTACCACCTTACTTTTAAGTGTGCAGTTCAGGGGCGTTGAGAACATTCACATTTTGGTGTAGCCATCACCACCGTCCATCTCCAGAACTTCCTCTCCTCAACTGAAATGGCACACCCATTAAACACGACTTCCCATGCCCTCCTCCCCAGCCCCAGGCAACCATCACTCTACTTTTTGTCTCTCTGAATTTGACTACTGCAGATGCCTCATAAAATGGATTTATACAGTATCCTTTTGTGACTGGCTCATTTCACTTAGCATAATGTCCATAAGATTCATCTATGTCCTAGCATGTGTCAGAATTATCTTCTTCTTAAAAATTTATCGTTGACACTATTACAGATGTTCCCCATTTCCCACTCCCCTCACCCACCTACACCCAGCCCCGTCAGAATTATCTTCTTTTTCAAGGCTGAATGATACTCCATTGTATGTACTAGTATATACCCCACTTGTTTATCAGTTCATCTGTCCATGGACACTTGGGTTGTTTCCACCTTTTGACAATTGTGAGTGATGCTGCTGTGAACAGGGGTGTGCAAATATCTGTTCTAGTTCCTGCTTTTAATTCTTTTGGATCTAGACCCAGAGGTGGAATTGCTGGACCATGGGTAAGTCTACGTCTAGTTTTTTTCAAGGAATCGCCATTCTGACCATATTGTGTCCCTTTTGAGTCTCTCTCTCCATCAGACTTGCAGAGAAGGGCTGCGTTCTTCACCGTTGGCCCCACACCCCCGCCCAGCAGGCCGTTGGTCCAGGAGGCGCTCACTCAGTGTTTGTTACACTGACTTAAAGAACTGAGGAATGCCCTTAAGCCAGCCCCAGAGAACTCGCCCCAGAAAGCAAGAAAGAATTTATGTAAGAGGCCTCAGAAGGATGTGATCTCACTCCCTGACTGCCAGTTCATCTCACATGACGAAGTGGCGAGAAAGCAGGAGAAGTCATTTTGGAGAGAATAGCCCTCCGTGATCACATTGAGGTCAAGGCTAACCTCGGGGCTGTGGGCTGAGTTCTAGCAGCTTCTGTTTTTAAAGGGTGTCTGGATTAGCTCCCCTGCCCCTACCCCCCCCACCCCCCCGCCACACACACACACACACACACACTGAATGCAGTCCTTTTAAGTGTAAGGGAACATATCCTCTTGATCTCAGGCTCAAGTACTTTCAGCAAGTACTCTGTGTGCAAATACTCTGTGTGCAAGCACTCTGTGTGCAAGCATTCTGTGTGCCTGGAGTGCTATGCCAGGGAGAGGTAGCAGGATGCCCAACACAACTCCTGCCCTCACAATATACAAACAGTAAATAATCAGAATGCTGTATGAGTAAACAACAAGTGCTCTGGGAGTTCCTGGGGGTGGGTAGGGAAATACCCGGGCTGAGGAAGGTCAGGGAAGCTATCACACTGGGAATGGGGAAGGGATACTAGTAGTAGTGGTGCTATTCCAAGGGTGCAGGCTGTGTGAGCCCACAGCATCCTTGTCATCACGATTCTTAGGAGACCCCAAAGCTCTCTACCAGGTTTGAATTCCTCATGCTGGAAGGCCGATGTGTGAGTGGAGGCATAAAACAAATTAGGCCACAATAGGGACATGATGTAGAGCGTGTTTAGTGGCATGTTTCAGAAAGTTTCATAGATCACATTGGCCTTATAGCTTGGTAATGTAAAAGTCATTTAAAAGGCTTTACATTTATTAGTTATATTTGACTTTGCATTCTGGGGAGGAGGGGATGGGGTGCAGGATATATGTGCTGAGGGCAGCGGGCACAGATCTGGGCATTCATTATGGTCTCGGTGCAGCCTTCAAAAATGTCACGGGTCTGCTGTTGGTCAGGGTGCTAGTCCAGGTTGATGGAAAAATTAGACTACACGAAGGAATGACGAGCAGGGACCAAATTGTGGCAGGACTTTGCGAAGAGCTGAGAGGATGGCAGACACTAAAAACGTAAGCAGGAGAGTGACATGTTCCAAATTCTGGCTTAAACAGATCCTTCTGGCCGCTGTGTGGAAAGTAAATTGGAGTGGGGGCCAGAAATGGTGAAGACAAGTCCTAGAGGGTGGAGGACTGTCCCCACCTCCTGAGCCCTTACTGTGCACTGGCTGCCACGTTAAGCACCTGGATTGTTATTTACCTGAGGAACACTCGGGAGTCACCAAAGATGTTCAGCCCAGGAGTGACTTTATGAGATTCCAGTAACCCTCTCCATAAAGGCTGGGTCTTCGGGTGGCCGTGGCCTGGCCTGGGCTGTCCAACAGACTTCGAGATGGACTTGAGGATGCAGTGCCTCTTGTCCATCGTTCCCCAACGTGGAGCCGGTGGGGCAGTTACTTGGAGCTGCACCTTATACGGTTCCTGAGCCCAAACTGAGGTAATAACAGTAAGAGGCTGGGCTACTCCATCCAAACGAGCCCATGTGTGGAGAGAGCTGAGCTGCGGTGCCAGGTGGGTTGGGGACTGAGGGAGCCCTGAGGTTCAGGGGTTGCAGGCGGCTTTCTGTGTGGTCCCCAAGCCTGTGTCACTTCTGTGACAGGGCCATCGGGAGGAGAGGCGGACTGCACATATGACCATTCTGACACCTTCTGTCCCTACCATCTAGTTAATCAGCCAGTCTGTCCCTTTTACACGTCCACGGCCTTGCCTTGCTTCTGGTTGTCATTTCTCCCCTGAACATTTCAGAGGCCTTCGATTCTTGTAATGTCCCACATACTCCAGCCAGAATTAACATCTAGGAATGTCATTCCCAGTGCATATAAAACCCTTTAAAAGCTTGTCATTCGAGAGAGGAGAAAGTACTTGTTATTGTTTTGTTTTGCATTTATTTAATTACTAAAGAAGATGGTCGTTTTTCCTCTTTGTTCCACATTAATTTGGTTCTGGTGTACCATATAGTAGGTACTCGAAGATATCTGTGAACCCTTTTAGAGAGGATTAGTCTGGAAAGGTTGGGTGTTGGCCAGCTCAGAGGCAGAGGGATGGACTGACCCATGGCCCCTTTCCCTTGCTGGGAATCCCAGCGCTGTGAATTTTCAAGGCCCCCTTTATCTTCCTTGATTCAGAATTATCTAAGATATTTAACCAATGGACAGCCTTCCATTGAGCGATTCCCCATCAGCTTTAAAACCTACTTCTCAGGAAACTACTTTCATCATGTCGTGCTGGGGATTTATTGCAATGGCCACTATGGCTCACTGGGCATGAGCCGGAGGGCTGAGCTGATGGACAAGCCGCTGACCTTTCGGACTCTGAGTGACCTTATCTTTGACTTTGAAGACTCCTACAAGAAATACCTGCACTCCGTCAAGAAGGTCAAGATTGGGCTGTACGTCCCCCATGAGCCTCATAGCTTCCAGCCCATTGAGTGGAAGCAGCTGGTCCTCAATGTCTCAAAGATGTTGAGGGCTGACATAAGGAAGGAGCTGGAGAAATATGCCAGGGACATGAGAATGAAGGTAAGTGCTGGGAAGATCTCTCTCTCTCCCTTTCTTTTTGTCTCTGTCCTGTCTCCCCAATAACTCTTGCCTCATCCCCACATTTCTGAGATGGTGAAAACTTTCTTGGGGTTATCTTGCTTGGTAGCCACCCTATTTTTAAAAAGAGAAGATAAGCCATTTGCTGCTTTCCATGGACAATTAAAGTATCTCATTGCATATACTACCTCAAAAGTGAGAGCTAAAGTCAACTTAGATGTCACAGTTAAAGCAATGTGTTGGTCTGCAGTTCTTTCTGTGAAATCAATCTAAAATGTTAGTCATTTTATACTAAGGCTTTAGTTTTGTTCTGTTTTGCCTGTGCAATAGAGTGGCTGATCATCCCAGTTTCCCTGAAACTGAAGATTTTCCCAGGATATGAGATTTTCAGTACTTAAAACCAGGAAAGTCCTGCCCTGGCAGGGTAGCCAGTTGTCCGGAGTGTCGTCCGTAAACACCAAGGTTATGGGTTCAATCCTCCGTCAGGGCACCAATGAATGCATAAATAAGTGGAACAACAAGTTCTCATTCTCTCTCTCTCTCTCTCTCTCTCTCTCTCTCTCTCTCTCTCTCTTTCTCAATTTAAAAAAAATTTTTAAACCAGGAAATTTCTGGGCAAACCAGGATGAGTGAGTGGGTCCCCAGCTTTAGAAGAGTCACATTATAGCTCTGCTTTGCTTAATAAACAGCAAAGCCCTTTGGCAAAAAATTCCGACCTGGTGTCACAGTGGCAAACAAAGGAGCACGCGCTCTGCTGGCTTTATATAAACTCTACTCATAAGCCCTTCTTCCTTCCACCTTGTCACTTTCAATGTGACATGATGCCTGCTTGTCCTTGTCCCTCCAGGGCCTGTGGAGTCACTGAGAGAAGCCTGTGCAGGCACTGAGGACCACAGGGGGAAGGGGTTACCACATTCAGGCTCGGTTATGTTTAGCACGTGGGGACTTGTCCTCTTTTCTCTGCTGGACCTGGAATGGAGATTCTTGGCAAATTGAAACCACTCTGTGCGTGTGGGTGTGTGGAGAGCGAAAGGAACAAGTGATTTCTGGGGGAATGAAGATGGGACTTTGCCTGCACGAGACAGGAACTTGCTGAGCAACTAAACGCAGCCCAGGAGGCGGAGGCACTGGGCTCTGCTCCTCTCTCTCTCTCTCTCTCTGCCTCGGTAAAGGTGGCATCATACCCCCTGGCGAAGTGGTACCTTTGCTTCTCGCTTGTGCAGGATGAGAGAGGAACTCGGTGTCTCAGACTTCCTCCTGGAAGTCTCCCAGCTCAGGGCCTTCTAAACCATGTGATCATGAGGAGGCTGGGGGTAGGAGGCTGTGCTGTGGGAAGACTCAAGAACGGGGGCCGTTAGAAACCAGTGTGCCAACTCCTCATATCTCCCTCAGATCCTGAAACCTGCAAGTGCCCACTCTCCAACCCAAGTGAGAAGCCGGGGAAAATCCTTGTCCCCCCGAAGGAGACAGGCAAGCCCCCCGAGACGGCTCGGCAGGCGAGACAAATCGTGAGTAGTATTTCCTCACCTTTGTGGGTTTGTCCTGGCCCTGGGGACAAAGCTGTGTCCTGGGTTTGACACTTGAACCAAGCAATGCTATCCAAGAGGACTACCCCTCATTCGGGAGACATCTCTTATGGAAAAGGACCCACCATGCACATCACCCCTATTACCCGTACTCCCTGACAGTCAGCTGTAGACACAGGTGGAGGGTAAGCCTATGACTGTGTGAGATGAAGAGTAGCCCCAAATCCTGGCAGCATGGAAGGAACACTGGACTTAGAATTAGGATCCTGGGTCTGGACCCATCTCAGCTACCGGGAGCTCCATGACTGAAACCTTTCTGGACTTAAGTTTTCTCACCTCCCACAATGGGATTGTTGGAACTGATGAACTTCCTTAAAACCCTGTAGCCCTCCATACCCAGCAGAAACTGTGATCACCCTCTGTGGGTGGTGGCATCAGAAATACCCACAGGCTCATCCTCTTCCTTGGCTGCCTCTACTCCCCCTATTTTAGTCCTGAGGCTAGTGACTCCAAACCTACTTCCTAGGTCAAAACGACCCACTTATGAAATGACAGATTGGAGATGCTGAGGATGCTCAAAGTAACCAGTGATTAATCTACTGGCAGATATTTGGGCCATGATTACACTGGGCAGGGGGGGTGGGGCAAGAAATGCTTTTATTAACAACAGTGGCATGCTGTGTCACATGAGGTTCTGACCCTAATCCTGCCCCTGATGCTGACCATCACCCTTGACCCTTGACCCTACCCTAACTCTATCTCCCCTTTCCGATCCAAACATCCATGCATTGCTTTCACTAACAAAGTAGTAGTTGTCTCAGAGGACTATGAATGTGTAAACCCTCCCCAGAGGGTCATTTAGCTTAGAGCGCGCGACCCAGAAATAGGAATCTGATTGCTCCTGGAGCAGGGGAGGAAGCCTTCTCATCTGATTTATTATCCTTTCTGCTCAAAGGGGGCTGAGTCCTTCCCTTAGGAGCTCCTAATCTTCAGCAAATGGTGAGCAGTCCACAAAGCCTGCTCTTCCCTCTAGACCAGTGGTTCTCAACCTTGGCTGCACATTAGAATCACCTGGGAATCTTTTTAAAAATCCTGATTTCTGGGCCTCATCCTCCAGAAATTCTGTTTCTTCGTTATGGGGTGGGGCCACAACATTAGTAACAAAGAAGCAGAATTTCCAGAGGATGAGGCCCAGAAATCAGGATTTTAAAAAGATTCCCAGGTGATTCTAATGGGCAGCCAAGGTTGAGAACCACTGTTCTAGACTCAGGTCCAAAGCACGAGAAACCCTAACATTCTAGCTGATGAATTTAGGCACGGAATGGATGGCAGTTGTTGGCTTTTAAGATAATTCCCATTGGATCCATTTTACTTGGACCCACAAGAACTTTGGAGTCCGTGGCATGCTAAGTTTTTAATCAGAAAAGTTACCGTGGTTGACCAGGAATGGTAAAACCAATAAGATCGCAGAAGTTGGTTGTGCAGACAAAAGTCAGAATGATAATAGGTGGTGGTGGTGATGGTGGTGGTTAAAGAAAAGTGGATGGAGAAGGTGTCTTTGAGTTTGGACTGTGCAAATTGAGGTGCTTCTTAGGCAACCAGGGGCAGTGTCCTAGAAGCTGCTGAAAATGCAGATCTGGAATTTGAGGAAGTTGGGGTATAAAGATAATGATATGAGAACCATCTACTTAGAAGAGACCATTGAAATGATAGCTGGATGAGTTTGCAAGGAAAGAAAGAAGTGATGTCAAGGCCCACCGTAGGCCAGAGGAAGAAGAATCTGAACAGAAGATTGCAAAGAGTCAGTCAGAGAGTGAGGTTGGAGCAGGAGTGTGAAGGGCATGTGTGTGCCACGGAGGACAGCTGTTCAGAGGGTAGCTGCATAGGAAGCGGGAAAATGAAGGAGGGTTTGAAAACAGTAGATGAGGAGATGGAGGTGGATGTACTATATATTAAATGCTATTATCCTGCCTGTGAAAGAGGTTGAGTCATCTGGTGGGAGTGTCAGTACCAGATGAAGAAAGGACTGCACACAGCACGAGGGCCCAGTGGAGGAGAGAGAGAAGGGTCCTATAACCCTGTCCCCCAACTTGAGCAAGCGGAGAATCACCCACAAGGCTTGTTAAAACAGATTGCCGGGCGCCTCCCCCAGCATTCCTGATGCAGCAGGCCTGGGTGGGGCCTGAGAACATGGTGTCCTAACGAGTTCCCAGGCGATGCTGATGGGTCAGGTCCAGGGACCACACGTGGAAATCCACTATTTTATCAGTCAGAACGGGAGAACTGATTGGGGGGTTGGCCTTAAAAAATAACAGGATGTCAGCCCGGCTGGCGTGGCTCAGTAGTTGAGCATCGACCTATTAACTAGGTGGTCTTGGTTCAATACCCGGTCAGGGCACATGCCCAGGTTGCGGGCTCGATCCCTAGGTGGGGGCGTGCAGAAGGCAGCCAGTCAACGATTCTCTCTCATCATTGATGTTTCTGTCTCTCCCTCCCTCTTCCTTCCTCTCTGAAATCAATAAAAATAAATTTTAAAAAAATAACAGGATGTCAAGATGAAGGAGCAGATGAGGCCATCGAGTGTGGTTCAGGGGCTTAGCCCTGCCCAGTCCTGCCTGGGCTTCTAGATAGTGAGGTTGCTTAGATAAAGTTAGAGGGTGTGACCTTGGCCTGGACCCAATGGTTGGGCCCCACTGAAGTCTCTCTGGAAGCAGTCCAATGGCTCTTGTCCTGAGGGCCAGATAGAGAAACCCAGTTCTCAGTCCTCCCCAGGCCAAGCCCATACCCTAATCTCTGGCTACTTTGTTATGCAATCAAGGCAAGCGACCAAGCCTGTGCCTCAGAGGACAGATGTTAGACTACCGAAGCTGTAAGTGCAAAGCCACCTGCCAGTGTCGGGCCCACTCGCCCTCTCCCCTCCTGCCCACCTGAAGCCTGGGAGTGGGCCTGGGCATGGGGAGAAAGACCGGGGAGAGGACAGTAGTCACTGGAGGCATTGGGAAGGAAGACCTGCAGGAAGATGGGGGTTCACTTCTGTCACCCTCCATGCCCAGCGGGGAGGCCCCTGGAGCACAGAGGTGATGATGGCTCATGGTTCAGTGAAAATAAACTTTTGCAAAATGGTGAAGAGTGGCTGCCTCCAGCCCCTGAATCCCCCACACCCATGCCCCTACCCCACAGCCCTTTCTCCTGGGCAGAGCCCTCATTCCCTGGAGTCTCTCTTCATAGATTCCTCCCAATGGGTCAGAATTTGGGGACTTTCTCAGTTGGCATTGGAAGAGTTTTATCATGAAGGGAGCCTAGATGGCTTGTAGGTTCCTGTGGACAATTTTATATGAGCAAATCCAGTGAGGCCATGGTTATCCTTGGAGTTGGAAGCCCCTGCCATTTCTTTTCTCTTTGCCCTAGCGGACAAATATCTTGACTGAAGTTTCAAAATGGATTGATGTGATACAGGAGAGAAGATTCTCTCCCCAGTTCCTCCTACACCTAAAGTCTGAACTGCAGGGCTGGGTAAGGGTTCCCAGGGCTGCCATGTAGGAAAAGAGGGAAGTGAGATGAGGAAATGAGAGTAGAACGAAGGGCTGCGAGAGATGAGGATCACAGGAAGAGCGCAAGCCCCAAGCCCCTCCCTCCCTCTCTAGATCCCTGCTTCCGCCAGGGGTCACACTAGCACCCCAACACCCCGGTTCCCAGAGGTGTGTCCAGAAAAAAGGAGCTTTTCACTCGCCCAGGGCCTTCATCACGTAGGCCTTTCTGCAGGTAACCTTGCTGTGGGTGAGGAGAAAGTGACGAATTTTGTTATGACTCACTAATTCCGCCAACGCTGGGGACCCTACTATAGTCTGGTCAGGGCGCAGTAGGGTTGGGGACTCTGTCACAGAGTTATTATTTCAGCAATGACATAAAGCCATCGAGTCATTTCTAAATGTGCTGGGTGCCGTGATGCGGCTTTGGAGTGGCCCAGGGAGTGGAAAATGCCATAACAGGCAAGAGGCCCATCAGCTGTGGGGCCCCAGGCCATCTGTGTGTGGGTAATTTTAGTGGCTGTACATCTCCCCTCCTCCCCGCAGCTGGAGCCACTGCCAGCCCTGCATGCCTCTCTATTTTTGCACTTGTCGGAATAATCCCGGCAAGGAGGATCCGTGTCACTGGGTTGACAGTCAGCTGAGTGGCACGTAACGAAAGGTGCACTAGCGCCAGCTGAGACAGTCTCAGGGGGAAACAACTCCCCCAGTCTCCACCCACCAGTCCTTTCTCATACTCTCTCCCCGAGGAGAGCTTAAAGCACCGTCCACGCCGAACAGTCGAGTGGTTCCTGTGTCTTTTAGAGACAGGGAAATGGAGGTTGAGATCCCTGTTTAAAAGGTGGTCTGTGAACTCAGTTAAACCTCTGTCTTCACAGTCAGTTCCCTGCTAGCTCTTCTTCACGGAGGGGCGTCCATCGTGGTTCTCAACAGGGGCCAGGACGCCCTCTGGAGAAGGGTTAGAAATGCGGTGGGAGGGGAAGTGAGAGGGTGCTCCCCTCTAAGGTCCCAGGGTGCCAGGGACCGTAAATGTCCATCCTCCCCAGTAAAGAACCAGTCCACCTAAAATGCAGCAGCGGCCCCAGTGAGAACCCCGAATATCACTTGGGGTCCTTTCCAGTCTGACAGTCCTCCCTCCATGCTTGCTGCCTGTGCCCTGGACCTGGGAGGATAGAGGTGAGGGGACAGTGGCTTTCTGGCTGGACTGTCTATGTTAGCATGGAAGCAACTCATACCCATTGGAGTGACACATGGAACGTTCTTCCAAATTGGAGCAAGAGTCACTGAGGACGCACCAGAACCTCTGTCTTCTCTCCCTCTGTCCCTCTTTCACTCTTCGTTGCTGTTCGTGATTCTGTTCCTCTCTTTTTTTCTTCCTCTTTGACTCGCCTTCTTCGCCATTCACTCTATATGGAACAATCCCCGTCTTTATCCTTCTGTGAAGGGGCCAACCCCATGGTTCTTTCCTGCTGTTTCTTTCCTGTGTGCCTCCTTCCCTTCTCACACAGACACGTCATCTCTGCTGGTTACCAGATGTGTGGTTTTCCCCACACCAAGCAATTCTCGGTGACGCCAGCTCGGTGTCCTACTCAATTCTGACACTACCTACCAGCTGGGTGTAACTCAGTTCTGACACTAACTACCAGGGGGTAGCGTCAGACCTCACAGATTAAGGGCCCAGCCCCAAAAGACTACCCCCAACACATGCACTTCAGATGCCAGTCGAAATCCCAGGTTATCACTGATGCTTCTGACCAACAAGCTCTAGATCAGAGGTTCCAAGTACCTCCTCCTCAGGTTCAGTTAATTTGCCAGAGCGGCTCGCTGAACTCAGGGAAACTCTTACCTATGTTTACCAGTTGATTAAGAACACAGATGATCAGCAAGATGAAGAGTTGCATAGGGTGAGAGGTCCCCGTGGAGTTGGGCATGTCACCCTTCCGGTGTGGATGTTGTTCGCCAGCCTGGAAGCTCTCCGAACCCCATACTTTTGGGAAATTTTTGGAGGCATGATTGATCATGAGCTCCATTTTCAGCCCTTATCTCTTCTCAAGAGAATGGGGAGTAAAAATTCCAAGCTTCTAATCATGGCTTGGCCTTTCTGATGACCACCCCCCCCAGCCAGGAGCCCATCCACAGTCACCTCTTTACTACAAAAGATGTGCCTAGTGCTCTAGTCACTTGGGAAATTCCAGTGGTTTTAGGAGCTCTGTGCTGAAAATGGGGTTGAAGCCCAAATTGAATATTTCTTCTTATAAATCACAATATCCCAATCTCTTTAGTGGGCTTTGCTCACCCTCAGGGTTGCAGAGGTCAGTCAGCCCCACCTTGATACAAGGTCGCCTTTCACTGCTGGGCCACAAGCTGGACAATGGAACTCCCACTGCACCCTGTGGCGAAGGATCAGGAAAATGTCTCCAGACATCTGGTTGAGTGAGGGCCAAGTCTGGTGCTGTTTAATGAAGTCACAGATAATCCATTTGGTTCCATGGTCTAATCACATTGACAGTGTGTTGAATGGGACCCAAGAAGTCATTCTGTTTAGATCCCAAATGAGAAAAGATCCCCAAGAATGGGAAGGAGAAAATTTCTTTAGCGTGGAAGGCAGAGGGGAAGAGAGGGGGGGGGGACAAGTGTGTGTGTGTGTGTGTGTGTGTGTGTGTGTGTGTGTGTGTAGAGAGAGAGAGAGTGAGAGAGAAAAGGAGAGAAAGAGAGAGAGAGAAGAAAAGCTATGGAGGGAAAAGTAAAACCTCCAAGATGGTGTGGGGTTTCTTTCCAGACTCCCAGAGAAGGTAGTTTCCAGCTCAGAGGATTGCCCAGCTCAGCTCGCCATGGGATTTCACATGGCCCAGGGTCCCTGGGGATGCTTGGAGAAACCAAGATGGAATGATGGGCCTCATCAGGGGAGATTGCCTTAGGCAGAGAGCCAGGTCTCCAGAGCTGACCACTGCAGACAGTCAGACAGGGCTGGGTCCTAGAGGGTTCTCCACCACAGAAAGGAGACGTGAGATCAGAGCCCCGAAGCTGTGCCCTGGAATCTCAAGAGCTGATGGCTCTTGGTCTCCGGCCAGAGCCTCCTGCCTGGGGAGGGCTTGGAGGAAAGGGCAAAGGGCTGGAGAGGCTCTTCAGAGCCAACCCTGTCTTGGCCGAGTCCTATTTACATCGCAGCCTCAGCTGTCTGCCCTGTCAGCTGCCAGCATTGGTGTCTGCAGTCCTGGGAAGTAAGGAATGCGAACGAGGAGCAGGACTGGCCTTGAACGAGGGTGACAGGTGTGAAGGAACCAGTCCCCATCCCAGGGTTCCTGCAGAGGAGGCCTGCCCAAATAGGCCACAGTCCGAAATCGGGGCCTGGTCTGAGCTGATTCCTTCCAGACTCTACAAGACAGGAGGGCCTGGGGTCTCCCGCTGAGCTTGTGAATGCTGGGCCAATACCACTCTGACCTCATCTGTTCCACTAAGAGGCTGATGTTAGAGCTGCACCTTTTCCGTGCAGCCCTTCCTAGAATCCTGAGTCCACAAAGAATCAAGTGTCTGGTTGTGAGGGCGCGTGCAGGTGAGCACATGGGCGCGTGCACCCCACCCTAAGGGGCTGTGACCTCGGGAGACAGGAGCGAGAAGCATAGATGGACTGACTGGTGGCCGGTGGGTCCCCAGCAGGCAGCCCTGAGTGGACCCAGATGTCCCATGTCCCTGAAGTGTCTCACACTTGAAGGGGGAGAAGCAAGAGGTAAAGTTGCATGGGAAGAAAGGGAATGGATTTGGCTCCACTGAGAGCACCCAAGACCTAGAAGGTTCTTGGCACAAAATGTTGCTAAATCAATTCTTGTGAATGAGTAAGTGGCAAGCGGGTCTCAGGAGCCCTGCTTTCCCGCTGCCACTCGGGTCCTCTGACGCATCCTGACAGCAGCCAAGCAGAGTGGAGGCAGAGGGGCCGGGAAGGGACTGCATGGTTTAGGGGGAACCCCAGAGGCTTTCCTTCCACTTACTGCTGCTTTCATGTATTTATTAAAAAATATTTTTATTGATTTCAGAGAGGGAAGGAGAGGGAGGGAGAGAGAGAAACATCGATGATCAGAGCGAATCATTGATGGGCTGGCTCCTGCACGCCCCACCCTGGGGATGTAGCCCGCCATACAGGTATGTGCCCCCAACTGGGAGTCGAACCTCGACCTTTTGGTTTATAGGTCGATGCTCAACCACTGAGCCATGCTGGCTGGGCACTGCTGCTTTTCTTAAACCTTAAGTCTCAGAGACACGCACCAACTCCTACATTCAGCCCCAGGATGCGATGTCATCCCCAGCTGGGTCCCCAACGTGCTGCCCACTTTCTGGTTCTGAGGCTTTCCTGGCATCAACATCCCGGCCAAAGCTCTTCCCAGCACTGAGGCACAGAGATGGTCCATCCTCCCTGCAATGTCGAGGAGTAGGCAGCAGTGGCGAATGCTGGAAGAATTCCCCACAGAATACCTTCCCTGGGGCCACTGCCTCTCCTCCCCAACCTGCCTCTTGAGTAGCCCGTCTCAGCTGACCCTGGACTGCAGGCCCGAAGTTGGGGTTCAGCCTAGACGTGGGACCGGGCCATCGATCATCACCTTAGTTCTCCCTGGATACATTGACGTGAGAACAGACGCAGCTGGGGTTACCCCCAATTGGTGTGCCCCCGATTTCCTTCCACAGAGTGCGCATAGAAAACATAAAGACCCCACTCCCTCTTCCCATAAAACAGAAGGCGGCCTGATTTCTTTTCCTTGTTGGGGCTGGGGAGGGGTTTCGAGAAATATATTACTCCGTCTAAAAGAATAACTCTGGCTGTGATGAGAGGTTCTGGGCAAGTGCAGACGCGGCTGAGTCATCATCCTGGTGCTTGTGTTTCTTAAAAATAAATCCCCTGCAATGTTCTAATTATAGCCGGGGGAGCCCTTGGAAGAGCCTCTGCCCACACAGTCGTGCCAGCTCTGGCCCTGAGCAGAGCTGGCAGGGACGGAGCGGCGTTTCTGGCTGGGCCTGCAGGCAGGTGGCACTGCGATAACCCACTTCCCCCCTTCGCCAGGCCAGGAAGTGGTGGCCAGTGTGGCTGTGAAAGACAAGGGTTTCCTCTTCCAGGCAGTTCACCGGGATTCTCATTTCCTGCCAATATTAGTCTTTTTTCCTCCCCTAGTTTCTGGGTACCTATAGGGACATAGGAGGGGCAGCCTAGTCCCCTTTCTTTGGAAGCCCTCACACTACCTGTCACTGCAGAACCACACTGAGCTTTCCAAGAAGGCAGGTTCCCCAAGTGGCTTCCAAGGTGAGGTAAAGCCTCTCCTATATGGAAAAAAAAAAATATGTTCTTCCTACTTATTGATTCTTATCATGTTGTCATGGTGACTTGAATTTCTGGCTCAGGGCCTTGTCTCTGTTAAGATGAAAATAGCCCCCGGTAAAGGTAACAGAATGAAGCCCTGTCCCCCATTTGCATGTTAGTGAGAACTGGACCAGTTTTTTGAGAGATTTGGGATTTTCAACCGTGGGGATTCACAGATGAATTTACTCAGTCCTGCTCTCAAGCTGATCACAGTCTCCAGGGCAGGCACAAGGCTAGGAAGCCGCAGGATGCTGGAACCGATGAACAAAAGGAAATGCCCTAGGAATTCACGGGAGAAGGGGCGTTTGGGCTGGGCCTTGAAGGGATGACAGAAAGGAAGACATGCGGGAGGGCGTTCCGGAGCCACGGTGAGGGGGTGAGGGGGTGAGGGGGCGGGAGTGGCCGGGGCGCCGTTCTCCGGTGCGTGGGAGGATGCTTTGCGTGGGGCGCGGAGGACAGGGCAGTTGGCATCTGGTTAAGGGCATGGGCTCTAGATTCTGGGGGCAGACTCTGGCTCTGCCACTTGCGAGCCATGTGACTTTGCTTTGAGCAAGTAGGGAACTTGCTCAAAGTTAGGGAACTTTCAGTGCCTCTGTTTTCTCCTCTATGACATAGTTAGTAACTGTATCGACCCCATAAGGTTATGGTGAGAATGAATCCATATAACTCTCCTGCAACAATGCCTGGCACATAGTAAGGCCTAATAAACAAAAGCTGTTTATAATGGACATGTCTCTGCACCTGGAAGGCATGGGGGGAGCTGGTGGAAGTGCTCAGGGAAGGGTTAGAAAACGGAGGCCAAAGAACCCAAATTAAAGTGCATTTATTTTCAAGGGTGCCAATAGAAGAACATGGGTAAAGGTAAATGGTGGGGTGTTGCCGAAACCGGTTTGGCTCAGTGGATAGAGCGTCGGCCTGCGGACTGAAAGGTCCCAGGTTCGATTCCGGTCAAGGGCATGTACCTGGGTTGCGGGCATATCCCCAGTAGGATATGTGCAGGAGGCAGCTGATCGATGTTTCTCTCTCATCGATGTTTCTAACTCTCTATCTCTCTCCCTTCCTCTCTGTAAAAAATCAATAAAGTATATATTAAAAAAAAAATGGTGGGGTGTTAGGAACACACAAACTATGAGAAATGTGGTGAAAATTCTGTTCCACGAGGCTGAGGGGCTCCAAAGTGAGCCCCTGAGGAGGTGGCGTGCCTGTGATTGGTTGCTGCGGGGACCCTGGGGACACCCACACTACAGGGCTGAGTGGGGAGGCTTTGTTCTCTCCTTGACCTACCCTGTAGCCGACCCTGCCACCGACTTTCCAGCAGGCACTGCTGGTGACAGGACTGAGGGAGAGAAAATATAGGTGAGTGTAGATTTCTTTTTACCCCTGAAAAACAATAGTAAGCCGGTGTCTTACTAGCAGTATTGTTATATAGGAAGGGCAGCACATTGAGAGTTTCAAAAGAGGTGTGACTTGGTGTGGAGGAACGTCCCAGGCCAGGAAGAAAGGTTTAGAACAGGGGTGGGCAAACTTTTTGACTCGAGGGCCACAATGGGTTCTTAAACTGGACCGGAGGGCCGGGACAAAAGCATGGATGGAGTGTTTGTGTGAACTAATATAAATTCAAAGTAAACATCATTACATAAAAGGGTACGGTCTTTTTTTTTTTTAGTTTTATTCATTTCAAACAGGCTGTAGTTTGCCCACGGCTGGTTTAGAACCTGGGTGAGCTCATTGGTGGATGCTGCAAGGGCCATGGGACAGGGGTTGTCTTGTTAAACACAAGGAATTGCTTCATTTTCAGAGACAACCGGAGAGCTGATGAGCCACCAGGGCTTAGGTCCTACATAGGGTTCCAGGGAAGAGATGGCCTGTTAGAACCGTGGTCGGCAAACCCCAGCTCGCAAGCCACATGTGGCTCTTTGGCCCCTTCAGTGTGGCTCTTCCACAAAATACCACGTGCGGGTGCACACATGCAGTGCGATTGAAACTTCGTGGCCCACGCGCAGAAGTCGGTATTTTGTGGAAGAGCCGCATGTGGCTCGCGAGCAGCAGTTTGCCGACCACTGTCTTAGAAGTCAGTCTCTGGACTTCATTTAGGGTGTGGCAGCTTGCCCTGAGTGGAATTGTAGAGAACTTGCCAGAAACATGTTCTCCTTATGTTCTCTAAACATGTTCTCTAAATACTAACCTTCAGGCCTACTCAGCACTCACTGTTCCTAGCATGTGTCCAAATTAGCACTGTATTCATGAGTTAACGGAGGGAAATGGGACCAGTTATGATAACCTTCCCCTCACCATGGGGAAGGCTTGCTTGCTTGAAGCTGTGGCTTAGCCATGATTCACCGTATGTGAAAGAAGCTCAACTGGGTGGTGGTTGGGGGGCCTCTTACTACTCTCTGCCTCTTCAGAGAGCCGCTTGAAGGGCCCAGCCCCAGCTGTCACTTCCCCAAGAAAGACAGGAAAGGGAAAGAAGGTGAAGGGCACATGCCAGGTGTCCTTTGAACAGGTGTCCTGGTAACTGACGGCCACTCCACATGTCTCCTTAGTCCAAGGCTACGCCCAGCGTCAGGGAGGCTGGGAAACATGGTTTGTATTCTGGGCAGCTCTGTGCCCAGCTAGAAATCAGGGGTGTCTTTATTGAGGAAGAAGGAGAAGAGTGGATGTTGAGGGACAACTGACAGGCTCTGCCATACAGCTCATTAAAATCATCTGCTAAAAACAAGTGTCATTTATATCCAGGTAAGAAATATATACTTACATAGTCACAGTATTGGGAGAGGTAGTGTGGAAATCATATTTTAATTGCTCTAAGAAAGTAAAGATTAGCTACGAGTACTTAAAACGTAATCTTTGAGAAATTGAATTTTTAATGACTGAATTTTCTAGAAGTGGGGCACACCGAGGCGGGGAAGACACATAAATGCTTCGGTGTAGTTGTCTGTTGGAAAGTACCATAGAGAATGTGTTTAGGGAAGAAAGATGTTTTGCCACTGAATGATTTCGCAGTGTGACATGCTTTTTCAGATGTATTCTCAAAGGTTCACTTGATTATATGTATACATTCAAGTCTGGAGTAGTAACCCTCTCTCAAAGATGACAGCATCTCTCCTTGAGACCAAGTCACCTGAGACCTCTTGCAGCTGCTGGCTTCCCCCAGGGCACGGACACCAGGAAGCCAAGGTTCCAAGGAGACTCTGGCTCCAATTTTTAGTCCTACTGAAATAAATGCAATTCTTTAGACCCTTGTGAGGTCCACAAGTTAGAATGTGACTGAATTTTCAGGCTTAAAGTTGAACAAACTCATTCAGCAGCCCGTACATCTTTTTGAACTCTAGATTGAAAGCCTGTTAAAATGTTCCTTAAGACTTGCCCTGGCTGGTTTGGCTCAGTGGATAGAGCATTGGCCTGTGGACTGAAGGGTCTCAGGTTTGATTCCAGTCAAGGGCACATGCCCTGGTTGCGGGCTCAATCCCCAGTGGGGGGCATGCAGGAGGCAGCCAATCAATGATTCTCTTCATTGATGTTTCTATCTTCCTCTCCCTTTTCCTCTCTGAAATCAATAGGAATATATTTTTTAAAATGTTCTTTAAAACCTGTAAAAGGTAGACAAGAACAAGAGGTAGAGTTGGGAGTTGAGGCTGGTGGGGCGGGGCGGGGCAAATATCTCAGGGTTAGGAAAACGGAGTAGAGGCAGCCCCTGAAAATACTAAGAATGTTCTTTCTCCGTCCCATCCCTTTGCCCCACCCCCTGTCTTTTACCCCTAGGCCTGCTCTGCCTGAGAAGAAGGTGGCTGACCTCAGCACTCTGAACGAAGTGGGCTATCAGATTCGGATTTAGGCAAGCCATACCAGCCGGCCAGAGGGCTTCTGTGGTGCTTCTCTCTGCACTTTACCCAGCATCTTCAGGAGGAACTGCAACTATTTATGAAGAACCTGTGGATTTTATTTTTAAGGATTCACTTGGAAATAGAATCTGAGTGGGTGGTAACAACGTAAAAAAAATTCACAAAGGGGCAACCATGAAAAGGCTAGTCATAAACCCCACTGGGGTTGGACTGTCTCCCTCACTCCTGATGGAAAGGATAATACTGCCACTGTAGTTCTCTATTTTTCCATTTACCCGCATTCTTTTACTTGCTTTCACCATTATCCCTCACCAAGTAAATGTTTCTGAAACCCTCCCTCCCACTTTTGATATATAGTAAGGTAACTCGATCAGTATTAATGTTTTTTGCAGCAATAACAGAGGCAAAGATTGGTGGGTGTTTTTTTAAGCCGTCAATATTACCTCAGCATTTTGACATCAGATATGCAAGCTTAATGGTGTTTTGTGTTTTATATATTCTATTTGTATGGGTTCCCCAATATTTCCCATGGGGACCGCCACGAAGTTTGGAATTCTTTCCTGGTGCATACATGTGATGAGATTTAAGGTATTATATGCAGGTGTTTTGCTAAAAAGCACTGAAATTCTTCTGGCAATACGGGAAACCATTTTTAGGATCTTGGAGTCACTTCTTTCTTAAAGCATTCACTGACAGCAGCTTTTGTTCTTTCAAAACAAAACAAAAACAGCACAGTGAGAGCTAGTCTATGTTCTGTCACTAACATTTAAACTTTGCAGCCTCTACAAAAGTAGAAGCGATCACGCAGTACTGGGAAAATTTAGCAGTATGGCAATTACCTCTAATAACAAAACTCAGAAAGGCAAAGAAGCCAGGCATGAAACAGCAGGTCTTCAGAAACAGATCATCTTTCTGCTCACATTTCATCTGATCCTTAAATTCTGAGCTGGGCCTTGATTCTGAAGGACTCACTGTTGTGAGAGACGTGTTCTGATGTCTTATATTAAGACCAAATGGGGTGCGAAGGGATTATTTTCCAGTACCTCGCTTTTCAGTATGACCTCATGACATTTAGGAACTGGTACTGGAAAAATCCAATGAATTAGAGAAGCACGGGACCTTTTTGTAAATGGAAAAGTCTTCAGGTCCCATGTTACACCTGAAAGCGTGACTTGGTCCATGAAGCACAGTATGACTATCTGGCCTGCACGTGGTAGTTAACAGTGACTTCCAGCTGCAGATCATACAGCATAACTCCAACAGCATCCCAAGTCTGTATGTTATCAATATCAGGGGTGCAGCTTCTATTTGATTTGTTTTATCTTAGTAACCACGCCAACTCATGAGACCGAAAGGCAGAGTTAAGTGAAGTCCGCTAGTCAGCAAAAGTGTTAGTTCAGTCTCAGGGCTTCCCTCTGGCTTTGACGAGGTGGTTTTAGGAAGGGTTAAAAAAAGATGAGAATCTGCTCATTCAGATTACCTCTGAGGGTGACATGGAGAGCAAAAGGACTTCATTCTCTAGCCGTCTGCACATGAACTTGTTACCCTCAAAGTCAATGATATGACTGGAAAGTATTGTTTTCTAGGAAAAGAAGGAAGTCTAATGTCTTTACATAAACAGGAGCAAGTAGGTATACATCTCAATTAAAATATAGCATTAAGTTAACAATTCTGAACTTAATTGCTTCAAGGATATAGTATCAGTCAGCAGAATTTAAAATGAGTTATCTTTGTATATCTTCCTAAGGCAAACCCTTTTGCAGCCCATGGCCACGTGCATTTAGAGTACTCAGTAAATCATTTCATTCTCATGCCGAAAACGATACTATCAATCTGAAATTTTATTATATATAAGAAGACTACTTATAACATTGCAATCATTCTAAGAGCTTGGAATAGGATTGTCTAAGCATTACCTAAGTACTGTCCCAACTAAAATACAAAGAGTCCTTAGCTACACAGCCTCTTGTTTCCTACAAGAGAGAGGAAAGTAGGGATATAAACTGTTTCTAATATGCTGATGGATGAACCTTAAAACTGCCAATTGACTTGATGATTCAATTTCTTCCATACTAACTTCCTGATTTTAATCATTTCCCCAAAGCAATAGTCACAGAAACATGAAAATTCATGGAAGATGTTTTAGTTGTTACTCTACTTTTAATGACTATGGAATGTTAATTTCTAAAAGATGTGAGAAAGAAACCAAACTTGTAAAGTCTAATGCTGTAATTTAAAGTCAAAACGAACCAAAAAAATCGAAAAAATCATATGACTTACCTCCCCAAAATTGATTTTGAAACCGGCTACAATTAAAAAAGATAAAAAAATGAAACGGAGATGATTTGAAATCTAGTTTTGAAAAAGTTATTTATGTAAGAGAATTTTTATGCTTAAGCCACTGTGGCAATAAATGCAAAGTTTAAATGAATGACAGAAATCTTGATTTTAGACTACATGTTGTGCTGTTTTGAGTACACTTTATTTCAAAAAGTGATATTTAGTATTTTCTATACACTCTGAAATCATGAACATTTCACTTTTTCTAAGTCAATTATTTCATAAGGATTTTATTAATAGATATTGGTAAATAGAACTTTGGAAATCTTAATTCAGTATTCTTACTATACCCAAGGCTTTTGTAACCTAGTTTTATGTACAACCTTGTACAGTTTTTTTGACATACAATTCAGAATCTTGTTTATTCTCTTGGACTTTGTTCTGGCCAATACATTTTTTTTAAATCTTTAAGGAAAACTGTGATTGTTTTAGTGGGTATTTTTCTAAGTAAATGACAACTTGTACAATGTATTTTAGAGAATGCCAGATAGTGCATGTTTCAAGTTCATGTTTTCTCATCACTTATATGTTTATACAGCATGAGACTTTAATAAAACCATCCTGGAAACTTAAGGATTGTTTTTCTTCTAAAAATGTGACATGATGTAATTTTTTTCCTTGTCCACTTACTTGTCCTAGTCAACTAGTTTCTCATTCTCTCAGCTTTGACTTCTTCCAGTTTTCAAACTCTACATTAAACATCACTCTGTTTTGGCATATCTTCATTCACTTATATTTTAGCATCAGCCTAAGTAATAAAAGCTGAAAAGGGTAATGGAATAGTTTAGAAGAGGCAACAGGCCAGCTTACTCAGCTTAGTATACCTTACCAAGAAAACCTCAGACACAGCCCTAGCCAGTTTGACTCAGTGCTATGGGTTTGATTCTGGTCAAGGATTCATACCTTGGTTGCAGGCTTGATCCCCGGCCCTAGTCAGGGAGCCTACAATCGGTGTATTTCAATCTCTGTCTCCCCCTCCCTTCCACTCTCTCTAGTATCAATGGAAAAAATATCCTTGGATAAGGAGTAACAAAACAAACAAAAACACCCTCAGGCACAGATGGACTAGCATAATACTTTATTAGGTAATTTACAGGTACAAAGTGCAAATGACTTGATGGCTGTTTCCCCAACCCCTTATACTCTGGATTCTTACATTTTACTCAAGCAAAGGGTTAAAACCAGACTGTGACTAAATTAAAAAAAAAAAAGATATAAAGGACAAGTTTTCAAACATGCCTATTATCTTGATATCAAAGGAATAATCAAACCAAAATTTCATTACTCCACAACATCCCTTTCAATTGAGAAGTTGGATAGTACAGCACTTGAGGTTGTGGGAAACTTAGTTTCAGCAAACAGCCAGATTCCATTGCTTTTGGCAGGTAAATAGTAGGCTCTCACAGAGTTACCAACTCTTCTAACCAAAACAGACAAGTGGATAATTAATTTTAGTGAAGCTTTAAAAACTTGTGAAAAAGTTACATTGACCTTTTTGGCCTCCAGTCCTACAAACTAATACTTCTTCATTCTATAAGATAAAGGAGAAAGCAATTTTATGGATTAACTCTATAAAAGTGAAGCACATGAAAAGGGCCGAAAAATCACAATATATTAATCAGGATATGAAAAACTGAATTTCCAAAGAGGTTTTCAGGGATGTTAGTCATATATTAACAAATAACTTTATATATATAAATAACAAATAACTTTATATATAAAGTTATTTGTTACTAAATTCACACAACAGAAAGCAATAATCAGGGAATTTTCATTTTTCTTTCCCAAATACTAAAAGGGGATAATTATACTATCTGCTGTTATTATTTGATAATGATAATATCTGCTAATTAGGACAAATCAGAATATTCTGAAAACTGTGACTAGAAAATGTGGAAAATCCTAGAACTATAGTTAATACCATAAATAAAAGAGCCCCAAAGTGAAAAATTAAACATTTAAAAGTATTTTCTTATTACAATTTTTACTAGCCAGATCCTTATAGCCCACATGCCTTTTGGGATATTCATCTATTTATTTATTTATTTTTAATAATGGCAGTACAAAATACAAAAACTTTTAAAGTCCAAGACTATAAAGTAACTACTGCTTTCTAATTTAAAGTGAAGCATTATACTAAGAAAGCTCACCGTAAAAACTTTACTAATTCAGTATAATTCAATATAAAATTATTCGGTAAAAATACACATAATTCTTTGATTACCATGTCTAAAAAAAGAGAAAATTTTCTTTTTATGGTTTAAAATTTTTGATTCAAACACATAGGGCCAAATGCAGAATTAATTATTAGACCCGCTCTTAACCACTTCATAAAAAATATCAGGACTATCTCACACTGCTACATCATGTTAAAACACATTTTAGAAACAAAACACTGAAACAGTTAAAATTACTAAAGAATATTAGATCTCCAAGTCAGTATTTACCCACTAGATTTTTGCTGGCTTCCTCAAATTTCTGAGGCAAAACAAAAATAATCTTATAGCTGCCACTTTGTTCCAAAGACAAGTTTCCCAATAAAATAAATGTCTACAGTATTAGTTCACTAAAATAAAATCTTCCCTAACCCAGAGATCTTTTCTTGAAACTGAATAGAGAAAAGAAAAAAAAATTGCTAGGGAAATGAAGACATAACCCCAATCTGCCTCCTATAATGGTCTGTCTGTTACAGGATGGAAAAGTAGGCTTGTGTAGTCTTCATCCCACTCCTTATGGGACCTTTTACCCCAACAAAATGTAGATATATTACATGTCCCAGGATAGTAACAAGATGGATTAAACAATCTGTACAATTTTAAAAAGCATTATCAAGCCCCCTCAAAAACACATTGAAATGGTTGGAGACCTGAAAATGACCCAATGATTTCTGAGATTAACTAATTGGGACTTAACAAATTTATGGTCCTCACAATGAAATAAAGCCTTCTGGAAGGGAAATGAGTTGTGGTTTGCAAGAACTCAAAGACACTTTGGGATTCACCGTAAAACTTGCCAAAAACATGAAATGGAGTTAAGAGGATTAAAGATGCACTATTTTTAAAAGTCAGTCTATTTTACTAGAATTTAGAATAAAAAATATTTACAATTATTTTACAATAAAGAGCATTTAGATATCATTTGTCAGGAAAATATTCTTTCATTATGAAAACAGAAAATTGTTGTAAACTTGTGTCTCTGATATCAGTTTCAAGCATTTAACATAACCTCTTCAGAAACTCCACGGCGCAAAAAAAAACAACATGCAAACTCTTAAGAACAACTTTACAGTCTTTGAAAAAGAATATAAATTGCAAAGAAAAGTATATATATAATCAAAGAAGAGTCAGAGTTCAAGTCTGAACTTGGCCAATAAAGGCAGATGATCTGAAGAGTTGTTTTCATTTGGAAGTCCATTAACAGTCCACAAGTCTTGTTCTGTAAGAAGTGACAGTCTAGCTAGAAGTTTCAAGCCTCCAACCAAAGCAACTTCAGTTCCTACATTAAAGAAATATATTTAATGAAACTGTCAACAGGTTGTAAATTAATCATACGAAGTCTTTTCTTTCTAAACAACACAATACAGAACTTAAGACCCCTCTGGAAGTCTAAATGTGGAACAGTTTTCAGAATATGATAAAAAATTTTTACTAATATAAGGTTAAAAGAAGTTTTTGGGCCGAAACCGGTTTGGCTCAGTGGATAGAGCGTCGGCCTGTGGACTGAAGGGTCCCGGGTTCGATTCCGGTCAAGGGCATGTACCTGGGTTGCGGGCACATCCCCAGTGGGAGATGTGCAGGAGGCAGCTGATCGATGTTTCTAACTCTCTATCTCTCTCCCTTCCTCTCTGTAAGAAAATCAATAAAATATATTTAAAAAAAAAAAAAAGAAGTTTTTGGAATATAATTAAATATTTGTTGAATGTAACCTAATTATAGTTCTCAAATACACAGCAGTTTCAGATGCTTGTTTTTTTCTATTTAAGATATGTTTTCTATTTCAAGTTCTGAAAATAATCCAGAAGAAAACATCAATGTAATAAGAATGTTAAGACTGATTTGGTATTGACAACTACATAAGAAATTTATCCATCAACCATTCTATAGTTGTATAAAACCAGACAGGCACGGTCAAAGCTAAGTAGAAAGTTTATAAGGTGACCGGAGAATAAATTTATAGTCATTGCCAATTGGGTCAACAGGAAAAATAAAAGTGGACATGCTCTTAAATGTTAAAATTGGAGGTGTTGGTCTATGGCACACTTCTGCCACCTAGTGAAGAGTTCTTGCACGACAACTACCAGAACCTTATTACAAATTCAAAGGAGCATATTTTGTGGAGCTGATCTAGTGGGGAGGAGTAAGCCATCTCTTGAGTATTACTAATAATGTTATCCTCAGTAGGAAGAAAAAACAAACAAAAGGGGAAAAGAAAAGTAGCACCAAGAAATGAAAGCGAAAATAGGGAAAAGCAGAAAAGACAACAGCTGCCAACGTTATGGACTTGCAAAGTTTTCTAAATGGCGTTTTCTGACTTCTACTTATATGAAACTGCATTTTCTTCTCTACGTTAAATCCTTGGTTAATAAAGTCTTGTTTTCATTGACTCATACCAAGAAATGTTTTATCACTTTTGCTTTATGAAAACACAGTCACAGACCTCTTTCCAGAAAAAAAAAAAAAAGTCTACGGTCAATATGACAAAACTGTCTATTGTTAGAAGTTTAAGCAAGACCCTCCAATGAAGGCAGGGTGTGGCAATATAATTTAAGTACAAACAATATGATGTTGCTGGCACAATAAAACAGTAAATCACAGCAAGTAAAACAAAACGGCAATATGAAAGACCTAGAACTCAGAAGGTGACTGGGCTGGAGGGTAGAGCTGAGGATATAATTCCTAGATAATTTGTTTTGAGGTGTTCCACTGTCTCCATCTTTTTCAGGTGATTAAACGATTATTCAAATGCATTACCAATCTGTCAAATATATTACCAATTAAAAAATATTTTTAACTTGTAAAGCCAGAACTTTATCTAGATGTTTAGCTAATAACTTTGCCAACTTCAGCCCTGAGGTTTTGGTTACTGTGTTCTGAGCAGAACGTAAGAGTCCATGCTTTCTTTACCTGGCTCCCCAGCAACATCTTTCTTTTCCCCAGAATAGAAAATATAATCCACAGTTATGGCACTTCGGGAATGACAGGTGGTCACTTCTGGAATTCCAGTGTCAGGAAAATAATGCGAATACACAGATGACAAGCTGAAATGGTGCTGTAAATGTGAAGATAACCTAAATTAAAAAAAAAAGTGGTTAGCATCTATCAAGTTTTTCATGATTTATAATTCCTAATATTAAAGCACTTTTTCATTTAATTTCCAGACAAAGCCAGACATTAGGACAGCTTTACTTAAACAGACGATATCACAATTTGGCATTCATGCAGTGATATCAAAACCCATAAACAAGGCTGAGAAGCATGGCGGGGGAGCTCAATAATTAACATATGCATGTGATTTATTAATTCTATTCAGAGCCTCCACTTACCAATAAACACACATTCTAAAACAATTTACAGGCATTCCTCATTTTATTGCACTTCACTATTGCACTTTGCAGATGTTGCATTTTTTACAAATTAAAAGGTTTGTGGCAACCTTGCAAGTCTAATAGAGCCAACATTCTTCACCAGCACAGAATATCTTCATTTTTTATCACTTTTTTATTTTATTTTTTTTTATTTTTTAAATATATTTTATTGATTTTTTACAGAGAGGAAGGGAGAGAGATAGAGAGTTAGAAACATCAATGAGAGAGAAACATTGATCAGCTGCCTCCTACACATCTCCTACTGGGGACGGGCCCGCAACCCAGGTATATGCCCTTGACCGGAATCGAACCTGGGACCTTTCAGTCCACAGGCCGACGCTCTACCCACTGAGCCAAACCGATTTCGGCTTTTATCACTTTTTTAAAAGTCAGTTTTGAGGAACTCTTTTAAACTAAAGTCAGCTAATGTCCACTATTGCTTTTCAGAACTCACTTTTCAGCTGTTGCTAGGACTTCTGTTTTATCCAGCTGTGTTTGTGTCGGATCACTGTCTGTAAGAACAAAGAAAACTACATATTTTAATACTGTCAATATACTGTTTTATTCTAGTTTGCCTTAGTACAGTCCTTTTATTCTAGCAACAATATTTAAGACATATCTAGTTTAGATACAATGCCTAGTTAAATGTTTCATACTAAAAGCTATATGTTTTTGATGATCTCCAAAATTAGCAAACATAAAATGCAAACATTTCCAAAGCAACATGCAAGTAATTCATGCAAAGATAATTTGGGAAGTTCAACTTTAAAAAGGTAAGTTCAGAGCTCCGTGAATAAAGGAATAAGTAAACAACTTCATGTTTTTATAGTATATGAATATTTATGCCTGAGATGTTATCCTTTTAAAATTTTAGTTTTATGTTCCAAGGGAAAGCATTATGAAGAAGACTGCCAAAATATATTGCAAACACTTACCTGTCTTTTCTACTTTTGGTACCTGCTGTACCTCATACACACAGTTCTGTGAGATACCTAGGTTTGGGGGCCAAATTGGAATAGATAAAATTCTTTGTCCCCGTGAAGACTGTTCCTGGCCAGATACCTAAACAAAATTTCAACAGGTATCTTAAGTGAGTAGATTTTAAATAGTTTATGTATTGAAAAGTTTGTTAAATGAAAGGGAATCCAAGAATGATAAATATTACTTTTTATTCATTATATTAAGTGACTATTTGTGCTTATAGGATCTTGTTCAAATACAGTTCAGAAAGCACTTATTTACATGGAAATGGAAATCTTTTCTTATACGTGTTTTTCTCTAATTTGGCCACCTAAATGATCTATCACTTTTGACTAATATTGCCCTTCCTTTTTGCTACCTGCAATATAGCTCTTATTATAGAAAATACTAAGAGAGGTAAACTCTTACAAAGTTTTAAACTATCAAATGTCAGTGGTGAAAAACTTATTTGGTTAAATATACTGAAGATCAAAGGATCAAAAGTAAGCAGAAGAGAGCACAATGGAAATAATGGGATAAATGATACTCAGCTATGGAATTAAAATATTTATCATTATGCAAAGGAAATTATAAAGAAATATTAAATTACTGTTTTGCTAACTGTATTGCTCACATCCAGCATTCCAAAGTCTATTCTGCCACCTTGTGAGTAGTTTCTTATTTATGAAGCATTCGTGTTTGTCAACGTTTCTTTTTTTCTCTCATCCATTTTGGATTTTTTGCAGCCCGCTAATTCCTCCAAGCAGAATGTTGCCACAAATAGATGGAAAAGATGAAATTCAACCACGTGGATAAAAGTAATTATTAGTAGTTGTGGAAAATCAACATAGGTTGGTAAAGTGAGGGTACTGGATCATTCAAGGTTTCAAACAGGCCTGTGATGACTATCCTCACGTGACTGTGAACAGAGAGCCAAGTCCACCTCTTAGTAATGATGACGTGAGGACTTACCTTTCCTATGGCAAGTCCTTCATAATTCAATTTTCCGTCCTTTATGAAACTATAGAGCGGAGAACCAGGAACAGAATTAAAGTCCCCACACATAACAATAGGGTAGAAGCTGCCATCTTTCTGATGGGCAACACTGGAAATCTCTGCCAGAAGCATTGCCAATTGGGTCAGCTTAATATCACCTCGCCTTGGGTTATACAACAGATGTGTGTTAGCTACACAGATTGCAGGAGAGGCACCACTTGGGATTTTGGGCTGCAAGAGTAACACTAATCCAACATTGTCTCTGTCCAACAGAGGAACATCAGGGCGGTAGAATTCCACTGGGTTCACTGATAAAAGTGAAAATTTGGAATGTTTGAAGCAAATGGCACAGCCATCCGGTTTCCTTCCCGTACGCATCTTGTACTCACAGTGATAACCTATTAAAAAAAAAGAAATTTAAAACAATTTAATTTGGGACTTTTATATATATATATATATATATATATATATATATATAGAGAGAGAGAGAGAGAGAGAGAGAGAGAGAGAGAGAGAGAGAGAGAGAGAGACCCAGTGCATGAAATTCATGCACTGGGGGGGAGGTGTGTCCCACAGCCCAGCCTGCGCCCTCTTGCAGTCCATGAGCCCTTGGGGAATGTCCGACTGCCAGGGAGCAGGCCTAAACCGTCAACTGGACATCCTTAGCGCTACCTCGGAGGCAGGAGAGGCTCCTGCCACCGCCACTGTGCTCGCCAGCAGTGAGCCCGACTTCTGGCTGAGCGCCACCAGGGGGCAGCTCATGTGTTGAGCGTCTACCCCCTGGTGGTCAGTGCACATCATAGCGACCGGTCATTCCACCGTTCGGTCGATTTGCATATTAGCCTTTTATTATATAGGAAGTATACACACACACACACACACACACACACACACACACGGCTAATATTTTTGAACAATGTTTACCAAAGTGTTTTTTGCAAATACACTTTGTAGGAATAAGTGGAATCAAAAAAGTTTGGGACTAGGACTAATAGGTCTCTTTATGGGTAGATTTCAATCTTAAATATGCTAATGTGTAACATCATTGCTCTCATTTGCATCCTAGTAAAAATCAGTTATGACAAAGACAGCAGGGACTTATAATAACCTACCCACCAAGTCCACCAAGTCCCTCTGATCTTTTTGCTCTAACTCTTCCCTTCTTGCTCCACTCCACACACACTAGTCTGCTCATCTGCCTTAAGGCACTACAACCTTAGGGCCTTTCCTTTGCTATTTCCTCAGTCTGGAATGGTTTAGGCATGGCTTTTTCATTCACCTCCTTCAAGTCTTTGCTCAACTGTCACTTTCTCTGATCATCTGTTTACAACTGAAATCTGATTCATTCCACTTTCCTGCTTTTCTCCAGAAAACTACCATTACTTCATGAACTATTTACACATTTATTTGATTTATTGTCAGTCTTTCTCCACTAGAATGTACACTGCACAAGGGCAGAGACTTGTTATCTGTTTTGCTCACTGCTGTATCCCCCCTGCCTAGAACAGGGGTGGGGAACATCCAGCCCGCGGGCCATTAAGAACTGCGAAATCATTCTGTCTGGCCCTGCCTAGGCATTAGGGGTGAATTCATTAAATGTTTGACCACATGTAGCAGGCTAATTTTTAAGTTGATAATTTTGTATGGACCACGAATGATGTTACAAATATGCAAATGGCCCTTGGCAGAACAAAGGTTCCCCACCCCTGGCCTAGAACAAACATTGCATGATGTTCAGCAGATATTCAAAAAATATTTCCTGAATGAATGCAAAGTAGGCAGCATTTCTCAAACAGATAATTTAAAAGTGTTCACTCATCAAAGAAGTTTTTAGTTTCTATCCATTAGGCACTGGTAAACACGTGTGTTAAAATAATGACCTAGACAGAATAGTCCCTCATCTCATGGAACTCAGAATTCTGAGTCTAGTAGTGATGGGCAAAGCAACTCCTACAAAGGAAGCTATTAAGAGATTCTTACACATCTTTCCCTTTGAATTAAAATTACATACCGGCACAAAAGTTTTCACTTGAAATACATCAATCTTTTCCTGGCCTTTTGAAATAGATATTACATTTTTCAAAATTAAGATTTTTGGGCCCAAATATACCACACTTCTTTGTTAGCAAGTTATGCTTTAACAACATACCAATCTTCCAAAGTAAATTTGGCTAAAATAAAAGTTACATTGTACCCAACGATTCCAAACTTGGCCTGATCTCTGTTCCATAATGATCTTCTTGAACTTCTTGCAAACAAAGTACCTTGGAAGAAAAAAGAGGGTTTGAATTAAAAAAAAAAAAAGAGAGAGAGAGAGAGAGAGAGAGAGAGAGATAAATGTTTTGGTGCTTCCATCTCTGAACACAGGCTTTAAAATTTTAAAAGCCTGATGAAAATTGCAAAATCCTTGTTTTTCTTTTTTTTTTTTAAATATATTTTATTGATTTTTTTTACAGAGAGAAAGGGAGAGAGATAGAGAGTTAGAAACATCAATGAGAGAGAAACATCGATCAGCTGCCTCCTGCACATCTCCCACTGGGGATATGCCCGCAACCCAGGTACATGCCCTTGACCAGAATCGAACCTGGGACCTTTCAGTCCGCAGGCTGACGCTCTATCCACCAAGCCAAACCGGTTTCGGCCTTGTTTTTCTTATAATTTACAGGTCAATCAAATTAATGTTATATTTCCAAATTTGACCAATGCCCCACGCCCTGGCCTTTAATCACATGAAGCTTTATTACTATATAAAACTTACTATATTCTTAATTTACACATCAGAATATTTTCCCTGAATTTATACATGTATTAGTACTAAGTCCTTCTTGTCCTTTCTTAAGAAGTGATTTCTTTGAAAGTCATTTTTTTAGATTAATTTTTGCATCAATTACTTAAATTTAAAATAAAAGGGAATATTTACTAAATGCTTAATATGTTGCTAGACCCTATCTCAGAACTGACCAATACTTAAGATTTTTGGATCTTTTTGAAAAGTTAGATGATTATTTGTACCAACAACCATTAGCAAATGATTCTTTGGAAGTCATGATACCTTGTTAAAAACTGTTCCATCATTATATTTAAATGTCTTCCCTTCTTATAAAACAACAGGGAGAAAACCATTTAGTTTACAAATAAACCATTTAACCCAACTCTTTCTTGTGTGAAGAATTTAGATATTTTGTACTTACATCTGCATCAAAGTTTTTAATTTCTTTCAGAATATTGGGAAACCTAAAACTCCAGTGTAATACTGGTCGCCGGCAGTGTCTATAGAGGTGTGAATTATCTTCCAATAAATTTTGTGAAAGTATATTATAGGACATCACTGTAAAGTCAAACTTGTTCTCACTGTCTTCACATATGGGGTCAACATTTTTGTCTCCGAGAATCTTCATATTTTCTTTATTATGGTTACATATATATTCCCAATGCCTTTTGATGGTGCCTGTTAAAACATTGGACAAAATATAAAGAATTAATTTTAAAAACAGGCCATATGTTTTTTTGTATATAAATATTTTCTTGTCTTTTAAAAATTTCCATAAGCAACGAACACAATGTTTTCCCATAGAAAATGGCAATATAGTACTGAATAACCAGAAGTTGTCACCAAATTGATTAAAAGGCTGTAAAATGAAATACTGGCTAACAAGAGGTACACAACAGGTTAAAAGGATGTAGCAAGTCATTCTGGAAATGAAGAGTGTGTGTTAATAAAACTAAGATTATACAGGGGTCTGGTTTTTCACTTCTTTATGGTTAAAAAGTGACTTAGCAACTTTGTAACCATAATAAATATTTGTATGTCACAGCTGGCTTTCCAATAAGATCATTTCACATATTTTATTCCCTATTAGTAAGATAAGATCATCCAGTGATTCCATAAAGAACACATCTCAGAATTTTGCTTTAGACACAAATGAAGGGTGTATAATGACAATATATAGAAGCAGTATTTAGTGTCTAAAACTGAAGTGGGACGATGCAAACAAAATGAACAAAAAAAATCTTCTTAATGCATACCAAAGCAAAAGTTACATGTAACATAGTTACAGAATGCTGGTAAATGATAATGGCTGGTTGACGAACCTAGCATGCAGCAACCAGGAATGTGTGGTGATTTATATTCTGCAAAGACATCATGTACCCTGAAAAAGTGATGAAAAGAGAATCAAAAAGCATGAGATTTTGCAATTACAGGCAGTCCTCGATTTAGAAATGACCACCATATATGTTTTTACCTTTGATCTTGTCTCCCTCATCCCACCACTAAAGGGCATACTTTAATGGCCTGGAAGCCATGAAGAAAAATGTGGAACTTTTAGAGAATGTATGAACTCAAAAGAAGGAGAAAACAAGAAATGGGAAGACTTTGGAGAAATAAACTAGGAGATGGACTTCCAAGCATGATTCAATAATATAAGAAATCTCAGCCCTAGAATCTCTCCCTTTTCTTGCACGAAGGTTTTTATTTTATTGGATTACACAATACCTAACATTCCACCAATACAGTGGCTTTCAACCTCTAGAGTTTGTACAACCCTTCACATTACGTTTCATGTCATGAACATCGATCCCTGGTATACTGGGACTGGGAATGGAGTGATGGGGTAAATACATTTATCCTGACCACACTGCTTTGAATAAACATACAGAAATGTGTTTGAATGCTAGAGTTCCATGGAAGACAATTTGAAAACCACTGATGGAGTAAATAGTCTTTGGCCTTCACATACTTCACAACATAAATTCATACCACAAAAGCTTATATACCTTCCATGTCAGGAGGACAAGGTGATCACAGCAGAGAAGACAGATGAATCAAAGAAAGTAAGCACTAGGCCTGATCAGGTTTTTAGGGTGCCTAATTAAAAAGTCTTAATTGTGTCACACAAATCCTTCAAATACCACTTTAAAGTGATAGGCAAGTTAGCAATGCTGTTCTCTTGATTGAAAAGTATTAGTGAAATATCGGAAGTCACAAATATGGCTTAACGAAGAGCATTTTCCTTATTCACAATACCTAGGAAGAATGGACATATACAGAGTCAGGTTGCAATCCAAGTTTATCAGTGTGTAAATGTAATTCCCCATCCATTAAAGGGAAAATACCACCACCACAATTTTCTGAGTACCTACTATGAAGCCAACAGTATGCTGGGCACTTTGACATATCATTTCATTGTCAACAGGCTTTGAAAGTAAGCATTACTTTACACTAGGAAACCAAGGAGCAGATTCAATAATCCGTCCAAGTTCACACAATCGGTGGAGCAGAATGACAGCAGGGAGTGGTTCCTAAGCCCATGCTTACGTCCTATGGCACATGGCACAGCTCCACCTGACAGCTACCAGATTTACAAAAGAGAAGTGTGCTGCCTCGATAGGCGATGAATACATCAATGAAAAGCAATCTCATATCATATAGCCCTGGATTTACAGACTATGGATTGTTCTTAGGAAACTAATTTTAATGCCTCTAAATCTTTCATTGATTCAAACTGTGGTTAATAGATTCTCATTTCTGAGTGAAAATAGATTTTCACTTCTGAGTGCTTAGAATTTCTACTTAAATGTGTAGTAGAATTTCATCTTAAAAGAACACTAACTAATCTTCTAGCTCTGACTTCCAGGTTAACGTCTTCCTTTGACAAGGTTGTGTCTGCTCTCTACACATTAACACCTACACAGCCTACTTTCAATTATCTTCAGAGGCATCATCTTCAAGGAAAACCATAGCTCAGTCAAGAAGACAATTCCAATTATATCCTTGGGGGCAGGGTTAGGACTGGCAGCATAGAGGGAGTCTTGTTAATTGTTTAGAGTAAAAAGAATATGAGAAAAACAGGAATAACCAACACATTTAGAAAAAACGGTTTCTTAAAGTTGAATAAGATATTTTAAAAGATAAAACTTCCCACAGCCTCTCAAGATTAGATCAGTAGACCTCAGGACGAAAATACAGATTTCACAAGGTAAAATCCTATTCTGTGAGAAATTACCTTTCAATTGATTATTTCTATTTAAGAAAATTCTTTTGTCTTATTTTTAAAAGTTATCATTTTAAAAAGTTAGCTTAAAAATGAAAACATGAAATTTAGTTTTATAGATCTGTGGACTTCCAATAATACATCCACCAATTTCTAAGAAATCTAAGAACCTTTGTTTCAAAAACACTGGATTTAAAAATTATTCTTAAATTAAACTTAATGTTTTAATCTAGTCCTCCATTCTTTTCTACCTTATCCTACTTGTAAAGTCAATTCTGTTTTTACTGCCAGAAATACACAACTAATTGAAGATAAGAATAACTGCATTTAAAAAAATAATGTCCCTTTTCCCTACAGAAAACTACTGGCTGAAAGTAAAAACCAAACATCTCTAAAACCTGCAGGAGGTTTTCTTGAAGATTAGACATGAAGGCTGCAATCAGTCCATGGCTTACATCTATTCCTGCACCAAGATAAATGTCACCTTTACCTTGGCTTTTTCTTCGTTTTGATGAAGGCTCATCTCCCTCAGAGTTCATGATGGAACTAGAGAGATGAATCAAAGATGTCTGGCTCAGGCTGTCAGGTCTCCAATTCCAGTACTGAAACTGAGTTCTAGACTCAAACAAACAAGGTGGTCTCCAATTTAATGAGAAATGCCTACTACTGAAGTAGGGGTAAGGAGCACGAGAATAATGTCCAGGCCACCTCATACAACTAGAAATATGTCTGTTCCAGCAACACCTTTGCAGATTCTCCCACGGTGTAGTCCAGTCTCTGCCCAGACTCCTCTGGTGATGGGGTAACATGGGGTATCTAAAAGAAATAAATACACTCCTTGAGGCACCACTTTAGGTTCTGCTACAGTACACAAAACCCAAATCTGTTTCCTCGAGGGAAGTCAAGGTCTCATATTTACAATCTGACTTCTAAATCTGTGAAGGAAGTGGGAAAAGCAACCATCATTTAACTATTAGAGCAGTATATCAATATTCTCCTAAACAACCAGGACTGGTATTCTAAACACTTAATGTAGAATCCACCAGTTTCCAAAACAACACATTCACTTCAAAAAGTCCACCACAGTTCAACTGAGAGCTAAATCAACCATCAGTTTAGCTTTCTGGCATCTAATAAACCTTAATGGACAAATAAAATCCACAGCAAGCATAATACTCATCAAATAAGTATTAAATAACACATAAGCTGACTACAATTAAAGTGAACCTGTCTTCCAGCTTGGAGTAAAACCAAACCTGTTTCTGAACAGTTTTGTTTTTTTTTATATACCAAAGTTGTATCTTCCCAACGTTTGTATAGCTAAAACAAAACCCTATCACAACTCCACAAAAAGACCTCCCTGGCTAATCAGTAGGTGGATAATTTATTTCTCTCTCTTTCTCTCTCTCTCTCTCTCTCTCTTTTTAAAAGCATGCTTTTCCTTGAGGGAAATGGAAGAGCATAGAGATTACTTACTAGAATTCACCAATTTAACCCATCATCCAAAATATCTCCAAAGTAGCATTACCATTATGTTCAGTAGATATGTTGCTCAGGCTCTATTGGGCACCATCTTCTTACTATACTATTCTGGCAAAATATTAGGATTGAGGACTTCTATCCTTCCCTTCCAGAATTCATTAAAGGTACATTTTTCCAAGGTGGTGTCAATAATGTCCACTTCTGTTACCAAAGGAATTTCGCTTAAAGTGTATCTTCCGTTACTTGACTTTTATAGGTTATGTTCTTTTCATTTTAACAACATCTAATTCTTATTATATATTTATAGTGTTTATACATTTTCAAACTGTTCTCTAAGTTCAACTTAACTGTGAATCTTTAAAGGGCAGACTAACATGTCTGGTGACGACATTCCTTGCTCAATACATTTTCCATCCTAATAAGCGACCATGTTGAAGTATCATACCTGCAACTACAAAACGTTCTCTATATTTGCAGTTAACTTTCAGGGCAGGGCAAAAGTAGGTTTACAGTTGTTCCCATGTTAAACAATACAATTAATAACTAATACAAGAGTAAGTTGTGGTTCAGTACTCACAACAGGAAACCTACTTTTGCCCCACCCTGGTAGGGATGTCTTACGAGCTCCTGCAAAGCCAGAACTTTGTTCATCGTTGTCATTTTAACCCCCAGCCCTTCCAAGTGCCTAGCACAGTGCCTGGCACACAGCTGGTACTCAAGAAAACATGGCTGAACCGAACTGTCATCAAGTCCCAGGACGACAGGAGTGAACACCCAATCCCCGCAACTGACGTCATCATTAATACAGGGCTGTGCTTCCCACGTGGGGGACACGAGCCAGTCCCATACGGCACACAATTAAACCGCTTGGTTCTTAACATCGGATTATTTACTTTAAAGGTGTATTAGGAAAAACCCCCCATCGGTCCATCCAAGCCAAGATTCCGCAGGTAACTGCTCAGGGCTTCGCTCCTGTGGGCGGCACTTATCCAAGTGCTTTTTCAAGTGAGTCAATTTCAAGGGGAAAAAAAAATCTCCAGTAAATAACACAGGTGTGAACGAGAATTCGGTTGGTACACGAGTGACTCGAGTTTGGGACACACGAACACTCCAACCAAGCATCCCCGGGGTGTGTGCGGCGCGCGCCTCCCTCGGGGTCAGAGCGCGGGACCTATGGGGACCAGCGGCCTCCCGGGTCCGTCAGCTTCCGGCCGGTGCAGCGGGGCCTGCGGGGCGCGGGGAGGCTGGGCGGCCTCGGGGGCTGGGCGGGGGCAGTGGGCCGGGCTCCAAGCCGAGCCTGGTCCGGGGGGCACCCGCCCCGCCGGCGGCCGATGCGCTCCGCGACTGGGCCCGCGTCCTCGGGTCCCCCTGGCCCAGCGCCCGCCGGCGGCGGGCGGGTTTACCTATCCCTGGGGATCCCTGGGGGTCTCCGGAGGCTCCTCCCGGCAGCACCACCACCCGACCCTCTTCCTCCTCCTTCCTCCCCCTCCCTCCCGGCCCGGCCCGGCCCACCCCGGCCGCCGCGCCTGCCCCCGCCCCCCGCCGCCCCTCCCTCCTCCCTCCGCCGCCCAGACCTACTGACCGGCCTCTGCCCACCACACAGCGGCCGTAGCCCCTCCTCATACAGCGCCACGCTTCCATCTCGCCCCCGGATGGCCGTCAGGGCCTCAGGCTCCTGGCTCCACCGCAACCTCTACGAGAGGTTTGGCGGCCGAAAGCCCCAGGGGCTCCCCATCGCCAGACACCGGCTCGCGGCCGGGCTGCAAAGCACGCTGGGAGGTTCAGTCTCGCCCGCGGCCAAGTCCCCATATTGCGCCGCGGAAGTCCCGGAATTGTGTTCCGGAAGCAGCTTCGCGGGGCGAGTGAAGCTCGGGCAGCCATTTCCGAAGAGGGCAAAACACCCGCCCTCCGCCTTAAAGAAACAGGAAGAAATAAACTGCTGACCAGCTTTAAGGCCTGTGGGAGGGGGTACAGGGTGGTTACTGTATGAGAGTAAAAAGAAAGAAATGTTATCGTCTCGCGTTTTTATAATGTCCTTGGGAGATTCGGAAGGTGGACGCCCAAGGTAGGGAAATACCCTTTTCTGGGTTCCCATATAGAACTTGGGCACCACGGATTTGGGCCATTAATTCTGCAGGAACACATCCGCAGAGTTCGCTTTCGAATGTACCTGTGCGTCGTGCCTGTCCATCTTTATGAATTTTGGCATATGACTCGATATGATTCTTGGAAAACAATATTTAAGTGAAGAACCCCACTCCCCCTCCAAGAGAAAGAACAGCGCAAGAACAGAGGGGAGAGAGAGCAGCCGTTTTTACAGGCTCTTAGGAGAGCAGTAATGTCTTGGAAAGACTTTTTTCCCTCTTGGGTTTGTGGGCGAAAGGGGCCACATGCCGACCTGACAAGCTCAGGAGAGGCCTGCATGGCAGTTTTGCAAACTCGGAGACCTAAAGTAACCACAAAGGATGGTCTGAAATTAAACTTTAACTAAAAGCAGTTATGGTGGGTAGTTACGTCCTGGGCCAGTACCTTCACTGACAAGGTCAACCTTTACCTTAACTGAGCCTATCTGTCTTTTTGCATCTATGATAACATACCCTTGAAATGTCTGGGCAACTTGTGACTTCTCTTTACCTGGAGCCCCTGGACACAACCAAATGTGCTGGGCCCCAGGACAGATACCACAGATTCCTTCATCATCATGTTAATTGTTCCTGCACCCACCTAAGTATGTGTCCATCATTTTACTTTTTATCCAATCCCAGGGGTTTCCCTGCTTTGCTTATCCCTCCTCCTTAATCTATCACCAATGAATTTCATGTAACCCACCTATGTTCCTTCTTTGATTGCTATGTATAAATACGGATGTAACCCCGCCATTCTCTGGAGCACTATCTCAATTTGTTGAGGTTCTGCTTCCCGGCATATGTGGACAGTTTGGCTCAAATAAACTCACAAAAATTCTTTACAGGTTTCAATGGTTTTTTTTACGTTAACAGGTTAATAAGGAAATCAGAGGCATTTGAAGAACACCCTTTTCCTTCAGTGTAAATATAGGTAATTCTCGTTATTTGTGCTAGTTATGTTCTACAAAGCTACTACCAACACTGAATTAGCTAATACTGAACCATTGCTCCCAGGGGAAAACAGGGCTATTCCCGGTGAGCCACTCACTGGTCACAACGTTTTAAGTCACCTAATCAATACAAAACCCTGTATTACGTGTTTCGGCTTAAAGACACTTTATCTGATATATGTTTTCCTATTAACATCGAGTTCATGGCCAATAGCACTGTAACTCATGCCCGAGTGAAGCTTATCTCTACATGTATTTTAGGCACATCACAGAGTTCTTGCACTTAAGAGCATTGGCTAGCACTTCAGCACTACCCTTAGGGACCATTTTAAACAGAAAAATTACCAACAAAAAGCACAAACGTGTGAAAAGCGTGGCACTAAATAGACTGTGAAGAGGATACTTGTTTACAGTGTGAGAGCTGAAATGAGAAGGCAGAGCTTTGCTTCCTTTGACCTAAGGAGGGAATGTGCACTTTGGGCAACTAAATTTTTCACCACTCTGCACAGATCTATAAACGGAGATAATAATTATGAAAGTAAGGATTTAATAAAAGGTAGCTGTGAAGATTCTGGTATAAGACACAGAGAGACAGAAATGTTTTATTTTTGCACCGACTTTGTATGCGAAACAAATGAATACACAAAATTGGTTAAATGAGCTATCAGATACTGAATAGATCAGGGGTGGGCAAACTTTTTGAATCGAGGGCCACAATGGGTTCTTAAACTGGACCGGAGGGCCGGAACAAAAGCATGGATGGAGTGTTTGTGTGAACTAATATAAATTCAAAGTAAACATCATTACATAAAAGGGTACGGTCTTTTTTTTTTTCTCGTTTTATTCATTTCAAATGGGCTGGATCCGGCCCATGGGCCGTAGTTTGCCCACGGCTGGAATAGATAATACACATACTTTAACAGGATTTTATGCAGATCCTTTGGGAAACTCAGAGGAAATTGAAAAGATAAAAGTGTTATAAAATCAAAAAGTAATATAGTGTAGATTCAATATATAAGGCATCTATTTAATACTTAGGTATTTTAGCCAAGAATGGGTATAATATGCCCTAAACCAGGGGACAGCAAACTGCAGCTTGCGAGCCACATGCGGCTCTTTGGCCCCTTGAGTGTGGCCACGAAGTTTCAATCGCACTGTACTTGCGTGCCCGCACGTGGTATTTTGTGGAAGAGCCACACTCAAGGGGCCGCAGTTTGCCAACCACTGCCCTAACCGGTTTGGCTCAGTGGATAGAGCGTCAGCCTGCATACTGAAGGGTCCCAGGTTCCATTTTGGTCAAGGGCATGTACCTTGGTTGCGGGCACAACCCCAGTAGGGGTTGTGCAGGTGGTAGCTGATCAATGTTTTTCTCTCTCATCGATGTTTCTAACTCTCTATCCCTCTCCCTTCCTCTCTGTAAAAAAAAAAATAAAAACAAAATCAACAAAATATATATTTTTAAAAAGGAATGGGTATAATAACCTATTTGGAATTATTGTTACAAATTTCTTCTGTTCTTCAAGAAACCTGTACCATTGCTGATGTAAACCTCCAAGTTAATGAAGTTACATAATCATATATACATGTGCCTAACATTCATATATGAATATAGAGTAAAAAAAAATTTTTTCCCTTTGGCTCTTAAAGAGTAGAATTTAGCAACATGTGGATTGCAAGGAAAAGCTAAAAAATAAAGATAAAAATTCAAGCCCTAACCGGTTTGGCTCAGTGGATAGAGTGTCGGCCTGCAGACTGAAGGGTCCCAAGTTTGATTCCAGTCAAGGGCATGTACTTTGGTTGTGGGCACATCCCCAGTAGGGGGTGATCAGGAGGCAGCTGATCGATGTTTCTCTTTCATCTAATGTTTCTAACTCTCTATCCCTCTCCCTTCCTCTCTGTAAAAAAAATCAGTAAAAATATATTTTTAAAAAAAGATAAAAATTCAAGTTTGAAATGTCTCTCAACACCTACACATGTTCTTATACTTCACGCTCAACCTCCAAATTCTGGAAAATGTTTCTCTATAACCTACTAACTCAATAAAAATATCCCAGGTTGTCATGGTGACATAGTTCTTTCCCCTGCAGAACATTGTAGTCTGGTGCAGTGGTTTCCTAATTCCTTATGGTTGTGAAATCTTTCTTTTTCTGTGTTTCACCTTTCCAGCCTAATACTACATCTGAGCCTGCTAGACCAGTGGCAAATTAAAGATTTAATTTGGAATAAGGTAAACTTAATTAATAGTAAATCAGTCTGGAAAGCTGATGAGATCCTTTGTGGGTATATGTCCTGCAATGGTCCTTGATGAAAACATTACAGCATTCAGTCCTTGCTAGAATTTCTCCTTTATTTCTTAACCTGTATGGGCTGATTAAATTTTAAAAATCTTGTCCAGGTTTTTAGAACAATGATAGGAAATTGGTAGTCAGGATATGAACTTTGGGTTAGCCATTCTCTTCCCTTCACCACTAAACCCTTTTTTAGTCCCATCTCTCAGTCCCAAAATGGGAGCTTTGCAGGTTTGTGAGTTCCTACAGTGCAGAGACTTGTGGGTGTCATGGATTTGAGCTCAGTTCTGACAAATGATCTTGCTGCCTACGTTGGTCTGCTTCAGGGCTCCTCAAGTTATCTTTGTGGGAAGGTATTCAAGAGCAAGGGCAGGTCTTGGCAAGGATTCCTTGGACACAGAGGAGAATGAAGAGGCTAAGAAATGGAACAGCAGAGGAAAGCAAGAGAAAGCTGCATGTAAGCAACAGGAAAACACTCTTTGTGGTTGTCTAATACCCATTTGAGGAGAGAAACCATACCTTTTGTTTGTCTACATAATGAATAAATAAATGGCTATTTGGTGGTACCATTACCAAGTATTTTGACTTTGCCCATGCCCAAAGCATGTTCTTCATGAAGGCTAATAAGGTATGTATCACTTTATTCTCTTTCATGAATCTTTAGTTCATAAGTAGTTATCTAAACCTGGAAAGCCTGGGATCCTAGAGGTAAAAAAAATATTTAAGGGAGTCTTTGAGCTCTTGCAATATTTTGAAAAATCTAATCAAAATTGAGGGAAAATCTGCAACAAGGTAGCAAAGGTTTCCCAAAACATTGAGTTTCCTTGCTCTTGACTGATAATACATGAGTTTAATATGGGCAAATATGTTATTTCATTTTGGTCACAAGCTCACGTCAGTAGTTATATGTCAATGACTTTGGTGAAGAAGATAAGACAAATCATTATAATTTAATATATTTAATTTTATTGGGAAAACAGAAACATCTTCAGAACCTTGGAGTTCAGACATTCCACAAATAACTCTTATCTTTTATTCACTGCAACACATACATGTCAGCCCTAAGTTAGCCAACATAAATATTACCACCCCGTCATAGGTGCTGTGCTTGAGAGGTAGATGAAATAGAGATGTGGGGGCAGAGAGGAAGGAACATCTAATCCTCCTTGAAAAAGAAAAGAAAAGAAAAGAAAAGAAAAGAAAAGAAAAGAAAAGAAAAGAAAAGAAAAGAAAAGATGGGGGCTGTGAAAGAAGGCTTTGGAAAGAAATTAGTCCGTGAGAGAGCTGATTCCTGAACGCTGGTGGGGTTTTCAAAAGAAACAGATGGCTTGAAGATCTGGAGGTGCTAATTACAAAAGGGTTTAGCTGAAACCTGGAGAAATGAGACTGACAGTTGACAGGGACCAGACTTAACGAATCCTAAAAACCATAGCAGAGAAATCATGGCAACAGCATCCACTGAAGACTTTTACAGAGGAGTAACCTGGTGACATATGCTTTAAAAATGGACAATTTTAATGATAATATGAAGCATGAATTGGACAGGGCTAGGAAGACCAGGCTCATTATTTTCTTAATTAAAAAACTTGTTAATTGGGTACAGCACACACACAGGAAAGTGCATACATATTAAATGTTTAGCTTGAAGAACTTAGAGACAGAACCTAGGGAGAGAACATGGCAAAAGATCCTGGACAGAACCTGGCTACAGAACTTGGCTGGAGAACCTACAGAACCTGGATAGAACATGGCAAGAGAACCTGACTAGAACCTGGTGACTGAACCTGGCTGGAGAACCTGAACAGAACCTGGCTGGAGAACCTAGCGAGGGAACATGGCTACAGAACCTGGCTGGAGAACCTGGAGAACCTGGCTGGAGAACCTAGTAAGAGAACATGGACACAGAACCTGGCTGGAGATCCTAACCAGAACTTGGCTAGAGATCCTGGCTAGGCTGCTGATCAACTGAAAAAAAAAATGTTTAGCTTGATAAATGTTTTCATATATATATATGTATGTATACATATGTATATATTTTTATGTAACCACTAACCAAATTAGGAACTTTTCCAACATCCCAGAAGAGTCTCTCTCCCATGCTTCCCAGGCAATACCCATTGTAGCTTCCACTCCTTCACCCCACATTCTATGGAGAACCTCTATTCTGGCTTCTATCACCGTAGATTCATTTTTCTTTACCTTTATATAAATGGAATCATGGGCTATGTAATCTTATGCCTGACTTCTTATGCTCAACATTACCTGTGTAATTTCTCCTTGTTGATGAATGTAGCAGTTCATCCTTTTTAATTGCCATGTATATCCCATAGTATGATTTTATACCACATTTAACTTATCCATCTTACTGCTGATTGACACTTGGGCTGTGTCAATTTTTTTGACCTTATGAATAATAGTGCTTAGAATGTTTTAATGTATCTTTTGTTAATGGATATACCCACTCACTATTCTTGGGTATATGTCCAGGAGTGAAATTGCTATTATAATCAGTATGCTTACTTTTAGTCATTCTGGTACCAGACTGTTAGGTGTACATCAGGCTATTATGAATAAAGCTGCTAAAGATATTCCTGATAGATCCTCCCTTCCCCCAACTGGTGGGTGGAATATGACGTAACCTGCAGCCCGGACATACCTGAGTGACTAACCGTGTACCTTATATGGACTATACATTGGATGACCAAGCCACACCTGCCAAATACCCTAAGCCCTTGTCCTATATGGACAATGCAGTAAGCCACCAATCAGTGTGCGCCGAGTACACTAAGCTCCCCACCCCTTCCCATTCCGCCCCTCAAAAGGCGTGCCCGCCCCTGCACGTGCTGCTGTCCTCCCCTTGCGAGACAGCCCGGCAGGTCCTTCTCCTCTAATAAAGCCCGTAGTCCTGGTTTTCGGCCTCTGTCTCATCTTTCAATTCCCATATAGGTCTTTCTATGGACATATATTTTCATTCCTCTTGAGTTCAGGTACCTAGGAATGAGATTGCTGTGACATCTGGTAAGCCTATGTATATAAGAAACTGCTAAACTGTTTCCCAATGTGGCTGTATCATTTTGAATTCCCACTGGCAACTTCTGAGAGTTCCAGGTGCTCCTGTCCTTGTCAGTATTGGGTAGTGTCAGTTTAAAAAAAAACTTTAGCCATTGTTGTAGTTCTAAGGTGATATCTCATTGTATTTTTTTTAATTGAAATAAAATTTATATAACAAAATTCATCAGTTTAACCATTTTAAAGTGTACGATTCAGTGATTTTTAGTATATTCCCAAGAATGTGCAATCATTACCATTAATTACTGATTCAATAATTTTAATTGTTGTAGGTCATGTATTCAGATGTTTTCTTTTTTCTTGAGCCAGTTTTGTTTTTGTTTTTTGTTTTGGCCAGTTTAAACATGCTTTCCTTTAGCTCTTTGAAAATATTTAAAATAGCTTCTTTAAAATCTTTGTCTAGTAAAGTCCAACATTTGGGCTTCCTCCTGGACATGGTTTTTATTGATTGCTGTTTCTCTAATTATGAGTTATACTTTCCTGTTTTTAGGATGCCTCATAATTTTTTGTTGAAAACTGAACATTCTGAATATAATAATGTGACAATTCTGGAAATCAAATTATTTTCCTACCTCAGAGTTCACTGTTACTACTTGGCTATTCCCTATCTCTCTTTCAAGATTCAGCTATAGTTTCAGCTCTATCATAAGAAAACCTTAACTAATCTTTCATTCTGAATTAGATGTGCTCTATAGCTCTCTCTCTCTCGCTCTCTCTCTCTCTCTCTCTATATATATATATCTTGGTACTTAGCATGATATATTTTAATTATTCTCTGTTTTTTTCCTACTAGATGCCACTAGATAGCAGGGACCATCTTTTTTAACTCCAATGCCTAATTAACATGTCTGGCATATAGAAGGTGGTGAATTCAAGTTTAATAAAGAATGATAGATTTATGCATATGTAGGCAGAGAAGGAGACAGTGATGAGGAAGAGATTAAAGGTACAGAAAGCAGCTCTAACCGGTTTGGCTCAGTGGATAGAGCATCAGCCTGCGGACTGAAGGGTCCCAGGTTTGATTCTGGTCAAGGGCATGTACCTTGGTTGCGGGCACATACCCAGTAGGGAGTGTGCAGGAGGCAGCTGGTCTATGTTTCTAACTCGCTATCCCTCTCCCTTCCTCTCTGAAAAAAAAAAATCAAAATATATTTTTAAAAAAAGGTACAGAAAGCAGAGTTGGGATGCCATTGATGAAACAATGTCTGCCAAAGAGGATAGGTTTCAGTGCACAGGAGGAGTGATTAGTTTTAAAAATGAGAGATATGTCTACATCTCAGGTCGGAATAGAAATGTGAGAACATGAAGTGATTGTTATAAGGGTTCATCCTTTTCTCCCTCTGTAAAGAAGTGGAGGCAGAGGGCAAAGGGTAGGGAGTCAAGACGAAGAGGAACAGAGGATTGAAGAAAATGACACAGACTTGGAATGACTGTTATGGAGAATGGCAATTTCCTGATCAAGGAAAGGTAAAGGAATTGCCAAGCAGTGGATAGAATCAATTGAAACCGGAAACTATCTTCCTAGTTTTGAGAGCTTGTCTGACTTCCCCCCACGCTCCGCCCCAAGCCAGACACAGGCTCCCACTTTTAGAATCTGAGGGGATGAATTTCAAAATTGACATAGGGTTGGGGCTTGCGGTGCAGGCAGAAAGGCGCACAGGTGGACAGGATGTCTGCGGAAAGTTCAAATGCTACTGTAGGTATTTAAAACGATAGACCGCGAGTGGGGAAGGAAAGAAGATGCTCGGCCAGGGTATCGCTCCACCCTTAATACTTGTGCACACCGGCTGGGCAGGGGATGGAGGTCAAGCTGCCACCGGAGTGTCGTGGCCGTAACAGCTGTCACAGAATCCGGAAGGGGACGGCGCTAGCGCACAAGCAGACTTGGGAGAGGCGTCTCGGTCCTCCGCCGCGACGGTCCTCGCCTACTTGCCAAACCCAGGCTCGGGGCGGTTCAGAACCTAAAAGGAAGTTTCCCGCCCCCGAGTGGCTCCGAGCAGCCTGACCCGGAAGTTCCTCTGCCGACCCGGAAGCAGAGCCGTGCGCCAGCGGCGCCGCGGTGGAGCCACCGCCCCCACCGCTGTGCGGCTGCTTCGCCCCGCTGGGGATCTGGGGAGCGCGGCGCCGGGCGCCCAGATGGTTCTCGGCCGGCGGCGGCGGCTGAGGCGGAGGGAGAATGACCTCTCCTCGGGAGCGGGGTGCCGACCTGGCCCGTTTCTACACGGTCACCGAGCCTCAGCGACACCCGAGGGGCTACACGGTGTATAAGGTCACCGCCCGGGTGAGTGCGGGTGTCAGGCGGGGGTGGTATCTTGAATTGGGAGGTGAGGGTCTGCGGTGGGGACCCTGGCGTGGGGGTGCCTGGCCCCGGTCGGAGCCGAGGGTGGGACTCGGGGCGCCTGATGCCGGGCGTGCGTCAGAGGGGGGACTTGGGGAAGGCTGGGGAGCGCTGAGGGTGGGGTGCTCGGGACTCCACCCGGGAAGGCTGCGGAGTCGTCCCCGTTCCCGGTGGGGCAGGGGTTGATGGTTTTCCATGGATGACTCAGCCCCCCATCCCATTTGAACTTTCTCTTCGGAGGCTGAAATTTGCAGAAGTGGGTTTGCTTGCTTCCGAGGGATGTGCAGGTTAAAGATAGAATTTATTGTCTTATCTTACTTATGTAATGGGCCTTTCTTCCCTCGGCCATTTAGACAGCGTCATTGTTTGCCCTGAGGCAGACGGACTCTCGAGGATGTCGGTGTTAGGGTCACAGCCCAGGACCTCTGCCGCCTGCCTTTTTGCCTTTGAGTCTTTCATGGTTTTCGGTGGGAGACAGAGGAGAAATCCCACGGAAGTTTACTTGGGCGAGCTGCCTTGAGAGCACATTTAAAGGCTGCGAGTCTCCTCTATGTTAACTTAACCGGGTTCAATTCGTAGTACCCGCTTTGGTACTAAAAATTGCTCTTGCTCCTTGTAAAGAGAGCTTGTGTCTCTCTCCTTGGGAAATAAAGAAGAGTACGATTAAGTAAGTCTATGTGTAGTAGGAATGTATGTGTGTGTGAGTATGCATATGTATCAGGCATTTTGTACACATCACCCAAGTTACTGCTAATTTTAACGAGGAGGAAACTGAGGTTGCCGGAGGTGTTGTAACTTGCCCAACTTTACACTGCAAGTCAGCAGCGCATCTGGAATTTGAGGCCACTTCTGCCTAACTCCAAATGATACAAAAAGTTCAGAATTAGCTTTGTCATTGCCATTCCTTGCTTGAAAAAGGAGAGGTACAGATAGCAGTGATCCCACAATACACGTCTGGAGGATGCAGTGATCATGTGTGACAGCTCAGGAACTAGGTCTTGAGAACAACTTGGCATGTGCTTTATAGAAATGGTGCACAGTTGAGACAAATGTCAGAAGGTGGGATGAGCAAGTTTGTTTAAAGATAAGACCAGGCCTGGCCTAGAGGTTCTGTGTTGTGAATAGAGGGAAATTTGCTACTCCTTGTTTGCAAGTAAAGTTGTTATATAGGTGTAGTATAAAAGTTTGTTTTTTTTTTAAGATTAAGGGCCCTTATTATACCACTCTTGAAACCATTGTAGGCCTTGGGACCTTCAAACATTGAGGCTTAGTTTCCTAATATAATTTATGGAATTGGAACAATTTTCAACATATGTAATGTTTCCCTCATGGCACCCCGTTCATCCCTTATTATAACACCGCAGTTATATTGTATTAATCTGTTATATGTCTGTGTCTCTAGTATATTCAGAATAGGTCTTTATCATTGGTATTTGTTTCCTTTTATAACAGCTAAGACAGTGCATGGCACACAGTGTCTAAAAAACATCGTGTTTTTTTAAAAATATATTTTATTGATTTTTCTACAGAGAGAAAGGGAGAGAGATAGAGAGCCAGAAACATCAATGAGAGAGAAACATCGATCAGCTGCCTCCCGCACACCCCACAAAGGGGATGTGCCCGCAACCCAGGTACATGCCCCTGACCGGAATCGAACCTGGGACCCTTCAGTCCGCAGGCCGATGCTCTATCCACTGACCCAAACCGGTTTCGGCTAAAAAACATCGTTGAATGTTTTCCTCTCCATTCTAGGCAACACGGTCAGTAAGGGTTTAGTTCCAGGCACTAAATGCTGCAAGGGATAGAGGCTGAATAAAACATGGACCTTCTTTCAAGGATATTCATAGTAGAAGAGAGTTTACAGGTTTTGAAGAAGTATAGTACAAGGCAGAAAGTGTTAAGTGCCACGGAGAATAGAAAAGAGCTATGGGATTTCAGAAGACAGAGATTGCTTCTGGCTCAAGGAATCAGGGAACATGTACCAATTAAGACCGTGGTGAAAGATGAGAAGAATCCAGATAGGTGGTGACAAAAGGGGAGGGCCTTGTAGGTGGAAGGGTAGCTAGAAGGGAGAGAGCCAATAAGAGCTTGAAGGCATAAATGTGTTTGGAACTTGAATAGCAAACACTGTGTATGATAATTGCTTGTATTCTTACTTTACAAAACGAGAGGTTAACCCTATTCAGATCTTAAGTATCTTTTCTTAAGCTGTGAGCTATTTACTGGACTAACTTTTATGACAACATAAATTAGAACACAAAGTAGCACATTGCCTCAGGACTAACCAAATCTATATAATATGCATGCTACATATTGCTGAGGTTATTTGAACTTGAAAATTGCTTACACTGCTTTTCTTCTCTTTGTAAATGTTTATGTCCTCATTTGTTGCTTTGGTGACAGATTTTAATTTTAATGTTTGAGGGTCAACATGGAGATATACTTAAAAAGTAACTGTACTTAATATTATAAAACAAGTAAAATATTGGTTAATTTTTTTTGAGTCTTTTTTTTTTTTAAAATATATTTTATTGATTTTTTACAGAGAGGAAGGGAGAGAGATAGAGAGTTAGAAACATCGATGAGAGAGAAACATCGATCAGCTGCCTCCTGCACATCTCCCACTGGGGATATGCCCGCAACCCAGGTACATGCCCTTGACCGGAATCGAACCTGGGACCCTTCAGTCCGCAGGCCGACGCTCTATCCACTGAGCCAAACCGGTTTCGGCTTTTTTTTGAGTCTTAAGGAGGAAAAAAAACATCTTTCCTCAGGAGAATTAACCAGGTAAGTAGTATTCTTCTGAGAGAACTTTATGAGATAAAAATTAGGAATGTCTTCTCTATGTTTCCTGCCACTGATTTACTTTAAGCTTTAAGGAATAATCTCTAAATTATTGATCCTTACAGGGTTTTTTATGAAAGAGTAGATTTAGAATAATCAGAAGTATCATTATTAAATTTTGGGTAGCATAAAAGCTCTTGCATCTTCTTAAATCTCCCATATATATATATTTAAATCTATTTTATTGATTTTTCACAGAGAGGAAGGGAGAGAGATAGAGAGAGTTAGAAACATCGGTCGGCTGCCTCTTGCACATCCCCCGCCCGGGATGTGCTCGCAACCCAGGTACATGCCCTTAACCGGAATCGAACCCGGGACCTCTCAGTCCGCAGGCTGACGCTCTATCCACTGAGCCAAACCGGTTTCGGCTCTCCCTTATATTTTTTTAAAAAAATATTTTTCTGGAACCTTGTGGCCAGTTACAAGCTTGTTAACATATTTTCTAGTTAAACTCTGTGTTGCTTATTACTTTTTATCTAGAATAAGTACCTCTATTCAGAATTGGAAAATTCTTTTGTAGGTTTCTTTGATTCTTTAGTTGAAGGAGACAGAGATATAAAAGAACCATTAGCAGTTTTGGCTTGTTTCATCATGCTAAGTTTACAAAATTCTCATACTGTGATATAGATTTCTCATCAACATTAAGTTAATGGTAGTTCTTGCTTGTATTCTTTCCATGAGTATGGAAAGCAAAAGGTATGCCTTTATGTAAAAAAGGCAGTGTTGCTTTATGACTTTATTTTGTTTATATGACTTTATTTATATACAATAAAATTCACCAATTTTAAGTGTACAGTTTGATGAGTTTGGACAAATATATACATATTGGGTGTCCCCCAAAATATAGACACACATTTTGAATAATTATAAAGGCAGTGTGTATTAAAGCACATTTTATTTTCAAAATTGAGCTATCAGCCATAACAGTGTGTGTACATTTTTTGGGGACACCTGTAGTTGTGTAAGCACCACCATGGTCATCATGGCAGAAGCTCCCTGATGCTCCTTTGTGGTCAATTCCCTCTCTCCACTCCCTGTTTCTAGGCAAACTCTGGTCGCCTTTTTGTGATAGATTAGGTGTGTTTTCTAGAATTTTGTATAATTGAAATTGTACAGTATTTACTTTTCTTTCTGGTCTGGCTTCTTTAACTTAGCATGATTATTTGAGATACAACTATGTTGCCTGTTTTTATTCTCTTTTATTGCTGACTGATATTCCATTGTGTGGTTATATTACCATTAATCAGTTTACCTGTTGATGGACATTTGGGTTGTTTCCAGTTTTTGGTTATGAAGACAGCTATTATAAACATTTGTATACGAGTATTTGTATGGGCATGTGCTTTTATTTCTCTTGATAGCACATATACTTATAAACTGTAGCTTAATACTAAGTCCTTTTTCAAAAAAAATCTTTCTTGTTGAAATTATTATATATGTCCCCCTTTCACCCCCATTAGCCCTCTCCAGCCTGCCCCCATCTCCCACCCCAGGCTTTCACCACCAAATTGTCCCTGTCCATGGGTTATGTGTGTGTGTGTGTGTGTGTGTGTGTGTGTGTGTGTGTGTATATATTTAGTCTTTTGTTGATTACCTTTCACCCACCCACTCTCCCCTGCCTGCCTTCCTAAGCTTATATCCTTGTAAACTGTAGCTTAATACTATGTCTTTAAAAAAAATCTTTTATTTTTAAATTACAGTTAACATACAATATTATATTAGTTTCAGTTGTATAACCCAGTGGTTAGACATTTATATAACTTATAAAGTGATCACCCCGATAAATCTAGTACCCATCTGACACCATACATAGTTATTACAATATTATTGATTATATTCCCTATGCTGTACTTTACATCCCCATGACTATTCTGTAACTACCAATTTGTACTTCTTAATTCCTTCTACTTTTTCATCCATCCCCCCAACCCTCCTCCCATCTGACAACCATCAAAATGTTCTTTGTATCTATGAATCTAATTCTATTCTGCTTGTTTGTTTATTTTGTTTTTTATATTCCACTTATAAGTGGAATCATATGGCATTTGTCTTTCTTTGTCTGACTTATTTCACTGTCTGACTTATTTCACTCAGCACAATACCCTCTAGGCCAGTGGTTCTCAACCTGTGGATCGCGAACAATGAAAATACATCCTGCATATCAGATATTTGCATTACGATTCATAACAGCAGCAAAATTACAGTTATGAAGTAGCAACAAAAATAATTTTATGGTTGGGAGTCACCACAACATGAGGAACTGTATTAAAGGGTCGTGGAATTAGGAAGGTTGAGAACCACTGCTCTAAGCCTTTCCATGTTGTTGCAGATGACCAGATTTCATCCTTTTTTTTATGGATGAGTCATATTCCATTCTATATATGCATCACTTCTTTATCTGTTCATCTATTGATGGGCACTTAGGTTGATTCCATATCATGGCTATTGTAAATAATGCTGCAATGAACACATGGATGGATATGTATTTTTGATTCAGTGTTTTGGGTTTTTTTTGATAAATACCCAAAAGCACAGTTCCTGGATTATATCTGAGCTCCTTATGAAATATTTGTTAAGTAGATAATATAATTTAGCACACTGGAGAGGACCTAATGACAATTTGATCTGTTGATTATTATGGGCCTGAGGTAGGCCAAGCTATAAAGTCTGGTCTTTGTTTAAGAATAGGCAAGAGGGCTCATTTTAAGATTTTTTTTTTGTTTTTGTTTATTAGGGAACTGGTAAAAAAGCAATTCATGGCTAGTGCCAGAGCAAGTATTCAAATCCCTTTCTTCTTAATTCTTTCTGTTCTGCCAGCGTGCTTCTTCAGCTTTTGATTGGCATTTCTTTGTAAAGACAAAATGGATTTACCTAACAGCCAATAGGAATATTTCTCACATACTTGGAATTTTAATGTCTAGGAGGGCTGGTTTCATTGTGTCCCGGAAAGAGCACTTTGTTTAGAATCACAGAGTTGTGAGATTAGGTACTGCCTTGTTATTGATTAATATTATTAGTATTACTGTGTTACTGTATGCTCTTGGGCCTTGATTGTCTCATCCTATGAGGCAGGGTTTTGCTGAATGAAGGAAAAGATTTAATTTCTTAGCACAGTAGGAGATAGTTACTTTGTTTTCCTAAATTGAGAATTTGCTTTTGACATTAACAGAGGCGGATGGATCACAAACATCACAGTAGCATTTTCCACTGTGTTCCAAATTTTAGTAGGTGTCACACTAAATACAAAAATAATAATAAATAAAAAACATATGATAAAAATAGAAAATAGAGTAGATAGATGACCTTGGGAAATACTATATAGCTTCCTTTTGGAGATTTACAAGGCATCATAAAGTACTGTGTGTTTCTTTTTTAAACAAAGGTAAACTGAGTTCGTCATTAGTCTTTTGAGATCACTGATTTTAAAGAATACCAGTATTCCATGCAGTGTGGTTTGTGAAGCAGTGCTTTAGGGTAATAATTTTCAACATGACTTGGCAATAGAATTCTATCTATATCTATCTATCTATCTATCTATCTATCTATCTATCTATCTATCTATCATCTATCTATCGAGACTTCTCAAGTAAGTACTTAATGAGCCATTGGTAGTTAACGCTTGCAACAGAAATTTATGAACTTTAAATGAAAGATATCACTGCTTTAAATTCCAACTTTTATCGAATTTGTTGGCTGAATTTTGTGACAAAATATTGAAATTCACCTCAGGGAAAGATTACGAAGTAGTAATAGTCTATATCAGAGTGAATGTTGTATTTTTGTTTTAGAGTTGATATTACTTGTTGAGATCATTGCTAATATAGTATTAAAAGTTATAAATAGCTTGGTCTCAGGGTTCAACTTTGTTCATTTTCAGTATGGTCATATTCTTACTTCAGATTTCTGATTGGTTTTCTTATTTTTCATCAGTTTTGCTGAAGAGAATTATATAATTAGAAAGAGTTGTTACTAATGGACATCTAGGCTCAGCCCATGTTATTCTAACCCCTTTGTTTTTGGTGTCCACGTCAGAGGACACATTCTTAACTGATTTAAATGAGATTACACCTGTGGGTCTACTGAACACCTCATAGTGGGTTGTCATTTGGTTGAACTTGGTAAGGTATCTGGCTAGTGATTATGTTTTTATAGTGTAGTGGCATAGGAATCAAGCCTGATGTATTCTCCATTATACTTCAGTACCTACCTGCAGAGTAGGCACTAATATTTGTTGAATAAGTGAAAGAATAAGTAAAATCTAATGGTTGACAGGGTTTTGTGGAGTACATAAACAATTACTGCTGTTTTTGTTTTGGGCTGCAGTAGTGTTGAGTTGATCCTAATCCCCAGTTCATGGTACTGTCAGTAGTTATCAAAAATGTTTTCTTCCTTTCATCTATAGGCAACCATTTTTATGTGTTTAATGTATCTTTTAGTTTTTGCAAAATGCGTATGGTAGCATCAAGTTCATGAATTTTACATTTATATAGATGTTATTATGTATTTAATGTGAGATTTTCCCACTCTACATTGCTTTTTAATGATTTAAGCACCCAGCCTTCTTTTCTAGTTTTGTGAGGAAATCTTTCTAAATGGTGTTAGACTTTTTGGCTTTTGTAATTAGAGAAATCTGAAAGAATCCTCCCTCCTCCTCATTGCTCAGAGAATGAAGATAGCATTGTCCTTGAATGCTGATTATAATTTTTTATAATTTTTGTTTTCTTTTTGTTTTCTGCACCATTAGGTGGTCAGTGATTACTTCTCATAGATATTGGTGTATCTGAGCATTGTGGCTGTATTTTTTTTTTTTCATTGAAATTTTTATTGAGCTAATTGTAGATTCACTTCCAGTTGTAAGAAATAATTCAGAGCAATCCCTGTATACTTTGTCCATTTGCAGCTGCTTTATATATTTTTAATTTATATGGAGTCTGAGAAGAGGATAGACAAGTTTGGTAGAATAATGTCAAGTGAAAGTGAAGGCTGAGGCATTCTCGCGTAAATGTAATACATGAACTTTAGTATTTGGACTTTATTTCAGTTGCCTTTTTGCTGGATTTTTTAGTATGTGTTTCAGATAGTGAAGTTATATAGCTGAGTTCTGTGTAAGTGACGTAATATGGTATTTCCTTCTTTTTTTTAAATCCTTACCCGAGGACATTTTTTCCATTGAATTTTAGAGAGAGTGGAAGGGTGAGGGAGAGACAGAGAGAAATACTGATGTGAGATGTGAGAGAGACACATTGATTGGTTGCCTTCCACATGCCCCTGACCAGGGCCAGGAGCCTGCAACTGAGGTACGTGCCCTTGACTGGAATTGAATCCTAGACCCTTCAGTCTGCAGGCCGACGCTCTATCCACTGAGCCAAACTGGCTAAGGCTATTTCCTTATGCTTTAAGTCAGTGGTTCTCAACCTTCCTAATGCTGCGACCCTTTAATACAGTTCCTCATGTTGTGGTGACACCCAACCATAAAATTATTTTTGTTGCTACTTCATAACTGTAATTTTGCTGCTGTTATGAATTGCAATGTAAATATCTGATATGCAGGATGTATTTTCATTGTTACAAATTGTACATAATTAAAGCATAGTGATTAATCACAAAAACAATATGTAATTATATATGTGTTTTCCGATGGTCTTAGGCGATGTGACCCCTGTGAAAGGGTCATTTGACCCTCAAATGGGTCGTGACCCACAGGTTGAGAACCGCTGCTTTAAGCAAATTGAACTTTTTATACAAATACTATTGAAAGTAATTATACAAATGTGAAATCTTAAATTTTGATAATGATGAGATATTTCTGTGTATGTTTTGTTTCAGGTTATTTCACGAAGAAATCCAGAGGATGTCCAGGAGGTAACATGTTATATGAAAATTTTATTTTATATGTTTGACAAAAAATTAACTAAATGCCCGATTGAACAAATTGAATTGTTTGTCAGTCTTTGTGTTGGTATGTTTGTGTGGAGATTGTCTTCAGCTCACAAAACAGTATCAGAAGTGTCCTAGTTCAGACCTATTAAGTATATTTTAAGTTGTCATAGGTTTTAAGTTATATGACTAAGAATTTAAAGATTATTCAGATGTATTAAATATGTGTTAGATTTTAGTCGATGTTAAATTATAAAAATAAGATTTTTAGAAATTATAGTGCTATTTAATAATGTAATAATTTTTCTCATACTCATCAGATTTCAATATTAGTTAAGGGCTCCTATTTACCTATTTCTAAATTATGATGCCTGATTAATATAAACTTGAAAAGTATTTGGTAACTAGTATTCATTTTAAAGATTATAATATTAAGTTATGGGTTTCTGTGTACTTCCATTTTTATATTGAGTTGACATGTTGACATCTTGGAAAACTGCTTTGTATGTAGATGTTTCTTTTTTAAATTTTGTAGATGCTAAGTTTCTTTTTTCAACTCTCCCTTTCTCTAAAATGATACCAGTTTGTTAAGGTTTTTGCTTAAAACTATGGTTCTGTATTTGTTATTATTTTGTACTTATATACCTTTAGGAATCCTATTGGAGGAGCTTACTTATTTTAACAGTTTTAAAATTTACTTTTATATTAGTGCTTGTTCATTTTCTTTAAAAAATTAATTTATTGTTTAATTACAGTTGACATACAGTATTATATTAGTTCCAGGTGCACAACATAATGATTAGACATTTATATACCTTCCAAAGTGATCACCTTGATCTCATTTTCACTAAGATTAGAAGAACATAGCATGTTGGGGATTTTATTTCTTATTAAAGAAACAGACATTGTAAATGAGCCGTCTTAATTCTGCAACAGTATTTTTTTATTTTTTATTGAATTTTAATGTCTTTAGGTGGGGTATGTATTTTCGATTTAGCCATAAGCCCCACTACTTCTTACAGAAAAATTGATTCATACATTTAAGTGGCTTGATTCATACATTTAAGTGGATTGTTTGGTACTGCTTGGTTTGTGTATGTGACATCAGATTTAGAATATATTTTGACTTTTATACATTACCATTTCTTATTATATCTAATATGGTATTTGTTTTTTCTCCTATGGTTAAAAAATAGTTCAATAAAGGACATATTTTTAAAAGATTCTTTACTATTTTCCTAGGGTTTTAAGATATCTAACTCCTCCCTACATCCCCTAGCCCCAATAGCCATGAAGAGACTATTGTAATGTTATTTTGGAAGAAAAGAAGATGTATCTATATATCTATCCTTCTAAAATGGCAGAGAAAGTGATTTGCACCATTGATTGAAGTACTCTCTTTACTTAAGTGTCAGCTGATTAGTATGAACTGTTCTTTAGGATTTAGAATTCTTTAGAGTGTTGAATTAGTAGTCAATGCCAGGGTTTTCTGCTTTTGAAATTTACAACTCTCTTAAACTGAAAGTGGGTTGTGTTTCTTTTGAAAATATTGTCTGATTGCTATGCTGTAGTTTGTAGCTTGATGTTCCCCTTTTCCAGGGAGAATCCTGAACCAACCTATCATGAACATACTCTCTGCCATTTCCTTAATCCTTTTTTTGGAAAAACTCTTTTATAATAACAACTGTTGGTGAAACATTCATCAGAAAACTCTTGTAAGTGTCCTTTAGTTAGATGATTGCATGGTCCTTTGTTAGAAATGCTATAAAAAACCCCAAAACAACCATGTCTTCTATTTGGCTTCTTAAAATATAGAATAACCTCAAAATTATAACAATATTTTTTAGTTTCCCATATGTTTCATTGAAACATTGGGATTCTCATTAAGGAGAGGAATTCACCCTTTAGAATTTGTTTCCATTTCCTTTTCTTTTACTTTCTCTTTCTGTTAATTGATTCATTTAGTTATTGCTTTAGAATTTAGACTTTGCAGGAGTATTGAGGATTAGTCAATGTATACTTAATCTAACCAAATATGGGGCTAAAAATATGCTCTCCTTATAAAATGAGAAATTTTGCTGTTTGTTTTATACATACATACATACATACATACCTACCTACCTTAGCACGTGCAGTGTTTTCTTCCTAAGAATGCTTAAATACTAACATGGAATAAATAATTTTAAAATTATCAGCTTTTTTTTCTTATCTGTTAGACTTTTTCTCTAAATTTTTATTTATTAAGAGCAGCATGGATGAATTGGAAGGGGAGCAATAACAGTCAATGTGGCCTCTTGTTCAGAAGAGTCTCTAGGGCATGAATACTTGTATCAAGTAAAGGGAGAGATGGAAATATGCCCTCCCTCTCCCACCCTTTAAAGAGAGTAATCTATCTGGCTCTGTTTCTCTGTAGGTAGTACATTTTACTGGTGTCAGAAATGTGTCAAGGGAAAGAAAATTAGTAAGTAATAGTATGGTAGATGATTCAGAAGGTTCTAGTACTATGGAAGAGTAAAAAGGAAAAGTTAATTGAATTGAGTGGTTTTGTAAAATACAAGAGATCTAAAGGTTTTTGGTATCATTAAATGAAGTTATCTTGCCCTAACCAGTTTGGCTTGGTGGATAGAGTGTCAGCCTGCGGTCTAAAGGGTCCTGGGTTCGATTCCCGTCAAGAGCATGTACCTTGGTTGCGGGCACAACCCCGGTAGGAAGTGTGCAGGAGGCAGCTGATCGTTGTATCTCTCTCATCGATGTTTCTAACTCTATCCCTCTCCCTTCTTCTCTGTAAAAAACCAATAAAATATATTTTTAAAAAATGAAGTTATCTTAAAACTTTTTAATGTAAAAATAAGGGAATGTTTCTAATAATAATTAAGCTTTTATTAAATTTGTAGTCTATATATGATTGTCATTAAATTACTATTTAATTGAGGAATTTTACTCATAATTTTAATGAATAAGAAATTTCTGCAGAAATGGTTCAATACAGCAATAGCTGTTAAACGGTGATTTTTATTTCATTTTATTTTTTCCATCACAATTTAACCCATCTATGTGCTCTCCCACCTCCACCCACTCCCCTTGATTTTTTTCTATAATAGGAAAAATTTGATTATTAGAGAAAATAATTTTTTGCATGTATCTGTTGCAACTATGTGTAGTCTAATTATAAACATTTATACTTGTTCATATAATGGGAGTGTGCTTCTGTTTACTTTTCCATTTTTAAGGTTTCTAGAAATGTCCAAACTTAAAAGGAGTCAGTAAATGGTGACATTTTGTGATGTTTTGGTTTCCTGCTTTCTTGAGGGGTTACATTTGTTCTTAGATCATTCAGTTCTAAAGTTGTAGTGTGAAAATAAGGAATATGGGAGTGAATAAATTAGGACATGGTGAAGAAACAGATTCTCACCTTGTGGGGGTGGTTCTTATTCTTGCTCTGACAATCTACTGGTTTATATACCATGGTATTATTATCATTATTATGACTAAATTAACTTTTGCCCCTTAAGTTACACTGCCTTTATTTTACAGTGACCCTAAATAGAATATACATTTTATCTGCAGATCTGTTTCCATGAGCTCTATAGTCTATTGAATAGCTCTAATTTCTAGTTTATAATGGCTTTACATTTATCTTATATAAGATTACTTTTACAAGCCAGTCACTCATTTTCTCCTTAAGCCCTTTGGCACTGTGGTACCACCATAATTTGCTCTATTTTAAAAATATGAAAGTAACATTGTTTTTTTTCCCATGGCAGAATTATGTTCATGTATTAAAATTAAAAACTACAGAGAAGCACAAAAATAGGAAAATTAAAATCACTTTAATTTTACTTTTTCCAAGGACCTTTGCTTTTCAAGTATTGGTCTGGCTCTCTCAATTCCTCTTGCTTTGTCTTTTACTGGAACTGTTGGTTCTTTGCCCTCAGCATTTGTCTCATTCACTTCCATTTTAAAATAACATTTCTTCTGTGTACCCTCTCTCACGGCATAGTCAAGCTTCTTAAACACTCTGGACTTGGTGTTCTTTTCCTTACTTCTGGCTGGCCCCTGGGTGTTAAGGTTCCGTATCATTCTGTTGTTAGGTTCCTCATCTCATTACAGATGCTGAGCAACCTTTACTGCTTGACCCCAAATTAATTCATCTTGCTTAGTTCTTGCTCTCGAACCATAAACCCGTCCACCCTATGGGACATCTCCAATTAGATGTGTCACAAGTACCTAAATCAAATGTATCTAAAGTTGAACTTTGTTCTTATCGCCAAACAGCTTTTTCTCCCTTGGCTTTTCTTCTTAGGGAATAGCATCACCATTTATCCAGTTGCAAAGCTAAAATTGCAGTAATTATATTTGGCACCGTTCTCCTTTTAAAAACTTCATCTACAACCCTTCTTTCTGTCTTTATTTTTGTTGGTTTAATCACTACTTCCCTTTAGGTCACTCACCTAAGGTAATACTTTCTGTGAAGCCTTCTTAGAGATCCAATGCTGGTGGAGGTGCTCCTTCCACATCGCTCTGGGCTGCCCCTTCTAGGGTTGATCGCACTGCTGTCTTGTGATGTGCTTACTGTGTTGGCTTATCTTCCTCACTAAACTGGAACTCTTTGAGGGCAGGGGTTGTTTCTCATTTCTTCATTCTTTGTGCCAACACAGTACCTACCTACCACAAAGTAGGGCCATGAAATACTTGTTTTGATGACCACTTTTGTTGTTGAGTAAATGAATAAAAGCAAGCATCAGGAGGGAGCAGTTTACTTAAGTTAATTCATGCGACAGTTTGATTAGTCCCCTAGATTATGTATGTGTTAGAAACAAGAAACTTATTAATCATGATAGAATTTTTGGTAGTTTGACAAAGTTTAGTGAAGGATTTCACACATACATACAGTAAATTTTTAATATTGACTTTGTTAGAATTGAGGTAGTAGGTTTTTTTTTTTTTTGTTTTTTTTTTTAGCAAAGGCCCCAATATACTAGGTGATGGAATTTAAAATGTAGTTTACTCATTTTGTGGAGACTGAGGGGTGAATCAGTGATATCAAGGCCATGTTCAAGTCCTTTTCCTTTATAAAGTTTTTTTCCTGATTTAATCTGAACGAGGTTAAACAATAATTAGAAATTATGAAGGTATATTTATTTTTTATATGCTGTATAATCTAAATGAATGTTATTTTTGAAATATACTACTTTTAATGGTATTCTGATCAAGATTCACCTTGCTTTCAGAAATCTTATTACTACTTTAAATTGAGATTTAGGAAATAAAAAGTTCATGTTAATTACTTGCTACATAGTTATTTTTCCCTCAGTGTTATTCACTTTGTTTATCCTTTTAGGCAAATGCTGAGTATGTACTTTGTGTTTAAAAATTGTCTAAATTAATTACTTTGTGTTTATAAATATGCTGTTTTTGAGACAGAATATATATTTTGACATCTAGCTCATTTCCATGGCCAGTCGTAATTGGATTTTGAAGAGGTTAAATGAGATTTTAGGTAGGATAGACCTTTGTACCAAGTTGAATGTTTTTCCAGTTTGAACAAGACAGTACTTATTTAAAATGCAACTTTCATTTAAAAATGTAGTAAAACTTGATTGCTAACAACTGTAATTAATGTTTTGACACAAAATGACATTTCCCCCTAGTGTTTTGCTTGGTCATACCATTATTTGCTTATTTTTTTCCATAGGTAGAAAAATGACTAAGCTTTAGACATAAGATGTTGCAAACTGTACAAAAGAATAAAGTGTTCTCATCATGGTTAAAAATAAAATAAAATAATGAAATTTAAAAGTTGGGACATTTGGAGGGAAAATTGCTGTTCTATATTTTTAAAGCAAATGTTAGTTAATTTTAGACATGTAACCATATTGGTTAGAACATACACTTGTTTGTCTTGGTATGACAATTTTGAACACTAAAGAAACAATTATGTTCAGATATCTGAACCGAGATACACATTTTTTTTCTGTCTTTAGATAATCGTGTGGAAGAGATACAGTGACTTTAAGAAACTACACAAAGAACTATGGCAAATTCATAAAAACTTATTTCGACATTCAGAATTGTTTCCTCCATTTGCTAAAGGAAAAGTGTTTGGTAAGTGATTATTTTGAATTTGTGGTTTTAAAACATGATGATTAGCTAATTATGCACATATGCTGAAATACTGTGCCATGAAGGTAGAGGACCCTTTATTTATTACAATAATTCATATCATGTAGCAAGCATCAGGCACCTGAAGTTGTTTTCATGTTCTTGATATGGTTTTGTTAACTCAGAACACATTTACTAAAACCACTCTTCTATGAAACAGCAGCACAGCAACTCCAACCAATCAAATAAAAAATGTGTGAGAACATAAGAAAAGATGATGTTGAATTATTATTATAGTTCTGATTTATTTTTGATTTTTTAACGTCTATACTTTGCATATTTCTTGCAAATGTTGACCCATTTATCATATAATATCAAAATGTTGTTAATATCATAGATGTCTAAAGGAAATTAAAAAAACAACCAACCTATATTTAGACTTGGATAGCAAGTCTCAGTAGTTACAGTTTGTTTTTTCCCCCATAGGTTTTTAAAAAGAAATGGTCTTAAGGGTTGAGATTTAATAAATAAAGTTAGTAAATTTTCTGCGTTATCAAGTATATTCTTAAGTGAAACTGGCATTTAAAGAAATTTTAATACGAGTGAGTGGCAGTAAGGAATATGATGATTAGCAGTAAGTGTAGTTTGGTGCCATTGTCTTGATTCCTGCTAAGAGGCCAGCAGTTTTACTGCCATTGGTTTTAGATATCAGTGCAAATGTCAGTGTGGTGAAAAATGCAACCACGTTATGAAAATTGCTTTGACCTTGTTGATCTCTTGTAAGGCCCTTAGGGAACCCTCAGCAGTCCGTGGACCGTGTTTTGAGAACACTTACACGCACACACAAATTTGTGCACACACACGTATGTACATGTTCATGGGTGTTCCTTGCAGCATTTTCAATAGAATACTGAAAATAAACTGTATTTGTACAATATGTGATTGTATGAATGTGCCATAATTTAGCCAATGCATAGAATTCTTCAGCTAAAATTTTAGATATATTGGTATGGAAATATAGCCGAGGTATATTTTTAAGATATAGGAAACAAATATTGTCCACCAATGTGTTTTTAAGATATAGGAAGCAAGTATTGCCCAGCAATGCCCAGTAAGATCCCATCTATATTTAAATAGACATACATATTTGTGTGAAGACGTACCTACACACATTTGTATAATGTGCAAAACCTCCGAGGTCATGGGAGGAGACCTACTTTTACTTTTTACCTTAAACCTTCTGAACTGTAGAATTTAACTGTGCACACATATCTTTAAATTCAATGTTGGAAGATACACAACCTGGCTTTTAAAGCAATAAGCTTGTCTCTTGGTGAAAGGGAGTGGCTTCCGAATTGGTTCTTAGCTACTATTGTTTGTTGCTAATGGATTATCTTCAACTTTTCTCCTCATTCTTACATATTATAGAGTGAAAGTTTCTTATTAATCTTAATAAGTAAGCAATTTATCACTCTCAGTGAATGGTACAGTCCATTTGTAATACTTGATAACTGCAATGAACCCTGTAGGCAGCAGCTGTGGTTGTGTGGAGGGAATTGTTGGTTAATCATCTGTCTTTTTAGTTACTCTCACATTTTTAGTATATAAGCCTCAGCAACAAAATACAGACCTATTGTAATTTGCAGAACCATCAGATAGGTAATGTTCTAATATTATAGTGAAAAGAACATACCTTTTGGAATCAGATAGATTTAGGCCCAAACCTCTATCCACTATTTACTAGTGGTGTGATCTTAATACAAATTAACATCTGAGTCTTTTTCTTATTGGTAGGATAGGAATAATACCTTCCTGTTTTGAGGATTATATCTGTATGTGTCTAGTTCAATGCTCAATACATTATCAGCTATTGTTAGCTCTTATCTGTTGCTCAGCTTACCATTTCCCTAACATACATACTCTCTCGTATCTCTTTCTTTAGTGTTGCACTGTTCCACTGTGAAATTTTTCGCTAACCTTTCATACTTTTAGATGTCTCCTCTTCTAGTAAGTTTTCTGTGTTTCCATCAGACTGAGTTAGTTGTTTTCCCTTCCAATTCTCCATTTCATCAATGTAGCAACTAATTTTCCTCCATTTTTTTTTAATTTGCAAAATTTTCCAATTTACAGAAAAAAGACTGAAAGAATTCAGGTCTAACTCTACAGCAATTTCTTTTAGTTACCATTGTGGTTGACCATTAGACTGACATGAGCAGAACAAAGACGATGGCCAGATTACAGAAGGTCACTAGGGCGGAAACAGCAAGGATGGACCGGCTCCCGGCAAATTCCCCCTTTTTTATTTTTTAAAAGCAGGCATTAAAAAGAAAAACCCCAAATGCTCTCTTATATCCATTTTAAGAGTAGGATTGGTGCTTTCCGCTATTACCCGAGTCCTGTGTATCCATTTTAAGAGTAGGATTGGCGCTTTTCGCTATTACCTGAGTCCTGATCTATCATCCCAGGGAGAGCTTGCCAATCCTGCACTTTCCCAGGGTGGAAAGGCTGCAGTGGGATTAAGGATAAGGCTCCTTGGGCCTACCTTCTCCCATGCCTCTACATTTACCTTTCCGGCACCTTTCCTTCCTCAGAAAAGCATGGACATATTTCTTGTATAAAACGTTCCATCTGACTGGGAGTAACCTTAACTCCTCTGCTAGCAAGCATATGTGTTAAAAGATCAATACGAGTCTTTTTTCTTTAGACTCAGTATGGCACTTCTTCTCAATCTAAGTTCTGTACTATCCACCTTCTTACCCTGCTTCTCCTCATAGGGGGGTTTGCAGCACCCTGGTGGAGTCCTATACGTCCTGAATGTGGGGGTTCTCAATGAGGGGGGGCTTACCTATGGGAATCCTGTTCCAGGGGTTCCCAAAGGTGTGGACGGAGTCGGCAAAGACTATCCACCCTCTTCCTACAGTGGAGTCCTATCCGTCCCGAGTGCGGGGCGCTTACCTAGGGGTCCCTGTTCGGGCGCCAGATGCCGGGGTCCAACCCCAGCAGGTCCAGGGGTCCCCAAAGGTGTGGACGGAGTCGGCGAAGAAGGAATGACACAGAGACAGCGTTCAGTTGATCAGCAGCCTAGCCAGGATCTCTAGCCAGGATCTCCAGCCAAGTTCTGGTCTGGATCTCCAGCGAAGTTCTGCTTAGGATCTCCAGCCAGATTCTGTGGCCATGTTCCCTCGCTAGGTAGTAATGGGTGAAACTGGAAAAACAAGGACCTCGCCCCCAGGGTAAATTTTCTTCTAGCATATCACTGGTTATGAGGTTTAGACCCCTTGACCTTTCATGTAGCTGGTCATGCAGTTCCGACTCTCTCCTAACCTTTCCTTACATATTGCTAGTCATGCAGTAGACCCCCTGGGAGGAGGAACCGGGGCTGAAGAGTGGCCTCATGTGACTCCCATGCGGGCCCTTGCACTACTACTCCCTTAAGCATTAACCCGTAGGGATAACATATCGGCCTCAGTTGTGGTTTAGCTCCAGGCCCAGAAAAGCAGCAGAACCAGACTGGCGATGCCATGGCTGATATCAGGACCAGCTGTAATGACCCCCTGCTCTGATGCTGACGAGTCATTAGAGGCCATGACCCTGTAAGGACACACCTAGAAAGCTGATGAATATTCTATTGGAACCCTCCCCTGAGCCCTCCAGATAAATACCCTCAAGACCAGGACCCAGTGTGGCTCTCTCTCCTGGGAGCATGCCTACAGCCCTCTCCCCACCCCCTTCCCTGCAGGCGATCCTAAGCAACAAGGGCCTTTCTTTTGCCTCTGTAACTTGTTTTCTGAGCCCATTTCTTCTTTCTTTTACCTCTGTGACTTTCTAAATAAACTTTCTTTTAAATCTTGAGTCTTAGTAATGAATTATTTCTTAGCTAAAACTCAAGTATCTAGTACCTAAGTTGCTAAAGCAAGATCTGATCTGACTCCACTGGTCTAACACCTGGTGCCATTATCGCTGCCAACATTATGAAGTAGATAGTTCACCGTAAGCATGAGATACATTGAGCTTAGATAGCACATCCTATATAATAAAACCCTAATATGTAAATCAACCGAACGGCAGAATGACCGGTCTCTATGACACGTACTGATCACCAGGGGGCAGACACTCAATGCAAGAGTGTCAGCCAGAAGCTGGGCTCACAGCTAGCAAGTGCAGCAGTGGTGGCGGGAGCCTCTCCTGCCTCCGCAGCAGCGCTAAGAACTCCCAGAGGGTCCTGGACTGCAAGAGGGTGCAGGCTGGGCTGAGGGAGCCCCCCCACTCAGTGCACAAATGTTGTGCACCAGGCCTCTAGTATATTATAATTGGAATGATACAGAGGCGATTAGAATGGCCCCTGCATAAGGGTGACACGCAAATTCGCGATGTGTTTCATATTTTTGTAAATATATGGTGATGGAAGGAGATTTGACTTTGAGTGGTGGGCATACAATGCAATATACAGATGATGTATCAGAATTATATACTTGAAACCTATATAGTTTTATTAACCATTGCTACCCCAATAAATCTAATTAAAAAATATACAGTAATATCATTTCTTTTAGTTACCATGAAGTGGACACTTCACCATAAGCATGAGACACATTGAGTTGAGGTATTCAGTGGTTCGATTTCAAATTGTTGCATTGGGCAGTATAACTAGGAATCTCTTTGTGCCTCAGTTTCAGTTAACATTTTGCAAAGCTACTGGAAATCTTTAAGTAGGTGATGATGTTGCTCTTAATAATCGTGTTTTTTTAAACCTATATTGCCATCAGTATGATACATGGTATCAAGCTGGTAGTCTGGTCTGAGAGTGGTTAAAATGGTCATGTTTGAAATACCTCATTAGCATTCACACTGTATATATAATTAAAATTCTATAAATACAACCTTTCTATCACCTTGTAAAACAGATCACTGGTGCTGTGTGTTCTCCTTTTTCTCACAAGCATGTTATGGTGTCTGACAGCCTCACACATGGAATTTGGCTGAAAAAGCTTTTTTCTTCAAACTGAAGTTTTTGACCCTATTGATATACAGATGTTCTCATAATTTCCTCTCCTCAATTCCTTTGTAAATCGAAAATAGTAAAGGGAAAATTATTTATGTAATTACATTAATAATTAATAATCAATGTGTATTAAATTACTATAGAAAACCTTTACAATTCTCTTTTCAACTTTAGTTTCAAATCGCCAGCTTTTTAAATGGTAAGTTGCTTATATTGACAGACCTTAGATGATGATGGCACCATTTATTTTTGAGTTGACATCTCTGCCTCTTTTTTTTTGCCAGAAACATTATTTTTTGTTAGAAACATTATTTTTCTGGTGTGACTGCTGCTGATCCCAGGTGGGGAGGCTAGATTTGACTTCTGAAGGTTGCATAATCAGCACAGCAAATAGTCAGTGATAGGTCTGCCGCTGCTTTCTGCTCTGTGAACATCAGTTGTCATAAACCGGTGTTTGATCCTTCTTTATTTGTGCTGATTCTTATTTAATTGTAGGACGATTTGATGAAACTGTTATTGAAGAGAGAAGACAGTGTGCCGAAGACTTGCTACAGTTCTCTGCCAATATTCCTGCTCTTTATAACAGTAAACAGCTTGAAGATTTTTTCAAGGTCTTCTTAAAATACTTTGTATTTTATTAAATACCTGTGTTTTCTAGTGTTAATTTTTACTTTATTTGGGGGCTCTGTTGGCATATACATGTATGTTTATAATGGGTATGTCTTCCTGATGAATTAAATTGCTTAGTCTTATGCATTATCTCTCTCTGTCTCTGGTAGTACTTATTAAAGCCTTACTTTGTATGATTTTAATATAGCCACTCTAGGTTTCTTACAGTCACTGTTTGCATACCTTTTTATTTTTATTTTTTTGCTTTCTATGTATTTGTGTTCTTAAATAAGGGTATCTCTTATATGCAATGTATAGTTTGATCTTATTTTTTATCCAGTCAGGAAATGATTGTTGTTGATTGGGGGAGTATTTAGTCCTTTTTTTGTTTTGTTTTGTTAATCCTCACCCAAGGATATTTTTCTATTGACTTTTAGAGAGAGTGTTAGAGAGGGGAGAGACAGAGAGAGAGAAACATCGATGTGAGAGATACACATTGTTTGGTTGCCTCCCTCATATGCCCGGACTGGGGCCTGGGATCAAGCCTGCAACCGAGGTACCTGTCCTTGATGGGATTCAAACCCAGGACTCTTCAATCCTTGGGCTGACACTCAATCCAGAGTCAAACAGGCGAGGGCTAGTCCTTTTATACTTAAAGTAATTGTTGATTTGATTGAATTTGTCAGCCATTTTGCTTTTAGTTATGTCTCATATATTTTTGTTTTTCCTTTATGCCACCCTTGTAGATATTGATTACTGTACCATTTAAATTCCTTTTTTATGAATTTTTTGCTAAGTTAAATTCTTATTGGTTGCTCTAGGAATTAAAACATGCATTTTAATTTATGACAATTTACTTGAGATTAATACTCACTTAATTCCAGTAACATATAGAAAGTTTGCTTCATAAAGTGTTATTTACCCCCCTCCATTGCATTATTATAATACTAGAGGCTCGGTGCACAAAAATTTGTGCACTCAGGGGGGAGGGGAGGGGTCCCTCAGCCAGGCCTGTGCCCTCTCGCAGTCTGGGACCCCTCAGGGGATGACCGCCTGCTGGCTTAGGCCTGCTCCCCGGGGGATTGGGCCTAAGATGGCAATCAGACATCCCTCTGGCAGCCCGGCAGCCTTCAGGGGATGTCCACTTGCCAGCAGGGAGCAGGCCTAAACTGCAGTCGGACATCCTTAGCGCTGATGAGGAGGCAGGAGAGGCTCCCATCACCACCTATGTACCGGCAGCCATCAGCCTGGCTTGTGGCTGAGCAGAGCTCCTCCCATGTGAGAGCACCCTGACCACCAGAAGGCAGCTCCTGCATTGAGCGTCTGCCCCCTGGTGGTCAGTGTGTGTCATAGTGACCAGTCATTCCCAGTCGTAATGCTGTTAGGGTCAGTTTGCATAGTACCCTTTTACTATATAGGATAGAGGCCTGGTGCACAGTTGGGGGCCGGCTGGTTTGCCCTGAAGGGTGTCCCGGATCAGGGTGGGGGTCCCGCTTGGGTGCCTGGCCAGCCTGGATGAGGGGATGATGGTTGTTTGCAGCTGGTCACACCCCCTTCAGGGGGGGGGGTCCCCACTGGTGTGCCTGGCCAGTCTGGGTGAGGTGCTGAGGGCCGTTTTCAGGCTGGCGGGCAACTGAAGCTCCCAGCCTCTCCTTTTTTTTTTTTTTTTTATTTTTTTTTATTTTTTTATTCTGGGATTTATTTACCTTCTATAGCTGTCACTGGAGCTGAGAGCCAGCTCCAGCTCTGAGGCTGTGGCTGGCTGAAAGCAGGTATCTGGGTTTGTTTAGCTTCTATAATTGAAACATTGTTGCCATCACTGCTGCTCTAAGCTCTGAGGCCGAAGCTGGTTGAAAGCAGGTATCTGGAGCTTGTTTAGCTTCTATAGTTGCAATATTGTTTCTTAGAGTGCAGCTCAGAGGCTGCAATGGCAGGCGGGAAATGTTGGCTTCCTCCATCACTGGAGCAAGCAAGCCTCCTGTTCGCTTCAGCTGCCTGGCTGCCGGACACCATCTTGGTTGGCAGTTAATTTGCATATCGCCCTGATTAGCCAATGGGAAGGGTAGCGAAGTTATGGTTAATTAACATGTTTGTCTATTATTAGATAGGATGTGTACCTTAAAAATAATATAAATCCAACAATGTAGTATTATGATCTGATGTCTTTTAAGGAGTTAGGAGAAGAAAAAAGAACATATTTATACAGCCTTTTTTATACTTTAAAAACAGTGTATTAAAAACATTAGTGAATATAAAATATATAACATAAACAATGTATGTAAACCTAAAATGTGTGTACATAAAACAATAACATTTTCAAGAGCACATTCCACCCTAGCCATCTTTGCTCAGTGGATAGAGCGTCGGCTTGCGGACTGAAGGGTCCTAGGTTCGATTCCGGCCAAGGGCACATGCCTGGGTTGTGGGCTCAATCCCCAGTGGGGGTGTGCAGGAGGCAGCCGATCAATGATTCTCTCTCATCATTGATGTTTCTATCTCTCTCCTTCTCCTTTCCTCTCTGAAACCAATAAAGAAGTATATTAAAAAAAAAAAAAAAAGAGCACATTCCTAAAAGGAAACAAAATAAACAAGAGGGGGCCTTCCATGGACCTATACATAGCCTTTTATATTTATCCTCATACATATCTTTTTTTGTGTGTGTGCTTTATTTGTTCAGGTAGATTTGAATTACCAACAGTTGTCATTTTCTTTCAGGTTGGGATTTCCTGTTGTTTCTTTTTGGTGTAAGCCTGGTTTGCTGGCAAAGATTCTCTCAGTCTTTGTTTGGAAATGTTTTTGTTTACACTTCACTTTCAAAGGATAGTTTTGCTAGATATGTGGAATTACTTGATTGACACTGTTTCTTTTAGTACTTTGAATTTGTCACTCCGCTGACTTTTGTGCTTCATTGTCTTTTTGAGAATCAGCCGTTAATTGTACTATAGTTCCACTGAGTAAGTCTTTTTCTATTGCTTCTTTCAGAAGTTAGCCTTGTCTTTCAACAGTGTACGTGTAGGTATTGATCTCTTTCTGTTTATCCTATTTAGGGGTCTAATTTATCTTGTATTTGTAGATTAAATTTTTTTGGTTCAATTTTGGATGTTTTCTGTCCTCATCTCTTCAGGTATTTCTTTTTCAGCCCCTTTCTCTCTCTTACATTGGATACCCCCGTTACATGTAAGTTGGTATGCCATTATGTGTAAGTTGGTATGCTTGATATCATTTCACATTTCTCTCTGGTTCTCTTTATTATTTGGTCTTTTTTTTCTATAATCTTCATACTGGATAGTTTCTGTTGATCTTCACATTCATTGGTTCTTTCTCAACTCTGTTGTTAAATTCCTCTAGTAAATTTAAAATTTTTGTTACAATACCTTTCAAATGCAGCATTTCTATCTGGTTCTTTTTTTTTTTAAAATTGAGATTAAATGACATAACATAAAACTCACTATTTTAAAGTGGTGTATGATTCAGTGGTTTTTAGTATATTCATAAGGTTACACAACCATTATCGCTACCTAATTCCAGAACATTTTCATTACCCTCATACCCATGAGCACTTACTTCTTCCCCACCATGCCCCAACCTCTAGCAACCACTGATCTACTTTCCATCTTGATGGATTTGCCTATTTCTGGACATTTCACATGAATGGAATCATACAACATATAGCTGTTTTCATCTGGCTTCTTTCTCAGAGTTCAGTATTTTCAAGGCTCATCCATGTTGTAGCATGTATCAGTACTTCATTTCTTTCCATTAAGTGGATTTTGTTTATCCATTCATTAGTTGATGTACATTTGGATTACCTCCACTTTTGGCTCTATGATAATGCTTCACTAATTTTTGTTTTTTTATTTTTTATTTATTTATTTTTCTTTATTTTTTTAAAATATATTTTATTGATTTTTTTACAGAGGAAGGGAGAGGGATAGAGTGTTAGAAACATCGATGAGAGAGAAACATCGACCAGCTGCCTCCTGCACACTCCCTACTGGGGATGTGCCCGCAACCAAGGTACATACCCTTGACTGGAATCGAACCTGGGACCCTTGATTCCACAGGCTGATGCTCTGTCCACTGAGCCAAACCGGTCAGGGCTATTTTTTGTTTTTTAAAAAAATAATTTCTACTTATTTATATTTGCTATTTCATGAGTCATAGTCATTAGACTTTCCTTTAATTCTTTTTAAATGATTTTTTTTTAAAAAAATATATTTTTATTGATTTCAGAGGGGAAGGGAGAGAGATAGAAACATCAATGATGAGAGAGAATCATCGATCGCATGCCCCCTACCAGGGATTGAACCCACAACCCAGGCATGTGCCCCTGATCAGAATCAAACCTGAGACCCTTCTGTCTGCAGGCCGATGCTCTATCCACTGAGCCAAACCAGCTAGGGCTCCTTTAATTTTTTAATTGTTATTTCCTTCAGTTATTTGAACATATTTATAAGCTTGTATTGACTGTTTCCTCCCCCCCCTTATGGAGCACACACTTTTCCTGTTTCTTTGTATGTCTTACTATTTTTTGTTCAAAGCTGGAAATTTTGGTTAATATATATTACAGCAACTCTGAATTCTGGTTTTTTCCTCCCTGAGGGTTGTTGCCATTGTTTTATTAGTATGTTTATTAACATGGCTGTACTAAATCTGTGGAGTTTATTTGTTTAATGCATAGTATGTGACTGCTGATACTTATGGTCAGTTTTTAATTTTAATTGTATTTTTAAATCTGGTTTAGTAGGACTTAGCTCTGTATCATCTTAGTTTATTGGACAGCCAGTGTTTGGTCTTGGCTTATACTTAAACACTTTGTTTCTTATATGCTTCTCTTTATGCTGATGATTCTTTGTGTGTTTTCAAAGTTCAAGCAGTTTTTAAGTTTGCCCTGGGTCTTACTTTCCTTTGAGATGTCTTACATTTCCTCTATCCAATGGTCGGCAAACTGTGGCTCGCGAGCCATATGCGGCTCTTTGGCCCCTTCAGCCATATGCGGCTCTTTGGCCCCTTCAGCGTGGCTCTTCCACAAAATACCGGCTCTTCCACAAAATACCGACTTCTGTGCATGGGCCACAAAGTTTCAATCGCACTGTACATGCGTGCCTGCACGTGGTATTTTGTGGAAGAGCCACACTGAAGGGGCCAAAGAGCCGTATGTGGCTCGCGAGCCGCGGTTTGCCGACCACGGCTCTATGCATATGCACCATCTCATGGTTTGCCAGGGATTTGTAGATAGTTTGATCCCTCTCTGGTCTCTCCTGTATGGATGGGTAGAGTGCTTATTAAGAATCTCTATGGTTGTGTCATTTTCTGGATTTTCCTGGTAAATGTCTGGCTAATGTTCTGGTCTTTTGCTTGCTGCAGCTTATGCTTGCTGAGCCATTCACTTGTTTCTTGCCATTTGTTTGGCACTAAGATTGCTACTATTACTGATAATGCTATTTGGGGTAGATTTTTTTTTCCTGTGATTCAATCAAAATCATGGCAACCTCATCTACAAGTGAATCTTCTGGTTTTCAAGGTTCTTGTATAATTACCTTGGCCACCCAGCTGGGATGGAAGATGGGAGCAACCCCAGGCAAGAATAGACTTATTAAGAGTTCTTACCTGGGGTTTTGTTGTTTTCCATGAGTAACCACATCTTCATTTGCTTTATGTTTTTGGTCAAATTTTGGAATCTCAAATGGTTATTTAGACAGTTTTCTCTAGTTATATTATTGTCTTTTGTGATGAGCATTTGCTCATATACTTATTTTACCATATCTAAACTCCTTCCCCTTCAGACTGACTTTCATTAATAAAAACTTTGAGAAACTATGTAATAAGAGTTTCTTTTTACTGCATAATCAGGAATACTAAGAGGTTAATGTTTGAACTAGAGATTTAAAATAGAATTGTGGCATATTATTCTACTACTTCCCTTTAGTGCCTATAGAACATTTTATTTATTTATTTATTTATTTATTTATTTATTTATTTATTTATTTATTTCCTCACCTGAGGATTTGTTCATTGATCTTGGAGAGGAATGGGAAGAGGGAGGGTGGAAGGAAGGAAAAGGGAGAGAGAGAGAGAGAGAGAGAGAGAGAGAGAGGAAGTGAGAGAGGGGAAAAAAAAAGAAACATTGATTGGTTGCCTACTGTAGTCATCCTGACCAGTGATGGTCCTGACCAGGGATCAAACCTGTAGCCTGAGTATGTGCCCTGTCCAGAAATTGAACCCGCAGCCTTTTAATGTACAAGACGACACTCCAATACATGGAGCCATCCGGCCATGGCTGGCAGAGAACTTTTGATTAGGTAAAGATAGTTGTGAAATCTTTGTGCTGACATAGACAGGAAATGGGGGTTTTATATTCCTCTTGGGTTTGGCTATCTGGGAAGTAGTGTTTGGGAGGCATAGAACTGCTGGTGGAAGGTAGACGAAAGATGTTAAGGAGCAGAAGAGCTATTATTTTATTTATTTATTTATTTATTTATTTATTTATTTATTTATTTAAAATATATTTTATTGATTTTCCACAGAGAGGAAGGGAGAGAGAGAGAGAGAGTTAGAAACATTGATGAGAGAGAAACACCGATCAGCTGCCTCCTGCACATCTCCCACTGGGGATATGCCCGCAACCCAGGCACATGCCCTTGACCGGAATCGAACCTGGGACCTTTCAGTCCGCAGGCCGACGCTCTATCCACTGAGCCAAACCGGCCTTGGCAGAAGAGCTATTATTTTAATTAGTTATATTTATTCAAAGATTATAAGCCCATATATTCCTGATTGTAGCAGTGTATAAAGCCATGGCACAGACTCACAGCACTATCACTTGCCTGATATTAGCATTCTCTAGTTACATGTAAGTAAGAGAAAGTAGTCTTTTAGGCTTAAATTTGCAAACTTAAATATAGAATTAAAATGATGGTCACATTGAGAAATCAATTTTATATTAAAATTGTGTTTTTTAATAAAAATATTTTAAACTTATTTAGTTTTACTCTATTGTATTTAAGTGGTTTTCAAGTTTAAGTCACTTCTGGAATTTCCTGAAGTGCTGTGTGATATATTGTAGTTTTTAATTTGAAAAATTACGTGACTTTCTAATGGAGTTCATCATTTATCACTATTGGAATGACCAGTCACTAAGGATTCTGAACAATTTTCTTTAGCTGGTGTGTGTTTTCTTTTTCTGTATTTTTAAGTGAGTAAGTTTGAGAGATTTTTTTAAAATTTGCTTTTATAGCCCTGACCGGTTTGGCTCAGTGGATAGAGCATCAGCCTGCGTACTGAAGGGTCCCAGGTTGGATTCCTGTCAAGGGCATGTACCTTGGTTGTGGGCACATCCTCAGTAGGGGGTGTGCAGGAGGCAGCTGATTGATGTTTCTAACTCTCTATCCTTCTCCCTTCCTCTCTGTACAAAATCAATAAGAAAAATATATTTTAAAATTTGCTTTTATAAAAAGCCATGTATTATTATAAACATTATAGTATTCCTATTGAATTTTTACATAATTGACTATTTTTTAGAGCAGTTTATGTTTACAGAAAAATTGTGCAGAAAGTATTAGAGTTTTTCCATGTATCCCCCTACTCACTCATCGAGTTTTTTCTCTATTATTAACATACTGCATTGGTGTGGCACATTTGTTAACATTGATGAACCAATATTGATATTTCTGTTGATTTTTTAAAAAGCAATTGTAATCTGCCCTAACCGGTTGGCTCGGTGGATGGAGCATTGGCCTGCGGACTGAAGGGTCCCAGGTTCAATTCCGGTCAAGGGCATGTACCTTGGTTGCGGGCACATCCCCGGTGGGGGGTGTGCAGGAGACAGCTCATCGATGTTTCTCGCTCATCGATGTTCTACCTCTCTATCCCTCTCCCTTGCTCTCTATAAAAAAATCAATAAAAAAAAGAACATTTTTTTAAAAAAAGCAATTGTAATCTGATTTAATAGTTTTTGTAATCCTTATACAATACTCAGTTGAGAAGTCTATAGTTCATTTATTACTGATTTTTTAAAATACTGTTATTATGAATGACACACAATTACTCTGATCTTTTTAGGGTGGAATAATTACTGATGGTTCTGAATTGATTGGTCCTGTTGAAGCTTATTCGGATTCCCTCACTGATAGCTTTCCTGAGTGTAGTACGGAAGGTAAGAGATTTTATTTTTTTTCATTTCAGTTTTTATTGTAGAAGATTAAATCATATTTATATTGCAAAAAAATGGATATAGGAATTTGGGAATACTTCATTAATTCTAATGATTTTTTTCACATTTTAATATCATTGATATTGGGTGCATGATACTGGGTTGATGATATCTTGCATTTAATTGACAGCTTTTTTCTTTCTTAGTAATATATAAACTAAAGGCCCGGTGCATGGAAATTCGTGCACTGGCTGGGGGCGTTCCTCAGCCCGGCCTGCCCCCTCTCACAGTCTGGGAGCCCTCAGAGGTGGGAGGCGACCCAGCAATCAGGGGAAGGCAGTGCCCCATCACACCTCTGCTGCCGCCACTGCCCACTGCCGGCAGCGCAAGCCTTGGCCGGCCATGGTTACCTGAGCCTCAGGTGGCCCTGGGTGCCCCGGGCCAGCCCTGGGTGACTGGGCAGCCACCATCCGAGGCTTGCCTGCACCTTGGACTGGCCCTGGGCAGCTGGGGGGCTGAGGGGACTGGGGGACTCCAGAGGCAGGTTGTGCGCCTGCTGCCCCGGTGGGGCTGAGGGGACTGGATGACGTCATCTTGTGGCTGTGGGTGCCACCATCTTTGAGGGCGGGGCAGTCAATTAGCATATTCCCTCCTTATTGGCTGTGGGCGCTGCCATCTTTGCAATGGTGTGAGAGTCAAGTAGCATATTCCCTCTTTATTAGGTAGGATGATTCCGCCTACAATTAATGCCATCTTAGATATGATGAAATGTGGTATAATGAGTGTTCGGAATTTGTATTTTCTACAGTAAGAATGCCTTGGTTAAATTTATTTAGTAGCAACTGATCTTTAGACAATTAATTTTTTAAGACTAGCTTTAAAAGTTTAGTCATGTACCCAGAAAAAAAATTTAAAGCAGTTTGTTTTTTTTTTTTTTTGAATTTAAAGCAGTTTTAATGTTTTTAATATGTTTTATAATAACATGAGTTTAAACCAAAGCAATTTTTGTACTTTTAATCACTTTAATTCAAGAATGCTTAATCTCCTGTTTTATTTCTCTATTAAGCCATCCTTGATTTTTTATGAAGATTTAAAACACATATTTTTTGGATTTAATTAGCTAGTTTTTTTTGTGGTTTTTTTTTTTTTTTTTTTTCAGGGAAAATTTTGGAATTAAAAAAAAAGAGATTTCGGAAATAGGGATGGGGAGAGTCTTTAAAAATAGGTAATTAGGTTTGGTTCTGCTGTATTGAGAAGTGATTAACTTTTCTTGTTTTTCATGGTGGCTCTGTTGACTTATAAGCAAAGTATCCATTGAGTCCTCAATATCTTGGGCTCCATCCTGAATCAGCCAGGGTCATAGAAAAACATTGTTACTTTACAGTCTGTCATGTTTTTGGGGAAAAATATATCTGTTCTCCATGACCTGTTTTTATCTGAGATCCTTGTCAGGCTTTGGAAAAGCCTGCTTGAGTTCTGAATGTAATTCTCTTTCTAGAACTGGATTCCTTGGAAGGTGACTTACGGGGTAACCTGATCTGGCTGTTGCCTCAGAGATACTCTCCTGAGAAAGAGGGAGGGTGTTTTCTGCCTGAAAAATGTGCTGATTTGATGATGTCCAGTAGAGGACTAGTAGGACAAATATTTGTAGGAGACTATTCAATGAGGAGAACAGCTCTTGAAAATGGCAGAAAAGTTTCTTTTCTCTCTCTCGTTTTTTGATATAGGAACCAAAGGTTGTGTGAGTTGGGAATGGTTATGTTCTTTTGACAGCCATAATAAGCCCTTGTTGCTAGGTGGGAGTCTGCCATTGTGAGAGAAGGGTGTTTCAGGAGCCCATTTCAGTTTAAAATAATCAGCGATGGGAGCAATACAGAGGTCTTTTGTCCTTTGCTATCGTCTAGGAGGGAAAGGGAAGTGTGTTATTACTAGGAATGACTTTTCTGGGTAAAAAGGTGGTTGCATCCATGTTAAAAGAGATATCTAAAGCTAAGGTGAGTTAGTAATTTATTGTCCAGTCTGGGAGACTTTTGAGAATTACAATAAAACAATAGGCATAAACCAGAGCTACCTGAGACAAACTGAGCAGTATGGACTACCCTACCTAAAGCAGTTAAGAGTTTGTCTGTGAAATTTCAAACAGATGGCTTTTCTTTGGAAGGCTTTATCTTTTAGGAATATGCTTTAAGAGAGAAATTAGGGGCAACATTTTTTTTAAAAAAATTATGTTTTTATTCATTTCAGAGTGAGGAAGGGAGGGAGAGAGAGAGAGAGAGAGGGGGGAGGGAGGGAGGAGAGAGAGAGAGAGAGAGAGAGAGAGAGAGAGAGAGAGAGAGAGAGAGAGACATCAATGATGAGAGAGAATCACTGATCAGCTGCACATGCCCCACTGGGGATCAAGTACTCAACCCAGGTATGTGCCCTGACCAGGAATTGAACCAGCAACCTCCTGGTTCATAGGTTGATGCTCAACCACCGAGCTATGCCAGCCAGGCAGGGAAAACATTTTTGTTAAAAACTTAGGAAAAGACTTATGATACCTAAAAGAAATAGTGAAATTTTTATCCTTTCAGGGCATAGTTTAGTTTTCCAACTGTATTACCATTCTAAAATACACTGATCCATTAAGAATGAAAAACACAGAACTGGAAATGCTGTTAATACTTAAGTTTTTTACCCCTCCCTTTAAACGACTCTATGTCTGGTTAATTAATCCTGCTCAGAGACACTTTGTTGACAAATACAGATTGGAATGTCAGACAGCTTGCAAATTCATTGCTATTTGAGAGGGGAAATGTTTTTAATTGATATTTTTAGAGAGACAGGAAAAGGAGAGAGAAAGAAAAACATCAATTTGTAGTTTCACTTCTTTTTTTAAAAAATATTTCTTTATTGATTTCAGAGAGAAAGGGAGGAGGAGAGAGAGATAGAAACATCAATGATGAGAGAGAATCATTGATCGGCTGCCTCCTGTACACCCCCTACTGGGGAACGAGCCCGCAACCGAGGCATGTGCTTGATTGGAATTGAACCTGGGACCCTTCAGTCTGCAGGCTGATGCTCTATCCACTGAGCCAAACAGCTAGGGCATGGGAAATGACTTTTAAATATCATGAAATTGTCTGGCATAAGATTTACTTTCATACCAAAAGGTCTGCACACCCTAGAGACAAGCAAGGGAGAGGACCTCTAGTACAAGGGCAGGAAAGCGGGCAGCCTGCCAAGCCTCACAGGTCTGCAGTGAAATGGAGGGTTGTAGAGGGATTGTGGTTGGCAAGTGCATTTAGAGCCAAAATGTGAGGAGGTGATTCACTCAATAACAACTCCTCTGAGCGCAGTATTTTAAATGGTGTTTTGAAAGGGCACGAGCCCACAACCCAGGCATGTGCCCATGTGGATTCATTTTTCATACTTCTGATTTAGTTTGCTGGTGGAATGAGGCAGAAGGGCACATCTTAATATATAGTCTGCTGTTTCAAGGTCCTTCAGGTGGAGTTAGAATGACATGGCAAGTATATCACCTCTCAGAGAACAGATGTGGAAGCTAAGCGATCATTATTTTTATTAGTACCATAAAAATGCAATCAACAAGTTTTAAGTTACCTTGAAAGAAAGTTTTCTGAGGAAAACAAAAAGAGCTGGATTAGTGGCTTAAAAAATTATCATTATTTTATAGTACAATGGGATCGAGGAAACCCCTTTAAGGTTTCATAAAACCAATACTTTGGTAATTAACTGGTAAATGTATTTTATCTAATATGAAATTGAAAATTATAAAGTTCTTCAGTAGGTTTTTAGATAAAAAGTTAATATTGTTTTATGTTTTTAAGACGAAATGCTGGTTACTCTTGATCTCCCTTTGTTCAGGGAAATTAAACTATATATTTTCTCAAAGATGAAAGGTTTAATTGATTAACATCTTATTTCCTTTTTAAACTTCCATCATTTGCCGGATTAAACTTAGCTATGAAGTTCCTGACATTTGTGGAAACCTGACCAAAACGATGCATGGGAATTGAGCTTCTTGACATGTTTCTCTCATCTGTTGGCCTGTTTGAAGGATGTAGTTTGCTTTACTGCCATGCTGGCCTTGATATTGGAGCCTTTGATGTTGGTATAGTCTCATCTGGTAACCTGTGTCATTTCCTCTTCCTAATACATTATTTTACTTCCTTTGCAGTTCTGGGAGGGACATTTTCCAGGTGTGTGCAGCAAATAAGAGAAAATAATTAGGTGATCATAACCACAAATACAAATTGAGAGATCAACATCTTATATGTAGCAGATCTTAAAAGTGAATATTTTTAAATGTCTCCTGGGATACTTAAATCTGTCTTTTTTTTTTCCCCCTAAAAATTTTGGGTTAGAAGCTTCTAAATGCTTATTCTAACAATTGTAGACTCTAGAATGATTTATTAGGCTGTCTTGAATTAGCCATTTTAGAGTAAATGAGATGTACATTTCAAAGATAATGGCATCTCTTGTTGATCTATGTATGGGAACTCGTAAAAGAACTCTTAGTCCAAGATTTATATGTTTACTTGATGGTAGGATAATAATTTTTTTGCATTATGTAGATAAACATGAAAATTATAATTAATATGTATTGAATAGAATAATGTGGATTATATTTGACATTAAATGTAATCATCATTATACTATGTTAGGGAGATAATTGGGAAGGCATGTAGTTATTTAAGCTTGAAAAAAAATTCTGTTTTAAAATACCTTTTGTTTTACTTTTTATTATTTGTGTTATTTTCATTTAGTTGATTTAAAGTTGATGCTTTAAGGCAGGATCATTTTAAAAAGTAATATTGTTCAGTTTATTGGCCACTTAATAACCTAAATATATTTTAAAGACAAACTTAAAGTCTACACTACAAGTAGTGTAAGATGACAAAATATAGAAAGTCTAATGAAAAGTAATTTACATTTACATAGAATTTATAGCAAATGTCCACTAGATGGCACCATGAGCACTCCAAATCTTTTTACTAGAATTAGTCTGGGTCCTCTATTATATTAGAGTATGCTTATTCAGTTTGAAGTTCCTTTTTCTCTTAAGCCTTAAGGGCTTCTTAACTTTTATTCACTGTTCTTTATTAGTTGAAATTACTTTGGCAGGGGACTTTGAAATAAATAGGAAAAAAGAACAGGCCACTATTCTCAAGAGAAACACAAATGAGAATGTGTCATTCATTGTGTGTATGAGTATATGTATATGTAAAACAAATAATACAAATTATAAATATTGACTCTTAAAATCCTGGGGCTATCAAGGATAATGCTGAACTTAGAACTTTAGGGGTTGGGTGAAGCAAGTAAAGTTATGATATGTTGTGGGAATGGGTTTTAGAGTAGAAGGAACATTAGGGAACATATAGATGAATCTCTTAGTTTACAATTAAAATTGGAATTTCAGAGAAGGTGAGTCATGTGCCTCTGGCAGTCAGGGCCTTCCAGGTATTTAATAACAATCACAGAACTATATTTTATGAAATGAAGAGATTCAATTTTAGGCGAGGAAGGCGGTGGGAATGCTTATTTGTGAGCTGCTTGTGTGCTGGTAACAAACAGGTGTGATTCGTAGAGAAGATTCTGAAGAGGAGCAGCATGAAAAGTTCATTAGGTAGAAAGGGAAGCCAACTCACAGATCTTCATTGTTCAGATAAGATAACAGGATGAGGGTTATAATTGTGAAGAATGTGTTGTTTTCTGAGTTCATTCTGTTTTTCACCAAATACACAGAAGATATTCTGATGCTCTCTTCAAAAAGTCTCAAGGGTGAAGCATAGACATATTCCAAGGATGTTATAAATGTGAATCATCAAAGGAATGGTTATTGTAGTAACAGTAGCTATTACTAAATGAGGAGTTGGTAATCAAGTAAGGAATCTTAACTGGCATCAGAATCTTAATTAGTTTTAGATTTAGGTTTTCACTTAAGTCATATTTATAAGGCCTTATTGCTTAATGGAGACTGATATGTATTTCTTCTGTCTCAGGGTGACCTTTGTTCTGCTGGCTAGGTAACTTGCTTTGTGTGTAAAGCATGAGTCATTGCTACTAGGAAAAGTAGAAATTCCCTTTCCTTGACTCTTGCAATATGTGAACCTCAGGGCTCAGTGAAAGCTATCAGCTAACAATAATGAGGCCATGTATTTTTATATATAGTCCACCATGAGAGACCACCTGTTGTTCTAAAGAAAACTGATATCTTTTTGCAGATGGTCTTCAAATACAGATTTCTGATAGTTTATAGTATAAAGATTTATTCTGTGGCAACTCAACCTTTTCCCCTGGTGCTTGTCTTTCAGAGATGGTGTCTTAGACTATACTGCCTACCTGAGCAGTTCAAAGCACAGAAAGTGAGGGTAGGTAGGTAGACTAGGATCTTAAATAAAACCCTTATGTCCGTAGCTGCTTTTTAACCGGTCACCTGGGGCCCTCTAATGGCCCTGAGACTTGAATGTCTGTGAAATGAATCTGGAGGCAGAATGCTTTCATAGAACCTTTGACTCCCCATCCCACCCCCCTGCTCTCATCCCTTCCAGAAAAGGCTTAGGTTTTTGACTTGATGGCATTGGGTGAAGGTTGCACCTTTTACTCTGATGATGGCCCAGAGGGCCCTCTTAAACATGGACTGACTTCAGGTTGGTTTAACTTTTGACAAATAGTTTCTGTATTGTCAATTGTTGCTCTGCCTCATCCACAGTTTCTTCCTGCTCACCTTAACCGAAAGCTTCTTGTTTGCTGCTCCCTATATCTTACTCGCTAACTTTCTTCCTGGGTTATAGGGAGCTAGTCTCCACTTCATGTGATATTTAGATTTATATAAAGTTTGTTGAATGACAGGACTGATTTCCAGGACTTGAGCAGGTACTGTACAAAGTAGATATATTAAGAATATCAGAGGAATAAGCTAGGTACTGAACACACACACGCACGCACGCACGCACGCACGTACGCGTACGCGTGCACACACATTTATTGCTGTGGTGGTGAAAGGGAGTGTTCTTGAGCTGTTTGGGAAGTACTTCATTGAGAAGAAGGGAATTTAGAAATTGCTTAAATATAGAAGAGGAAAGTATCAGAGAATACTAGAAAAGATGATTTGATGCAGTGCTTGGTGGAGGACATATGATAGGGTTAGGCTTTTTAGGTGTGGTAGGGTGTATCGTAATAGGAGAATTAAAGGAGGAGGATAGTTTGGGGTTAGTTTGCTTTACACAGCTCTGTCTTTATATAATTTCTACCTTCTCTCTCTTAAGTTAGGTATGGCGGGGGTGGGGGTGGGGGTCCTCCCTTCTCTGTTCCAGCATGGAGAGAGAGACGTGAACCGGTTCTTTTAAGTAGGAGGCGCTTTTGGGATTTGAGAAAATGAAAAGACAGACATAGAAATAGAATATAAGCTTGGGCCAGGTGTGGCGTCTGCCCTCTGAATGGAGGGACAGAACGACCTCCAACACCGGAAGTAGTTTTAATAAATACTCGAATAATAGGAAGTTACATCACATCTGGGTGGGCCTTGAGTTCCTGGGCCTTGAGTTCCCCCTTAACACTGGTCTGAAAGGTCAAACTGAGTGGCATCCCAGTCTCTTGACCAGGTCTGCCCCCAGGGCGTGGCTCTGCCTGCGCTCTGAGTTTCAGTGACAAATTTAAACCGAGTGTTTGCTAGCGGCCCTCAACAGTTAGAAATTCCTGGGCACTGGCTGCTGGATATTTCATACAGGCCAGTATTTCATAAATGATGGCTGTGTAACATAGCTTTATACTCAATTCCCAGTTTTAGCCCTTACTGTTATCTCCTTTGATATTCTCCATGTACAGAGCCTGGAGGGCTTGTCATACACAAACAAGATAAATGATTAGCATCGCCTGTAATCCCACCATACTGAAAAAATTATTTTTAGTGTTTATTGTACCTTTCTGCGCGCCCCCCCCCCCCCCATGTGTTCTTAAAAATGTGTTTTTATTGCCCTAACCTGTTTGGCTCAGTGGATAGAGCGTCGACCTGCGGACTGAAAGGTCCCAGGTTCGATTCCAGTCAAGGGCATGTACCTTGGTTGTGGGCACATCCCCAGCGGGAGGTGTGCAGGAGGCAGCTGATTGATGTTTCTCTCTCATTGATGTTTCTAACTCTCTATCCCTTTCCCTCTCTGTAAAAAAATCAATAAAATATATTTTTAAAAATGTGTTTTTATTGATTTTTAGAGAGAGAGGAAGGGAGAGAGATAGAGAGATAGAATCATCCATGAGAGAGAGAAACCTCATCCATCAGTTGCCTCTGGTACGCCCCCCTACCGGGGATCAAATCTGCAACCCAGCATGTGCACTGACCGGGAATTGAACCAGTGGTCTCATTTCCTGGGTCAATGCTCAACCACTGAGCCACACCAGCCGGGTTGTATTTGTGTTTTTAAATTATAATATATATACTGTGTATAAACACACACACACACACACACACACACACACACATACATACAAGTACCACTTTGCAGTTTGTCATTTTTGCATAATAGAGCATGAATACTTTAGCATTAAACATTCTATAACAGTGATGGCGAACCTATGACACGCGTGTCAGAGGTGACACACGAACTCATATTTTTGGTTGATTTTTCTTTGTTAAATGGCATTTAAAAATATAAAATAAATATCAAAAATATAAGTCTTTGTTTTACTATGGTTGCAGATATCATAAAATTTCTCTATGTGACATGGCACCAGAGTTAAGTTAGGGTTTTTCAAAATGCTGACACGCCGAGCTCCAAAGGTTCGCCATCACTGTTCTATAACATACCTTTTAATAGTTGTATAATACTTTATCATAGGGATGAACCATACTCTTTTGTATCTCTGATTGTTTTGGTAAAAACTGCTGAATTGCTTGGTCAAAGATATAAGCATTTTTTTGCATCTGACATGCATTGCCAAACTGTCCTCCAACAAGGTTAAACCAGAAGAAGTCTTTTTATTTCCCTTTGCCTTCTCCGAATTAGGCTAAAAAAATTCCTCTTCCTAACCTGCTTGTTTTATTTGCTTGCTTACTTTGAAAGTTTCATTTAGAATTAGGTAGAAATTGAAACAATTTGTATAGTATATTTCTTACTTTATTTTGCTATCTTACTTTCTTCCTCAGTATTTTGATGGTCTTACTTTTCTGATCTAATTTTATTTAACCGTGGTTTCCTTTGCTAATAAAATAAGGTTGGAAAGGTAAGAGGAAATGTGACTATGATACTAGATTTTTGTGGTCAAAAGCCAAGAAACTGAGTATACATAACTTTACCCTTTTGCCCTTTGGTGTTATTGTTCTTGTAGAAAGGAAAATCAGGCAACGCATGAGACAGTACAATGTGATAGATGATGTGAAGGTTATACTGACAAGACACGGGAGAGCTGACAAAAGATTTCTGACAGCATTTCCTTTCTTTTGTGATTAGCTGCATAAACCAGAAAAAATATTAAACTTGATATTTGTTTATTAATTTCAATGGATTACAGTGACACCATTTAAGGAAATAAATTTTCATTGAAATACATAAAATATTTAAAAATTATTTTAGAAATCTCATAAAGTATATATATATATTTCTCAGAACAGTGGATAATTTTGTAGATTGCTGGAAAAGATTTTGATTTTGAAGTACTGTGTACAGTTGAAATGTCATAGAAATGAAGAGATTTCCACTAGGTCCAGTGAACCTCATTGCAGATTATGCATTTAATGAAATCTATTGTTTTTAAGGAGCAAAAATTAATTGTGTCTTTCTGTATCTATCTATCTAATCTAATTTATTGAGGCATAATTGACATAACATTAGTTTCAGTTGTACAACATAATGATTAGATGTTTGTATTCCTAGTTGACCCTTGAACAACATGGGTTTGCATTGCACAGGTCCACTTATATGCAGATTTTTTTTTTTTTTTTTTTTAGTAAATATACAGTTTCCCTTCATCTCCCATGTTGTTGTTTTTCAAACATATTTTTATTGATTTTAGAGAGGAAGGGACAGGGAGAGAGAGAGATAGAAACATCAGTGATGAGAGAGAATCACCGATTGACTGCCTCCTGCACACCCCCTATTGGGGATCAAGCCCGCAACCCAGGCATGTGCCCTTGACTGGAATCGAACCCGGGACCTTTCAGTCTGCAGGCTGACGCTCTATCCACTGAGCCAAATAGGCTAGGACCATCTCCCATGTTTTGCAATATGCGTTTAACCAACAGCATATTGAAAACAGTATTTTTGATTGGAGGATGCAAAGAGCTGACTGTATGCTTTGTTCTTTGCCATTCTATATGAGACTTGAGCATCCGTGGATTTTAGTATTTGCAGGGGATACTGGAACCAATCCCTCGAGGATACTGAGGGACTGTAGTTAAGTTTTTTGGGGAGTCAAAAGTTATATGTGTATTTTCAACTGTATGGGGTTGGAGTTGGGGTCCCAACATTGTTCAAGGGTCAACCTGTATCACAAAATGATCACCACATAAGTCTACTTAATATTTGTCACCATACATAGTTATAGATTTTTTTCTTGTGATGAAAACTTTTAAGATCTACTCTTAGCAACTTTCAGATATGCAGTACAGTATTATTAAGTATAGTTGCCATGCTATTCATTACATTCCTATGTCTTATTTATTTTATTTTATTTTATTTTATTTTATTTTTTTTTAAATTAAATCTTTATTGTTCAGATTATTACATTTGTTCCTCTTTTTTTCCCCCCCATAACTCCCCTCCTCCCAGTTCCCGCCCCACCCTCCGCCCTCACTCCCCACCCACTGTCCTCATCCATAGGTGCACGATTTTTGTCCAGTCTCTTCCCGCATCTCCCACACCCCTTTCCCCCCCAAGAATAGTCAGTCCATTCCCTTTCTATGTCCCTGATTCTATTATAATCAACAGTTTATTCTGTTCATCAGATTATTTATTCACTTGATTCTTAGCTTCACTTGTTGATAGATGCATATTTGTTGTTCATAATTTGTATCTTTACCTTTTTCTTCCTCTTCCTCTTCTTAAAGGATACCTTTCAGCATTTCATATAATCCTGGTTTGGTGGTGATGAACTCCTTTAGCTTTTCCTTATCTGTGAAGCTCTTTATCTGACCTTCAATTCTGAATGATAGCTTTGCTGGATAAAGTAATCTTGGTTGTAGGTTCTTGGTATTCATCACTTTGAATATTTCTTGCCACTCCCTTCTGGCCTGCAAAGTTTCTGTTGAGAAATCAGCTGACAGTCGTATGGGTATTCCCTTGTAGGTAACTGAGTTTCTTTCTCTTGCTGTTTTTAAGATTCTCTCTTTATCTTTTGCTCTTGGCATTTTAATTATGATGTGTCTTGGTGTGGTCCTCTTTGGATTCCTTTTGTTTGGGGTTCTCCGCGCTTCTTGGACCTGTAAGTCCATTTCTTTCACCAGGTGGGGGAAGTTTTCTGTCATTATTTCTTCAAATAGGTTTTCAATATCTTGCTCTCTCTCATCTTCTGGCACCCCTATAATTCTGATGTTGGTACGCTTGAAGCTGTCCCAGAGGTTCCTTAACTATCCTCGCATTTTTGGATTCTTTTTTCATTTTGCTTTTCCGGTTGGATGTTTTTTGCTTCCTCGCATTTCAAATCATTGACTTGATTCTTGCGCTCTTCTGGTCTGCTGTCGGGCGTCTGTATAATATTCGTTATTTCAGTCTGTGTGTGCTTAATTTCTAGTTGGTTCCCCAATATAAGATCGAGGGTCTTATTAGTTTTCGTGTAGATCTCATTAAGTTTATCGGCAGCTTCTAAACAGTTCTTGAGAGACCTTAAAAGTGTGGTTCTGAACTCTATTTCTTCCATTGACAATTTTGTCCTGTTTCTTTGTCTCCGCATTTTGTTATGCTTCCTTGGTGCACCCCCTAGTGGTCTTTGTTCGCAATCTTATAGATAAATCTTGATTGTTGTAGCTAATTCCAGGGAGGGTTTGACCTCCAGGCCAAGTGGCTATAAGAATCAGCTGTGTCAGCAGTGAGAGAACTTCTGTCCTCTAGGGAGGTGCTAATCTAGCCTTTGCCTGAGGCTATCCGGCAAATGCCTCTGTGCAGGGCTTGGGCGGGGCGGGTCGAACAGGATCAACAGGGTGGGCCGGAGAGAGCAGTTATGGCGGCTCTCAGTCCTGTCCCCAGGGGCTCTGCCTCTCTGAGTCCCAGCACCCGCTGCAAAGCTCGGAGAGAAAGCTGCACTCGCTCTGACCAAAGCCAGACAGTCCCGCTTCTCCCGTTTGAGTCTGGGTCCCTAAAGACTCGCCTGTATCTGGAGCTCAGAGTCTGCGACTCCCTCCCGATTGAAAACAACAACCGCGCCCTCGGCCGCCAGCCCGCTCCGTGCACTCCGCACCTCAGAATTTGACTTCAGCACTGCGCCTCCTCTGAGTGTCCGTATGCGTTTCTCTTTCCTCCTAGTTGTAGGACTTCCACTCAGCCAGCGTTCCTGTGGTTCTGGGTGATGTCCCTTCCGTCTTTTAGTTTTACTTTTGAAGTAGTTGTTCAAAGCAGCAAACTCCGGCGTTAACCTATGCCGCCATCTTGGTTCTCCGAGTCTTATTTATTTTATAACAGGAAGTTTGTACCTCAAAATTAGTTCTTTATGGGCATTCTGAGGATTTAAAACAAAACAAAACCCTGAAAACAGAATATTTTATTGACAGGGTGCCAAAGTTGTGTCTAAAGCTGATTTAAAATTTGAGTTTAGCTGCCAGTAACATGTTTTTACCCTAACTTTATTTGATATGAAATAAACAATTTGAGTTTATAATAGGGGTTGACAACGTATAGCCTGTGGGCCAAATCTGGCCTGCCACCTGTTTTTATATGACCTAAAAGCTAAGAATGGTCTTTATATTTTATTTTTTAAATATATTTTTATTGCTTTCAGAGAGGAAGGGAGAGGGAGAGAGAGATAGAAATATCAATGATGAGAGAGAATCATTGATTGGCTGCCTCCTGCACGCCCCACACTGAGGATCGAGTCCACAACCCGGGCATGTTCCCTTGGCCGCAATGGAACCTGGTTCCCTTCAGTCTGCAGGCTGACGCTGTATCCACTGAGCCAAACCGGCTAGGGCTGGTTTTTATATTTTAAATGGTTGACAAAATTCAAAAGAATATTTTTTGGCATGTTCACTGATGACACAGAAACAATGGTGGGTAAAACTAGTGTGCCAGAGCATGAATCAAAAGAGCGACACCAGCCAGTAACTGAAAGCATTGACACACTTGTAGTAATGCCAGTGCTGAGTGTCCTTGATAAAGCACTAAAACTCAATTTCATTAAACCTCAATCTTCGGGTACATGCCTTTGTTGATATTTTGTGTGACGGAATGGAACTATACACAAAGCACTTCTGCATACTGAACTACCATGGTTGTCTTAGGGAAAAGTTCTTGTGCAGTTGCTTGAGCCATAAACTAGTTCCTTTTTTTTCTTGGAACACCATATTTACTTGAAAGGATGATTAACAGACAAACTGTCATTATTCAACTTGGGAATTTGGCACATGTTTTTTTGAAAGTAAACGAAGTGAGCTGATACTTGAAGGAGAAAATAACTGACAGCATGTGTTGCCACTGATACAATTCAGGTTTGCAACCTACAATTAGAATTTTGGAGAACTTGTATCTTCTACTTTGAGCTTGACAGTTTTCCAATACTTAAAGAATTTTCTGGTGAAATTGGTGGTGATAATAACAAATTCGGTTTTGGTGGTGATATTATAATATGAAATTTGTCACCACTTTATCTATGTAGCTCTGGAAACCAGTATTTTCAAAATGACCAATGTGTGATGTTACAAACTTATGATGGATAAAAAGATCCATTCTGTGTGTAAGACAGACCAATGGATTTGTGTGTAACAAAACAAATTTCATGCATAACCCATGGCCATAGACAATAGGGCGTGCAGGCCTAGGGTGGGGATAGGCTAGAAGGGGTCAGTGGGGGGAAAAGAGGGACATACGTAATACTTTCAACAATAAAAATTAACAAAATATACAAACAAAAACAGAAATTTCGTTGATAGGAATTTATGTTATGTTCTATATGGCAACTAAGCTTTAAGAAACAACCACTTATCAAGTTTTGTTGTAGTATTAAAAGATAGTCTCCACAATTATTTTAAAAGGCTACTAAAATATTTGCCCCATTTTCAATTATATATCTATGTGACATTTTATTCAAATCTTTCAACCAGAACAACATCTGACAACAGATTGGGTGCAGAGAACAGATATGAGGATCTAGCCATCTTTTGTTAACAAGATTTGCAGAAATGTAAAACAGTGCCACTTCTCTAAATATTTTTTGTTTTGGAAAATAAAATTTTTAAAAATAAAAATCGTGTTAACTTGTAATGGGCTTTAATGTTTAATTAAAAAAATTGTCGGTTTTTAAATATTAAGATTGGTAAATATTTATGAAATCCACATAGAATCTCTTTGAGGTTATCAGTCATTTTTGAGAATGTAAAGGGAGGTTTTAAAACCAAAAAGTTTAGTAACTGTTATTGTACATCATGCTTATTTACCATGAAGTCAGTTATATGAAGTGGGAGAAGTAATTTTCATTACTAAAAATTTTAGCAGCACCTATTTTTCATTTTCTGTTAGAAAACTAAGATACAAATATAGACCAAAACTTTCTCCAAAAGCTGTGAAAGTGTCTGAAACAAAGATTTCTAATAATTCAGTTCTTTATTTTATTTAAAAAAATTTTAAATATATATTTTAAAATATGTTTTTATTGATTTCCGAGAGGAAGGAAGAGTGAGAGATAGAGAAATCAATGATGAGAGAGAATCATTGATTGGCTGCCTCCTGCACACTCCCCACCTGATATGGATGGTGACCTAAAAACACATTTCTGGGAATATATTGTCTAAATAGTTAAGTAATTATTATATAATTGCTAGAGTTGTAATTTAATGATAGTCTATTATGCTTCATATGTATTAACTTTGTTCTCGTATTGCCCTGCATAATAAGTAAAACGGTTAAGTAATTTGCTGTTGGTCACACAATAAGTTTCAAGAGCTGGGTTTCTAAACTTCTTTTGTACTTACTCTAAAGCTCTTACTCTTTTCCCTTCATCTTAATATTACTGTTCATAGCAGCTGTGTGTGCAAGCATGAGCTTGCTAAAAATGGTTTGCAAGATCTTGTGCTAAAGGCTTTTTTTGACAACAAGGCTAGATAAAAACTTAACTTCAGTTTTAGTTTGATAATTAAGGCAAGGAGATGTTCTTCCAGAGCTGTTGAGTGACAGTGCAAAAATGAATGAACTGCCCTGGCAGGGTGGTTCAGCTGGTTGGGGCATCGTCTTCTACACCAAAAGGTTGCAGGTTCTGTTCCCAGTCAGGGCACATACCTGGGTTGTGGGTTTAATCCCTGGTCTGGGTGCATAGGGGAGGCAGCCAATTGATGTTTCTGTCACATCTTTCTGTCTGTCTCTCTCTCCCACATCCTCTTTCTCTAAAAATCAATAAACATATCCTTGGGTGAGGATTAAAAAATAAAAAATACAGATATTGGAAAAAAATGAATGAACTATACTAAAACAAATTGCTAGACACTGACTTCATCAGTAAATTATAGCCTTCCTAATTGACTTTGATAGATGAAAAAATTAATAGCATGATTTGTATTGTTTTGGTTGATTCTCAATTTAATGTTTACTATTATGATTGTATTTCCAGGCTTCTCCAGTGACAGTGACCTGATATCTCTTACTGTCGATGTGGATTCCCTTGCTGAGTTAGATGATGGAATGGCTTCCAATCAAAATTCTCCCACTAGAACTTTTGGTCTCAATCTTCCTTCGGATCCTTCAGCACTAGGGGCTGTTGCTTATGACAGTGAGCAGAACAAGACAGAAGAACGGGAAAATCGTAGCCTCTTTCCTGGCAGTTTAAAATCCAAGCTTGGCAAGAGAAATTATTTGGAGAAAGCAGGAGAATTCATAAAGCTGGCTTTAAAGAAGGAAGAAGAAGATGACTATGAAGCTGCTTCTGATTTTTATAGGAAGGGAGTTGATTTACTTCTAGAAGGTGTACAAGGTACAGTTTTATGTATATTAATGTTTCTTTTGTTGATATCTGGAAAAACATGTATACATATAACTATTTGTCTTATATATAATCCTCTAAAGAAAAAAAAAGACTGAAAATGAGAAATACTGAAGATTAAATGGCCTAAATATGGATATCTCCTTCTGGTTACATGACAGTATCAGATACACTTAACTCTCTGCTTTGATAAATTAAGCAACAAAATAGGATTGAAAAAACAAGTCTCTGAGTCTCTATTATGAATAATAATGTGTGTTTTCTCTGATATGGCCAATGGTCACTAGCCTTCACCTCTCTTAGGAGTGTTCACAGCGATTTCTTTAGTGCACCTACTCTCAATGGCCTGAAGAGAGGAGATGAAATGGGCTTTTAAACTACGAGTATAAAAGGTCCTTGGATTTGCCTACTATTTTGTTCTTGGTTAGTTGCAGTAAATTCTCAGCTAATGCATGAGAGTGATACAGGGCATGTAGAGTTGAATGTTGTTGAATGTCTATAAGTAGAAGTTACCTTTTTTTTTTAAGCATCAGTTTTTGTTTAATTATTTGCATTTTCCTTATAGAACCAGAGTGAAGCATGCTGCAGTTAGTTACATGACTTCCTGGACACAATAATCTAATGTTGATGCGACCTTCTTCCAGTGGTTTTCTTTCCAGAAAATTACCATCTTCATTATTTTTTGTGTGTGATCTTTGACTTGTTAGTACCATTCAGATTCCTACCATCTCCTGTATTACTAACACTTCCCCTGCCCTCACTGTGCCTGTGTCCTGTAGTCCAGAAGCATTCTGCTGTACTCTTCCTAGAGTATAACCTTCATTCTTTTAATGTGGTGTAAAGATGAATGCTTGGCTGCATGGAGTGGAAGAGGAAGCGTGTGTAGTGGTATCCTAACTGCTTTTTAACTGATTTTGACTAAGTTTCTTGTTTTTATTCTTCACTCTCGTGTCCATAGCTACTTAGAGCCACCAGCTCCTGAACTTTGGGAGAGATTTAGTGCCGTGTCAGTCGGGCAGCTTTCTGGAGTTTCCCCAAGTCTGTAACCACTCACCCATCTCCTTGCTGGCTTCTAAAATTGTGTTGCTGCTATCTTTTCTCTCAGTCTCTTTGTCCTTGTGGGATTTTGCCTTAAAAATAATTATTTTACAGCCATGTTAATGGAGTTTCAGGAAGGAGCATTTCTCTTGGTTTGACTGATAATATATGTCATTTTAATACAAACTTGGTTTTCTAATAGTTTCATTATCTGTTGGAGTGTTTTTTGTTTTGTGTTTTTTGCTAGTGGAGCATTCTGGTCTTAAAGATCTACTCATATTTCTTTGTCTTAACTGTTATTTTGGGTTGGGGGTTTAAAATAGGGATGAGTTGCAAATAATTGGCTCTGATATTTTTCTCTTCTTTTTAGATAATTTTTGTGATAAAACATCACTAGTGTCTAATTGACATAGATAAAATACATCAGTGTGATTCTTTTGTCTAAAAGTTATTTGCATTTAACTCTAGAACACTTCATAATGTTACCACTTGATGGCACCAGAAAAATAAAAATCTTTGCTTCAAAATAAGAATTATAAATGCATATCAGCAAATAAAAACTACATCATTTAATTAGTTACTTTGTAATTATGGTGGTGAATTATTTTTCCACTAGAACTAGACCTCTATCTTAAGGAATGTTATTATTTAAACATATTTTTTCTATTTAACATATACCTTTCTGAAACCACAATAGCCATTACTGCCCTGGATTGTTTTTTGTTGTTAATGTGCCATCAAATCCAAAAAGTTATAATAAACTAATTGCTTATAGACTTCTATTGTTTATTCATAATGTGATCAATTTTTGTTCATACAGACTGTAGAACTATAATCACAGAATTCTAATTTTTAACCAGTGTGTAAAATAACCTCTCTTTCAGTCCTCATGGTGACACATTTATTTTATTTATTTTATTTTTTTTAATATATTTTATTGATTTTTTACAGAGAGGAAGGGAGAGAGATAGAGAGTTAGAAACATCGATGAGAGAGAAACATCGATCAGCCGCCTCCTGCACATCTCCTACTGGGGATGTGCCCGCAACCCAGGTACATGCCCTTGACCAGAATCGAACCTAGGACCTTTCAGTCCGCAGGCCGACGCTCAATCCACTGAGCCAAACCGGTTTTGGCATGGTGACACATTTAATTGTGCGTCAAATGTAATGTCAGAGCAGTACTTCTGGTTCATGGATTATATTTATTTTAAAAAATGTTTTTTAATCCTCATCTGAGGATAAATGTTTATTGATTTTAGAGAGAGAGGAAGGAAGGAAGAGAGAGAAATATTGATTAGTGAGAGAAACATTGATTGGTTGCCTCCCATATGTGCCGTGACTGGGGATCGAACCCTCAACCTGGTATGTGCCCTGACCAGGAATCTAACTAGCAACCTTTTGGTATATAGGACGATGCTTCAACCAGCTGAGCCACTGGGCCAGGGGATTATATTTAAAAGTATCAGTCTCCTCCTAACAGACACATGGGCATTATTTAAAAAAACTTTCCCCCCAGTTTAATCGACATGATTGACATATAATATCTATTTAAAGATATACAACATAATGATTTGATATATGTATATATTGTGCAAACATTGCCAGCTAAGTTTAGTTAACACCTATCACTTCACATAGTTATACATTTTTTCTTGTGGTGAGAACTTTTAAGATCTACTTTCTTAGCAACTTTGATATACAATACAGTATTGTTAACTATAGTCACCATGTTTTACATTACATCTCCAGGACTTATTTATCTTATAGTCAAAGTTTGTAACTTTTGACCACTTTCACCCATTTCACCTACCCTCCACTCCCTGCCTCACAACCACCAATATGTTCTCTGTTTCTATGAGTTTAGTTCTTTTTAGATTCCACATATAAATGAGATCAGATAGCATTTGTCTGACTTGCTTCATATTTCACTTAGCATAATGCCCCTAAGTTCTACTTACACTGTTGCAAATGGCAGAATTTCCTTCATATTTATGGTTGAATAATATTCCATTGTGTGTGTGTATGTATACATATGTTTTCTTTATGCATTCATCTGTTGGTGGATATATAGGTTGTTTCCTTGGCTGTTGTAAATAATGCTGCAATAAACATGGGAGTGAAAATACCTCTTCAAGGTAGAGATTTTATTTCCTTTGGTTGTATACTTAGAAGTGCAATTGCTGGATTGTACTATATGATAGTTCTATTTTAATTTTCTGAGGCTCTGCCATACTGTTTTTCATAGTGGCTGCACTAATTAACAATCTCACCAAGAGTGTACAAGAGTTCCCTTTTCTCCACATCCTCTCAGATACTTGCTACCTATTGTCTTTTTTCGATAGCCATTCTAACAGATATGATGCGATATCTCATTGTGGTTTTGATTTGGATTTCCCTGATGATTAGTGATGTTAAGTACTTTTTCATCTTTGTCTTCTTTGGAAAAATGTTTTTTCTGTTCCTCTGCCCATTTTTTAAATCAGATTGTTTGTTGTTGTGCTATTAAGTTGTGTGTGTTCTTTTTTGAAATATATATTTTATTGATTTTTTACAGAGAGGATGGGAGAAGGATAGAGAGTTAGAAACATCAATGAGAGAGAAACATTGATCAGCTGCCTCCTGCACACCTCCCACTGGGGATGTGCCCGCAACCAAGGTACATGCCCTTGACCGGAACCAAACCTGGGACCCTTTAGTCCGCAGGCCAATGCTCTATCCCCTGAGCCAAACCAATTAGGGCAAGTTGCGTGTGTTCTTTATATATTTTGGACGTTAACCTCTTATCAGATATATGACTTGCAAATGTTGTCTCTCATTTGGTAGGTTGCCTTTTCATTTGATGGTGTCCTTTGCTGTGTAGAGCTTTTTAGTTTGATATTGTCTCACTCACTTTTGCTTTTTTTGCTTTTGCTTTAGGTGTCAAATTCAAAAAATCATTGCCAAGGCTGATGCCAAGGGCTTACTCCCTTATGTTTTCTTCTCAGGTCTTATGTTCAAATCTTTAATCCATTTTGAGTTGATTTTTTTGTATGGTGTAAGGTATGGATCTCGTGTCATCCTTTTGCATGTGGCTGTTCGTTTTCCCCAGCCCTGTTTAATAAAGAGGATGTCCTTTCTCTAGTGTATATTCTTGGCTTCTTTGTCATAAATTAATTAACCATAGGTGGGGGTTTATTTCTGAGCTTTCTGTTTTGTTCCATTGACTTGTGTGTCTGGTTTTATGTCATTATTATACTCTTGATGCTGCTATACTTTGTAACAGAGTTTGAAATCAGGAAATGTGATACCTCCAAGCTTTGTTGTTCTTTCTCAAGATTGTTTTGGGGTCTTGTGTTGTTCCATACACATTTTAGGATTGTTTTTTCTACTTTTCTGAAAAAAATGCCATTGGAATTTTGATAGGGATTGCTTTGAATCTGTATGTTGCTTTGGGTAGTATGCACATATTAAACAATATTAATGATTCTAATTCATGAGCATGGAATATCTTTCCATTTATTTTTGTCTCAGTGTGTTTCACTCATGATTTATAGTTTTCAGGGTACTGATCTTTCACCTCTTTGGTTAAATTTATTCCCAGGTATTTTATTCTTTGGGTGTAATTGTAAATGGGATTATTTTTAAACTTACTCTTTCTGATAGTTTGTTATTAGTGTATAGAAACAAAATTGATTTTTGTATATTGATTTTGTATCCCAAAACTGTACTGAATTTATTAGTTCTAACAGTTTTTTTGGTAGAGTCTAGCATTTTCTATATGTATTTGTAATATGTCATCTGCAAATAGAGACAGTTTTATTTCTTCCTTTCTGACTTGGATGCCTTTTACCGTATTTCTTTTTCTTGCCTAATTGCTCTGGCTAGGACTTCCCAGTACTATGTTAAATAAAATGGCAAAAGTGGGAATACTTGTCTTGTTCCTGATTTTAGAGGAAAAGCTTTCAACTTATCACCACTGAGTGTGATATTGAGTATAATGGATATTATTCTTTGAATTGGGGGAAATGAAGCTGACTTGACATTTATGAGGAGAAGAGATGTTTCCTTGGGGAACGTTTGCTTTAAAGTGGCAGAACTGTTATTGAAACATCACCCTAACCAGTAATACCTATGAGCCATTTTAATTTAACTCTTGCTATAAGTTTGTAATCTGTGACCTTGGTTTGGATTGCCATGCTTTATAATAAAGTCAGTATTTCTGGGTATGTGATAATTCAGAGAAAGATATCTTCAAGAGCTAAGTAGGAGTGCTTTTTATACAGGTGGCAAATGTTACTCTACAAATTACTCATCCTAACTAAACTATTCATCCAAAAGGAGTTTATTTGGGTTGTTGTATTTCTGATTAAGAGGGCATGATGTTTTTCATACTTAACTCGTGTTTACACAGCTGCGACTAGATGCAAAATACAATAGCAACAGTCTGTTCGGCCATCCAGCAGAGAAAAAGCATACCCTGATAGTGGTAACTTTGAATTCTCCTTTTGAATCTGACACTTTTCTTATTCAGTCAGTCTAGAAATGGCGCTTAAAATTAAGGTTTTAAGTCCTCAGGTCTTCATGGATTTAAGAGAGAAAATCCAGAAGTTCAGATTGAAGAAATCAACTTGAATCTTTGAAGAGCATATTTCAGTGCATGTCTTTTCACTTCTGCCTTGTTTGTATATTTCTGTAAGTGGCTGGTGTGATTGATCTGTATTCTCAGTGTGGAGTTACTGGAATAATTGTGATAATGTAGAGTGGCAAAAGGATGCCATAAAGCTATTAATGAAATGTTTGACAATAATTTATTATTTATTACATGCCTGTTACTGTACAAGGGGGCTTTCCTAATATTATTTTTAATCCTCAGAACAAGCCTGTAAGCTGAACTATGGCTGATCATGCTGGACTTTGTCTTAGGACACCAAAATTTAGACGGTTCAAACATTTAATATAACGATTTTGAAAGCTTGGCACCTAGTTAGCAAGAATAATTATTTAAAACAGGAAGCTACCAGATGGTGAGCATTGTTAGTAACATCCATCTGTGGGCTACATTGTGAAGGATAGAGTTGATTTGAGATCTGGTTTTGTTTGTTCTAGGTGTGAAAGTTGCTGGTTTACTATGTTTATAAGGTAGCTACTGTAATCCTCATTTTACAGGTGGAGAAAACTAAGACTTAAGCAAAGTAAGCAATTTGCTCAATGACACAAGCCAGTAAGAGTTTCAGCCAGTATTTAAGTCTAAGTCTTTCTGAGTTCAAATCTTGTCTTCTTTCCATTATGCCATGCTACTTCTCACACATTTGTCCCCTAATTAGATTAGTGTTCATTTTAAAATGGAGAAACAACAAGTCTTCTAGTATCTAATATTTTAAATTTTATTTTGAATAATCATTCTTTTTCTTTCTACCCACTTGTTTGTTTGCTCATTCAACCATCTATCTGTCCAGTTGACCATTCAAAAAGTTTTTATTGCTTAGATATACCAGGTGCTGTGATAGTGAATATAAAATATTTCTTTTGTAAAAATATAAAATAAAATTGAGTGATGGCCCTTCAAAATGAGATCCTCTCCTTTGTTCTTCTCCCTTCCCTTCCCCTACCCTTTTTGTTTTTTAAATATATTTTTATTGGTTTCAGAGAGGAAGGGAGAGGGAGAGAGAGAGATAGAAACATCAGTGATGAGAGAGAATCATTGATTGGCTGCCTCCTGCACACCCCCTACTGGGGATCGGGCCACAACCCAGGCATGTGCCCTTGAGCGGAATCAAACCTAGGACCCTTCAGTCCTTAGGCCGACGTTCTATCCACTGAGCCAAACCAGCTAGGGCTCCTCTACCCTTTCTACCTCCTGCATACATTATGTCTCTCAAAATGAAAAAGAGTTCCTGGATGTTATGTAATTTTTTTTGACAGTCTTGTTGATATTTTTGTCCAGTAAACTGTTCCTAATACTACGCCTCAGCTAAGAGATACAAACAATCTTCTGCAGTTTTCATCCTGGTAAATGCTATAATAAGCAATACCAAGCTATGTTTTTATAGTTTATGCCATCCCTAGTTCCATGTGTGCTAGACACTCAGGGATGTCCAGACATATTTCAAAAACTGTGACCTAATGTGCTGAGGTACTACATCAATCTGGGTCTCTTATTGGGTCTTGACTATTCTTCCTCTTCCCACTTAGACTAGCTGAGAATTGTAGGCTTGGTTCTAGAACATGTCCAGACCCTATAAATGTGGTTAGTTCCTGTACACGCATAATAACATATACCGAAGTGCTTTTAAAAGCAGTTTTGGGCCCTAGCAGGTTTGGCTCAGTGGATAGAGCATCGGCCTGTGGACTGTAGGGTCTTGGGTTTGATTCCGGCCAAGGGCACATGCCCGGGTTGCAGGCTCAATCCCCAGTAGGGGGCGTGCAGGAGGCAGCCGATCGGTGATTCCCTCTCATCATTGATGCTTTCTATCTCTCTCCCCCTCTCCCTTCCTCTCTGAAATGAATCAAAATATATTGAAAAAAGCAAAAAGCAGTTTTGGCTTATTTCTTTGAATGAATTACTCAAATAGTAGGAAACCCAAAGGATCAACTTGTTTGCTTTAGAATGGATGAATATATGAGAAAGATAGTGGTGAGTTTGTGTTTCACAAAGGGAAACAAGTCACTTTTTTTTAATTGCTGAATTTCAGAAATGAAAATGTGTAACTTTAAAAATATTGACCTTTATTGATCTTTTTTTTTTTAATATATTTTATTGATTTTTTACAGAGAGGAAGGGAGAGAGATAGAGAGTTAGAAACATCGATGAGAGAGAAACATTGATCAGCTGCCTCCTGCACATCTCCCACTGGGGATGTGCCCGCAACCCAGGTACATGCCCTTGCCCGGAATCGAACCTGGGACCCTTCAGTCCGCAGGCCGACGCTCTATCCACTGAGCCAAACCAGTTTCGGCTTTATTGATCTTTTTAAAAAAACTTTGATACCCTATCTAATAAAAGAGAAACATGGTAATTAGCATACGACTGCTACCCTTCCCGTTGGCTAATCAGGGCGATATGCAAATTAACTGCCAGCCAAGATGGCGGCCGGTAGCCAGGCAGCTTGAAACTAACATGAGGCTTGCTTGCTTCAGTGACAGAGGAAATCAACGTTCCCCTGCCTGCCTTGCCAGCCTCTGAGCTTGCAGTTTGAAACATAGTTACAAATATAGAAGCTAAACAAAACCCCAGAAACCTGCTTTCAGCTAGCCGGGATCTCAGAGCTGGAGTTGATACAGTGTTTCGATTATAGAACACAAACAAACCAGATACCTGCTTTCAGCAGCAGAGGCCTCAGAGCTAGAGCCAGAGCTAAAGGGGGCCCAGAATTAAAAAAAAGAAAAAAAAAAAAGAAAAAAAGGAGCAGTTGGGAGCTTCAGTCACCCGCCAGCCTGAAAATAGACCTCAGCCCCTCACCCAGACTGGCCAGGCACCCCAGTGGGGAACCCCACCCTGAAGGGTGTGTGACCAGCTGCAGACAGCCATCATCCCCTCACCCAGGCTGACCAGGCACCCCAGTGGGGACCCCCACCCTGAAGGGTGTGTGACCAGCTGCAAATAGCCGTCATCCCCTCACCCAGGCTGGTCAGGCACCCCAGTGGGGACCCCCACCCTGATCCAGGACACCCTTCAGGGCAAACCAGCCGGCCCCCACCTGTGCACCAGGCCTCTATCCTGTATAGTAAAAGGGTAATATGCCTCCCAACACCGGGATCAGTGTGACAGGGGGCAGCGCCCAAACCCCCTGATCGCCCTGTGGCTCTGTGTGTGACAGTGGGCGGGGCCACAACCTCCCTATCCGCCCTGCTCTGTTAGTGACAGGGGAAGGTGCCCCAATCCCCTGATCAGCCCTGCTCTGTGGGTGATAGAGGGTGGCGCCCCAACTCCCCTGATCGGCCCTGCTCTGTGTGTGACAGGGTACGGAGCCCCAACCCCCCATTGGCCCTGCTCAGTGCGTGACAGGGGATGGCACCGCAACCTCCCCATCGACCCTGCCTTGAGTGTGACGGGGCAGTGCCCCAACCCCCCAATCGGCCCTACCGAGCGTGACTGAGGGTGGCATCGCAACCTCCCGATCTGCCCTGCTCTGTGCATGACAGTGGGCGGCGCCCCAACTCCCCAATCATCCTGCTCTGAGCCTGACCAGGGGCTGCACCTAGGGATTGGGCCTGCCCTCTGCCACCCGGGAGCAGGCCTAAGCCAGCAGGTCGTTATCTCCCGAGGGGTCCCAGACTGCGAGAGGGCACAGGCCAGGCTGAGGGACCCCCCTACCCCCCGAGTGCACAAATTTTTGTGCACCGGGCCTCTAGAATGTGTATGTATGTATATGTATATGTGTGTGTGTGTGTGTGTGTGTGTGTGTGTGTGTGTGTATATATATATATATATATTCATACACACACACACACATATTTATTTCCTATTTAACTGGTTTCTGCTTCTTCCCCTCTTTCTTTATTCATAGTTTGCTCTTCATTTTTTTAGGTTTTTATCTTAAGAGGTAAAAACTTGGGTTATTGATTTGAGATCTTTTCAGCATAGGTATTTAAAGATATAATGTTCTTCTAAACACTGCTTTCGTTACAGCCTATACATTTTGATATGTTGTTTACATTTTCTTTTCCCCCCCACGTTAGCCACTTTAATATAAAATGTGATCAAAACTCAATTACAAGAGTTCAAAAAGGCATAGAAAAACCAATGTTTCCATTTTATTACAAGTTTTAAAATCTGGGAGCAGTTGTTTTTTTTTTAAAGTGTATGCTAATTTCAGCCCAGGGTTAATATTGTACAACCAAAGAATGACTACATGGCAACATCAATGCAACAAACAAGTAAAATGTGCAAACCCGAGTCATAAACTTACTACATAGATCTCATCATGACAGGGGAGAGCCAGAAAAACTGATGCTTCAGTTAAATGTGGAAGAAACCCTGCCTTCCGTGAGGGGAAACATGCAAACAGTTCTGCTTTGGGAAATTGGCATAGAAATAGAAAATGCTAGAGCCTTCACGGCAAATGAAATTGCCAAGCCTCAACATGTTCAAGGCAACCCAAGGAGCAGCAATTGCTAAATTGGAGCCAAGGTAGGACTCCAACATCTAATTTCCAGACAAAGTGAGTGGCGCCCCAAGTGAAGCCCTGTTACTACGATTTCAATTTTCTGTTCAATCCATACTGTAGAGCAAGGGTCCTCAAACTGGGGCCCGCCGAAAACATTTATCCGGCCCGCAGGGTGTTTTTGCCGCCCCTGTGTGCATAGGAATTTGTTCATAGTTTTTTTTTAAACTATAGTCCGGCCCTCCAACGGTCTGAGGGACAGTGAACTGGCCCCCTGTTTAAAAAGTTTGAGGACCCCTGCTGTAGAGATATAAGGAAAACCACCAATTTGGTTCCCAGGTTTTATTCAAGAACTCATACAAAATTTGCCAGATAAATGAGCTTTAATCCTCATCTTCCTCCTCTTCTTCATCCTGGTTTATCTGGAAGTAACGCAATTCGTAACTCTCTTTGCTGTTAGCAACTATGTGCAACCAGTCACGTAGGATATTCTTCTTCAGATACTAGTATTTTTTGGTGAGATATTTCAAATACCTTTTGGAAAAAGGCATCTTAGACGTTACAGTGATCTTACTCTTGCTTCTTTCAATGGTTACAACCCCTCTGCCGAGATTCCCAGCTTTTCTATTCACTTTGATTCTCTCCTGAAGAAAGTGCTCAAAGTTGGCAGCGTCCATGATTCTATCGTCTATGGGGTGGGTGCAGTCAAGGGTAAATTCCACAACCTGCTTCTTTTTTTTGCCCCACTTTGCCACGAGCTTTTTCACGGGTGCCAGTGAGGCTGAAGAGGCAGAAAGGCTGTTTACATTTTCATTAAGCTTGAAATACTTTCTAATTTCCAGTGTGGTTTCCTTTTTGAGCCATGGGTTACTTAGAAATTTTTTCTTTAATTTTCAAATATTTGTAAATTTCCCAAATTTTATTTTGTTGTTGATTTCTAGTTTAATTTTCATGTAGTTGGTGAATATATCTAAATTTCTTTAAATTTATTGGAACTTGTTTTGTGGCCTACCACATAATCTATCTTGGAGAATGTGTATTCTGATGTGTTTTTTTTTAAAAAAATATATTTTTATTGAATTTCAGAGAAGAAGGGAGAGGGAGAGAGAGATAGAAACATCAATGATGAAAGAGAATCATTGATCAGCTGCCTCCTGCACATCCCCCACTGGGGATTGAGCCTGCAACCCAGGCATGTGCCCTTGACTGGAATCGAATCTGGGACCCTTCAGTCCACAAGCCAAGGCTCTATCTCCTGAGCCAAACCAGCTAGGGCATATTCTGGTGTTTTTAAGTGGAGTATTCTGTAGATACCAGTTAATTTAGGTTGGTTGGTATTGTTTCTCAGGTCTTCTACATCATTGTTGATTTTCTGTCTTTGTTTTAGCAATTATTGAGACAATTGTAACTAATGTTGAGTTGTCTGTTCCTCCCTTTATTTCTGTCACTTTTTGCTTCATTTGTTTTAGAACACTTATTAGATACTTGCATATTTATAACATATCTTCTTTTTTTTTTTTTTATATTTTATTGATTCTCCACAGAGAGGAAGGGATAGAGACAGAGAGTCAGAAACATCGATGAGAGAGAAACATCGATCAGCCGCCTCCTGCACATCCCCCACTGGGGATGCGCCCGCAACCCAGGCACATGCCCCCGACCGGAATCGAACCTGGGACCCCTCAGTCCGCAGGCCGACGCTCCATCCACTGAGCCAAACCGGTTTCGGCAACATATCTTCTTAATTAACTTTTTGACAATAAAAAGTGTGTTTTTTCTGTAGTAACATTTATTTTTCTTGAAATCTGTTTTGATGGATATTAGTATAGCTGTTACACCTCTCTTATTACTACCTTTTTTATGATATATTTTTCCATCCTTTTACTTTCAACCTATTTATTTCTTTGAATCCAAGTTTGTTTCCTGCAGACAGGATATATAGTTGGATCCTTTTATAAAATATCCAGTGTTATGCACTGGCTGGGTGACTCAGTTGGTTGGAGTGTTGTAGATTTGATTCCCGGTAAGGTTGTGTACTGGAGTTGATTGATGTTCCTCTCCCACATCAGTGTTTATCTCTCTCTCTCTCCCTCTCCCTTTCTCTCTAAAATCAATAAAAAAGCAAAGAAACATATCCTCAGGTGAGGATTTAAAAAAGGAATAAGAAAGAAAAGTAGCTACTGAAGCAAAGTTTCTATATATTACTAGAATTAAGGTAGTTTTACTCTGAAATAAAATGTTTTGAGTTAAAAAGCTTATTATTACAATCTTCAGAAAAAATACCATGGAAAGAAGAAACTAAAGTCCAGCCTTTAGGAATGCCCATTTGAGGACAATTATTAATATGCAATATTATTATCCTATATAATAAAGAGCTAATATGCTAATTATACCAAACAGCAGAATGACCGTCCGGACGACCTTCCGGACAAAACCCGGGCTGCGAGGGGCTGCGAGGGCCGGCCATGGCAGCTGGGGCTGCGAGGGCCGAGCCTTTTGCCAGAATTTCATGCATCGGGTCTCTAGTATAATAATAGTCATAATTATAATATTTCATGTAGTTAGAACTCAAGCAGGATAAATTGAATTATGAAACTGTATTTTGGACAGGATTTGGTTCTTCATTCATTGGTCTCATGTCAAAGATATATGTGTTTGGTGGGTTTAGATGGAATGGGTATTATACATTAACAATAGTAATGAACCTTTGAGCCTTCTAAACTTCTGATACCCAGGAGGCTTAGCCTACTGCAGCCGATTGACTTATGTGCTGTATTTTCTGCAGGATTACAACTGAAGGAAGAAAGTCTGGCTGAATCACTTGCTGGCATATGTTTCTTGAATTGTTGCCTATTTTGGTGTCAACTCTTAGGTTGAGAGTTTCATGTTAAATGCCAAAAATGTTTACTACAAAATATAACTTGGAAGAGAGAACCACTTTCTTGCTTTTGCAAAAACCTAGGTGAAGCATTGTTGTGTGGGGTAAAGTAGCTGTGGAGTTTTTTATTCAGATTGTATGAACAGTAAACAGAGCATCTAAAATAACCACTTGCACATTGCAACAAACACATCATCATTTGCTTAAAAAGAGTTATAATTACAGTTGACGAAGCATGGACACCATAAAAAATGCATTAGTTTGGCCTGACACATTAATTACCTGTTTTTGCAGATGTTTTTATGTATTGTTGTGTGAACAGTTTACAAAATAATTACAGGAAAGTCATATGGAAAATAAACTAAGTGGGTGGTTTCTCATTTAAATATTTTCATTCATGTGAATTTGTGTGAGGCACAGCTGCTCTATAGCAAAAGCAGAGAGATGGATGAGGATTCTCGAAGAGTGTTTTATTAGATGGGCTCTGTCATCAGTATCACCACATTTTTCTATGTTTAGCAACACAGTTTCGAAACATTAAAATGAGAGGGTTGGTTTAATCTCTATGATTACTGAAAAAAACCTTGATTCTGATCAGAAGAAATGGAGTTATCTCAGCATTTTAGAATAAACCAAAGGTAACTAAAACTCCCTACGTGGAAGACTACTGCTCCTTTAGTGCTAGCAAGTTATTAGACACTGCAAAAGTTAATCATTATTATTGGTATTTTTAAAATTAATTTCAGAGAGAGACACACACACAGAGAAACATCAGTGTGAGAGAGATATATGAATTAGTTGCTTCCCCTAGGCACCCGAGGGGATCGAACCCGAAACCCTGAGATTCAAGCCCAGAGACCTTCCCATGCATGGGATGACACTCCAACCAACTGAGTGACACCACCAGAGCTTGTAATTAACTTGAATTACATGGTTTTATATAATATACCTTAAATTAAATCTTAATAATTAAACATTGAGTCTTGTATATAAAATGCACAGAAGTTCAGCGTATCCTCTTTTAGGAAGTTTTGACAACATCTGCTTTTCCTCAGAAACTTACTGTGTTGCCATTAGTGGTCTCAAAATGTGTTTCATTTGAAAAATAACCAGATCATTGTATAGTCATATTGTATTTTTGCAAACGATTAAGAAACACATTTCCCAAGATTGTAATTATCAAACAAAAAGAGTTCATAGACTTCACTCTATTTTACACAATACTTTTTAATTAATTAGAATATCTGTGCTTATTTTCCTCATTGGTACTGTTCTGACAGTTTTTCATAAAATGAAATCAAAATGTAGATCTTTTTTTTGTTTAACCATGCCACTTGTATATTCTGTTTCACTCTATTCCTTTTTTTTTTTTTTTAAATATATTTTATTGATTTTTTACAGAGAGGAAAGGAGAGAGAGAGTCAGAAACATCGATGAGAGAGAAACATCGATCAGCCGCCTCCTGCACATCCCCCACTGGGGATTGCCCGCAACCCAGGTACATGCCCTTGACCGGAATCGAACCTGGGACCCTTCAGTCCGCAGGCTGATGCTCTATCCACTGAGCCAAACCGGTTTCGGCACACTCTGTTCCTTTTTTATGCATTTGACTTATTACACAAATGATAAAGACAATAATTACACACATTTTCTGATATTAATTTTATGTAACTATTGTTTAAGTTAGAGAAAGAGATAATTGGAGCATCTCTAGATATGAAGGTATTGTTATCTGACCATGTAATATTGGTGCAAAATCATTCATTTAGTTTTCCATTAATTTTTTCAATAAAATTTTATTGAACCCCTTCTATATGTAATGTTCTATGACAGCATTGAAATTACTAAACATTGAGATGACTATATGTCTGGAACATTATGCTCAGTAACTGAGGCATCTCTCTGAAAAGGGGTAGGAATAAGTGGTATGAAAACTTCCTTTTGCTGGCTGACTTAAAGAAAGCCAACTGCTGGGGAGGATTTCCTTTGTTATTCAGAAATGGGCTCCTCTGAGAGTATTGCTTGACACATTCTTTGAATTGTTTAAATGCAGACACAAAGGAAGATGGGATGGGTGGAGTCTTCTAATTCTGGTATTCACTAAGTCAATTTAATGTTTAAGGTGGAGCTGCATTAGAAGAGTATATGAAAATTTTAGTATTGAGAAGATTAACTGCTTAGTCAGTAATTCTGTTGGTCACTTTATATCCTCTCAAAGGAAAAATATATGATTCAGTACACAACATTGAGGAAAACAGTTGCTGGACTTTAGAGTCTTCCACATATTTGCTACTTGTCTTAAGATGGTTCTCTTGCCCAGCTGATGTGGCTCAGTGGTTGAATGTGTCCCATGCAGCAAGAGGTTACCAATTATATTTCTGGTCAGAGCACATGCCGGGATTGTGGGCTTGATCCCCAGTAGGGGGCATGTAGGAGGCAGCTGATAGATGTTTCTATCTCTTTCTCTCCTTTCCTCTATCTCTAAAAAGTAATTAATATATATATATACTAGGGGCCCGGTGCACGAAATTCGTGCACTGGGTGTGTGTGGGGAGGGGAGTGTCCCTCAGTCCAGCCTGCCCCCTCTCACATACTGGGAGCCCTCAGGCGTTGACCCCCATCACCCTCCAATCGCAGGATCGGCCCCTTGCCCAGGCCTGATGCCTCGGCCAGAGGCGTAGACCCCCATCACCCTCCAATCGCCTGATCGGCCCCTTGCCCAGGCCTGACGCCTCCGCCAGAGGTGTCAGGCTTGGACAGGGGACCCCCATCTCCCCCTGATCACTGGCTCTGGCCCCCGCCCAGGCCTGAGGCCTCTGGCCCAGGAATCATACCTGGGCAGGGGACCCCCATCTCCCTCTGATCGCTTGCTCCACCCCCCTCCCAAGCCTGACGCCTCTGACCCAGGCTTCAGGCCTGGGCAAGGGGACCATCATATCCCCCCAATCCCCGGCTCTGCCCCCCACCCAGGCCTGATGCCTCGGCCAGAGGAGTTGACCCTCATCACCCTCCAATCACCAATCACCGGATTGGCCCCTTGACCAGGCCTGAGGCCTCTGGCAGAGGTGTCAGGCCTGGGCAGGGGACCCCCAGCTCCCCGCGGTTGCAGGCTCCGCCCCTGCCCAGGCCTAACGCCTCTGGCTGAGGCGTCCGGCTTGGGCAGCGGGGACCCGCGGCTGCAGCGGCCCCGCGATCGTGGGCTCCGCTTTAGGCCCAGGCAAGGGACCCCTAGCTCCCGGGACTGCCAGCTTCGACCGTGTCCAGCTCCCATTGCTGGCTCCACCCCTACTTCCTGCTATCACTGGCCAGGGCGGCAAAGGCGCCTGATTCTCCGATCATGGCTGGGGGGCAGGGCAAAGGCGGCCCCAGGGCCGCCTTTGCCCTGCCCCCCAGCTCTTAGCTCCCCCCTGGGTTTCCGATCACTGTCAGTGTCAGGGGGCTTCTTCCTGCTTTCCCTTTCGCCTCCCTGCATTGTGCCTACATATGCAAATTAACCGCCATCTTGTTGGCAGTTAACTGCCAATCTTAGTTGGCAGTTAACTGCCAATCATAGTTGGCAGTTAATTTGCATATAGCCCTGATTAGCCAATGAAAAGGGTATCGTCGTACGCCAATTACCATTTTTCTCTTTTATTAGATAGGATATATTTATTTATTTATTTTTATTTTTTTAAAGATGTCTCTCTCATAGCCAGTGAAAGAATGAGCACAAGTCTTGGTGGGGGTTAGAGGCTTTTCATATTTACTTGTGTGGCAGATAAAAAAATTATTGTTTGTGGAGGTGTTACTTTTTATTTTACATCATAAGGTAAAATTTTAGTTCCCTGTTTTTAATTCTTTATTCCTTTTCCTTCATTATATCTCTAGCTTTAAAAAATCTTTATTTATTTATTTATTTATTTTGAGAGAGAGAGAGAGAGGGGGAGGGAGGGAGGGAGGGGGAGGGAAAGAGAGAGAGAAAGAGAGGTAAATATTGACTTGTTGTTCACCTTATTTAGGCATTCATTGGTTGCTTCTTGTATGTGCTCTAACTGGTGATTGAACCTACAACCATGGTGTATCACGATGACCCTCTAACCAACTGAGCTACCTGGCCAGAGCCTTAAAAATCTTTTTATCTTGCCCTAGCTGGTTTGGCTCAGTGGATATAACATTGGCCTGAGGACTGAGGGGTCCCGGGTTCGATTCCAGTCAAGGGCACGTGCCTGGATTGCAGGCTCGTTCCCCGGTGCGGGGCGTGCAGGAGGCAGCCAATCCATGATTCTCTCTCATCATGGATATTTCTCTCTCTCTCCCTCCCTCTTCCTTCCTCTCTGAAATCAATAAAAAAAAAATATTTAAAAAATCTTTTTATCTTAATCTTTTAGAAGCCATTTGATTCAGTGGTTCTCAACCTTCTGGCCCTTTAAAACAGTTCCTCATGTTGTGACCCCCAACCATAAAATTATTTTCGTTGCTACTTCATAACTGTAATTTTGCTACTGTTATGAATCGTAATGTAAATATCTGATATGCAGGATGGTCTTAGGCGACCCATGTGAAAGGGTCGTTCGATCGCCAAAAGGGTCATGACCCACAGGTTGAGAACTGCTGGATTAGAACATAAAGAACTCTTAGGGGTTTATTTATTTATTTATTTACTGACAAGAGTTTGTCATAAGGAGACTGGCCACACAGTGTTGTTTTGAAGAGATTGATTAATTGTTCGGGTACTCCGGTTTAAAATTGCAAAACAAAGGAAAAAAGGTTAGGGAGCAGAAAGAAATTGTTGCATCTGAGAGAAGGCTGTCTCTGTGGGCATTTAGTACTCTATGACCTAATGATGTGTCAGTGTTCATTTAGTATTATTGGTGGTAGAAAACAGTCATAATTGAGGTAATGCGTGGTTATGAATTTTATTATGACTTTGGCTTTTACTATTCTTCGGTGATTCTTTTGACTTGTGGGGGTCACGTAACTTGGTTTTGTGAAAACATTTATGGGGGGTTGGTTAAATGCAAATGGAGCAGATTCCCTGGCTCACCGGGCTTGTGGTGTACACAGAGGGGCTCGTGGCTCCAGAGTTGTAGACGTGTAGGACAATAAATCACTGTTCTCTCAAGGTTT